>NC_137851.1:32000702-32625702 GCF_948465745.1 Chenopodium album | reverse complement strand
CGAAACACTTTTGGACGTGCTTGTCTCTAATACGTTTACCCAAACCCTTCTCTTCTTGATTATCCACCATCACTGTATCCCTTACATCAACCCCTCTCACTAATTTTTTCAACTTTTTGCCACAAGTAGGATCCTTAACACCCTCCCCTTCCGACACCACCTGCTTCCCTCGACCTAACTCCCCTTGCTTCAGAATAATACCATTCACCAACTCTCCCGTGTTCTTAGTCCGTATCTCCTGCTTCCCTTTCTGCAATCCCATCTCAATTAGCCCGTCATCTCTAACCACTGCAGGCACATCAGCACCCTTATTTTCCCCAAAAGAGAAAACAAACTCCACTATAGAATTGCTTTCAGGCTGCACATCAGCAGCAACATAAGTACAGGGGCTCTCATATTCAATACTCTCTTTATTCTTCTCCTTTTCGCAAGTATCAGGTTTGGTGACAAACAACTGCTTTTTGGAAGCGCAGATTGCTTCCTCTTCCTCTTTATCCCGCAGCCAACCCTTACGAGGGGATGCTTTCAGCCATCTTCCCCAACCTAACTTCGCTTTCCTGCACTCCTCAGAAACTACATTACAATCTTGCTCTCCATGACCCATGATCCTACTGGCGTAGCAAAAGAAAGGAAGCCTTTCGTATGAAAATTCCAATCTAACTTCCCTCCCTGATTTGTCAATAATTCGATGATTCCTCCGCAAGGGTTTATTAACATCAATCATCACTATAACACGTCTGCATCGATCAAGTCCTAATAAATCATCCTCAATTTCAGTCACTTCTCCCAATCCCGAAGCTAATTGTTTCACATCATCATTTGACCGACAATTAAAAGGTAAATGCGTTATTCGTACCAGAAAAGGTGAATGAGTTAAGGATACCTATTCTGGCTGCTCGTTACCTTCAACCTCCATCAAAAGAATTAGCATGTTATCGAAGCACCAGAGTCAAGCGTTCAAAATCTTCTCTTTATATCTCCAATGAAACAGTTGTATGGTATAAAAATTAGGGCTCAAAACCCTAAACACCACCCCGCTCGTCGGAGCCCAAACCTTCTTCATAGTCTCTCTGAACGCTTCTACATTACACAGTTTATCAGTCAATAATTTGCCAATAAGCAAAAGGTTAAATTTCTCCTCTGCGCATTGCACAACACCTCCGCTAAGGTCCACAATACTATTGTCATCATCATCCCATCTTAATATTGAGCACTGAGAGATAATCTCCTCCGCCATCTGAATCCAAAGTAGAGGAAAGACAGGAAAAAAAGCCGCTATCGACGACAGAAAAACCCTCCTCCTATCGAGAGAGCAAAACCCTTTCTTTCGAGTGAATTATCGAGGTACGTGTTTTAATTTGAAGTAACGTTTAGAGCTTTAGGTCCCAATCAAGCAAACAATTCAACCCAAGCTTCTTTCCCTGTTTTCCCACCTTCACCGAACCAAACCACCAAGCAGCCCATATCACTCCCGCAACAGCCGAACACCAAAAGACCGTCCTGCCACCACTAATCAACTATCAATCAGCCCACTACCTCACAACCGCATCCAGCCACCACTCGCCACCAATCACAACTCGCAACACCAACCTGCTCCACTTTAACCTTCTCTCCTCCACAAACCGTAAGAACAGCAATTCCCGCAGCATTCAGAATCGCACCACCGAAAACAGGCGCACAAATGACCAACTTCCACCAGTTCCTGCCACGCAACATTCAACAATAGCGCAGCTCCCCTGCTTCCCCAATGAACAGCCAAACAACAACTCTTAGCAACATAAATCGCAACTCCCAATTAACAGCAGCCGACTGTCATAGCAGCCACGCTAAGCACTTGCACAGCTGCAATTGACGCAGCCCAATAGCAACCTTACACTACCGCAGCTCCTCCATTTCTCCCCCTTCTCTGCAACCGCACCTCCAACCGCTCCAATTCAGCCCTGCAATTGGCATTATACGCTCCATTTCAGCCAATTAATCAGTATCTTTAGAGCGGGCACTTCGATTCCTTGAAGCGGGCGCTCCAAATTCATTTAATTTCATCATTTGAGGCGGAATGTTTAGAGCGAACGCTCCGATTTCTTGAGCGGTCGCTCTGTTTCATGGGTTGATTTGTACAAAATTAATGAAATTGTGCGGCTGCGATTGATTAAATCAATCCAACGGCCGCGATTTAATGAAGCTTACTAATGAAGATGCTGATTGAAGATGATAAAAGGTGGCGATTTGATGATGATGATTGATGATGGTGTTTGAAGAAGCGTGAAGCAGAGGGTCGTAACCCCATTTTGAGCAGCTAAAGAAACGAAAAGAAGGATGGCCATGGGTTTAACGGTTTTGTTTTGTGGGGATTTGTTTTATTTCTTTTTATTTTCCTTCCTTCTTTCTTTATTTTTTTTTTATTTTCCCTTTATTTTATTTAACTTCTATTTTCTTTATTTCTCATTTTCTTTTACTTCTTTTTCTTATTTTCTTAGCTTTGTTTAAATACCCATTTTTTGGGTAATTAGGAGAATCAACTATTATTCTACTTTCTTAATTAGTTTTAGCTCTCTCTTTCTCTCTTTCTAGCTTTTGGGATAGTTTTAGGAGTAGTTTTTAGAGAGAGAAAATGAGGAAATAAATGGTGGCTTTTGGTTGTTGAAGATTCAAGAACATTACTTGTATTGAAGATTTCCAATATCAATCAATGAGCAATTTCTTACCTTCACTTCTCTATTTTGTTTATTGTTTTTTATTATTGCTTTAATTATTGGTATTGCTAATTAATCATGTTGATTCTTGTTAATTTGTTGATTAATCTTGTTATTAGTATGATTAGTGAGTAACTTCTCAACTAAGAGGATGGTTGTGGAGTTGTTTGATCTTAAGCATGTTTTAGGGTTTCAAATTGATTTGTTTTTGATTAAAATGCTTTGTTTTTCATGTCTTACCAATTATTGCATTTGAGGGGCCATAAGTTGTTGTCGTTAGGTGGATTGAAGTAGGTTATGGCGATAGCGTGATCTAGGAATGTCCATTGAATGATTTATTTGATTTGTACCTTGACTTGTGTGCCTTATGACGATAGTGTAAGTTGTGCTTGAGTTGAGATATCAATTAACCCCGATAGGTGATTAGATTGTGCTTTAAATTTTTGACATGAGTTGCTTAGTTCACTTTTCAATTCAATTTCATGCTTGATTATGTTTGAGTGAAAGATATACCTAAATCATTTCCCTTAGTGCTTTATTTCTTGTGTTAGTGTTATTAGATTTTAGTTTACTTTCCCCTATCCCGGACTAGCTTAATTGTTGAAAACATTTGGTAGTGCTTAACTGTTCCCTGTAGTTTGACCCCTATGCTTACCTTATACTCGTATTAGGTTTGTTTAGGTTGTATAAATTTTATTTGATTTAGGGATAGACAATTGACGACGCGTTTATTCCCTTATCAAATTGGCACCGTTGCCGGGGAACGGCTTCCATTACCGTCGTGTTATCTTATTGGGACTAGTCCATTGTGTATGATTTTCATTTTGTTTATGTTCATATTCTTTTTATTTGTTTTTCTTAGTTTGGTTACTTGTCATTGCCTATCTTTTGCTTAGCTTTATTTTATGAATAGGGGGCGAACTCATTCAAGATCTTTAGTTCCCATTAATCCTGAATTGGAATTTTCTCTATCCTTACTTCAAGTGGGGAAGAGCTTAGTCCAAGATCTTCTTCTTCTAGTTCGGATTTCAATCCTATCTCCAGCTTTGGATTTGGAAGCAACTCTTAACAAAGAATGGGAGATCTAAGGTCTTTAAAGTATTTGGGATCACCCGAGGCTTATACATCTTAAAGTTCGTATTACTCTAGTCTTTCACGGTCTAGCCCTGACTAAGCTTCCGGGTAGGGGCCGTTCGAGTCGGGTCTCGAGGGTGAGAGTCGTTGAAGGCTTGCGCATTTGCGAAGCTTTAACGCTTTCAAGTAAGAGCTCTTAAAGAGCGAAGCACTCATCAAAGGTATAATCGTCTTTCCTCTTTCTCTTTATTGGTTAGTTAATAATTATGTGATTATTAATAAATATGCTTGTTTAGTTACTATAATTTGTGTGCGGATTTTGGGAGGGTTTTGTTTCGCGTGGTTCGGACATCACGAAACCCAACAGTGGTATCGGCGCCGCGCTCATTTAATTGGTGTAACTAATAATTAATTAAGGTGATTTAAATGGATTTAAATTTCTGGTTTTGCTCCTTTTAATTAGTTTTAACTTAGTTTTATACTAATTTTTGCATCTTAACTTTGATTCTGACCCAAAAGTAATGAATTTTGGGTTGAATCGACGTTTTAAATTTGGTTTTGGTCCATTTTGAGAGTTGTCCAAAAGCAAAAATCCATCAAAAACTGCTATTATCCAGGGATTTTTCGTTTTTTACGAAAAATTTTAAATCTTTAAACCTTGATTAATTATGATATGTTAATATTGGATTATGTGTAGAGAAGGTAATGGGTGCAGACGGACGCACGAACGGTTTGGTACGAGAGGCTTGGCTGATATATTTTACTTTTTGGCTGATATGTTTCACGTGTTAGCTGATATATTTTATTTGTTGGCTGATATGGTTTTTGTGTCGGCTAATTATAGACACCTAAAAATGTCTCCCCAAAAACCAAACCCGATGATGAACAATCATTCACCGCCATTATTGGTCAGATTAAGTATTTAATCTTTGGAGTGCTTAACCCATATTTCCATTCAATACATTTCATAAACCAACCCAATTCTTAGCCCATTTCCCCAAAGCATAACTTACTTTCCACTTTTTGTGTCCACATCACAAAACCGAGAGAAACTGATTTTGTTACCCTATAATTTTGATCCAATTATTATGGTTGTATAGGCCTTTCAATAATCTTTCCAACGATATATCATAATCCTAATTCCGATTTAAAACGATGAAGATATGAGCAAAATACTTAACTCGGCCCAAAACTGACACCCTTTCACTAAAACGGATATATTTTAAAATTTACAAATGATTTTGACCTGATACGAATTGGGTTGGAAATTCGCCTTGATAATCTTTCTAACGATATATTATGTGCCTTATTCCAAATTACGAATCAAAAGTTATCATAATTTTAAAAACGCGTAAAAAACTGGAATTACCGCCAAAAAGTTTAAAACACCGCGCCACGATATAAGCTGACGTGGCACGGTGCTTTGTACCGTGACACGGTATTCTTCACCGTGTCACGTTGATTTTTTTCGTGTCTTTTTCGTGTTGTAGGGAATATTTCAAGCATCTCACACTTGAGCCCCACTGTGATCATACACTTAATTATGGTGGCGTCCAAAGGAACTTGTAAACCGTTCACAGGGTGAAGGTTACACCCTTTCACGATCCATGAGATCACTAACTCCATAGTGGTCTGGAACCATGACTGGATATTCGGGGATGAAGGAATAAATCCAACCTAAAAGAGATTGAACCTGCCCTAAAAATAGGCCTCTACTTTAATCTTCTCGTATTCATGTGCGCTTTCTAACTAACATACAATCAATATATTAATCCAAAACCTATTTAATAGAGCAATTAAAACAACTTACTTTGTTGCTTCGTATCTCTTTCTATCAAAACAATACACATGTTAGTAACTTCAATGAAAATATTAAATCAAACAATTAATTTAAATAATTGAAATAGGGATTTGGGATCAAACCCTCAGAAATATTCAACCTTTCACGTCTAGGGTGAGGGCAACTTCGAACTTGGCTAGGTGCGTCTAAGGCTCGTGAATGTGGTATGGTGTTTGAAAAGGTAAGGCTAGAAAGAGGGAGAAAGAATAAGCTAATGCTTAAGAGAGAGAAGAGAATTAGATGATTGTTGATGATTGTGAATGAATAAAAATGGGGAAATATGACCCTATTTATAAGGATAAAGGTCTCGAAACGATCAGAAAAAGATCGAATTCCATTTGGAGTAAAACTGGTCCCATCGCGGCGCGATAGTGTCCATCGCGACGCGACTGCTCCATCGCGATGCGATGGCTCTGTCGTTTTGCGATGGTTCACACGCTAACTCAAAGCCGTATAGAGTCCCTAATCTAATTAAATTAGACTAATTAACGTCCGTACTTATCTTTTAAAATTAGATTTAATTCCTTTAAAAACACTTGTTTTATTCCAAATAAAATTCTTTATCTTTCTAAAAGATATAATCACTAATCCTAATTCCACTAGAATTTAAGATAACCTTATATATTATTCTAGAAAATTAAAATAAATCCTAATGAATTTAGTAATAATTAATGGGCCCTCCACTTGATCATTGGGCCGTATAAAACCATTCCAGGCCCAAATTAGTATTTTGGCCATAACTTCCTCATTATTCATCGGAACCGGGCTTATAATATATCGTTGGAAAGCTCTTTTCGAGCCCAATCCAACTACACTATTATTGGACCCTCATCATGGACCAAACTAAAATGCACTGGACATTTTGTATATATAGAGTAAGAAAAGAAATATTTTCGATAACAGAAATAAGTGTTTTTATTAAAACGACCGCATCACAAGACTTTTAACATTTCACCTTATTCATCACCGAGTTTTGTTTTTGGGGAGACACAATTAGGTGTCTACAGAAGCCCCCACTTTGACTGAGTTTGGAGAAATGCAAGTTTCGAAAACAAAAGTCAAAGTAACGATAGGGACGGAGAATGATTCAGAAAGTTCTACGATCCTAAATCATTCTTGTAACGCCGATACCTGTAAACTATCGTTAGTTAAACGTATAAAAGTGTTAAGAAACGCGTATCTTGCACCGTCGAGCACATATCTCTAGAGTAACCGCATTTTGTTATATTTTTTGTGACGAATTCCACACTGCGTTGTGAACGCCATCAGAAGGTAACAGTGCCTCGCTATCTTCATTTGTTTGTGACAATCCTCCATAGTGCCTTGGGAACATCGTCGAAGGTGATTGTACCTCGTCATCTCTAGGGTTGTGGCAGTACCTCGCCATGGAAATACCTCGCTGCTATAGACATTCACTTCTCTGCTTCGGGACTCGTCGAAGACCGCTGCTTGTAGCCATCTTCTGTTCTTTTGTGACAATCTTCCTAGGAAGATTATCAAAGACCATCGCTTGTTGATCCTCAGTTTGCTAATGCTTCGCTGATATATTTTGCTGTGACTGCTTGATGTGCCAGTACCTCGGCGCATTTGTAATGAGCCGGTACTTTGGCGTTCGTGCTTCCTTGTGAACCAATACCTCGGTGCTTGTGATGAGCCAGTACTTAGGCGCTTTAAGTAAAGTGAGATGATCGTCGTCAGGGCGATCACTTACCACGATTGTAATCAAGCCAACTACTAATCATGTCAGTTTGCTTATAGGGGCTAACTAGCGTACCAAGAAATTTCCTAAACAAGGTCCACATAACCATTTATGGGGCCTAGGGGTTGCATCACTGAGGGAAGGAGAACCAGCGCACGCTGCCACGTATCATTGTGGCGCGCCAGGTTTGTTGTGGCACGATAGCGCTGTCGCGGCGCGGTGGTTCTATCGCGGTGCGATGGAATTGAGGTTTAAGAATAAAACCCCTTTCTTCCTTATTTCGTCGCTGCAGTTTTCCTTTTGCTCGGTTTTCGCTCAAACCGCCGCCTTGGTCGTTCTTGCTCGTTTCTCAACCAAATTCGCTTAACTTTGTTGCAAATCGAAGATCTCGATCTCTAGTTTGCCGATCTAAGTAAGTTTTGCTCCAACTCCTCCTTGTTTGGAAGAATTTCGCGTGTTTTATTTGCGAATTTTCGAAAAATTCGAAACTTCTTTTGCTTATTTTGCTTTGTTTGTCAAATTTGTTACCATAAAATTTCTTGTTTATGCTTGTATATCACCTTAGGAGTGTTTTGAGACTTTTTTTTACTCAATTTGGTGAAGAAACGAACGTCTTGCCATTGTTGGGCTCTTTGAGTTGGTGAGAACAATGTGACTTTTTCTTCATGTTTTTGCTAGCTATTCATGCTCACTTTGTCACAATATTTGTCATAGTATTTTAAGAAATTGTTTAATTGCTTCAAAATGTTATTTTTGCTTGAATAAAAAACATGCTCTTTTTTAGTACTACGTACTCTGTTTTTTTCCAACATAGTATCATGCAGCTAGGCGAACCTTAGATACTATAGAGCCTTTCATTTACTGTTTGATTTCATAATTAGCATGTCTCGACGACAAAGTTCTGACTCTCGCTCTCGTGGGGCTCACCGAGAGGACGAGCCCATCGACACCGGCGAGGGGACTTCCACTAGCCTTGGGGAGTTCCCTTAGTGGGATGGGCACACCTTGTACTTCGCGCCCCAGTTTCACATTTCAGAGCGCGTTCGGCTCAGGATAACTGATGAGCGAGTTCGTTGCCACGGTTCAGGCAACGACACCATAGGGCAGCTGTACGATTCTTACTTTCGCAACAACGAGGAGTTGCGTGTAATGTGGGAGTCTTGTGGTTGACTTTTTTGCTGAAGACTACTCGGGCTCTCTATTCTTTAAAGTCGAGCTGTTTCTTGGTTCGCGCTTTGGTGGAGTTCTTTTGGGATACCACTAACACGTTCAACTTTCCTTGGGGTGAGATGACTGTCACTCCCCTCGACTTCTCTATGATCACCGGATTGGAGTTTTGATCGGCTGCAGTTCCTTTTGGTAGTGATACTACCATCTTCTCTCCTGAGGAAGAGGAGCTACTGGGCCCCATTGTTATTCGGGCCCACGGTGAGTCTCGACTGCTATAGATGAGTAGTCGATCTATTCGGCGGTTTGTACTATTAGAGGCTTTTTAGGATGATGCGACCACTTCGGAGCACCGGGTGCGCATTTTGTTTTGATACTTCTGTCAGGGTCCTTCTCTCCTGACAAGGGTAGCCGAGTGCTACTCTACTATTTGCCTAGTCTTCTCGACCTTCGAGCGATCGGGATTTTTGATTGGGCTAGCTTGGCCTATGCTGACTTCCTGTTGGGGTTGCGACTTGCCTGTCGTCAGCTTACCTTTAATGAGGAGGTCACACTCTCTAGCTTCTGGAGAGTCGTAGAGGTATACTCCATTCCTCTTGGCAATAGGTTTGTTTTGACTTTAGCTTTTTCCAATATTTTCGTGTTGTTACAGGTGTGGTTCTACGAGTATATGCCATCTTTGGTGCCAGCCAGGCTTTCTCCTGGAGGGCTCCCTGTTGCTGCTAGCTGGGGTGGTTATTACACCGACCAGACTGCTATTGCCCTTGTTCGAGAGTCACTTCTCTTGGTATGCATTGTTTGTCATTTTGTTCACTATTCTAAATAGGATTCCTACTCACGAGTGTTTGTCTTGTAGGGACTTGAGGTTAACTTCCGTCCGTGGGCTGATTTTGACGTCCCCGCGCTAGCTGTCCAGTACACAGCTCAGCGGCGCTACTTCTAGAGGACATATGATGATGTGGTGTACCTAGGCAAGAGAGTTGCGATTCAGCACTCTTCGAAGTCTTTTGTCGTTCCTACCCATCCTCCACGGCATATGATGGATCAGACGGCCTTGAGAGTTTATATGGGTAGGTCGCCAGCTGGTACAGAGTGGTAGCGTCATAGCGATACGAACCAAAGCTGTGGTAAGAGGCTTGTGCCACGGTTGGCTCCACCAGGCCACCTTGCCCGTCAGAGGAGGCGGAGGTATATTTCGCATCTTTTGATTTGTTCTTTTGGTAGGCCCTATGGAATTCTAATCACTTAGATTTTTTTCTTGTAGGCTGCGGCGACGGCTGCGGATTTTATAACTCCACCAGTGTCTATTATTTATCAGGCGTCTTTTAGCCCGGTTGAGGAGATGATTCCTCTAGCCCTGGAGGAGTGGCGCTTTGTGGAGAGGTCGATACCTTGCCACCAGACCTGGGTAAGTCATCTATCATCATTTTATTTGCATGCATGTTCTTTGACTGTTTCTGACTTTTATTGCTTGATAGTTTTCCCGCGAGGTGATGATGAGGATGGCGAGAGGCATGGACGCCTTTCGTTATCAGCTCGTGAGATTAAGTTACTGAGCTAGTTGTTGTCGTGCGAGTGATGGCACGGAGGTATTTCTCTTAGACTCTTAGACACTTTTCTTGCATTTTGACTCGGCTTATTTTACTATTTCAACCTATTCCTCCATCACGTACTCGTACGAGACCCGAAGATCGGAGAGAGAGATCCGGGCCTGGCTCGAGGCGTCGTCGTACTTCTGCTGGGATCAAGGCTGTCTAGCGGAGTCGAATCGAACTATGGTAGTGGAGGGTTCCGGGTCTTCTTCCGAGGGTGCATCAAGGAGGCCGACTGGCTAGGGAGGCACGACATCAGCTCCTTTCATGGGTGGTGGGACGTACGAGGTTGGCTCGTCGTCGCAGCAGCCACAGCAGCCGGGACCTCAGCAGGGTGAGCCAAGATGGGCTGGCCCTACTCTTTCGCTTCCAACTACTAGTGATCCTGAGGCTGGTGAGGGATTGACTCTGCGGACTGTGCAGTTCTTGGAAGCATTTGGTGTTCCTTCGCAGTTTTGTCCTCCAGCGTCGTAGTTGTACCTGTGCTTTTTTTATTCGTCTTTGTAGGACTTTGCTTTATTTGACACTTATGTTAGATATATTGTACATACATCCTATGATTACTATTTTATTTATCTTTTTACATTTTTATTTTTCATTATGTGCATATGAGTGTGTGAAGAATTTAATTAACTTTTGCACAAAATATTCCGTCATTTTTATTACTAATGGAGGGCATCCGTCTTCCTCCCCCAAAAAGAAAAAAAATGAAAAACAAAATTGAATTTGACCAAAAATAAGCTTAAATTAATTAAATTTAAAATAATCAAAAGGGATAAGTGTTTGAAAGAAAATTGTCATAAATAAGTTTAGATAATGCTTTGAAAAGGATCAAAACCGTAAAGTTAAAGTACGAATCCGAGTCAAAGTCGGATTATTCTGACACTTAGCGCGTTATTCTGACGCAGTAAAAATTGAACTATCACAATGCGACACTCCTGTCGCGGCACGATGGTCTTATTTCTCCTTTTGGAATTCGGTTTTCGTCAGGTTCTGTTTTATAAAAAGCCCCCAAATTCGTCGATTACAGCATAATTTGAGCATATTAAAATATTTAGCTTATTAATTTTCACTCAAAATAGCCATGTCTAAGAACTTTAGTGATTTTACTCGTGAGTGGTGCCTGTCTTTGACTGCAAAAATGAGGAAAGAGCTTGACTTTTTCCACTTGGGGGGTTCATATGGTATTAAGGGGGTAGACCTTGACATAGATTTTATTCATACCGCCTTAGAATATTGGGATTCAAATATCCATTGCTTCAAATTTGGTTATGATGAAATGTGCCCTTTACCGGAAGAATTTGGTGCCATTCTTAGCTTCCCCTCTTTAGATCTTGTAGTAATTCCCACGGTGAGCGAATATTACTATAAAGATTTTGAGCGTTTCCTTAACCTTAGGGATAGGGACTTAAAAGACATAGTGCATGGGAATGTAGAAAATTTGAAAGAATTTGCACGTTTTTATTTTGATAGACCACGCTCCGAGTCTTTTCAAGTTTATAGGAGGAGGGCTTTCCTCTTTTACATGTTTAGCTAATGTCTTCTTACTAATGGAAACCTTCATGAGGGTCAAGCAATTTTAGCATCTGTCATAGAGAAAATTGAATCTGAGAGAAATCCAATGCCATTAATTGTTGGAGAAACTAAGCTTTGTTTAGATGAACTAAAAAGAGATCCGAATGCACCTCTTAGAGGTACTCCAATTTTATTACAGGTAGAAAATCAATACTTTTGATTACAGAAATAAAAAATATTTAATTTTTTATACTTATATTAATTTTTGCATTGAATTTTTGCAGATTTGGTTAATGGAAAGGCTTGAATTAATTAGCCCTCCTGACAATGTTGAAAAGTAAACACCCAATTGTCTTGTGAGAAGGATGAAGGGCTTCTCCATAAAGATGGGCCGCCGGGAGTGGAGTAGAATCTTTGAAACTCGCGACTTTGCCATTAAATGGGTTGTTCCGTGGTGGAAAATCGAGAAGATGGTGGTGTCAATAAACAACCTTTTTGCCGTCTTCCAAGTTTGTCTAAATTAACTTTTTACTACCCTTCTAGAGTAAAAAGACAATATGGCCTTGCTCAAACCATTCCTTCCTGTGCAAGGTATAATTAACCGAGGGTTTGGACAAAATCAAGTCTACTTTTAATTTAATTTATTTCCATTTGATTTATATTTTTATTGATGTTACTAACAATTTATTCATGTTGTAGCAATTTAAAGGAGCGCGCGAAATGTGAGTAATTAATTATTAATTTAATTACTTCATTTATTTTAATATTGCTAGCATCATGATTAGGGTTATTATAATTATTTTATTTGACTAAAATTATTATTGTTAAATTGCTTCCAATATTAATGTTAATTCTATTATTTTTATGATCACCATATTGCATGTTTAAAGGGAATATATAATTGAAAATCACGACTAATAAGATAATTTGGACGACCGGTTTAGGTTCTTTTTTAATCTTGTTATTTAATTAAGTGATCACAAATATTTTAGAATTATATGTGTGCATTAATATTCAACCAATTTAGCATAATAATAGTTTGGAGCAAACTGAATATTTGTTTGCATGCCTTTGAGATTACAGGAATTTCTTTTCATAATAAGAATCGAGTAGAGGCCAATACGGGTGACTCCATGACTCACTTCATACCATCATCCCCGATCCTCCTTTCATGGTTCTGATCCATATGGAGTTAGTAATCTCATGGATTATGAATGGGGTGTAACCTTTATGGGTCAATCGTTGTTGCCTTTCGTTGTCCCTTAATTGTGGTTGTCTTTAATGATCCGTGAACGATTTACAAGTTCCTTAAAAACTTGTTGGTGGCCCCTACTTTCCTTATCCACTATCGTTTATGTCAATTCCCACTTCCTAAGAGTGTCAAGCATATTCACCACATGCTTACGTAGGCACGCTTCAAACGACGCCCACAATTTGGCGACTCCACTGGGGAGGATTCTTGGTTATTTATCGAATTTGAGTGATTGATATTTAATTAAGATGAGTGGATGAGACTTGAAAGATTCTTGAATCACATTCCTGTGTTTAAATTGGCATTTTTTGCATATACATAGATGATTTAACGTCGTATTTTAGGTTCGCCCGTAAGAAAAATTGGATAACCTGATCACGATAGAAGAAAACGAGGCACTACTTGAACTTTACAAGCACCGTGTAACATCAGAGGTGCCATGACACGGTACAAAACACCGTGACGCGGTGTACTGTACCGTGTCGCGGTATTTTCCACCGTGTCATGGCATTATCCACCGTGTCATGGCAATTTCCACCTTGACACGGTGCTTGTAAAATTCTTCCAAAGGTTCTGTTCTTTTTCTCGTTATTAGCTTCCTTCGATTTTTCTAAAAAAATGTGTGTGTTCTACATACGTCTTAGCCCCGGGGAATTTAAGCTCTATCGACCCAATAACGCTCATGGCAATAAGGGTTCATCCGAGTTATTAAACTCACCCAAACCATGGATTCAAGTTCGATTTAATCACAAACTTGTGAAGCCGCCCGTTGGCATACACCCTCAAGGGAGGCTGCCTTGTTAACGCGTCCAAACTCTTAACCATGGTACCCTTTTAACACTAAATAAACTTGACCATAGTGGAACATAGAATTTGACTTTAGGTTGCGAACTCTTCTTTGTATCACCGTGCTTACGTGCCCTATGGTGATCGTTTTGGTCTTAACCTTAACGAGTTTTCTTTGTCTACGGTGGTTTATTTTATGACTAACTAATGCAAATGGACCATACTCACTTAGTAATTAGCGCAAACTCTAAAATTGGCAAAAACTGGAAAAATACACACAAAAAACACCTAGAGCTGATCACCGCGCCATGGCAGAAATGCCGCGTCACAGCAATCAGTGTCGTGTCACGGCAGCTTGTACCGCAACACGTTATAGTTTATCGTGTTACGGTGCCCGGGGAATAAGTCTAGTCAGCTTTTTTTAGTCTTCCGTGCTAATTTGGTCCTCGCGTCAGTCATTTTGGTTACTGTTCACATGTCTAGCCATACGATCATACCACGAGTCTAATAACATCACTTAATCACTCACGAGTCAAGTATAGTCCACACACTTTCTTTATTTTCCGAATCGAGTCATGCACCATGTCTTTTATGATCGTATACTAGGTTTATGTACCCCCTTTTTTGTCATAATAAAAAATGAGTGGAGTTCCTCTCACCTGTTTTCAAATGTCTAGTTTTTCCTCTTCCTTTCCTATCTTGAGCAACGATCAAACAATTAAGTGAATTGTTTTATTTCACAGTGTTTGGTCAAGGAGCAGGGGTAGATTAATACGGTTAGAGTCATTACCGCAACAATCTCTAGATCTAAGAGGCGTTCAAAGAAAACTTTGCCATCTCCACATTACTTCTCACCTTTAAACTAATTTTAGTTCGTTCCAATGGCCACAAAGGAAGATATTAAGAACATTAACAAATCCATCGAGGCAATGTCTACCATGATGCAAACCCTTACCACTAGGGTCACTACCATGGAACAAAACAAGGTCACTGTTGCTACCCTTGACAAATTTAAAGAACAGGTGAGCAAGATTTCTTAGGATTTCACCTATGTGGAACAGCCTCCCACTCCTTTGGATATGAAGGACAGGCTCCCTGAAAAGTTCTCCACTACTTATATTCCAAACTTCAACCTTACTAACAATCCTATATTCCATTTGATGGTGTTCTCTGAAACCATGGCTCTCAAGGGATTGGATGTAACACTCTTCCTTACGGTGTTCCCTCTCTCCTTAGAGCATGCTTACCAACAATGGTTTATTTCCTAGATGTTAAGCATACTGCAACTTGGCAAGATGTCACAGACAGTTTCATGAATTGTTACAAGTGTAACATTCAAACCATAACTTCTGAACGTGAACTCTCCTATCTCAAACAGAAAGAGAATGAAGGCTTCACCGCTTATTTTAACAGGTGGAGGGAAACGGCTACACTCTTAATAGATCCTCCCATAGAAAGAGAGATGGTTCGCTTCTTCATCCAGAACCTAATTTACAAGTACAAGCAACACCTTTGGTTCTTTCCTTTGAACACTTTCGAAGCTGTGTATGACATTAACATCAATATCGAGGATGAGCTTATAAAGAATGGTGGTGGTAACAATAATAACACTTGGAAAAACAAAAAGAACGACCTTCCTTCTTCTTTGTCTTCTAAGCCCGAAGGTACTGCCAGCAATGTATGTCAGGTCGACCTCAATGAAGTTTTAGCTCTTGATGCTCCATTACCTAAGAAAAGGAGAACTTACACTCCTTTAGGAATGACTTATGATGCGACCTTTGATAGCCTTTATAGCCAAGGCTTGATCACACCTATTGGGCCATTTCCAGAGCCAAAACCTGAAGAAAGGAGCGCCAAGTGGAATCTCAATGCCCATTACAAGTACCATCAAGGAAGGGGTCACTCTACTGAACAATGCTGGAATTTGAAGGACACCATTCAAGACTTAGTAGATGCCAACAAACTTCCCGTCCCTCCAAGTGGTAAGAAGTGACAAGCGGCAATAAAGACAAGGCGCACGGCGAGCCCTTCACGCGAGATTTCATAATTTCTTCTTTTTTATTAATTTCCCTTTCCCCATTCAAGTCTAGCACATATTTCCCTTTCTGTTATTTAATCATTGTGTTTATTTATTCGCCATTTCCATTAACAATACGAGCATTATTCCTTCATATCTCGATCATAGCATTTTTCATTCACTCATTAAAAAAAAATCAATTGCCGAACTAAACACAAGGTACATCAATGGCTTGACGCACCTTTGCAATTCATTTATTCCCTATTAACCATTCAATCACATATCCATTCATTCGTCAACCACTTTGAGGCTCGTCTAACGATTGGCCTTATTTATTCAACCCACATTCACCTAACCCTAGGATGGGAAGGTGTGCAATTTGTGTAACATTCAGAAAGCAAGTTCAAAAAAAAAAAAACAAAAGAATAAGTAAATAAAAAACAATGTCTAAAGGAAAGTGTTCTAATGTCTAGGATACGAACACATCTCGAATTGCGTCTTTCATCGAGTGCTTGGTGTTGTGCCTGAGAAACATGAATGCTAAGTGAGTGATGGACCGCATGATCCGAGATTGCCTAAATTGATTCAAAAGATTGAAAAAAAAGAAAAGAAATTCAAAAAAAAAATAAATAAATAAATAAATATATGAAAAATAAAACTTGCAAAGTCCAAACTTTCAAATACACAATTGCATATCTTGGGGGCTTCTCTTGGGTCTTGAGCCTTTTACCCCTTTCTTCCTTAAATCATCAGACCTCTTTGAGGTGTACATACACTTGTGCAAAATTCGATTAGAGCTACGTTAGGCCTGATTCCTAACGGATACGTAGGCAACCTCACAATGAGGTTCGGCCACATTCATACTCACATTCATGTCCACATTCATATGCATGATTGAGTGAAAGAATATCCAGTGCTTATCCCTATGACCCTAGCACTCTAGAGCTAGACTTGGGGGCTTGAACCCACATCATTTAGCCTACTCAGCCTAAAGAGTCACCATCTTAACTCTTCTCACATCTCTTTCCATTACCCTATCCTTTGCAGCCTCACCTTTGTATCACTTTTACACACTTTTTCACACATACATAGCCATATCATCTTTCCTTTAGGAACTCTTTATCATGAAATCATGTTTCCTTGCTATGTATGCTTCATCATCTTTCAAGACAACAGTCATTAGAAGAAACATTATATACTTGCTTAGCTTCCTGACCTGAGCAATGTTCATTGTTTCACGCATCGCATAATGTGGTTAGCAACATTTATATATTAATGATTGGTAATCATATAACGCATATCGTGCTTAGCTCCTTGACCTAAGGACCGTTCATACTCATACATGCTTAGCTTCCAGATTTAAGTGACATTGAAGATCGTTTATTTACACCATATATGATGCTTAGCTCCATGACCTAAGTTCATTCATCTATCGTGTCACATGATCTGATTGTCCTTAGCCTCCTGGCTTAAGAACATGCATCATGCATACATTATTTTTAAGAAAAGCAATTCAATTTGACAAATGTTTATGCGATTTACCTTGCTTTTCTCTATTTGCTCGGCAAGGGAGTTTAAAACTTCTTCCCTTCTTCATGTCTCTTCTTTTGGGGAAGTTCAAATACTTTTTCAAAATTTTTATCGAGGGAAGTTCAAAAACAAAACTTCAATTTTCACGTCTTTCTTTTTCGGGAGAAAGTCAGTACCCTCTACTCATGACAAAAACTTATGGAAATTTTTATCGAAAATTTTTTGCTTTTTGCATTGTCGATTGCTTGTGTTTGTGCACACACTCACTATACACACACAATCACAAGTCATACACACGTCATGTCATGTTTCATTTTGTAGGTCTCATTTACAGCCCACGTTCGGGGACAAGCGAACCATTTTCTGCCCACGTTTGGGGACAAGCGAACCATTTACAGCCCACGTTTGGGGACAAGCAAACCATCTATAGCCCACGTTCGGGGACAAGTGAACAATTTACAACCCACGTTCGGGGACAAGCGAACCAACTACAACCCACATTCGGGGACAAGCGAACCATCTACAACCTACGTTCGGGAACAATCGAACCATCATCATTTTTTTAGTGATCATCTCCTAAGAGAAGATGACTCATGGCACAAGGTTCTCAATACACAGAGACTTGCAATCTCATCATCTGACAAGTTTTTCCTCAAGCATGGAAAATTGTCGATCATTGCCACCTCTCAAGGCGAAGAAGTCAGCGATTATATCAAACCAGTCTTCATCCGGTGGATTTCTTCAAGCATAGAAAGCTACCGAACTCATTTTCCACCAATACACTGGTGTCAAATACTATTAAACATATTTGCCACCGACACACTGGTGCTAGATACGCATTCTATCCCTTTACTCTTTCATCTTTGGAACTAAAACTTTTCTACAGGTATCGGCGTATACAGAGTGATTTAGGATCGTATAACGTCTTAAATCATTCTCCGTCCCAATCAACTACTTTGACTATCATTTTCAAAACTGACGTTTCTACAAACTCAGTCAAAGTGGGGGCTTCTGTAGACACCTAAAAATGTCTCCCCAAAAACCAAACCCGATGATGAACAACCATTCACCTCCATCATTGGTCGGGTTTAGTATTGAATCTTTGGAGTGCTTAACCCATATTTCCATTCAATACATTTCATAAACCAACCCAATTCTTAGCCCATTTCCCAAAACCATAACTTACTTTCCACTTTTCGTGTCCACGTCACAAAACTGAGAGAAACTGATTTGTTCCCCTATAATTTTGATCCAATTATTATTCAGTTGTATAGGCCTTTCAATAAGCTTTCCAACGATATATCATAATCCTAATTTAGATTAAAAACGATGAAGAAATGAGCAAAATACTAAACTCGGCCCAAACCAGCACCCTTTCACTAACATGGATATATCTGAAAATCTGCAAATGATTTTGACCTGATTTGAATTGGGTTGGAAATTAGACTTGATAAGCTTTCTAACGATATATTATGTTCCTTATTCCAAGTTACGGATCAAACGTTATCATAATTTTAAAAACGCGTAAAAAACTGGAATTACCGCCCAACAGTTTAAAACACCGCGCCACGATATAAGCTGATGTGGCACGATGGTTTGTACCGTGACACGATATTCTTCACCGTTTCATGTTGCTTTTTTCGTGTCTTTTCCGCGTTTTCTCACGCGCTTATGAATTTGGACGCAATCTAGGAAAACTGTGCACCGCGACACGGTATGCAATACCGTGCCACGGTGGACTGTGCCGCGTCGTGGTATCCTGTGCCGTGTCACGGGAAATTCCTATGTGCTTTTTGTGTACAAAACCTCACGTGTTTTTTGAACTTAGCCGCATTTTGGATAAACTTGTCAACCGCGACACGCTTTATTTGACCACGTCACGACAGATAGTACCGTGACACGGTGTTCAGTGCCGCGTCACGGTACATACACCGTGTCACGGCGCTTAATTTCCACGGCTTTATCTCTTCTAGGGTTCCGTGGAGTCCCCTTGTTCGTTTCCTCTATAAATACAAACCTCATTTCTGCAGTTCTAGGCACCAAAAATCATTCTTTCTCTCCTTACACCCAAACTCATTCTCTTCTCCCTCTTTAGCCTAAACACTAGCCTCTTTATTCTTCCATAATACTTCCCCTAAGCACTCCAAGGAGTCCATACTTGACACAAGTGTTCGTCCTTAAACCGAGGCGTGGAAGGTATAATTAAATGAGGGTTTGGACCAAATCAACTCTACTTGTAATTTAATTTAATTTTGTAAGGAGGGTGTGCCCATCGTAGGGGATCCTTCTCCTTAAATGCCAATGGCTCTTTAAAAGCCTAGGACTTTACACTTGTTAGGGTTTATTAGGATTTGGATTCCTGACTATTTGGATGACCTTGAATTAGAATTGATTCTATCATTACGCTTTTTTGTAAGAAACAAGTAGGAGTCGCCAATGTGGTTTAGGAAAACTCATAAACCTCGTTCATACCTTTCTCCCAAGTAGAGTTCAAGGGATATTTGGCACGAATCGTAAGTTTACCCATGCCCAAATTGGTCTACGTGTACCAGAAATGAGTTCGGGAGCAAGGGTACTAAAATAAAGTTCTCTTTAGGGGGGAATCGCTATCCTAGCCCTAGTACGACCTCTACTAGCTCTTCCTTTTTCACAATTTCATCACCAAATAATATATGCAACGTGATACCTAAAAACTAAGTTAGTTGATTTTATTTACAATCATCAATCACGTAGGAATTACATTGCAAAGGTCGTTATTCTAATTTAATCAATGTTCGTGAAAAGAACGATAAATAAACAAGATTCTCCTTGAATTAGGTGATCAATCAACAATTAATTATTGAACTCTATTCTTTATTTAATACAAGATAAAACAACACTAATTAATTAATGAATTAAAAGTTATTTAGACAAGAATATAAAGGTGATTGATCTATGTGCTTGGGAATTTACCACTTCTCCTTGCTAGATCTTCGTTTAGAACACTTACGGGCTCCTTCTTGTTCGGGAACCTCCACCGTAGTAACAAGTATTGAGGTTTGAGTGTTTAGGACAAGAGGGTTAAGAGTACACAAGTTCTGAAATTTTCTGCCAGAGTTTTAGGTTAATTTCTATTTGTTTAAGCCTCGTATTAAGCCTCCATTTATAGAGAAAAGATGCATTTAGGGTTTTGATTACTTAGCCGCAACATGTGTCGCGCGCATCAGAATGGGTTGCGCGCGACAGCCCTGCACAAGTGATACAGATGCGCTGCTCAGGGCAGCGTAACTAGATGTCTTGTGCATGGTTTTATGGTAAGATTCAAATTTATATTTTTATGAAATTCTGAATATGTTGGGTTTCGATGAGTTCCACTCACCGCGGAAAATAAAAGCCGAGCTCAAGGAAAAACTCAAAATTAATTATAACCAAAATGCATAAATAACAAGATTAGAGAAAAGACTAAATTACCCTTGTAGCGTGCTTCGCTCCACCAAATGGAGCTCTTACTTGAGAAAGCCAAGTCTCACAAAGGACGATGACCTTCAACGGAGTCCACCCACAACGTGACCCGACTAGTCTTCTACTTGGAGGTTAGCCAAGTCCGACCAAAAAGACTACCCGAGTAATTAATGAGCTTATAGGTTTTCTCTCAACTGGAGATGCCGAATTAAGCTCTTACTCAACTGAACAATCTCAAGGTATGCCTTGGCTATTTATAAGGAGTGCTTCCTTGTGAATTCCTCTCATCTTTCAATGTGGGACTTTTCACAAAAAGATCCCATATGGAAAGAATGTTGAATTCAATTCCTAGTTAAATAAACCAAGGAATAACTAAGTAACAAGTGTCACATGGTTAGGTGAGGACCACTTCCTCACTTGCTCCCCAAGGCAACTCACATCCATTGTGAGCTAACCATGTTGCATCCAACCTAGAACCCCAAGATGGGTTCGGTTGGGCTGCCACCTTTCGGCCCATGTCCATGACCCGTCAACCAGTTTCGCGGCCCTTGCCACAGGGCTTGCCAATGTGGCGTGCTACCACTGGGTGGCTGCCAACGTGGCACGCTGCCACTTGGTGGCTGCCAACATGTGCTGATAGGAATGGTGTCCTTCGAACAAGTGTATTATTTCGATAGAGGGTTCGGAATTATTAGAAAGCTAATTATTTAGTGAGGTCAAATGATCCGAATGCCTAGGTGGAGGCCGCTTTCAATAAGTTATATTAATGAGTAATTAATATTACAGCATAATCTTGACTAAACCCTTCGGGTCACACCCAAGCAACAAACGATCTGACACGACGAATTTATTCGGAAGGAATTAAGGAGTCACTCGAGTAATTAATATTTAGACTTCAGAAATCGAGCTTGGAGCGTCGAAACCGATCGTCATAAGTCGAGTCGAATTAATTAATGACGAGATGGTAAAACCCCTAATTAATCAACAATTTACCTAAAATACCCCTAGTATCGGAATGCCCTGAGCAAACTGAGTGCTAGGGGCAAAATGTGCTTAGAGCAAATACCTAGCACGCACCAAGCCACACACATAGCAGCAGCAGCCCGCATGTGCGTGCGTGGCCTGCTGCGTTTATGTGCGAGGCAGTGTGCTAGTGTGTTGTTGATGGCGCGCCAAGCACAACGCAGCCAGCTAGAAGCGTAGCTTCCTGGGCTGCGTGTGCTAGCATTGGCACAACAGCAGGCCTCGGCCAACAGCCCGCACTTGTGTACGTGGCTTGCTGGGCTGAGGCAGCAGCTGTGCACCACGCTACCACGCCAAGGCCAGCAGCAGCTAGCTAGGCCGAGGCAGCAGCCCACACCCGAGCTGCCTTGGTGCCTAAGTGTGGGTGCCACGTGGCAGTGGGTGATTGGGGGTGGTGTGCGTGTAGGTGGCCGGTTATGGGGTGTTCTTGGGGATCAAGTTCGGTCCCCCCCTTCCTTGTCGTCCTTACCTAACTCCTCCTCTAAACGTGCCACTTGTTGAATGATTAGTTGTTGGATATTTAATTTTATTTTTGATTTAAAAATAAAGAAAGAATATTGATTTTACCAACTCTCCCGCATTGATGGGAGAGATGATTTCACTCATTAGTTTCCCTATAAATACCCAAGTTGGGGCATAGGAAAACTCACTTGAGTAAGATTTAGAAAAGGCATCCCCATTGAGAAAACCTTTAAACTCATAATTACTCGAGTAGTTTGGTCGGACTTGGCTAACCTCCAATTAATAGACCTAATCAAGGTCGTATTGCGGGTGGATACCATAGGAGGTTTTCGCCTGTTGCGAGACTTAAGCTTTCTCATGTAAGAGCTCGGTTGACGAGCGAAGCATGCTTTAAAGGTATTTTCTTCTTTCCTTATTTCTTGTTAAGTATGTCTTTTGATTATATTAATTGTGAGTTTGATCTTGGCTCGGGTTTTATTTTCCGCGATGAGTCGGACATATCAAAACCCAACAGCGGTATCGGAGCCTTGCTCATTTATTTTTATAATCATAATTTTCAAGATGTTTTTATGGCTTTATTTTTCTGGTTTTATGTTGCTAATTAGATTAGTAGCTCGATTTTATTAATTTTAAACCCGTTTTAAAGCTGATTATGGCCCAAAAATAGTGAATTTTGGTTGGAAAAAGCATTCTAGAAATGTCTTCATCCTTTTAGGGTTGTGTTTTCGGCCAAAATCTGACCAGAAATGCCTTTTTTGAGGGATTTTTCATTCTGACAAAAAATTTTAAGTCCTTCTAACCTTGAATCTTAATGGCATATTTATGTGATTATGTATATGGTTCTTTCCTTAATGTTTCTGCATTTTTGGACCTCTTTAAGCATGGTTACTTGTTAGTAATTAGTGCTTGAAAGATTGGTTAAAATTTTCACATAATTGCAAATCCATTGCATTAAGTGTAAAAAATTTGTTCTTTGAGGCTTCTAAGTACTAAAGATTCAATCTTTAATTATTTTAAGTGATTGAAACTTTGAGTTACTAAATTCCATGAATTTTTGGTTGAACTTTTGATTTAATCAGGTATTAAGTTGATTGGGATCATAAAGTTTGAATCTTGTGTAGAAATTTCATTTATCTTAATATTGGAAGATATAATTTTTCAAGGATTGACAAGTTAAAGTTGGAATCTTTATTTGAATATTTGTGTTCATAATTTCAACTCCCCTTTATTTTGTCAAAATCTCATGATTAATTTAAATTAATTAAATTAATAGTGAGTAATTTTCCTTATTTATTTTATTGCACCAAGTTGAACCAATTTTATTAAAGAATGGTTCTTGGAAATAATTTTGGTTACGTGCACCTTGATGATTTTTTATTTAAGTTGGACCTGTAATATTTTTTCATTTTTGCTCATTTTATTAATTCTAAAATAAATTTGGAACCAATTATTTAGTCACGCAACATTTGGGTTAAAACCCTGAGGCTATGGCACGAAGATCGAGGCAAAAGTCTTCCTTGGCTAGCCGGGCTGCTATGTGGCTGCCAAGGGGCTGCCTCGTGTGTGTGTGCCACATTACGTGGCTGCTGCTCGCTACCAGTAGCATGGTGCGCCAGCCAGCAAGAAGGCAACAGCATGGCGTAGCAGCAGCATCGTGCTGTGCGCGCATGGGTCACCGTGGCATGACTGGTGCGAGCTTGAGCCTTGTGGTGCGGGGGTATGCTATGAGTATATGCATCTTGGTGCATTGGGAAGGGGCAAGTGGCCTTATTTGTGTTGCCTTGCACCTTGCTAGTGCTACGAGGTGTGGTGCGGGAACACGCACCAAGCCGCATTGCCCAATGAGTGCTAGGCACCCTTAGCTAGCAAAAGTGCGCACTAGATAGTCTAGGTGCGCAAACCATTTGCGTGCGTTGGCTACGTGTTTGCTTATTTTGCCGTTTTAATTATTCTAATTAATTTAACTATTTTGGTTTTAATTATTTTAATTGAATTTTTGAGGCTAGGCCTCGGTTTTGAGCGGCATTGGCAAAATTTTATTTTGGCAAAATTTTGGGTTTACCGACTTAATTAATTGGATTAATTAAGATGGATACAGAATTTAGTGGGAGCTTCAATTTTAATTGCGCTAAATTACATAATCGGTTAAACAACTTTGACTAGTTTTTATTAGGCGTTGTAATCAGATTAACAACCTAAATTAGTTATTAGTTTACGCGTGTTTGTGCATTGTTACTTATTTATCGTTGTAAAATGCATGGGCCATTCACAAATAGTGAATGGATGAATGGAATGTATATTCTACCGCAGATTTTATAAAAATGGCAACTAGTGGGGCCCGATTAGGATAGAAAATAGGGATTGCGTTCTATGATGTATTTTGTAAATCTAAATACGGTTTGCGAACCATTGAGTATTTTTGTACCTTAATATTTAGATTAGTCCTAATCATAGATACTAGTATTTGCATAATTTTTGTCATGTCTTGAAGAAAAGGTTTCTTGGAAGACGAAGCCATGAAGTTGCAAAAGACGACCCTTGAAGACTTGAAGACTCAAGGGGTCATGCTAGTTGGCAAATGCATCATTGTTTATATTTTCGATATATATTTATGATTATATATGTATGTTAGATGCATGTTTAGGATTTCGAATGTTGCGATGATTAATTAAGTTCACTTAAATCAACCAACATAGAAACCCTAGGTCCCTAAAATATTGAGTAAAATTGCCATTCCAAAACAACACTTATTGACCTATTCAGAGTAGTGATGGGCTACACCAAAGAGAGGCATCACTATTACTCCCTAGGATACAAAAGGCATATCGGGTATGCAAGTTGGTTTTGGTTATACTCAACGATATGAGTGGAGTCCTAACATGTCGTGGCAAAGTGGAAAAGTTTTGTAGAGAGCATTAGATGCAACGATTTATCCAACCAAGAGTGGCTTAGAGCCATTAGCAAAGAGTTGCTTACCTTAGAAGATTGAGTGTTAAGACAAGCCAAAACATGCTTAACCACTTATTGTTTCTTTGGATCTTGGAATCAACTTATTCTCACAAAATGGGGAAAATTTTAATGTGTGAATAAGACGCTTAAATAAGTTTGATTAAAATGCATGATTTCAATCTTATTTAAGTATTATGAATTGTTTTTCATTTCAAATTCTTTCAATTGTAGAACCATGTCTGCAAATAACTCAAACAACCAATTCTCATTGCGCTTAATTCTCGACAAGGAGAAGTTGAGTGGGCCAAATTTCCTTGATTGGCAAAGGAACTTGCGTATAGTTCTCATGGAAGAGCAAAAGGAATATGTCCTTGATGAGGAAATGTTCGAGACTCCCAATGAGGAGGTGACTCAGGTTGCCCTAAACCAATGGCAAATTGCCAATCGGGATGTCAAATGCATCATGTCGACAACAATGTCTCCCGTGCTTCAAAAGACTTTCTTTGAGAAGGACATAACTTTTGAGATCATTTCTGAGCTGCAGAACATGTTCCAAGAGCAGGCCCAAATTGAAAGGTTTCGAAACCCACAGGCAGATCCTTGAGAGCAAGCTCAAGAAAGGAGAGCCAGTCAGCCCACATGTACTCAAAATGATAGGATTATTTGAAAACATGGGAAAGCTTAGTGCGGGGTATTCAACCGAGATGGCAATTGACATCATTCTCCACTCATTGCGCAAAGGCTATGATCAGTTCCAGATAAACTATAACATGCACAGCATGGAGAAAACCCTCACCGAGATTCATGGTATGTTGAAGCAGGCCGAGCAAACGCTTAAGGATGAGGGGAAACATGATATGCTCATGATCAAAAAGGGCAAGCAGTTAAAATTCTCAGGCAAAAGGAAGAAAGGCTTTAAGGGGAAGGGTAAGAAGAAGACCTTTTCGCCTAAGTCTAAGGCTACCAAGAATAACAAGGAGAAGAAGGTAGCATCTTCTAAATCTGATTTTGAATGCTTCTATTGTAAGAAGAAGGGACATTGGAAGAGAGATTGCCTCAAATTCATGGAAGATAAGAAGAACGAAACCGTTGCTTCTGGATCAGGTATATTTGTTATAGACTTAAACTTCACTAGCTCAACATCATGGGTATTAGATACCGGATGTGGATCACACCTTTGTTCCAATTCTCAGGGACTAAGGAACATTAGGAAGCTAGCGAAGGGAGAGGTTGAACTCCGGGTCGGCAATGGAGCCATAATTGCAGCCGTATTCGTATGAACTCTCAGTTTGTCTTTGCCCTCCGGGCTAGTTTTGGAACTTGAAAACTGTTTTTATGTTTCCAACATTACCAAAAGCATTATTTCAATTTCGGCGTTGGACGCCAAAGGTTTTGAGTTTCAATTAATGGACAATGAATGTGCATTTATCTCGATAATGTTTTATATGGTATTGTACATTCTGAAAATGTTCTTTATGTGCTTTCTTTAGACAAAATTTTATAATGTGAATAATACCTCCAAGAAAGCTAAGACCATGGAGTCAAACAAGTTTATATGTGCCTTCTTTAGACAAACAAGTTTATAATTGTCGTCTTGGCCACATTAACAACAAACGCATCAAGAAACTTGTTCAGGAAGGTGTTCTTGACTCATTCGATTTGTAATCGTTTGAGAATTGCAAAGGATGTTTATTTGGCAAGATGATTAAGCAGCCATTCCCCAAGTTGGGAGAAAGGGCAGGAGACTTGTTGGGTCTAATACACACCGATGTATGTGGACCAATGAGCTCCACCACAAGAAACGGACATCGATATTTTATCACCTTCACAGACGACTATAGTAGATATGGATATGTCTACCTGATGTCGCATAAATCTGAGTTGTTTAAAAAGTTCAAAGAATTTCAGAGTGAATTTGAAAATTAGCTTGGCAAGAAAATCAAAGCCCTTCGATCGGATCGAGGTGGTGAATACTTGAGCCAAGAATTTAATGACCATTTGAAAGAAAAGGTATACTTTAAGAATTGACACCTCCAGAAACTCCTCATTGGAACGGAGTATCCGAAAGGAGAAATCAAACCATGTTAGACATGGTACGATCAACAATGGGTCTTAGTGATCTTCCTATCACTCTCTGGGGACACACAGTTCCAACTGCGGCACTAACACTGAACCGTGCTCCATCAAAAGCTGTAGAAAAGACTCCATACGAGTTATGGACGAAGAAACCTCCTAGGTTGTCTTTTCTAAAGATATGGGGATACGAAGCATATGTCAAGAAATTGATTTCTGACAAACTTTATCCCAAATATGATAAGGTTTACTTTGTGGGCTACCCAAAAGAAACTAAAGGGTATTACTTCTACAATAAATCCAAGAACAAAGTGTTTGTTGCTCGCGATGGTGTCTTTTTGGAGAGGGAGTACCTTTCCAAAATGACAAGTGGGAGGAAAATTGAACTCGATGAAGTTCAAGAGGACGAGCAACAAAATCAAATTGACAGTCAAACTGGTCAAAATGTGCAAAGTCAAACTGACAATGCAAATGCTAGGTCCGTTACCTTGCGTAGGTCGCAGAGACCGAGGTCTCAACTTGATAGGTATCTTGGTATTGTATTAACCGAGAATCAGGACATCCTGGTGATGGATGGAGACAAACCGGCAACCTACAAGCAAGCGATGGCAAGCACCGACTCTGCTAAATGGCAAGAGGCCATGAGATCTGAAATGGATTCCATGTTTGAAAACCAAATCCGGGACTTAGTTGACTTACCCGAGGGTTACACACCTATCGGATGTAAGTGGATTTTCAACTTTAAAACCGACAAAGATGGAAATGTAGTCATTTACAAAGCTAGATTGGTAGCAAAAGGTTACAGGCAAATTCATGGTATTGATTAAGATGAAACCTTTTCTCTGGTCGTAATGCTTAAATCCGTTCGGATCCTCCTAGCGATTGCTGCATATTACAACTATGAAATATGGGAGATGGATGTCAAAACCGCCTTCGTCAATGGGATTTTGGAAGAAACTGTGTACATGACACAGCCTGAAGGTTTTTTCAACCTAAACAATGCTGGGAAAGTTTGTAAGCTTAAAAAGTCCATCTACGGGATAGAGCAAGCTAACAGTAGTTGGAATTTGCGATTCAATAAAGCCATCAGTAAATTTGGTTTTATCAAGAATCCAGATGAATCTTGTGTTTACAAGAAGGTCAGTGGGAGTGACATCGCCTTCCTAGTCTTATATGTCGATGACATATTGCTCATTGGAAACAACATTCCGATGTTGGAGTCCGTAAAGGCCTGGCTTGAAAAATGTTTTTTTTAATGAAAGACTTTGGAGAGGCTAAGTACATATTGGGTATCAAGATCTATAGGGATACCGCAGGAGGTTTTCGCCCGTTATGAAACTTAAGCTTTCTCGAGTAAGAGCTCGGTTGACGAGCGAAGCACGCTTCAAAGGTATTTTTGTCTTTCCTTAATTCTTGTTAATTATGTATTTTGATTATATTAATTGTGAGTTTGATCTTAGCTCAGGTTTTATTTTCCGTAATGAGTCGGACTCATCAAAACCTAACATGTGCTGCCACATGGCGTGGTGCCATGTGCGCTGCCACGTGGCGCACTTCTATTTGGCTTGCTCCCTTGCCTTTCGCGCGGCTAGGGTTTTTACTTGTTATTTGAAGCTTTTTTCCCGTTTTGCCAATTCCTAAATTTTGGCTCGACTCTTAAGATTCGGTTCCGACGCTCTAAGCTCGGAATCCAACGTCTTTGTTCACAATACTCGAGTGACTTATTAATTCCTTTTGGATTAATTCGTCGTGCCGGATTGTTTGTTGCTTGGGTGAGACCCGAAGGGTTCAGTCAAGGTTAAGCTGTAATATTAATTATACATTAATATTACTAATCGGAAGCGGCCTCCACCTAGGCATTCCGATCATTCGAACTTACTGAATAATTAGCTTTCTAATAGCTCCGAACCCTCTATCGGAATAATACACTTGTTCGAAGGACACAATTCCTTTCAATCTCCTACTTGTCCTTGATGGGTGATAATCTAGGTCATTGAAAACTAAAGCACCACCAATCAAACAATTAAGAAAGTCAAACTTATTCCTAGTATAGGACAAGTCTAAGTTGAACCACGAGCAATGAGAGGGAGAACGCTATAGCCTATGGTCAAGCTACTTCGAAGAATAAGAGGTGAATTAGGTTTCAATCAACTAATCAGGTCAAGAAAATCAATATGCTAAACACTAAGGATTTAGGTTCCACTGAAGGAGTTTATAGGTACTAATTGCCGAAAAACATGAATCATATTCATAAAGCACCTAATCCCAAGATCTCATTGCATAACACATAAAGAACAAGTAATTATACCTTTGAAGCGTGATTCCATGTGCGATCGAGCAAGAACAATGGGAGATAAAGAACCCCAGGCGTTATTCCTCTACTTAGTCCACTGGCATAAGTTAAACCTCCACTAATGCTAGTTAGTCGTGATTGAACGCTTCAATCAACCTTCAACGAAGAAGAGAGAGACGAACCAACACCATGAACCACCTAGGGTAGCCAGCTGTACGGATGTGAAGGGGAGGAGAGAGAGCCGTGTATGTGAGGAGAGAGATGGATTAGGGTTTTGAATACTTGTTGCCTTATTTCATAATTCACTGACTGTTAATTGTGACTTATGTCAACCCTAAGCATGGATCTTATTTATAAATCATATCTCTAAATAAGATCCCATGTCAATACCAAACTCCTAAGCTTAATCAAACTACTCTAGCCCAACACTCCATGTGGTATGTCATAATCTCATGAGGCCCATTAATGGGCCTCTTACTTGTTTAACCCAATACCTTTGTTGTGTGACCTTATAGGATCCATTCTATTGGGCTTTGATCTATTTAACTAGCCCAAAGATCATTTGTCATATCTAGCACCAAACAATGACGACCTAAAAGAACGAACTTATTATCTCCATAATAGTGATCCTTGATATATCTAGTAATTGCACGTATCGAAGACATAATTCCTTCAATCTCCTACTTGTCTGAGACAAGTACGCAATATCCAAATTCCTTAAGTCAATGTGTGTCGATTTGATAATATGATTGCATCTCATGTCGTGATCATATTAATCTACAAATCTTTTCTTGAAAACTGAGTTAGAATTACAAAACAAATGATTACTATGTAATCCATTTGAGCACGACCATGCATTTTCTGAATTCTCCCTCTTCATGAGGCTAAGACACATTCCTAATTAAATAGGTAGACTCAATCCAATCTCGTGGCAACCAAAGCTCCCACTCAACTCATGAAGTAACCGGGAAACACACTTTATAATCTCTAGTTACGGGTAGACGTTTGAGTGTACCACAGTTAAATCAATCATTGAATGGAATCAATGTTCCACTCATGTCAAAGGAATCCACTAATATATCCAGAAGCTCTATACTTGAACTTCAAAGTAGGTCTATAGTTCGATCATGCATCATTCATGCATATCCATGTGATTGACCGAGCATCATCACTATGCCCCTATAGCCCATGAAATTGCGCTATCCAATCAATCTTACATGCTAGTCCATTTATTGAAATCATTTATGTCCACTCTAATGATTTCGAACTAGGAACTTAAATAATATATAAATTTAGTTCACCTGTAGGGTTTCATTCACCAGGTCATCAACCTGATGAGCCCATCAATCCATAATTATTTTTGACATTTTATTTAACATCAAAAACCATAATTAAATAAGATTGAAACTTTGTTTCAATTGATAAACATAATTCTGCAAGCTAATGTATTACTTATGTAATATGTTTTCTCAAAACATACACAACTTAAATTACATCACTTGCTTCAATACAAGAAACTTAGTATGACTCTCATACCTTGATTATGGAAGGGGTTTAGTAAGTAGAGTTCATGAATTCTCATAAACATGAATTTTGCAACTTCTAAATTTAAAATAATCTTCATCTCCATACACTAAGAATTTTCCTTCGCTTTTTCGCAAGGAACTTAGAAATTTTTAATTTATATTCCAACGTTACATTAGATTTCCATCAAAAACTAACATCACTTGTTCTTAAAACACGTGAATCAAATAGACGAGTATAGTCCATGACATGTATGATGCATCCTTTGCAAACTGCATAAGGAGCATCACTCAAAACATTAATTTCATCAACCTTCTCAAAGCATTGAATCTTTAAGCAATGTGCCATGTTACATAGGATTGAAACTCCTTTAAATATAATGTTAAATCTTATAAGAATCTTATCAATATAAGTTTCTTAACCAAGCTCAAACATCCTTCAAAAAACTATTCTATAGATCTCGAATCCCAATGTACTCATCATTCTCTTCAAGGTTTTTCATACAAAATGCATTATCCACCACTTGACTCTTCAAGCAATGAATAATTGCTCTTTATACTAGACCAAGAAGATCGTATAACTCCCAATAAACATCTTGTATACACAAGACCTTTTCTTCATTTTATGAGAACATCAAATGATTTTGATTAACTCACAAAATTAAGAGCATTAACTCCATGATGCTTACTTCAATCTATTAATGGATCTTTCATGCATCCTTAGGATTATTGGATTTTCAAAAGCATTCTGATTGTATCATATACAGATCTTCTTTCATGAACCATTTCAAGAAAGCTCTTTGAAATCCATCTACCAAATCTCATAAGGTAGAAATCACTAAAATATTTTTAATAGATCTTTTCAACATGACTAATGTAAAGGTTTCATCTTAGTCATGGTCATACTATGAATTAGTTGAATCCTTTAACAAGTCTTTGCTTTAGTTAGAAAATATTTTTCTTTCTTGTCTGTTTTGCTTATAATGGGTCTCACCCAATTAGGCAAATTATTCAAGTGTCATACACTTGCTTACAGACTTAAAATCTATTTCAGATTTCCTGGTTTTTAAACCACTTGGAGTTGTAACTTGTCAAATCATCTTTATTACTTGCATAATTATATGTTCCAAAATCAATATTTGAAACTCTTACTCAATATGAAATCATATTTCTTTGGCTAAGGTTTACATATGCTAGTCATCATAGTGGGTTTTTTATGCAACAATTGAAACTTATACGACAACTTTGTTTAGTTTCAATGAGAAACGACAATAGAGGATTTGCACTTGGAATGTACTACCTTCGACACATGGTTATTATTCCCATTACACTTAATGAGACCATGCGTTGCCATTTGTAACATGAGGTGAATCATGCTCATATTGTTGCTTTTATTCGATTATTTCTTGAATTTCTTCAAGATTTTCGAATTCACTTTTCCTGAACTTTTCAAGGTTTTCGAACTTTTCAAGATTCTTATACTCCCACTTTCCTTTTGAGGAGGCACATTTAGAATAGAGTGAATTAATCATGGTTTGAACCATGTTTGTTTGTTGCTTTTCTCAAACTCTTTTGAGATTTATACTACTCCCACTTGACCTTTTGGAACAATTTTCCATAAGGGCATCTACTTAAGCAACAAACATTTGGTGCTAAGTATGATTTAAGTAGTAGTACCCCGTGCTCTGTATAGGACTTGATCGTGCATTAAACGATTTATTACAACTTTTACTCCTTGCTTTGTAGAAAGACTTTATAAGAACTCTTCTTATCCATATCATATATGAAGTCTTTGCTACATTTTGATTTGAAATATATAGTTTGTTTAGTTTTGTAGCTCATCTTAAAAGTATATCCCTTGAACAATGGTTGGAAGATAGGTAATTTCATCAATAATTGAAATATATCTCATATAGATTGGTAGTTCCTTTCACAAACACTTCACAAGGTTTTCTTTCGGAGTTTATTGTAAAACGATTTCACAACTCTTGGATGTTTATCAAGGTCTGCTCTTAAATTCTCATTATTATGATCATATCGCAATAGTTTGAATGTGTTGCCAAGTACATGTCTTGACTTAAATTTTCACAATTACAATCATATTGTAATGTAATCATTATCTTGTCAAGTTGATTCTGAACATCATACTGAACCTTTTGAACTTTTCAAAATTTTCACATTTTAGCTTCAACTAAGCATAAGTGATCATATCACAAATGAAGTTTCATTATCCGTCTCTAGCCTTTGAACCTTTGGTTTTCTTATATCGATATGTATTCGACCCTGATTTCACATCATCATTTCTCTAAACGATGAATTTGTCAAAATTTCAAATTAGAATGATAATTACATATATCAATAGATTCATAATCTAATAATATTGAAAGTCCATCCCTTTGGATCTTCCGCATGCAATGTTCATTTTCATTTGAATTAATTGACATTTTAGAGACAATTTATATATATAGAAATGGTTTAATTATTTCTATCATATAGAATTTTAAACCTATATAGCAATTCAAAATACGTCGTGACTCAATACGGCATAAAATAACATTTAGTCCATGTTTTTGTATCTTTAATGCTTAGTCATTACTAACACTGATTAGTATTTCGATAATGGCAAGAATAAATAACATTTATTTAATTCTAGCCAATTACTAGGTAAGGTGAAATATAAGTTCTACTTGTAAAGTTGCAACTTTTGCTTCAAGACTTGTAGATTCTACTTGTGAGGTAGCAACATTTGATTCTAAACTTGTAGATTTATTTCTCCCTTAGCCATACTTCTTCATTTAGTTCAACCACATTCTCAATGAGAGAGAACTAAACATGACATCACATGTTCAAGAAGTAGTAATGTGCTAAATCAATTTCTATAATGTAATTTTTAAATTGGAACATTTCCATTCTTTTACCTTCCAACTGTATGAGGTAGTTTCTAATCAATTGGAATTGGTCCATTTAATTGGAAACATTTGTTGTTCATAACAACTTTTAGCATATAAGTAGTTTTAGGTTTGGGAAGTAGCAACTTGTTTGCATTTCTAGGCCTATAACTTCTTAATGCAATCCTCATATATTCCTAAACCTTTCCCATTTGAGCCACTTAGAACATTTCTTTTAGGTTCAAAATGATGCTTTGCTTAACTACTTTAAGCACATTTCATGATTTTGCTAAGTCTTATTCAATCATTATTCATATTAGAGTTTAATCAACTATTTAACACTATATTAAATGGATGAAGAATAATGTCATTTGATCAACTTTTGATCATAGATGTTTCCAATCACTTTCTTATATCCAATCATATTGAAGATAAGATATTTTATTGGACTTCTACACTTGTCTTTTAGAGGTTTGTACCTCCCATCGCATTATATCCCTTGAAACACTTTTCAAAGTGAAGATCTGTTGGAATTTTACTCAAACATTTTGAATAAAACCAACCTTAGACATTTGACATGGGTTCTTTAAAACTTGCCTTTTAGAACCATCTTAGCAAAATTGGAATATAGGTTTATGGATTATCTTTTAACCTTTTGAGAACGTTTCTCAACTTTATATTCAATCGAGGAGATTTTATATAATACTAAAATTAGAACGACATGTTACATGTAAGTAAACACAAAATTCAATTATGTTTAATAAAATTAAAGCACCTTAAACGTATTAAATAGGTAACTTTAAAACATTTTATTCAATATTAATTGATTCTTATTGAATTAAATGATTCCAAGACCCTTTATTCGTGTAATAGTTGACCGGACTGAGGCCCTACCATCAAGCATTACATTTTCAAGGTGAGCAAACTCTTTACTGATTGCGATTCCTGCAACTCTTGGTTGAATAATTAACCATCACATGTTTAATTATTACCCTTTGCGTCAAGGTTCTAAACGCTTTAGGTAACCTTGTTGAGCATAACCAATTAAATATGTAGAACGTGATCCACCCCACAATGCCTAAGATAACAAGTGAGACTCTGCGGAGGCCGACCCATCACTCACTATCTAAGGATTGTTGGATATCTAATTGGAAATGCAACCTCAATATTACTGGGACCTAGATTTATTATGTTGTGATTATTTAGTGAACTCTAGTGCATCATCAATCAACATAAATAAAATCTAACATGCATAAAATACTGAATGCATAAACAAGACATAGCATGGCCCCTAATCCTAAGAAAATTAATAAAGTAAATGCTCCCACTTGAGCCATCATGGATCTCATCCACCTCGCTCCTTAGGGCCTTCACTTCATGGGCTTCTTGGATTATAACTGCAACCTGTAATTATATTCTATTCTATCTACTACTTAAATAAAATGAAATAAAATTACAAGAATACTTTATCGGTACGTAGACCGTACTTAGATTACAAAAATACATGATGATGCGCAGATCGTATTTAGTAATCTACTGGGCAATACTAGTCATTATATGGCAAAATAATATCATATATTATAAAATTGCCACATAATAAATCACTCATCATGCTTTCCTAAACTACAACATTGAATGTTCACAATTAAGGAAACATGACATCTAAATATCTCATATTTTAATTACTACAATTAGATAATATCATATATTATTCATGACCATCAATAAAATATCGTATATTTTAAATTAATCATGAGATAAAATCAAATCTTATTTTAATCTTAAAAGATAAATCATATTTATTCTCAAAGATTATCCTAACAAACTTAGGAGATTCTATCCTAATTACTAGCCAATCACAAAATTTTAAATCAATTATATCCTAAAATAATTATGAGAAAATCACATTATTTAAATCAATTATTATCCTTTTGGAATATGCTCAGAATATCCTTATCAATCTTATCCAAAATTACCAACTTTAATTATGGATAATACCAATTTAACAACTTTAAATATGGATAATATCAAATATAACAACTTTTGAAAAATTTGATTTTATCCCAAATAAAATATATTTATCCAAAATGAAACTGAATTTATCCCAAAATAAATTGTAGTTATCTTGAAATATTTTTCAAAAACAATTGTTTTTGAAAAACTGCAAGCCACCACCGCCGGCAACCGTGGTTGGCTAGCCGATGCTAGCCACGGTGGCTGGCTGCCATAACAGTAGCCATTGCCGGAAGGGCAGCAGCGAAGCGGCCAGCCTTGGCTAGCCACAGTGGCTGGCTGCTTTGCAGCAGCCACTGCCGCGCAAGGCAGCAGCAGCAGCTCTGTTGCAGCCGTGGCAGCAGCTGTGCAACGCTTGCACACTGCTATCCACGGCCACCGGACCTTCGCCCTCCCCTTTCCCTCCCTCTTGGACTGCCACCTGGTCGACAGCCACCGTAGCTGAGCCACCTTGCCGCGACTGCCGTCCTAAATAATTAATTTCTTTTTTTTTGTTGGTTTTTAAATTAATTAAAATATTATTTATCAAAATTAAATTAAATTAGTCCACAAAATTAAAATTAAATCATTATTCAACTTTAAAATTAGGGTTTATCATAAAATTAATCCAAATTTAATTCTAACTCTTAAAATTAAATCGATGATCATACATAAAACATTTTTATGCATAAATCAATCCAATTAAATTATGAATCATAATACAAATCGAATCAAATAAAAAATCAAGCAAAAAATTCATATTTTAGGGCTAGGGTTTTTGAAAAATTCGAAATTTAGGGTTAAGGGTTCGAAAATTTCGAACATTTTAGGGCTAGATTTTCGGTCCTCTTCATGGCTATTTGAGCATAATTAAATCGCATTTAATCGATTCTAAAAGTTTAATCACATTAAATATAACAATTGAACCATAATTAAATTAATCTCCCTCCTAATTGAATTAAAATTGTGGACTATCAAAGAATTAAAATACAATATGTGTAAATGCAATAGGCTAACTGATACCACTAAAGGAGTTTATAGGTACTAATTGCGGAAAAACATAAATCATATTCATAAAGCACCTAATCCCAAGATCTCATTGCATAACACATAAAGAACAAGTAATTATACCTTTGAGACGTGATTCTACATGCGATCGAGCAAGAACAATGGGAGATAAAGAACCCCAAGCATGATTCCTCTACTTAGTCCACGGGCACAAGTTAAACCTCCACTAATGCTAGTTAGTCGTGATTGAACGCTTTAATCAACCTTCAACGGAGAAGAGAGAGACGAACCAACACCACGAACCAACATGGGTGGCCGGCCTTACGGATGTGAAGGGGAGGAGAGAGAGTCGTGTATGTGAGGAGAGAGATGGTTTAGGGTTTGGAATACTAGTTGCCTTATTTAACAATTCACTGACTGTTAATTGTGACTTATGTCAACCCTAGGCATGGATCTTATTTATAGATCATATCTCTAAATAAGAGCCCATGTCAAGCCCAAACTCCTAAGCCTAATCAAACTACTCTAGCCCAACACTCCATGTGGTATGTCATAATCTCATGAGGCCCATTAATGGGCCTCTTACTTGTTTAACCCAATACCCTTGTTGTGTGACCTTATAGAATCCATTCTATTGGGCTTTGGACTATTTAACTAGCCTAAAGATCATTTGTCATATCTAGCACCAAACAATGATGACCCAAAAGAACGAACTTATTATCTCCATAATAGTGGTCCTTGATATATCCAGTAATTGCACTTATCGAAGATATAATTCCTTCATCCACATGCAAGCTCAATGGTTATGCCAATCGATGAAGAACTCAATTGATTCAAACGTTGATAAGGACAAACAATAGTTGTAATTAATAGAATTCAAGAGCTATTTCCTATAAGTCAATCTAGGGTTCACTATGAATGACTAACAAGGAAAATCACAATTAAATTGAACCAATTAAAGCAATTCTCAAATCAAGGGTTCATGTCATTGAAATTTGCTATGTAATCTAGATTAATCATCTAGGTTGATCACTCCTAATCAAATTAATCACATGCACGACTATGTCAACCAATTTAATTGCAACAATTCAATCAACCAAGAATCATCAACTAGCAAAAATCATCAATCAAGCATGCTTCCCCTTCTCCCTAGCTACTAATCTACTCACAAATCATAATGGAATTGAAAACCAAAGCAAATTGAATTACAAACATCATCATTTCAAGTTTAATCAAAGAGAAAATCAAATTCAACAAATTCTCAAACCAAAGATCAACAATCAAATCAAACATTCAAGAACTAAAAGAAAGAGCAAGCAAAAGTAAATTCAGAGAAAGAAATGCTTACTAATTTTCATTGATTGAAAAAGAAATCCAAGCTCAAAGATGTCATTTGAAGTACAAAACAAGTAATCTAAACTTTCTCTCTCTACTTTCTCTCTATACTAAATCTGGAAATAAGTCCCAAGTACAAGTGAAATCGTCATCCCCTAAAAAAGGAAAAGTCAAGGGGTATATATAGTAAAACGAGCGTAGAGGTTCGGAGCAGGGTCGTGCACACGCACCACAGGCCCATGTGCGCGCACGCAAGGGTCTACGCGCACGCACAGAGGGGCCTGCGCGCGCGCACCCATGCTGTGGTGTTGCGGCATGCACACCTCTTGCTCGCTCGTAGATCCTTATGCGAAGTTTTGCTCCTAGCGCTCTCGTGCATCCCTATCTTCGGTGCTCTCATGATGATGCCCGTGAGGGGGGCAGCCCTTGATCTTCAAATATTTGCGCTTTTGATGACCTAGAATCAATGAGGGCGTAACCGTGAGAGCGCAGCAAATAAAACTTTGAAACTCCACTAACAAAAATTCAAGTAAAAGTAAGAGAGAAAGCAAAATGAATAGAAACTAAACTAAAACAGCTAAATAAGAACAAAAATCATGAAAAACTCATAAAAGTGAAGAAAAACCAAAATGAGTTATAAAGACGGAAAATAAAAGAAAACTGAAAAGATTATATGAAAATAAAGCAAGAAAATATAGAAAAAGGAATTAAAAGCTACTCTATTGAGCGCCATAAATGACGCTCATCAAATTCCCCCGAGCTAGACTCGTCCTCGAGCAAAACAAGATCAAACCCAAGGAAAGATGATGACATTATTTAAGCAAATTAGGAAACAAGAAAACTAGAGAGGATGAGAATGTACACTAACTTACTTTCTTTGGAATCACGGTCAATTTTAACAACCAAAGACAAGCCATTTAAACCCCTAGATCGCTCTAGAGGACGAGTAATGCTCTCATAAGGGTTTCCTAAGAGAATAACCCATAACTCTCAAGTAAAATAAGGCAAATCACAAAAAAGGAGAAAAGAGAAAGTTAAAACCAAAAGGAAGAAAAATGCTCTTACAATGGACTTTTGCTAATAGACAAAACACAAGTAGATACAAAGCTTAATAAACAAACAAGGGTAAGCACGTTCCGAGATATCTAAGGTTGATTGAAATATAAAACATGCTAAGCATAGAGAACTATCAAGACACGATTAACTTTCATCTCAAAACATTTTTTAGCACATTCTCCCAATTAGCTTCAAATCTACCTTTAGTGAGAATCTCAATGGCTCCTCGAAGGAACCAGAAAAAGAAAGAGATTTGAGGCTACTCGACGTCTCAACTATTGTATACCGCTCTATAAGCTTGACCTCATCTCCCTCCATCGACTTGTGACTCAACCACAAAGGTCAAAAGGTCTTGGAAAGGGTTGTAATGTATGGGCAAAAATGGTGAGGGTAGGCTAAAATTTTAAATTTGGTGGTATACCTAAATTGTGAAGCAAAGATTGGCAAAATCTCAACACCAAAACCAAGTAATCACCAAACAAAAACATCAACACCCCCAAGCTTATTCAAAGCAAAAGTCACAAACATATATACAAAAAGCGTAAGAACGCTACCCCCCAAGCTTGAACAAAGCATTGTCCTCAATGCTTAAGATAGGGAGAAAGACACTTACATCAAAATATTTTTTGAATTTTTCATTTTTCACTTTTTTCAATTTTTGCCAAAGATTTTGAATGTGCTTTGCTTTTTCTCATTTTTTCATTTTTCACATTATTTTATTTCCATGAGAGAAAATCTATTCTAAAAAGAAAAGAAAATGAAAGCAATAAAACACGGGTTACTTCTCGAGAAAGGCTTGCTTAAGGTCCAAGCTTGACCGCTCTAGAAAAAAATATTGCACTACTACACATTGTGACAAAAAGAGCTTGCCAAATAAAGAAGAAGAGGGATGTGACAAAAAGGGAACGTGCAACAAGATCATTTCACGCAAGTGAGAAGGGAGATGCCAAAATAAAGAAGAAGAGGGATCAAAAGGAAATTCAATAAAATAAGAAGTGGAAGGGGAAAAAGAAGAATTGAATGAAAAAGAAAAAGGCAAATCCTCCACTAAATTTTTGGTTGGCATACTTCCTCTCTTCCTCAACAATGATGGAATAAGGGACATGAAAATCATCCATAGAAGATGGCTCCCTAATAGACTCTTTGAGATAGAAAGGGAGAGAAATAGGGAAAGGATGGATGTGGTCAAACCTTTGAGAAAAAGGGGTATGAGAAATGGGAAAAGGGGTGGCTAATCCCTCATCACAAGGTCTCACATCGCCAATAAGGGCATAAAAATCAATCATAGAGTCCTCAAATGAAGAAGTCTCACAATCTACACCTCCCTCAAGCTCAAAAACTCCAAGGGAATCAACCTCAAGCTCCTTTCCACCACAATAAACTACCATTCATTCAAATATCTCAAAACCCAAGGCCTCAAAACCGTGCATGAATGGAGATAGATTCATCTCAAATTCATCTAAGTCCCAAGAAGCGTTCTCAGCGAAATCATCCAAAAATCTATAAGTCGTCATATGACTCTAAAAAAAAATAGGACATTACCTCAAAAGAGTCTATATACTCATAGATTGAAGGGTCACAAACATACACTTGAGACTCATCAAGATGGTAGAGGGGGTTAGGGTTCACAAATTCCACATTAGCTTCATTCCCAACTCCTTCACCATCACTCGAATGCTCTCTAATGGGATCCTCACACTCTCTTGGTTGCTCAAAATCATCATCATCATCCTCAATACACACATTAGATTGGGATTTTTCACAAACAAGCATCAAAGATGAAAATTGATTTTCCAACTCTTCTTTTCTTTTCAGTTCTTCACTAAAAAGATCTTCACGCTCTCTAATCATCTCCAATTGGCTCCTTAAAGTTTCCATCATTTGTCTCTCCAAGGGCCTAAGATTAGGATTCATCACAAACTCCCTCAAAGATTCATTAATTTGGCTATAAGGGAGTAGAGACTCATCACAAGAGTTTGGAGAATGAAAAGGTGAAGAGGTTTGAGGATCAAGAGTAAAAGAAGAGTCACAAACAAAGGTAGGATCATCATCATTCTAAACATGAGCATTTTCATTAAATTGGGGAGAGGGGGCACAATCAAGCACATCACAAGAAGGCATGGTAAATAATGAAGTATATTGAAACACACTATTATCATCAACTTGAGCATGTACCTCATCATCATGAGCAAAAGAGGAAATAGAGTTGAAATCATTTGTTCTAGGTTCACTAATGGGATCATGTGACAAATCATGGGAATTCATGCTAATATTAGAAGAATAAACACATTGCACATCAACATTAGAATCATGATTACCCCTATTGTAGACATCCCTAGCAAACCAAACATAAAAATTCCAAACATCATCAATTGACAATGCTCTAAATTCACCATTATGCATGCATTCAACTTCACTCCTAGTTTGCTCATTCAAACCAAAATAACAAATCTCACAAGCCTCACAAGGATTACAACGATTATAGTTCAAAAACCCTATAAGTCTATGGAAATATTCACAAAAAGTCTCATTATCATGTTGAGGAAATGAGAGACATGCCAATTTTTTTTTATAAAACAAACAAAAATAAAATAAAAGAAAAGTATATACAAAAACCTAGACTCAAGCAATCAAAAACACTTAAACATAGACACCGTTCCCCGGTAACGGCGCCATTTTGACGTAGGGAAAATATAGGTCGTTATCTAATCTTCCCTAGAGCCAAACAAATTTATAAACACTTAACAAACCTAAATAAGAGTATAGAGGTAAGTCAAGGGCCGAACCCAAAAGAACGGTAATGTTCAAGCACTCTCAATTATGCACCTAAGCTAGGTCGAAATCGAAGGTGAAGAAGGAACACTAACAACTAACAAACTAACAATCAAATAAATAAAACACTAGGAACAGGGATCAACAAGTAATCATGACAATTGCAACAACTTGGGAAGATCATGCTAATCAAAGGTTGTGAAGACTAATGATAAGAGATATCAATTGGAATCAAAGAGATATCTCCTAATTTTTAAGCTAGGGTTCACTATGAATAACAAACTAAAAGAATCACAATCCAAAACAATCGATAATTGCAATTCCTAAATCAATTGGTCGTGTCATTAGCAAATACAATGCAATCTAGCATAATTCTCAAGGCCTAATCAAATTACACACATGCAAACCTTCATTAATCACTTTAATTTCAATAATCAATCAACACAATTCCCAAATTAATCACAATCAATCAATTATACAAGTTTCACCCAATTCCTAGCCAAACAACTAATCAAGAATCATCATCTATCAACAAACAACTAAAGAAATCAAGAATCAACAAAATATCAAGAACAATTACACTAATCAAGAATCAAACATCAAAATTAAACCAAACAAACATGAAATTAAACAAAGCAATAAAGAGGAGAGAGAGTGAGAAATCCTCATTGATTGATAATAGAGATCTTCAATACAATTGTCATCTTGAATCTTCAATCTCTCAAATAACCATTGAAATCCCTCACTTTCTCTCTCTAAAACTTCTCCTAAACTAACCCTATATCTAGAGAGAGAAGCTCTCAACCTAAACTAAGAAAATATGAGATCTAAAATTGGATTTTAATTGTCCTAAAATTGTTATCCTAATTTTACCCCAAAAATGGGTATTTATATTTATAAGGTTAAAAGAAAAGAAAATAAAAGAGAAAAGAAAAATAAAAGAAAAGGAAATGTAAAATAAAATAAATAAGAAAAAGAAAGTAAAATAAAATAAAAGAAATTTAAAGAAATAAATAATAAGGAATCGAAATCCTCTGACTTCGATTTTTGGCTGCTATTAACAAAGGGATTTCATGCCCTGCTTTGCGCATCACCGATCAATTACATCACAACCGTCCAATCATCGATTTAATCAAGATCAACGGCCGAAAATCAAACCCAGCTGTGCGCACGCACTTGTGGGTCTTCACGCACGCACCATCTTGTTGGGCTGCTAATTGCGGATGTTGTGGGTGGCCGGAATAGGAGTTGCGGTGCTCTGCTAGGTGCGGGATGTTGGTGGTGATTGGTGAAGGAGGTGCAATTGGTGGCCGGTTTTGGGTGTTTTGGTGCTAAAGGAGAAGCAGGGGCAGCAGCTATGCAGTTACGGCGAGCTGCTTGAATTAATTGATGTTGGTGGCGGAATTATTGCGGGATGAGGTGGTTATTGTGGAGGTAATGGTGGTTGTGGCTGGAAGGTGGTTTGTTGGTGGTCTGAGAGCTGATTAGGGGCGGCAGGGGATGTGCAAGGAGCTGCGAAGGTGCGTGAGGTGGTGGTTACAAGGGGCAGCAGCTCGGCGTTTGTGTGGGTGCAATTGGAGTTGCAAAGGTTGCCGGACAAGTTTACTTTTAGTGTATAGCCTTTTTCCTATGTCACTTAATGTCTTTTTATGAACTATATGATAAGGTTGTTCGTCATCCTTATTACGTCCAGAAGTGTTTCACGAAATCCGAGTTCGACTGTCAATAAATAGATGATTTCTAAAATCCATCCGAGCACGGCCATGCATTTTCATAGTCTAGCTCTTCAAGAGGCCTTGTAAACAACAAAGACATGTTCCCTATTGTTAGTAAGGGGACATTCCCAGTCTTGTAATGTCAGCTTTTCTTACTATGAGGACCTAGTCGCCCGTGTGTTACCGTTATAATCTCCATGTACGATAGACGTTTGACCAATATCAAAACCGACTAGTACTCAAACAAGAGAACTCACAATACTCAATGTCGAGGAAAGAGGTTCCGATAGCCATAATGAGAAGTATACTTATGACGATTTTTAAATGTCTTAAAGTATTCTCATAAGTCGATCCAGTATGGTTCTAAACCAATACCTATGCAAATGATTTCTGACAATCATGTCCTTGTAGAATAAGAAACGGTGCTATAAATCAAACTACACACTAATCTCAAGCAGTCATTAATCGTCTATCCTTTAAATGACCTTGATTAGGGATAATTTTCGATTATAATATTTAATGTTCACTTAATAGGTGTTTCTTTATCCAAGGCTGGTCTTGATACCCTATTTTTAATATCCTCAAAATTGAATGGACTCAATATTTAATCCTAAACCACTATTAAACAGTTTTGTGAAATAATTAGTAATAATTTTTATTCCACTATGAAACCTTTCAACGTTTTATCTTATGATAAATGGTTTTTTAAATGTTTTAAGAGTAATACTCTTTATAACACGTTTATAGAAATCACACCCATATTTAATATGCTTGATCTCTTTCATGCAATTGTGAATATTGTCGTTCACTTATTGCATAGGTTTAGTTATAATTATTTTGCAAATATTAGCATCTTCATTATTGATCACTTTCATAATAAGATGATAAAATTTGAGAGTGTCATGGATTATATGTTATTTACGATTTATGGTCCAAGTGATGGCTCCCACACATTTTCATGATCTGAGATCTTCAACTTGAGAACCTACAATTATTAACATTCAACAACGAACTTTCCATAGAATAACTTTCTTATTCTTGCCTTTAACACAACAACAATATTCTCAACATATATTTCAGTAGACTTCCTAATGGTGCTTTGCTTGGATTTTATTCTAAATAGGTCACAGTGATTTGGGATGCCCTAGTCACTTGTGATCATGGAAATTTACCTGAAATTCCCGCACATTACACATGGATGCACGTCCATGTTACCATTATCAAGCCACGATGCATTATTAGCTCGTGCTTATAAATGGCTTCCTTGTTAAGGATCTGATCCTTGTTAAGGTTTGTGCTTGCAACATCAATTCTCAAATTAAATTTGTTTCCATGCGTCAAGAACCCATCTCTTTTACTTATCCAAGTACTTTGGATGTTTTTGATCATAATCTAACGAACCATGACTTAGAATTATTTTGATTGGTACTTTATTCTTCTCATGCTCCAAGCAAGTAAGTCGTGTGACAATTCCATGTTGTAGAGCACATGATGGATTTAATTGTAGAATGATTCTCAATCTTATTCCATCCATGTTACATTTTAGCTCATCTAGTTTCACCGAGTCTTTCTAAACTGTTTGATATGTGATACGGTTGAAAGTTTCTACTAGAGTCTTTCTTGTTTACCTTAGTGTTTAGCCTAGCTTATACTTAGTTCAAACATTTACATAGTTTTATACATATGGGTTGAAAGCCTTTTAAAGTCATTCAATTCATGTTTAACATGGTAAATTCCTTTACTCGTTTAAACATTTTATTAAGTTTATACAATAGATCTTAATTCCCAATATGTACTAAGTATCGTCTTTTGCTTGGTCCATTGTCTAAAATACTTTCAAATCTAAGCATTTAGCATTTTCTAGTTAATTTACAACAGAGTTCGTAAACTTCTTGTTGGACCTTACAAGGTTGAATTTTGCTCCCACTAAACTTCTTATCAACAAGAATTTCTATGTTTCTCCATAAGTCAATCCTTTTATTAAATTTATGATAAAACACGTTCCAATTCCTTTATGCAATGCTACCTTCCATCCCATAATGGATTTCTTGAGCTTGCTTTCAAATCTAGCATTATTTAGATTTTCAAAACCCTTAGACTAATTTCATAGTACTTCTAAAAACCTATTTCAGGAAGACGGTTTTGGTATATATTTTACCATATTTCATATGTGCAATTTTGCTAGAATAATCATGAAAAGACTTGAGCATTCCGATTGGTGAATAGGTTTTTAAAATCAACTCTGTGATTTTAATTATATCCTTTTTAACCAATCTAGCTATGTATGCATATACATTTCCACATTTGTTAGTTTTCTCCTTGAAAACTTATTTGCAATCGATGGGTCTTTTACCCTTCATGCAAATTAATCAGGTTTTAAACATGATTTTCAAACATGGAGTCTATTTTGGATTTTATGGCCTCTAACCATTATTCAAAATTTGGATTTGTTGTAGCTATCTTACAAGGCATTATTCCCTTACTATCTAATAGTAAATAGTATGCTTGTAAGTCTTAGGTTTATTTTTAATTTAATAGAAAATTAATAGGATTCAACCCAAACCTTTGATGAACTCTATACCTATACGGGGTAATTACATCAAACACTGAGTTTCAAGGTGCTTTCAAAGGCCTTTCATTATGTTGATCTTACTCCAACTTTTCAGAAGTTTTATGATGGACACAAACAGTTAGCTCCCACTTGAGCTATCTTAGCCTTTAATGAGCCATTAAGCTCCCACTGAGCCACCTAGCTCTTTCTAAGGCGGTGAGCTCCCCCTGAGTCACTTGGCTCCCACTGAGCTAGTGAGCTCCCCCTGAGGCTAAGAGTTTTGGACATATACTTAAAAAGACGTTTAGTAGTTATTTCTATACATAACTGAATATGGTGTCCTTTCTAAGCTTCGACATTTTGTTTAGTGTAACATTAGTCATTTGTGCAAATCTTTAAGTGTTTTATAGGAAGGGATGTGATCTATCATTGTTTGAGTCATTTTCAAATGGCATCGAGGTCTCTGTGAAGATACACTATGTTCTTTGTGGAGTCATTTATGAAAATTTCAATTTCATAACTTTGAGATGGTCACGCTTTGCTCAAGCAAACATCGCTCGATCTAATCTAGACATTTGCCTAGTCGATTCTGTATTTCATTGAACTCTTGAGCTATTCAAGGTCAAGTTTGTTCATATTTGATGAATATTGCCATATTCTTTCAAATTTTTCGTGAAACATTAAAGTAATTGAATCCTCTGTAGCTTTCGGAGTCAATTGTCTATACCAAGAAAAATAGCTCTTTACTTTGTCGGTTTTTAACAAGTAAGACATGCTTGTGTTAGAATGATTCCAAATCGATCAACTGTCAAGAGCCTATATAGCCTTGAGTACGTTCTTGTTAACATGACATTGCTAAAGATGTTCGGAACACAAATCATGCCTATGATTTGGACTTTGTGAGTTTTCATGTTAGGGAAATGTTTGTTTATAATCAAGCATTCTGGACTCATGGTTTAGATAACCATGCCATTCAAATAAATTCACAGGTATTGCTCTTTACTTCGAATGTGAGTATTTCTGTGTGTAAACGGATTATTTGCTGATTATGGAACATAATAATAACCATTATTTATTCCAGCCTTAGTGTTTAAAAGGTCTTTAAACAAAGCATACAACCTTAAAACTGACGTAGCACCATTTGCTTCATTATAGGCTTGTAAGTTAATAAGTTAGCTTTACTTCAATAGTTCAAGGTCGCTTTTAAAGTGGAACCCTCGATCAGTATTCGATACTTGTGAAGATAACGAGTAGCTAAGTTAACTGTAATAACATGAACTCTTTAGTAAAAATGGAATCTTATTCCTTTTTTATGTTCCTTGTTTCCTATATTTCTTATCATACTTAATCTCATAATTTTTAAGAACCATTTCTTTAAGTGTCTTTGACTTTTATACTTTGTTAGGCATAATTAAGCATCTAGTATGCCGTATAACAAAGTTCCATCTTTTCCTTTAATTCATATTTGAATTAATACATCAATGAGTTGTACTCACTAGTGTATAAAACGAAAAGATATGTTGGTTGTCAAGCATTGACAATTTGAGTTTTCAAACTCAATACTTCATGTTTATCAAAAATACCTAGTATTTTGAATACATGATGTCCAACCGTCCTTTCGGACTTAGTTATAAAAGTGATTTATGAGAATTGTATTTTAGAAATGCCTTTCCTTTCTTTGAGAACTATTCTCAAAGATGTCCTTTACCAATCATGGAAAACAATATAGTTTGATTTGGAATTCTACAAATATAAGCGCAAAGTATAACCATTTATCAAAACATAACATAATAAATTTGAAATTTAAAAGCATTCATGAAAACTTTCAACCTTATTAAGTGTCTTATCCACGCATTAAATTTGTCCCCATTTGGCGGGAATAAGGCGATTCCAAGATCCAATGAATCAATGAGTGATTAAGCATGCTTTGGCTTGTCTTAACACTTATTACTCTAAGGTAAGCAACTCTTTGCTAATGGCTCCAAGACACTCTTGGTTAGATAAATCGTCGCATCTAATGCTCTTGCAACAATTTATCCCCTTTGCCACGACATGTTAGGACTCCATCACTCATATCGTTGAGTATAACCAAAACCAACATGTATACGATGTCTTGCTTTGGAAAACCCATCAACATACCTTACATTCCTAGGAGTAATAGTGATGCTTAGCTTTGGCGTAGCCCATCACTACTCGCATTCGGTCGGTAAGTGTTGTTTTGGAATTACAAGTTTTACTCAATATTTTAAGGACCTAGGGTTTCTATGTTGGTTGATTTAAGTGAACTTAGTTAATCATCACAATAATATAAATCCTAAACATTCATCTAACATATTATTCATATATATAATCATAAATATATATCGAAAACATAAATAAATGATGCATTTGGAAACTAGCATGAACCCTTGAGTCTTTTCAAGGGTCTTCATTTGCAACTTCATGGCTTCGTCTTCTAAGAACCTCCATTTTCAAGACATGACCAAAATGATACAAATACTAGTATCTACTGATGCGAGAGCATGGACGCTAGTTTTGGGCCATATTGATTATTGTTGACTTGATCAAGATCTGAAAATATTTGAGCTCGATTTGAATTATTTAGATGATTTTCCTCGTATGTGGGATGTGACTTAGGTAGTAATTATTTCAGTTATTATCTTGTAATTAATCCTAGCCTTTCATTTTGTATGGTTTAGATTTAATGAGGTTTAGGGTTTTATTTCATGTACCAGTGTCTCCATATAAAAGGAGTTACTTTATAATGTAAAAACTTATACTTGTTTTGATTATTGAAATTATAAGTTTTTCTCTTTTTGAGTTTTTTGTGATCTTTCCTTTGTGTTAAAATCTCAATCTTTATCAAACTTTGTGGTTGATTAGATTGAACCCTTGTTTCTCTAGACTATGTGACTAGTGAATCAAGTTATTTTGCTAGATAATTATACTTGGTGTTGATTATTTTAGCTTAGATCTTATTCCAAGATCATATCTTTATTTTTCTTGCATTCAAAAACTCACAAAAATTCTTAAAAATAGATCTTTGTTCTTCTTTTTCATATCAATGATATGAAATAACCAAGAAAAAGGGGGAAAAATCAAGTAACAACAATTTCAAATTAACAAAACAAGATAAACCTATCTCAACATTGACCAAGATATATGAAATAGGGGTTCTTAATCAAAGCTAACACAAAGTAGAGCTAGGATTAAGGTGTAACCACAAAGATTACAAGTAGTAATCACAAAGAAAGCAAATAATCACAAAGATTATGGGTAGAGAGAGAAAATCTCATTGATTTCAAAATCAAGCAAAGTTTTTTTCCCAAAAGAAAGTTTAGCCCTATTTAAAGGCTTTACAAATAACCCTAAAGTTCTTAAATTATACCCCTTGGATTACAAATGAAAGGCCAACATTAAAAGATAGTAAAAAAAAGCACAAAAGAAAGGAAGTCGTTCGCTCGAAACTAGGCATCGGGAGCGGCCGCTCTAAAGGGTAGGAGCGAACGCTCCTCACTTCTGGAATTTCAATAGACACCCATAGGAGCCGGGCGCTCCTTATAAGGGAGCAGGCGCTCCTCGTGACTGCCTGCACAGCTCAACTTCAAACTTTCATAACTTCTTCGGTTCTTGCTCACATTTGGCATTTGACCTGTCATTGGAAAGCTCTTGAACCCTACTTTCATGTCCAACTTGAATCACCTGAAAATTCCTTATAACGAAGAAGATATAGATGATTGAATTTAAGTGTTGCATTTTTTTACCAAGTAAAAGCTTTTCTTCCTCATCATTTTTTTCATGTTTCATTTTTAACCATCAATTGTAAAATTAAGACACAAAGATTGCTCGTATTCACCTAAACCACATCATAACAAAGAGAATTCATCCAAAATGTTGACTAAGCCTTAAATGCCACTAAAAGAATCGTATAGCCTTATAATTTGTAGGTTTCAAGGATGCTCCCGCATCAAACCCTCTCTCTTGAAAATGAATTGACCTCAATTCTTAGAGATGACATAAAACTCAAACCAAACCTTAGATAATGACTTCATTATTGAAAGCAATAAATCCTACTTGGCTTCATAAAACACATCCAACCGATGTTTCTACCTGGATCAAACACCAAGATGACGAACTTGAGCAAAATGAGGAGAAAAATCAAGTGAACCATTGTGTAGAGCCAGAGGAGAACAATATCACCATTCACATTATTGATTCTTTTACCCAAGCAACCAAAACAAGCGCAATACGATAACCATTGGGGTTGGCCAACGCATGACAACCCAACAAGTAGTGTAGAATCACATCGAAAAACATCATTGAAAAAAAATCCAACACCAAATGTGGAACCAATGCAAGATGTACCAATCAGCAGACCATAGATCTAACAATTCCTTTCATATTGTTTTCTAGCAACACTTTTACCAACATTAAAATATGGTAAAAAAGAATCAAACACAAAACACTCGTAAAAATTAGAAGTCATTGAACAACCACCATGCTCATTCAAAGAAGTTTTCACAATATCCAACTTAAACTCTTCGTTCAATTCATGATCAATGGAGTAATCATCACAACTCTCAATAACGTGAACGTTAAAAACCTCACTAGAAGGAGATAAAAGAGGAGAAGGATTATATAACTCACACAAGAGATTCTCATGAATCGATGGCAATGAATCTTTAATGTGAAATATTGGCTCTGTGTTGACTTCATTCAAGGTCATAATTGATAGCGCACCATTGAAATTTGTAGACCCACCATCAAACTCTACCTCTTTATCATAAATAGGTGGACCATAGTCTCTTTTATGATAAAGTAGAAAATATGGAGTAGATACTTCTTCATCAAAGATAGGAGCTTTAAATTTGCACATAGCCTCTTCCCTCGTAGTTGTAAAAGGCTTGTGTGTCTCACCTTTTGAAGCATAAGCATTTTAGAAAGTAGGCTTAGAATAACCACTAGCACTACTCATCTTTTCATACTTCTCAAGCTTGAAGGCCTTCTGCACCACATAATCAAAATTTCCGTGGTCATGAACATAAACCTTTTGCCTTAGCTTCCTCTCAAGACCACCAATGTACCTAGCAATCTTATGCTCCGGTGCTTCTTCAATTCCACTCATAGTAAAGAGTTTTTCAAACTCCCTATTATACTTTTCTACCGACATAGCCCCTTGCTTAAGAGAATTCAATTTAAGATAGGCATCTTGCAAATAATCTCTAAGCATAAAAGCCCTATTCATATGTTTCATCAATTTCTCCTAAGAAGTCATTTTTGATTTTCCATCTTTCCTCCTACGATTCTTTAAGTTCTCATACCACAAAGAAGCATGCTTTTTAAGTTTAAGGATGGCCAATTTGCAACGTTTTTCATCATTATAACTCTTATATTCAAACATATTCTCCATGCCTCTAACCCAATCAAGAAATTCATTAGGATCAAGATTACGTTCAAACTTCGGAAATTCCAATTTGATGTCTCGGTCACGGTTATCCTCATGGTGTCGTTGGTGGTGTTGCCTTCTCCGGTGAGGAGAGTGAGAACCATCTTCTCCACTTGGGCTTCTCCTTCTTCTTCTAGGACATCTTCTATTCTCCGAGACCTCAAGAAGTCTATCAAACTTCCTTTCTAGAGTATCCAATCTAGAGTTCTCATTGTAACTTTCATCATCTTCATAATCGTACCTATCATCCATGTTTCTAAATAGAAAGCTTGTATCTTTGAGAGAAAATTTCAAATTTTGTAGGAAAAAGATGAGATCTTTTGAGAGGGAGAAAGAGAAATTCAAAAGGTAGGATCTTTCTAGGCTAATAACCTAGGCTCTTGATACCAAATTGATATGAAATAACCAAGAAAAAGAGGGAAAAATCAAGTAACAACAATTTCAAATTAACAAAACAAGATAAACCTATCTCAACAATCACCAAGATATATGAAATAGGGGTTCTTAATCAAAGCTAACACAAAGTAAAGCTAGGATTAAGGTGTAACCACAAAGATTACAACTAGCAATCACAAAGAAAGCAAATAATCACAAAGATTATGGGTAGAGAGAGAAAATCTCATTGATTTCAAAATTAAGCAAAGTTTTTCACCAAAAGAAAGTTTAGCCTTATTTAAAGGCTTTACAAATCACCCTAAAGTTCTTAAATTACACCCCTTAGATTACAAATGAAAGGCCAACATAAAAAAAGGAAGTCGTTCGCTCGAAACAGGGCATCATGACCGGCCGCTCTAAAGGATAGGAGCGGGAGCTCCTCACTTCTAGAATTTCAAAAGACACCCATAGGAGCTGGCGCTCCTTTGTGAGGAGCGGGCGCTCCTCCTGGGGTGCGGTTGCTCCTCGTGACTGCCTGTACAGCTCAACTTCAAACGTTCATAAGTTCTTTGTTGCTAGCTCAAATTTGGCATGTGACCTGTCGTTGGAAAGCTCTTGAACTCTACTTTCATGTCCAACTTGAATCACCTGAAAATATTTTGTAACGAAGAAGATATAGATGATTGAATTTGAGTGTTGCATTTTTTTACCAAGTAAATGCTTTTTTTCCTCATCATTTTTTTATGTTTCATCTTCAACCATCAATTGTAAAATTAAGACACAAAGATTGCTCTTATTCACCTAAACCATATCATAACAAAGAGAATTCATCCAAAAATGTTGATTGAGCCTTAAATGCCACTAAAAGAATCGTATAGCCATATTATTTATAGGTTTCAAGGATGCTCCCGCATCATCTACGATTAGGACTAATCTAGGTACAAAAATACTCAACGGTTCGCACACCGTATTTAGATTTACAAAAAATACATGACGGAACGCAGTCTGTATTTTTTATCCTAATCGGGCCCCACTAGTTGCCATTTCATAAAACCTGTGGGAGAATATACATTCCATTCATCCATTCCCTATTTGTGAATGGCCCATGCATTTTACAATGATAAACAAGTAACAATGCACAAACACGTGTAAACTAGTAACTAACTTAGGTGGTCAATCCGATTAACGCGCCTAATTAAAACTAGTCAAAGTTATTGAACCGATTATGTAATTTAGCGCAATTAAAATTGAAGCTCCCACTAAATTCTGCATCCATGTTAATTAATCAAATTAATTAAGCCGGTAAACCCAAAATTTTGCCAAAATAAAATTTTGCAAGTGTCGCTCAAAACCGAGGCCTAGCCTCCATAATTTTAACTAAAATTAACAATAATAATTTAAATAATTTAAATAAATAAAATGGCCAAAAACGCAAAATAAACATAGCCTTAAAAACCGGGGCATGAGTGCAAAGTGTGGGGTTATGCGCATCGTGCCACAAGCTGGTAGCACACTCCACACGCAAAGCCCGCAGCTACACTAAGCAGTGCACCCACACAACCCGCACCAAGCAGCAACATGCGTGCACAGCCGCAGCATGTTGCTTTGTGGCACACCTGGCACGCAGTTGTGTTTGGCGCGCACCCATGCCTTGGCAGCCACATGTGGGCTACTTAGCAGCCCGACTGGTCGAGGGTGATGTGGCCTTGGCTTGTATGCCATACTCTTGGGATTTATTTTGAATTTTTGCGTAACTTCATTAAATAATTCCAAATTAATTTTAGAATTAATTTAATGAGCAAATTGAAAATTATAACAAGTCCAACTTAAATAAATTGCACAAAACCAAAATTATTTCCAATAAATATTCTTTAATAAAATTGGTTCAACTTGTGCAGTAAAATAAAAAAGGCTATTCTCACTATTAATTTAATTATCTTAAATTAATCATGAGATTTGACAAAAATAAAGGGGAGTTGGAATTCTGAACATAAAAATTCAAATAAAGATTCCAACTTTAACTTGTGAATCCTTGAAAATTTATATTTTCTAATATGAAGATAAATGAAATTTTTATCATAAGATTGAAACTTTATGATTCCAATCAACTTAACAAATGATTAAATCAAAAGGTTCAACAAAATTCATGGAATTTAGTAACTCAAAGTTCCAACAACTTAAAACAATTAAAGATTAGATCTTTCGTACTTAGAAGCCTCAAATAATAAAGTTTCACACTTATGTAATGGATTTGCAATTATGTGAAAATTTAACCAATCTTTAAAGCACTAATTACTACGAAGTAACCATGCTTAAAAAGGTCAAAAAATGAAGAAACGTTAAGGAAAGAACCAAATACATAATCACCATAAATATGCAATTAAGATTCAAGGTTAAAAGATTTAAAATGTTTCGTCAAAACGAAAAACCCTCTAAAAAAGGCATTTTTGGTCAGATTTTGGCTTTTTCACAGTCCTATAAGGGTTGAAAACTGTCCAGAACGCTGTTTCCACCCAAAATTCAATATTTTTGGGCAAAATTCTGGGTTTAGGGCAACAAATCAGATTAAAACGGGATTAAAATTATTTAAACTGAGCTACTAATCTAATTAGTAACATAAACCAAAAAAATAAAATCATAAAAACACCTTGAAATTTTTTAATTATAAAAATAAATGAGCAAGGCTCCGATACCGGTGTTGGGTTTCGATGAGTTCGACTCACCGCGGAAAATAAAACTCGAGCCCAAGGAAAAACTCACAATTAATATAACCAAAATGCATAAATATAACATAAGAGGAAAAAATAAATTACCCTTTTAGCATGCTTCGCTCGACCAAGTGGAGCTCTTACTTGAGAAAGCCAAGTCTTGCAAAGGGCGATAACCTCCGACGGAGTCCTCCCACAACGTGACCCGACCGGTCTACTACTTGGTGGTTAGCTAAGTCCGACAAAAAAGACTACACGAGTAATTAATGAGCTTATAGGTTTTCTCTCAAGTGGAGATGCCTAATTGAGCTCTTACTCAAGTGAACAATCCCAAAGTATGCCTTGGATATTTATAAGGAGTTCTTCCTTGTGAATGGCTCTCATCTTTCACTGTGGAACTTCTCACAAAAAGATCCCACATGGAAAGAATGTTGAATTCAATTCATAGTTAAATAAACCAAGGAATAACTAAGTAACAAGTGTCACATGGTTAAGTGAGGACCACTTCCTCACTTGCTCCCCAAGGCAACTCACATCCATTGTGAGGTAACCATGTGGCCTCCAACCTTGAGCCCCAAGATGGGTTCGATTAGGCCGCCACCTTTCGGCCTGTGTCCATGACCCGTCACCCGGGTCCGCGGCCCTTTCAACATGGCACTGCCAACGTGGCGCGCTGCCACTTGGTGGCCGCCAACTTGTGCTGCCACATGGCGTGCTACCATGTGCGTTGCCATGTGCCACACTTCTATTTGGTGCGCTTCTCTAGCCTTTCACGTGGCTGGGGTTTTTACTTGTTACTTGAAGCATTTTCCCGTCTCGCCAATTCCTAAATTTTGGCTCGACTTTTAAGATTCGATTCCGATGCTCTAAGCTTGGAATCTGACGTCTTTGTTCATAATACTAGAGTGACTCATTAATTCCTTTTGGATTAATTTGTCGTGTGGGATCGTTAGTTCCTTGGGTGTGACCCAAAGGGTTTATTCAAGATTAAGCTGTAATATTAATTATACATTAATATTACTAATCGGAAGCGGCCTCCACCTAGGCATTTCGATCACTTGAACTTACTGAATAATTAACTTTCTTATAGCTCCGAACCCTCTATCGGAATAATACACTTGTTCGAAGGACACCATTCCTTTCAGAATCTTCCACAAGCGCATCACTAGAAGTTGAGCTGGGTGTCACGCGCAACATTATGAGTTGCGCGCACCAGACCGGCACGACTCGGTGAGATGCGCGCGGACTTTTCTGCGGCAGCATTGGTTTTTAACCTAGGCGCCGCTAAATCCGTCATAATTAGGTTTTAACCTCAAGCTTAAGCCTAATTATGATCGAGCTTAGTTAGTTTCGACCTTAATTCATTTTGTTTTGGGTTAGGCTAGTCATTTTGCATTCTTATGACTTAATCAGTTGTCCATAAGCATTTTTCACGTTGATCCAACACAAAGATGGTTTTATTTATCATCATAGCACTCCCTGTCGGGAGAGGAGGCTAAAAGTAGATGTCAACAATTATCCCCCTGTTTGATCGAGTCTAGAATAGACGAGGATCGAAGTAGCCAAAGAAATAAATCTGAGACTCATTCTGCAAAGTTACCTAAGAATAGAGAATCTTTCAGTAGTGTTAAGGATGTCGAAATGATCCTCGTTTCGCTAGGTGTTTAAGACAAGTAGCTATTAAGGCTAGAAAAAGTATTTTCTAGTCTTAACGCGCTAAAGAATCTAGATTGATCCTTTGCAAACGTAGAATGCTTTTACAAGTAAAGGCTATCTTGGGTGATGTCATGTCATGAGAAGATATCAGTATTAAAAGAGAGTAAAGAGGATGATATCCTCTCAATTATGGCATCGTTGATCTAAAGTCCCTCGATATGTTATGAAACTTTAGTCTATGATTTTGACAAGTTAAAATATGATAAAAGGAGAGGTGTTTCGACATTCGTAGCCTAACACGTGAATAAAGTTCTTGACACCCTAAATGTCCGGTAAGCCAGTAAGCTCACTAACTACCGTATTTGCTTCCAATCGAGAATGTGCCTTGTCCTCGATGGTTCGGCGCGCTAGTTAACTAGTTTAGCTAATATCTAAAGATAGAAACTCTACCGTTTTAGTTACGAGAGGTAGATCACGTTGTTGGGAAGAGGTAAAATTTTGCGTAACACCTACGCCATACAATTTTACGCTGTACCATATGCCATCCTTTTTGCTGTGGATGCCAAAAAGAAAGAAAAGAACGTGACATTTGTAAAGTCAGTACAGTAAAATGACAAACCTGTCTATGGGAGCTCTTACGTAAAGTACCACTACGGAACATTTTAAGACACGCTTATGAAAAATGTCAAAAACGTATGCTTGGGGAAGGCACAAAGCACGGTGTGCATGTAGGATGATGGAAAAACCTATCATAAAAGAAAATAAACTACAAGATGCAAAGAAAATAAAAGATTTCAATAATTTGCACGCCATTACGTCTAACAACGAGCAAAAATCGTTAAAAATAAATCAAATGGATCAAAATCAAAGTACCGGTCTTCTAGTGACCAATATCCGTGCACAACTCAGTGGGCCGCGCTAGCCAGGCGCGCACATCCTTCTGAGTTGCACTAGGATGTCACGCGCAACTGATTGAGTTTCGCTCTCTCTCTCTCCTTCCTTCGCCATTATCGCTTCTTTCCCTCTTTAGAAAGCTCGAAATTCTTTGTTTTTTAAAGCTAAAGGAAGTAGATCTCGTCCCCTATTCATATTTTCCATAATCCAATATAAGTTTTTTGCCTTTTTCCTACATTTTTTGGCTGAATTTGGGGAATTTTCGAACCGTAAAACCCCGAAATTCGAATTTTGGGGTTTCCTATTAACCCCATAATTCTTGAAATTGTTTTTCCATATTGTTATGCTATGTTTAAGGAGTGTTTTGCAACAACTTTCACGAAAAATGGTTGAGTATTTATCCTTGTATGAGCATTTCTTTGTTTAAGTTCGTTCTTGGCATATTTCTTCGTTTTTTGGCTCGAATTTATTGTTTTGCTTGCTCAATTATATTATTAAAACTACTATTACTTTCATGAATCATGTTTTTTGAAAATTTTGAATCCAAAAAAATGGCACGAAGTATATACTTTAGCTTATTTTTTCCATGTTCAAAGCTCAAGATTGTCTAGTAGACGATAATTATGCTTCGTCTAAAAGTAGTTGATTCTTTGAGACTTAGGAATGTACTCTCTAGAATACTTTAGTTGAAACTGGTATATGATGGCTTTTGTGGGTGTTAAAAGCCCCCATTTACTGAGTTTAATTGCAGGTATCGTAGCCCCCAAGCGTGGGTTGCATTCGATTTTTGTGTTTTGCCCTTCCGGCAGCTGTTATGTTGCTAAAATGAGTCTAGAACACGTATACTAGTTTTTTTAGGCAAAAACAAACTAATAAGGAATTTTATTTGTTACAGCATGGATTCCCCTTCATTCGTCGATACTGAGGAAGACCTAGGAGGACCCGTGCCTGACGAGGCAGTTCGCCCTCAAAAGAGGGTGACACATCCTTATGAGAAGGTTCGAGAGCGACGCGTCGAGCTGATCGACGTCTCCATGAGGATATGGTTGTGGTCTGGGAGGCTCCTCCCAACTGGGACTCTCAGGTCCTTAAGTAGGACCCAAACCATCACGTTTCGATTCGGAGTTGGCACGACATAGTGAATTCTTTTACGTCTCCGTCTTTTTTTATATCATTGCTTCTCTCTTTTTTAAAAAGCCATAACCGTATTTTTTAGTATATTTCCTTTTAGAGTGATTCTAGCATGCGTTTGTAGGGCTCGAGTGACTTGAGAGGCCGCTTCGAGAGTTTATCCGACGTGGTAAAGGAGGTGGTGGAGCTTTCGGGGATTAGCCCCCAACTGGCGGTTCTTCGGGATTTATCGAGTCAGCCTACATCGTCAGCTTTCATTCGTGGGTCGCTGGAGTTTTAGTGGGATTTCACCAACGCTTTCTACTTCCCATGGGGAGAGATGACGGTTATGCCTTTTGACTTTTCTATGATCATGGGTTTTCCCTTCGGAGGTGAACCTGAAGTTATAGAGGCCGTGAAGGGGTCAAACCAGAGGCTGCGTAACCTTGTGGGGGATCGTCATGCGGCGGCCCTTCATGTGTACGCGCTGTCTTGTCCATACTCGGTTCTTGCCGACGAGCTGTCGGCTGACGAGGTTGATCGACAGTGTACACCTGAGAAGCTAGCTCGTATATACATTGGCCATGTTCTTTCCTTCACTATTCTGAGTGATCGGGGAGAACGTTTCGCTATCGGGTTACTCATTTGCCTTACTGATTTGGGGCAAGTAGGTAACTTGAGTTAGGCGGAGGTGTTGTATGCCCTTATACTTACAACTATGGGCAAGGCGACCTGGGTGATGGATTCCGCGGCATCTACTGAGGTGCCTCGGATCTCTATTTCGTGGCATGGTCGTATCCTAGAGGTGTGTATCTTAATCTTTTATATATTTTTCATCATCATTTCGGCTTTTGATTAATTGTATTCTTTTCTTTAGTCTTGGGGGTACTCGTACCAACCTTTTCTAGCCCCCAGGGTACTTGGGGAGGCTCGTTTCCCTATCGCCCATCGTTGGGTCATGATTAGGAAAAGACAAGCAACTTCAGCCGGCGACTTCCGCCACAGGATTCTTTCGGCGACTCGTGCGTCGGTGAGTATGATTTTGACAACACATGTTCATATAGATATATATATTTTTTGAAAGATTTTCTCCTATGGTCGTGTTTTATAGATCGATCTCCTTCCTTGGAGTTTGATCGTCAGGGTCCCTGAGGATATCTGGGTAGGCATGGTTTGCTGCCGTTTCCGGGCCCTTTATCAGGGACTCCCCGTGCTCTAGAGGATGAACGCTTGGTTCTTAGGCGAACGTGTTCTCTAGAAGTCTTCGTCCGAGGAGCCTTTGGTTCCTACAGACCCTCTGATCCAGATGCTGCGTCCGGACCTGCTGTCTACCGAGGATCAAGCTTAGGCAATCCTTGGTTATCCAGCGGAGCAGCTAGTGCTGTCAGGTGCATCTTACCCGACATTCGTCGCATCCAGGCTGACTCCTTTTCTAGCTTTCGTTCCGGTTAGTTTTTTTCTTTTCTTTTATTACTTCTTAGTTTATTTTTCGGAACCTTGACTCCTTTGTTATCGTATTTTCAACGAGTCGCGCTGGGTGGTTGGGTGCCTCTCACGACGGAGATCATGTACACCGATGCTTTTGGGTCAGTAATTCGTGAGACCGATGCTTTTGGGTCGGTAATTCGTGAGATTTTTCCAACGGCGGAGGATGAGGACATACCGTTTGTACCAGAGACGGTTGAGTCGGTATGTTTATACATGTATAATTTTTTCATATATCATATACATTTTTTTAATAACTGTCCTTTATATTTAATTTTTGGAATAGGTTCCACGGGAGACCGTGAACGGCATGGTGAGGACTATGCGTGCTTTCCGAGCTGCTTATAGGAGAGCCCTCGTGGCTTTGTCATGTCGTGATCATCGGATGGTAGCGGTAAATTTGTTTGATTTTTTTTTTCAAAGTTATAACACATTTCATGTATTAATCTTTGTTTTGGATTTTGCAGGATATACAGCAGCCTTCCGGGAGTCGCCGAGCATCCTGACTTCCTCTTTTATTATATATTTTGTTTTTGCCAATGGAAAATGTACATATACACATTTTTTTTTACTGTTGTACATATGACACACATTTTTGTATATATCATATTTTATTTCCATAGGTGTTTTAAAAGGGAAAAAATTTTCGAGGGAGGGAAAGGGTTTTCGACTTACCCCCATCGAAAAAATAACCAAAAAGGAAAAGAGAAGGAAAGAAAAACGAAAAGAAAACCAAAGGGGAAAGAAAAAAGAACTTAAAAAATAAAATAAATAAAATAAAATAAAATAAAAAGAAAAAGAAAAAGAAAAAGAAAATAAAATGGAAGTTAGAAGCAAAAAAGAAAAAGAAAAATAAAATAAAAAGACCGAAGAAACGAAACAAAACTAAAAAAGGAAAGCGTATTGAATAGTCATAAGATTTCGTTGATATTCCGTTATTTGGTAGTCTGAAATACGGAAATAAACCAACCAACATGTCGCGACAGAACAGGGCGCGCGCAACTTGATGGGTTTCTCGCGGCTGTCGCACGCATGTTAATTGGTTGGGCGCGGTAGGCGTGCACAACTCATAAGATGCGCGCGCCACCTGCGGGTGAACTTTCCATTGGGCGAAAATTGCTGAAAAATTATTCCGTTTGGGTGTTATTTAAACGTGGTTTCGTGTAGGCTTTTGATCATCTCACAATTATTCGCTAGTAATATTATCAAGAAAATTATTGCTCTCTTTCTACTCGTTCTCTTTTTTTTTTTTTTTTTTTTTTTTTTTTTTTTTTTTTAACAATGGTAAAATCCTTTGAGCAACGTTTGAAACAATGGGTCACTTCCCTTCCAAACGAGGATAAATTAGCTTTTAAAATATACCACCTTGACCCCTATTAAGCTATATGCAACCTAATATAAACTTTGATTTCCTCCATGCTGCAGTTAATCATTGGGACTCAAACCACCATCTTTTCCTCTTTAAAGGGGATGAAATTGTCCTATTATCTGGAGAGTTTGAGGCTCTACTAGGCTTTCCTCTATATACTCTCCCCGTGACATATGCCCTTACCTTGTCAAATTCCAAACCTATTTTTCAATGTTTTTTTGGCTTGAATGACAATGATATGGCCAAAATTGGGACAGAAGAAGGCGTGAATTTAAATCAATTTATTGAACACTTCGTCGCCCCTCGTGACAACTTGACTAAATAAAGTTTTAAAATTTGTGCTTTATGTTTTTGTCTTGTTGTCAATTGTTTGCTCAAGACAGTTAAAGAATATGTAGATTTTATGGTGTTCATAGTGGAGCAAATAGAGGGGTGTCATTCACCCGCTCCCTTAGCTTTGGCAGAAACTGTTCTTTGCTTGAATCACCTTAGAGGAGACCCGAACGAGAATGGTTTCATGGGATGTCCACTCCTATTACATGTACATTTTTTTTTATGTCATGCTCGCGCCACCTGCTGGTGTAATGTCGCAAATTAATTTTTCTTCTTTTTTTTTCAGATTTGGCTCATGGAGCATTTGCGAATTGTTAATCAGCCACAAAATCTTGAGGCTAACGGAGTAAGAACGTTCCCTAGTCATCGCATTCTTTACAAACATAAGAATGAGGAAGAATGAACGTCTTTTTTCTGTGATGGGGTTCCTAACATACGCTTTGTGATTCCTTGGTGGAACATAAGTAGTATGATTGGGAATAGTTTTAATTTTCCCTACATTAGGCTTTTAGGCCACTCTAGTACTACTTACATCTTTCTTTGCAGGGTGATGAGACAGTATGAGATAAAACAAATTATTCCCGCACAGGATTGTGATGCCCCTTAAGATGTGAATTTTAAACTTGAAAGGATTCCTCGTTGGATGGAATATTGATCTAGCCTTCCTAAGTGGGTGGTGCAAAACCCCACGGTGAGCATAGTACTATCTTCCTTTTACAAAGCTTGGATGAATGCGGTGGACAAGGGAGAGTTAAATAAGGCTCGTCAACAAAATCATGTCGCCTCGGCTAGCAATCCACCCAAACCTTCAATGCATCCGGCCACTACTACTCCTTCTAATTTCCAAAACAAAGGAGTGAGGAGAAAGTTAGACTTCTCCTCATCACCTAAGGCTCGTTCAAGGGAACCCAAAAGGAAGGCTCCTCCTAAACCCGCGCAACAAGGCGTGTAGATTAAGGAACATTCATCAAATCCTCGCAAGAAGGCTCCAATAAATACTAAGGACAAGGGAAAGAGAGTTGAAAAGGCCCCTATTCCTAAGTTGAAGAATAATGTTTGGGTAAAAAAGAAGGGCGAAGGGGAAAGCTCTAAGGTTGCCAAAAGTACTGCAATGGAAAGTACTCCTCCGTCAACTATGACGATTGAAGACATAGTAAAACCTTAGAGTTTTACACAATATTAGTAGTTTAATAATTTTTTGAATAAAGTATAATCACTAATATATTTTTTTTTCGAATTATTTATTATCTAGTTCTATGATTTTTTTTTTTTTGAATAAAAAAAGAGCTTTTTTTTATATATGACCGAATCATAAAGATTGCCTACGTATTCGTATTACAAAATCATGTCTTTGCGTAGTTCTTTCGCAAAAAAGAGTTTTATATATATATATATATATATATATGTATATATATATACATATATATACATATATACATATATATATATATATACATATATATATATATATATGTATGTATATGTGTGTATATTTTAAATTTTTCTTTAATCCTACTAGCAGAAATCAAATGAAAAATTAATCAAACTTTGTTTAATAACTTAACTCAAAGTTTAATTTTGTTGTTTTTCGAGTACACATAATCTTTGAATAATGTTTGAAAAAACGCCCTTATTTTATCGATGGTAAAAATCCAAATTCTATTCAAGCGTAAAATTTTGAGTTTGTAGTTCATCATCAGGTGGAGCGCGTAACGTCCAAGGTTGCGAGTGCCTATCGCGCGCAAACGATTTTATTACGCGTGACATCCGCGCGCAACTTATTTAGTTGCGCACAAGACCTGTGCTACGAGCGTTTTAAATTTTTTTTAATCATTATTACCCCCCCAAGTGTGAATAGTTTTTTCGTGATGTTCGAAAAAATCTGAACACTTTGAACGGTATATATTTTTTGATTTCCCCCCCAAGAGTTATGAGCTTTACCGTGTGATTTGGTAAATTGCATAACAATTAGAATCTTTTTTTGAATGCTAATAGACATCATTGTTAATTATGAATGAACGGGTTTATTCGGATTTTTATTTGTAGTACTTTATAGGTCGATCAATGTTTATTAATTGACGGATTTCATCGCCACCAATATCCATCAATCGAACGTCTCCTCCTAATAGAATTTCAATTACGCAGTATGGTCCAATCCAATTAGGTTTGATTTTCCCTCTAGGATCGGTCGGTGGACCCCTAACCTCTGTTAGTACAAAGTCACCTTCTTTAATATTACGGGGTCGTACCCTTTTGTTAAAGTATCGCGTGATGCGTCATTGGTAGACTTGTACATGATGCAAAGCTTTTAATCGTTGCTCATCGAGGAATAAAAGCTCTTCATACCTTACTCGTACCCATTCAGCTTCCGGTAGCTTACTTTCGAGTACGATGCGTAGGGATGGTATTTCTAGTTCAATTGGTTGAACTGAGTCCATGCCGAAAACAAAGAAGTATAGAGTTACTCCTATTGATGTTTGTATGGATGTTCTATAACCCCATAGAGCGAAGTGTAGTTTGTTCGGCTAGTCTTTATAGTTTTATGCCATTTTCTTAATGATAACTGTTATGTTTTTATTTGCCGATTCTACTGCTCCATCATTTAGGGTCTATATGGAGACGAATGACAATGTTTTACTTTATAACAGGCCAAGAGGGTCTCAACTTCTGCTTTGAATTGAGATCCCTGGTCACTAATTAGTTCATGTAGAACTCCATATCTACAAAATATGTTTCATTCGAGAAACTTTGCGACATGTTTAGAAGTGTTATTAACGTAAGAAGCGACCTCAATCCACTTAGTAAAGTAATCGATGGCTACCAGTATGTACTCGTGTCCTCTTGCTCCAGTTGGAGAAACTTTTCCAATTATGTCAATTCTCCAAGTTGAGAAAGGCCAAGGGGAAGTGAGGTTATATAGTTCGGATGATGGAAGTTGTTGTAAATTAGAGAACATTTGGCACTCTAGACATTTCTTCACGTATTGTATGAATTCATGTTCCATTGTGGACCAAATGTACCCTTGTCGAGAGATTATTTTAGCAAGCATTTTTTCATTCATGTGAGGTCCACAAACACCTTTGTGAGTATTCTCCATAAGGCGTATGGATTCCGGGTAGTCTATACACAATAAGCTTTGACCATTAGGTCCTTTTTTGCATAATTGACCATTTAATAAACCATATTGGGCTGCGAGTGTTCTCAACGCTCGTTGGTCTTTCAATGAAGTATTTGCAGGATAGTAATGTATTGGAGGATATGAATATACCAAGGACTTTCTCCTTCGATGTCATTTATTTCCTCTATTACGTTGCAATAAGCTGGTTCATCTCTTCTATCAATGCACAATGGCATTATATTTAAGTGATCTAGAACGTTGATCATTGAGGCTAATATAGCTAGCGCATTGGCAAATTGATTCTCATCCCTTGGGAAGTATTTAAAATAAATATAATCAAAATGCTCGATGAGTTGCTCTAGGTGTGCTTGGTATAATATCATTGTGGAGTTCTTAATTTAGAGCCTCCCACCGGTGTCATCAAGCTAAGGTGGTGTTCAAACTTAAGAGCTTTAGCTATGATAGTTAATACCCCCACATTGTATATCCCCATTCATCTCTTCTTTTTCCCTCAAATCAATGCATCTAGTGATGAATCTAAACCCCATGTTAACTTGTCCATCAAAATCTCTCTCAAATCTAGAAGCCATGTAAAGGACCTTGATTTCCTCTCTTGTGATCTTGCCTAGATCCTGTTTTGAGTAGCATGCATATCCCATTAACCTATGAAAGGTGCGAAGAACCGGGCTATACATGTGGCTATCTAGGCTTGATTTGGTCTTGAAAGAAGGAGTATTTGCTACCTCATTCCATCAATTCGGCTCATCATAGCCTCTCACATTTTCATTCAAGGGATCAAAGATATGGTTCAAGGGGTTCCATCCAAAAATCTCATTCAATCTCACGAGGGTTAAAGTCCTCTCGGCATTAAACATTCGGAATGTGATTTTAAATTTGGGAAATTCCCCTTCTTGGGAGATTTTTGTGGCTTTGACGGAGGAAATGAATTCAAGGGTGAGATCGACATAAGTTTGCTCTCGTTTTCTTAGAAACTCTAGCCACCCAAAATTTTCGGCCACCTTTCTTAATCCCACATCTATCCCAAGGGTTTGACAAGCTCTTTGGTCATAGAATTTTGTTGTTAGGATTTTTCTTTTTTTGAGTTCGGTGTGGGCGGTTTTGTAGGTGGGTAGGATCTTAATTATTTGAGGTTGGTTTTCTTCGGGTACATTTGTGGTAAAGGAAGATGGAGTAGCGGATTTTGACTTTCTCTTCCCAAACACCATGGTTTCTCCTTTCAAATTCAACCAAATTTACCAACAACAATATCAATCCAATACGAACAAGTCACACACAATAACAATTATCAACAACCAACAATTTTCAACAACTAAACATGAACAATGATTCCAACCAATTATTCCACAATTTTTCAAGTTCACCAATCACAAATTTCACAAAATTCACACAATGTAGCAATTTTTCCCACAATATCAACAATATGTTACACAATTTCACACACAAAGATGAGAAAAGTCACACATTTACCAAATTGAAGGAATGAACAAGAAGAATCTAGGGTTCAAGAGGAAAGGTAAAGAAAGGATAGAAATTATACCCCCTTAGAGTATGAAAATAATCTAAATTTTCTTATCCTTGTTCTATTTCGAACATCCTTTCTCAACCTTGATGATCTTCCTCTTCTTGCTTCAAATGGTGGTTGAAAATGGTAGTTTTCTCCTTCTTGCCAAAAACTGTGAAAAATTGGTATCTATGAGTTGCAAATGTGATGAGGATTGAGGATTTGTGAATTTTGGTGAGAAAATTTGAGTAGAAAGGTGAGGATTTGATGAGATAAGGTGAGTGTTTGAGGTGTTTTTAGAGAGAGAAAGGAGAGTATTAGTGAGTTGAGTGAAAGAAAGTGAAAGAGTGTGAAGGAAAGAGGGGGGGTTGGTTTAGAGAAGTGAGAAAGCTGTCAACTTTTTTTTATATATAAAAGGGGGGGGGGGGCTAAAATCGACCCAGCCAGAGAGGCGTGGCCGCGGCAGGTGGGAGGAGCGGCCGCGGCTATCGATGTCAGGAGGGTCTTACTACCCAAGGCGCGTCCACGGCAGGCAATAAGAGAGGCCACGCCTTTCGACTTCAGATGATTCTGCCTCAAAAGCAGATTGTTGGTGATGGGGCTGGAGAGGACTCTCCAAGGTACTGGAGAGGCCTCTCCTTAGGATCGGCCGTGGCCTTCTTGTGGAGAGGCCGCTCCTCAAGAAAATTTTCAATTCTGCCTTTAAGCCAGAATTTTTGGGGAAGGAGGAGGAGAGGCCGCGACATGGAGTTAGAGAGGCCGCTCCAACTTTGAAATTTCAGTTCTGCCTCGACCTTTGTTTTGCTTGCGCAGCCTCTCCTCATTACTGGAGAGGCCGCTCCTTCACTGCAGCTGCAACCCTATATAAACTCTTTTTTTTTTTTTTGAGAAAGATTACTTCAACAAAAATTTCTTTTCTTACTTCTCCTTTCATCAAATACCTACAAAATATATTAAGATAAAAAAGTTAGTAAAATAAAAATAATAGGAAATGAAGTGATAGTTAATGAGAGAGGGTGAGAAACTCGGGTTGCCTCCCGGAAGCGCTCTTTTAACGTCACTAGCTTGACGATCCTCCGATAACATTAATCGGAGCCGTTTAATTCTTTCACTTTGATGGAGTGAACCACACCTTTCTTGTCACCCTCATAATAAACCTTGAGGTGTTGACCACTCACCTTGAACGCTCCGGTGCTCTCACTCCAAACTTCAATTGAGCCATAGGGAAATACCTTTACCACTTGAAAAGGGCCACTCCATCTTTATTTAAGCTTTCCGAGAAAAAGCTTTAACCTTGAGTTGTAGAGAAGAACCTTATCACCTTCTTTGAAGTCCCTCTTGATGATGTATTTGTCATGAAATTCCTTTGACCTTGCCTTGTAGGAGCTTGCACTATTGTATGCATTCATTATCAATTCTTCTAATTCATGAAAGTCTAGCATTCTATTCTCTCCGGCACTTTTGAGGTCAAAATTCAAGGCTTTCACTGCCCATTGAGCCTTGTGCTCCAATTCTACGGGCAAATGACAAGACTTCCCATCGACCAACTTCTAAGGGGTGGTTCCAATAGGAGTCTTAAAAGTCGTACGGTATGCCCATAAGGCATCATCAAGCTTTGCCGCCCAATCCTTAATAAGTTTGGCCGTACGGTCTTCTCAAGAATGAACTTAATTTCTCTATTTGATACCTCCGTTTGGCCGCTTGTTTGAGGATGGTAGGACAAACCAACCTTATGGTGAACTCCTTTCTTACCCAATAAAGCCTTGAATGTTCTATGAGCAAAATGAGACCCTCCATCACTTATCACAGCCCACGGAACGCCAAACCTTGGGAATATTACCTTTTTAAACATCTTCATCACCACCTTTGAGTCATTCTTTGGTGATGCAAGAGCTTCCACACATTTGGACACATAGTCCACCGCTACAAGGATGTAGAGATTACCGTATGATGAAGGAAAGGGACCCATGAAGTCGATCCCCCAAACATTAAACACCTCAAATTCCAAGATCGGGTTTTGAGGCATCTCATTCCTCTTTGAAATGTTCCCGGTTCTTTGGCATTTGTCACAAGTCTTCACAAAGACCCATGAATCCTTGAAGAGAGTAGGCCAAAATAACAAGCATTGCAACACTTTGCCGCCGTTTTTTTTTCTTCCATATGAGCACCACATTGTGATGAGTGGCACATATGAAGCACATCTTGAATTTAATCGTCGAGAACACATCTTCTCAAAAGATCATCCATCCCTATTTTGTACAAAATAGGATCATCCCATATGTACCTTTTCGACTCATGCTTCAACTTTCTTCTTTGTTGAGGGGTGAACTCCGGCGGAATCGCCTCACAAGACAAGTAGTTCACTATATCGGCATAGCAAGGCAATGCCTTTGCTTGGATAGCATACAAAACATCATCTTTTAGCTCATCATTAATCGGAAGTTGATCAACATCTTCATCTCGAATCTCCAACCTTGACAAATGATCCGCTACCGAATGTTCCGTCCCCTTCTTGTCTTTCACTTCTATATCGAAATCTTGGAAAGCAAGCACCCATCTCATCAACCTAGGCTTTTAATGCTTCTTGGACATGAGATACTTGATTGCCGAATGGTCGGTGTAGACAATGGTCTTTGAACCCAAAAAGTAAGAACGGAACTTGTCAAAAGCATAGATTACCGCAAGAAGTTCCTTTTCGGTTATGGTGTAGTTCTTTTGTGCATCATTCAATGTCTTGCTTGCATAGTGGATTATGTGTACCCTCTTTTCTTTCTTTTTCCCCAACACGGAACCAACCGCCGTGTCACTTGGATCACACATTAATTCAAAGGGGAGACTCCAATCCGGAGCTTGCACTATTGGTGCCGAGATCCATGCATTATTCCACCTACAAAATGCATCTAGACAAGCATCATCAAATACAAAATCACACTCCTTTTGAAGAAGTGTAGTAAGAGGTTTGGCTATCTTAGAGAAGTCCTTGATGAAACGCCGATAGAAACCGGCATGTCTCAAGAAAGATATCACCCCTTTCACATTTGTAGGGGGTGGGAGCTTCTCTATTACATCCACCTTAGCCCTATCAACCTTAATCCCCTCATGACAGATTTTAAGGCCATGAACAATGCCTTCTTGAACCATAAAATGACGTTTCTCCCAATTGAGGACAAGGTTGACCTCTTCACACTTTTTCAAACATCGTGTGAGATTAATTAAATATTCATCAAAATAACTTCCCCCTATCGAGAAGTCATCCAAAAAAACCTCCATTTCTTTTTCAATCATATCCGCAAAAATTGTCATCATACATCTTTGGAAAGTACCGGGAGCATTGCATAAACCAAATGGCATCCTACAGTAAACATAGGTGCCATATGGACAAGTGAATGTCGTTTTCTCTTTATCATCCAGGTAAATTGGGATTTGAAAGAATCTGGAATAACCATCAAGATAACAAAAATACTTGTGAGTCGCTAGCCTTTCCAACATTTGATCAATAAAAGGCAATGGGAAGTGGTCTTTCTTGGTGGATGTGTTTAGCCTGCAATAGTCTATACACATCCTACAACCGGTAATAGTTCTCGTAGGGATGAGCTCACTTTTCTCATTTTTAACAACCGCCATCCCTCCCTTTTTAGGGATTACTTGCACTGGTGCCACCCACCTACTATTAGAAATAGGATAAATGATACCGGCGGCAAGTAGTTTAAGAACTTCCTTCTTGACCACTTCAAGCATTGGAGGATTAAGCTTTCTTTGTCTTTCAATTGATGGTTTAACATCATCCTCCAATAAAATTCGATGCATGCAAAGCGTTTGGCTTATACCTTTCAAATCATCCATTTTATATCCCAAAGCATTGCGATGCATCCTCAAGACACTTAACAATTTCGAGGTTTGAACCTCATCCAATGAAGCATTAACAATGACCGGAAAAGTAGAAGATGGACCAAGAAACTCATACCTCAAGTTGGATGGTAGAGATTTTAGCTCAACAATTGGATAATCCTTACCATTGTCGTTCATGAGTCCTTTCTTCACTTCCTTTTCTCCAATCACTAGGTTTTCTTCTTCCTTGTCCATGGGGGTGGAGTCAAGATTCTCCTCAATTGGCTCCATCTCCATGTCTGCATTGCAAGACCTATCTTTGCTTTCAAGTTCACACTCAAGAAAATTATTAGTATTATGCAAATGCCATTATATGGATTCATCAATAACATTCTCAACAATATCAATACTCATACAATCATCCATGTTAGAAGGACATTTCATAACTTAGTTCAATTTAAAATCCACTTTCTCTTTTCCAACAAGCAAAGACAATTTACCATGTTTCACATCAATAATAGCCCCCGCCGTGGCTAAGAAAGGCCTACCTAAAATTATGGGGACATTCAAGTCCTCATCCATATCAAGCACAATAAAGTCCACCGGTATGTAAAGTTTGCCCACCCTAAGGGGGACATCCTCTTATTTTCCCAAAGGCATCTTATCCGAACAATCGGCTAATTGAAGGGAAATGTTAGTGGGCTTTAATTCTCCTAGGCTAAGTCTTTTACACATAGAAAGGGGCATCAAGCTTATGCTAGCACCTAGATCACACAAAGCACGATCAATTACCATTTCACCAATAGCACATGAAATAGAAAAACTACCGGGATCTTTAAGCTTAGTGGGAAACTTATTTTGAATAATTGCACTACAATTTTCCGGCATTTTAATCGTTTCCACAAAGTCAACTTCTCTTTTATTACTCAAAATGTCTTTAAGAAATTTAGCATAAGTTGGCATTTGTTTTATAGCATCGGTAAATGGAATGTTAACATAAAGCTTTCTCAAGACTTCTAAATATTTAGCAAATTTATCATCAAGTCTAGACCCGGCAAACCTTCCCGGAAAAGGAAGCTTTGCCACATGAAGCGGGATTTCACTATCTTTTTTTTCTTTTTCAACTCCTTTTTCTTTGTTTTTCTCTTCTTCTTTCTCTTTTTCTTTTTCCACTCTCAACTCTCCATGGGAGTCACTCATTTGTATCACTTTTTCTTTTGACTTCTCACCTCCTAAGTCATGTTGCATTCCATTCCCTTGGACTTCCCCCAAACTTTTCCCACTTCTAGTTACAATGGCATTGACTTGTTCTCTAGGATCTAGACCTTGACTAGGCAATGAGGTACTAGACTTGCGTTTGAGGGCACTAGCTATTTGTCTTTTTAGTTTGGGCGTTGATGAATTGCTCCATCATGCTTTCTAAATTAGACTTAGGAGGAGGGGAAGCTTGAATTTGTAGTGGTGGTTTAGGAATAGGAGCTAGATTTGGTCTTACGCCTCCATTGAAACCGGGTGGGTTGTGAGTGGAAGAGTATTGGCCTTTTTGTTGGTACCTATTTTCATTTCTATAGTTCCGTTGATTATTAGACACATAGTTACCACCACCACTAGCTTGACCTTGACCTTGACCTTGACCACTACCTTGCCCTTGGGTTTGGCCACTTCTTCAACCAAAATTGGGGTGATGTTTCCATCCCTCATTATAGGTGTTGGAGTAGGGGTCAAACCTAGGATTAGCATGCACATTATTAACTTGTTCCATAGAAGGGGAAGGGGAACATTGCTCATTCAATAAGGGAAACTCCAAAGACATATGGCCTTCACCACTACACACTTCACAAGACATCAATTGCATAGACACATTATAATTTGAAGAATTAGATGCATGTGAGTTATGGAGAGGGGAAAAGGGAGGAGGAGGAGATTGCATTTGATCAAATTTAGAGGACAAGGCATCCAATTTTGAGCTAAGCATATTGATAGCACTAACCTCATACCTTCCTCCTTTTTTAGTGGAGTTCCTCTCATCATGACTCCAATCGGTGTAGTTTTGCACCACCTCTTCGATGATTTTGAGTGCTTCCAATGGTGGCTTGTTCATGAGTGGACTACCCAATGCTCCATCCAATAGTATGTGATTCGCCCTCAAGAGACCCCTATAGAACCCATGTAATAAGATCTAATCTTCTATTCCATGATGTGGGCATTGTGTTTGGTAGCTCTTGTATCTCTCCCAAGCATCATAGAGAGACTCATCGGGTTCTTGTTGGAAATTTGAGATTTTGGATCTCAACTCCGCCGTTCTTCCAAGAGGTATAAACCTGCCAAGGAATGCCGAAGTTACCTCATTCCAAGTTGTCAATGAGTTCAGAGTCAACCTATCAAGCTAATCACTTGCACTCCCCGTAAGAGAAAATTTGAACATACTTAGAAGAATGTATTCTGAAGTCACCCCATTTGCCTTCACAGTGCTACAATACCGTGTGAATTGCTTAACATGTGCAATGGGATCCTCATGCTTGGCCCCGGAGAATTGATGACCCTCGATCAAGGTGATAAGGGAGGGCCTTATCTCAAAATTGTTTGCCTCGGTGGTGGGAGTAACAATCCCACTCGCTTCTTGATATGGTGGAGGGACACCAAACTCTCTCAAAGTCTTGTTCGGATGAGCCATGTCGAATTAGCGAATAGGTGGAGAAGTTGGAGCATTTGTCCTTGGTGATTCTAATGGAATGGTGCCTCCACTAGATTCACTAGAACTAGAATGATCAGACTCAACCTCAACTTACGGCTCACTTGAAGTAGCACCACTAGCTATCGCCCTCTTTTCTCTTCGATTTTCCCTCACAACGTTTTCAAGCTCGAGGTTCAACGGCACAAGAGGAAGTGTCCTATTGCTGCGTTTGGGCATAAACAAAGAAGACTAGATGGGAGATTAGCAGGTTAGTCAAAGAAAACAAAGAAAAATAAAGCTATACAAATGAACTAGTCTCACATATCTCATAAGTTACTCAATGCTTAACGCCACTCCCCGGCAACGGCGCCATTTTGGTAGAGGGAAAGATCGGTCGTTGGACAATCACCCTAAAGCCAAACAATATTTCTACCTAAACCAACCTAAGACAAGTCTAGGGTAAGTAGAGGATCGTATCCACGGGGAATGGGTAAAGAACACCAAGAGTATGGAACGGTTGTAAGCTAATTCTGTCACAAATTGGGTTTTGATTAGTTAACTAATATATAAAGGAACGCTAGGGGAAACGGGATTGAACACCAACCAAACCAAAGAATCAATAACAAGGACAAATCATGAGCACACAAGGAAGATAGAATAGGAAATTAACATTGTCTTCTTTCAAAGTTATGATCGGGGTTTAGTAGGTCGTTGGGACTACCAACCCAAATCAAATTAACTACTTATAACCTAAACTACCCTAATACAAATATAGGGGTAAGTATAGGGTCGAACCCAAGGGAAGCATGCAAGCTAAATATCAAATTCACTAAGCAAGAGTCAAGGAAAGGATAATTTTGTTGGTTTTTGGATAAAAAGTACTAAGACTACAAACAAGCAAATATAAAGAAGATTAAAAATCAAGAGAGAACGACGCTAGGGGTACGAGGGTGTCAAACATGATTAGAAAGAGGTGAATAATGATAGTTATCATGAAAAACATGCCAAAGAACACAAGATCCTACCTAAACAATTCATTCTCATGCAATGGTCTAGGCAAATCAATGAAAAAGCCCTATGCTAATAGAATCATTCTCATGCATCCTATTAGACACTAGCAAAATCAAGAGAATAAAGAGGCACAAATCATAAAACTCTATTTTAACAACTCATTTTCATGCAATCATAAAAAAAAGAGGTGATCTTGATCTAGTTCAAATCATTTTCATGCATTTAACTAGAAGGCAGTCAAATAAAGTGCAACAATAATCTCAAGACATTAAAAATCAAATCTTTCATCAATTTAAGGCATGTATTCAATCCAACCATCGTCATTCTTCCAACATTCAACACATATTTTCCACCCCCTTCCCTTAGCTAAGAAATTAGCCTAGAGAAGGGAGATTAAACATGATGATAAAACTAAATGAAAACAAAATAGACATGGAAGCAAACATGATCAAAAACAATCAAAATACCAAAGATGCCAATCCACAAAATAGATAGAAATAAACAACTAGAGTGCAAATAAACTAAGCTAAGAGAAAGGATTAGAGATTACTAAGTAGGCAATGGTAGAAAGATTAAAACTTGCAAGGTTTCTTGATTGATTGAAATGAAACTTGAACCAAAGTTGCATACATGAAGATAACTTGAGTAATACTACACTTTCTCTCTCTAAGATTAGGGTTTAATTGTCTTCTAAGATAAGGCTAGATGGTCCACTAATCTACCCTACGACCTATATATATAAGTCCTTTAAAAGATACAAAAATACGAAATATCTCTTTCTTTTCCCACCCTTGTGCAAAAAGGGAAAAGAACCTCACCCCCTAGCTTCGAGGCAATCCTTGTTATCATCCCACCTAGGGCAATCTCTCCCGTCTTGTTCCCATTTTTGATTGCCTCACAACATAGCACAAACCAGTACCCCATGTTAAGCCGTCCACTCAAATCCTCCTTTGTGGCGACCCAAAGAGTGAAGAGCTCTTCATGAGAGAGCTTGCTCAAATCCTGTTTGCTGAACACCGCAAACCCCAAGATGCGGTGTAGGATGCGGAGTACCGGATGGATAATTTGGCTAGCCACCGAGTACCGAGTACTAAACTCATCCATGTCGGTAATTGTCCGCCACTAACGGAAAGCGTCGTACTTGGGGAAGAGCTCGGTGGAAGGGGCAAGAAGATCGGCGTCGGGGTTAAAGTCTAGGAGTTCATTTAGACGCCGAAGAGAGATGACATGGCGGGCATTGAAGAGTTGGAAGGAGATTTGGAACTCGTTGTTTCCAACGGGTTCCTTCTTAAAGGAAGCTAGGAACTCGTAGGTGAGTTCCTTGAAGGTTGGGTAATGGCGCTGGATGGACTCACTCATCCCAAGATTATCAAGAAGGGTCCGAAGGTCCTCATCTATCCCCAAGTCACGCATTGAGCGTTGATAGTAGTGTCGGGTGGGGTTAAGCTTGCGTTTGAGGAGTGTTTGATGGATGGGAGCATGGTGTCGGTTCACAAATTTTAAGGTGGGAAGAGAGGATTGTGCTTGGTTTAGATTTTGAGAGGAGGGTTGGGGTTCATCAACTGATATTCTAGGCTCCTTTCTACTCCTTCTCCTACCACTCATCTTCACCAACTTTACTCAACAACCCAAAGAGATACCGAGAACACCACGGAGTGATTCCAACACCCAAAAATACCAAAACCTTCCCACAACAACAACAATTGAAGCCTTTGATTTTGTTATCTGAAAAAGGGGTTAGGAGCAACAACTTTCAAAGACTCAAATATCACAAGCAAGAAACAACTATGAACAACAGTAATCCAGGCCAAAATTTGCAATACTCAATCGCTAAAGGGAGAATCACTAGGCAAATTTCAAAATCAAGCATAAAAAACTCTCAATCAACATACATTTTCAATCTCTCATGCATTAAAAATCTTCAATGGTCAAATTCAAGCTAGTGATCACTCACACAATTCTCAAATCAAGTAATTGCTAGCCAAATTTCATGAAAACAACAATTTTCATCAACAATACTCACAAATCACCAAGAAAATCTCAACAAAATCCACAATTATAAGCTAAACTATCTCAAAATCACACAAAATTCATACAAGCTCAATTCTTGCTTAACAATCCTAAAACATGATTTCATCTAATGAATTAAGACTACAAAGCACTCAAGGATTAGGATTATACCACAATTGAAGAGCTTGAAGACCTCCAAGAGCCTCACGCACCACCACCTCGACCACCAAAGAGCCACCACGAGTTTGGTGAAAAATGGATGATTTTTAGAGGGGAAAGTGATGAATTTGTGAGAAAAGTGAGGGAATGTAAGGGATTTGATGAAATTTCAAGGAAATAAGTGAGTTTAGAGGGGATTTGGGAAATTAGGGCTTGAGTTCTTGAGGAGAGAGAGTAGGAATCGTGAGTGATTTTGGGAAAATGATGAAAGAATCGGGGAAAAAGGAAACTTAAGCCCCGATAAACCCAGATCTGCGCGCCCGCGCAGGTATACTGCGCGCCCGCGTAAGTGAACTACGCGCCCGTGCAGATGGCGACACATGTCGCGCAAAACCTTATGCCAAAATCTGTATTTTTGCCTTCAATCTGCGCGGGTTCTCCCAGGCCTGCGCGCCCGCACAGCCCTCTTCTGCGCGCCCGCGCAGATGTCGCGCACATGTCGCGCAAAAGTTTCTGCCATGATCTGTTTTGCTGACCTTCCCTGTGCGCGGGTTCTCCCAGGCCTGCACGCCCGCGCACAGGGTCTTCATCGAAAGCTTCTCTTTAAATGCTCCTCACTCACTTCCAAGTCTCCAAACCCCAACTTAGCTCCATATATAACACAAAACGTCCTCCAAATTCCCTCCAAACACGCACCAAAGATGCAAGTGCCTACAAGAATAGAGGAAAACCGGAAACCATAAGACAAAAATCAACCAAACAACCTACTAAAAACATAGAAAATAGTAAAAAAAAAAAAAAAAGATTCAAAAGCCGGGTTGCCTCCCGGGAGAGCTTCTTTATAAGGTCATTAGCTTGACCATGATGAAAATCCATTCAAAAGGGTGGCTTTGGACCCAAAGGGTCTAGCCTCAAACACTCAATCACACCAACTTCCTCCTTGCAGAAATAGTGCTTCAAACGAGAGCCGTTCACCATGAATTTGTTCCCGTCGGCATCCAACTCAAAAGAACCATAGGGAGTGGTCTTTGATACAACGAAAGGCCCCGACCACTTCGATTTGAGCTTGCCCGGGAACAAACGAAGCCTTGAGTTGAAGAGTAAGACTTTTTCCCCAACTTTGAAGCTCTTGTTCCGGATATCTTGGTCGTGCCACTTTTTTGTCTTCTCCTTGTAGACTCTTGAGTTTTCATAGGCATCATCTCTAAGCTCCTCGAGCTCGTTGAGCTTCAACAACCTCTTTTCACTCGCCAACGACAAATCCATGTTTAGCTCTTTGATGGCCCACCAAGCTTTGTATTCTAGCTTGACCGGCAAGTGGCAAGCCTTCCCATACACCAACCTATAGGGGGTTGTACCAATGGGAGTCTTGTATGCCGTTCGAAGAGCCCAAAGAGTATCGTCAAGCTTTAGGGACCAATCTTTCCTTGATTTGTTTACCATCCTCTCGAGGACATTCTTGATTTCACGATTTGACACTTCCACTTGCCCTTGTGTTTGAGGATGGTAGGGTAACCCAACTTTGTGATGGACACCATATTTCTTGAGGAGAGCTTCCAATTGCTTTTTGGCGAAACGAGACCCTCCGTCACTGATTAGAACCCTTGGTACCCCAAACCTAGGAAAAATTATCTTCTTGAGAAGCTTGAGAACAACTTTGTGGTCATTGGTAGGAGAGGGTATAGCTTCTATCCACTTCGTCACATAGTCAATCGCTACCAAGATGTAAAGGTTCCCACATGAAGAAACGAACGGACCCATAAAATCCACTCCCCACACATCGAAAGGCTCTACCTCAAGAATACCTTGTTGAGGCATCTCGTCCCTCTTAGTGATGCCACCACTTCTTTGGCATCGGTCACATTGCATGATGAATTTGTGAGTATCCTTGTGCATTGAAGGCCACCAAAGTAGAGATTGGGAAATTTTTGCTACCGTCTTGTCAACACCACCATGTCCCCCACATGGTAGTGAGTGACAATGCTCAAGGACCCCCTCAAATTCATGGTCGGGAACACATTTCCTAAATAGACCGTCACCACATTGCTTAAAAAGGTAGGGATCATTCCAAAAATATCTCCTCACTTCTTTGAATAACTTTTTCCTTTGTTGAGAAGAGAATTCCGGAGGCACTACTCCACAAGCAAGGTAGTTGGAAATATCTGCATACCAAGGTGTAGAAGACGCTACCATAGCCATTAGAGCTTCGATCCCCATCTCATCATTGATCGGAAAAACCTCCTTGTTTTCAATTGGAAGCCTTGACAAATGATCTGCTACATAATTTTCCGCTCCCTTTTTATCTCTCATTTCCATGTGAAAATCTTGAAGAGAGAGAACCCACCGGATCAAGCGAGGCTTCGCTTCCTTTTTAGTCATGAGGTATCGGACCGCAATGTGGTCCGTGTACACAATGACTTTGGAACATATGAGATAAGACCGGAACTTATCAAAAGCAAAGACCACGGCTAGCATCTCCTTCTTCGTTGTTGTATAGTTCTTTTGAGCTTCATCAAGAGTTCTACTTGCATAGTAGATGACACATGATCTTCCTTCCTTCTTTTGACCAAGGACGACACCTACTGCAAAATCACTCGCATCGCACATTAGCTCAAAAGGCAAGCTCCAATCCGGAGCTTGCACAACAGGAGAAGAGATGAGAGCCTCCTTGAGCTTACGAAATGCCTCAAGGCAAGCCTCATCAAAGCTAAAAACAACATCTTTCTTGAGTAGTTCGGTCAAAGGTTTGGCGATTGAGGAGAAATCTTTCATAAACCTCCGGTAGAAACCAGCATGCCCAAGAAAAGCACGTACTCCCGTGACGGAAGTAGGAGGGGGCAATCTCTCAATCACCGAAACTTTGGCCGGATCAACCTCAATGCCATTTTTTGAAACTTTATGACCGAGGACAATGCCCTCCTCGACCATAAAATGGCATTTTTCCCAATTCAACACCAAACTCGTCTCTTGACACCTTTGCAAAACTCTTTCAAGGTTAAAAAGACAAGTGTCAAAAGACGAGCCACCAACACTAAAATCATCCATGAAAACCTCAATTTCTTTTTCAAGCATTTCGGAGAAAATAGAAGTCATGCATTGTTGAAAAGTAGAGGGAGCATTGCATAATCCGAATGGCATTCTTCGGTATGCAAATGTCCCATATGGACATGTGAAAGTAGTTTTCTCTTGATCGCTTGGATGGATAGGGATTTGGAAAAATCCGGAATATCCATCCAAGAAGCAAAAGAAAGCGTGGTGAGAAAGCCTTTCAAGCATTTGGTCCATGAAAGGGAGAGGAAAATGATCTTTCTTTGTGTTTTTGTTCAATCTCCTATAATCAATACACATTCTCCACCCGGTCACCGTCCGGGTGGAGATTTCCTCTCCCTTTTCATTCTTGACAATGGTCATTCCACCCTTTTTGGGAACCACATGAACCGGGCTCACCTACTTGCTATTGGAGATAGCATAGATGATGCCCGCCTCACGTAGTTTCAAAATTTCTTTCTTGACAACCTCTTGGAGGTTGGGGTTCAACCTCCTTTGAGGTTCAATGGAGGTGGAATGATCATCCTCAAGATGAATACGACGCATGCAAAGAGAAGGGCTAATTCCCTTGATATCATCAATGCTATACCCTATCACATCCTTGTATTTTCTCAAAACATCAAGCAATTTTTTCAAATTAAGTTCATCAAGGGTAGCATTGACAATAATAGGGTATTTTTCCTCCTCGTCAAGATAAGCATATTTCAAAGAAGGGGGGAGGGGTTTGAGTTCTACCTTGGGAGGAGGCTTGGAACTCTCCTCCGATTTTTCCTCCATTGATTCAAGCTCAATTTTTCCTTGTTCATTAACTTCCTCCTTTGAGGATTCCTCCATTGCCATGACAAATTCTTTGGCTTCTTGAGAGTGGAACTCTTCATTGCATGTTAGAGCTTCCACAATTGGATCTTGAGGCTTCATCATAACCCTTCCCAAACGGTCCAACTCCTCATTCACAACATCAACCCGGTAGCACTTTTCAACCATAGGGGTCTTTAGCAACTTGGAGAACTCAAAAACTATCTTCTCATCGGCCACTTCACATGTGATGGTGTTGTTTTTGCAGTTGATGACCGCCCCCAAAGTCCTAAGAGCTTCCCGACCTAAGATCAAAGGTGAATCCACATCTTCCTCCATGTCCATCACTACAAAGTCACAAGGCACATAGATGTGTGCCACTTGAGTTGGAACATCCTCAAGTTCTCCACAAGGTAACTTCACCGAGCGGTCGGCTAGTTGAATGGTCTTCCTTGTAGGGATCATCTCAATATTGAGTTTTTGAGCAATGGATAAGGGGATTAGACTAACACTTGCTCCAAGATCGGCCAATGCACCCCTAGCTTCCATGTTTCCAATTTTCACCGACAAAGTGAAACTCCCCGGATCTTTCTCCTTCTTGGGCATTTTATGTTGAACAAGAGCACTCACTTGGTGTGGAAGGGTGATAAGCTCATCATTGAGCTTCCTTTTGTTGGTGAGGATGTCCTTGAGAAATTTGGAGTAAGATGGCATTTGTGTCACTACTTCAAGAAAAGGGAAATTGATGTGCAAGTTCTTAATCACACTTAGAAATTTTGCAAACTTGTCATTCAACTTCCTCTCCGCAAGCCTACTTGGAAAAGGAAGCGGTCCATCAAGGTTCCTAGTTTCACTAGGAATTAAAGTTGTCTTCTCGTTGTTGAGCTTCTTCTTCTCCGAACTTCCTTCGACCTCTTCACCTTCTTCTTCCTCACCTCTCCTATCTTCATTCACACTCCCTTCTCCTCCCTTCTTTCCCTCACTATCCCCCTCATTTGGACCATCATAGGAAGTTCCCGACCTCAAAGTGATTGCCTTGCATGTATCGGGTTTTTGGTTATGAGAAGGGTTAGGTTGTGGTTGTCCGGGTAGTGTTGATGGTGAATTGAAAGGAGCCCTCTCGGCCAATTGAGCTAGTTGTGAATTGAAAGGAGCCCTTATTTCTTGCATTTGTTGCCCAAAAGTTTGCATTTGTGCATGCATGGCTTGAAGGAGTTGTGTAGGTGTTGGCTCCGCTTGAGGTGCTTGTTCTTGATTTCTTTGGGCCCCTTGGGTTTGATTGTTGTATTGGTTTTGGTTGTTGTATTGGTTGTTCCTAGGGTAGCTTCCTCTTAGGTTTTGGTTTTGAAATGGAGGTGGATTTTGGTATTGGGGGTTGGAATTGTAAGAAGGTTGAGCTTGTTGGCCCCATTGTTGAGGTTGAGATGCAAACTCGGGTGGTAGTTGTCTCCAAGCTGCTCCACCACCACCTCCTCTAAAACCGTCTTGTCTTGTGTTGTATGCCGCCACATGCTCGGGGCTCAAACCTCCACAATAAGAAGTATCATGGTTCGTTCCTCCACAATTTTGACATGAGAAAGAGTTGACTTGAGAAGAGCTTGCTCCACCACTTGAGCTTGCATTAACACTTGTGTTCAACTTTGAAAGGCCTTTTGTGAGTTGCTCAATTTGATGTTGCAATTGATCGACCTTCTCCAATTCATACATCCCACCTTTCTTCGGTGCACTCCTTCTTCTACCTCCCCAAGAGTAGTTCTTTGCTACCTCCTCGATTGTTGCTTCCACTTGATTTTGAGGGATCTTGATTAGTTGTCCACCCGCCCCCGCATCCAAGTTGGCTCTAGACATGGGCTCCAAACCATCGTAGAAAAACCTCATGAGCAAACTTTGATTGTATTCATGGTGAGGACATGCTTGTACCAACTCTTTGAACCTCTCCCAAGCTTCATTAAGACTCTCATCCGCTTCTTGTTCAAATGATGCAATCTTCCTTCTCATCTCGGCGGTCTTCTCCTCGGAAATGAACCTCTTCAAGAATGCCTTAACTACCTCCCTCCAAGATGTGAGTGAGTTAGGCTGCACTTGCTTCAACCACTTCTTTGCTCTACCCGAAAGAGATTGTCGAAATAAATGCATCCGGATGTACTCTTGAGAAACTTGGTTGGTTTGAATCATGGCACATAGCTCAAGGAACCTATCAAGGTGCTCTATGGGATCTTCACTTGTAGAATCCGAAAATTGCTCCGATTGAACCATTCTTGTATATTGGGGATGAATTGTGAAGTTAGTCTCCGTGACGGGTAGAAAAATCCCTCCCGTGAGCTCATAATCCTCCGGATTACCAAACTCACGAAATAAAACATCATCTTCTTGTCCCGCCATTGATTCACTTTGCGAACTAGAAGAGTGAGAATCACTCCCACTATCAATTATAGCACCAAGTCCTCTCCCTTCTTCTTCAAAAAGCCTACTGATTTGTCTCAAAGTTTGGTTGATTTCTTGGTCAATTTGATGGGTAGGTGGTCCTTGAGATCTTCTAAGCATTCACCAAAGCTAAGCAAACAATTAGCAATGACAAGTATGATAGAACAAAACAAAACAAAAAGAAAGCAATTAAAATTACTCTAACAAAAGCAAATCAGACACCAAACAAGCCGCTTCCCCGGCAACGGCGCCAAAATTTGATTGGGGTTTCGTAGGTCGTTGGGACTACCAACCCAAATCAAATTAACTACTTATAACCTAAACTACCCTAATAAAAATATAGGGGTAAGTATAGGGTCGAACCCAGGGGAAGCATGCAAGCTAAATATCAAATTCACTAAGCAAGAGTCAAGGAAAGGATAATTTTGTTGGTTTTTGGATAAAAAGTACTAAGACTAAAAACAAGCAAATATAAAGAAGATTAAAAATCAAGAGAGAACGATGCTAGGGGTATGAGGGTGTCAAACATGATTAGAAAGAGGTGAATAATGATAGTTATCATGAAAAACATGCCAAAGAACACAAGATCCTACCTAAACAATTCATTCTCATGCAATGGTCTAGGCAAATCAATGAAAAAGCCCTATTCTAATAGAATCATTCTCATGCATCCTATTAGACACTAGCAAAATCAAGAGAATAAAGAGGCACAAATCATAAAACTCTATTTTAACAACTCATTTTCATGCAATCATCAAAAAAAAAAAAAGAGGTTATCTTGATCTAGTTCAAATCATTTTCATGCATTTAAACTAGAAGGCAATCAAATAAAGTGCAACAATAATCTCAAGACATTAAAAATCAAATCTTTCATCAATTTAAGGCATGTATTCAATCCAACCATCGTCATTCTTCCAACATTCAACACATATTTTCCACCCCCTTCCCCTAGCTAAGAAATTACCCTAGAGAAGGGAGATTAAACATGATGATAAAACTAAATGAAAACAAAATTGACATGGAAGCAAACATGATAAAAAACAATTAAAATACCAAAGATGCCAATCCACAAAATAGATAGAAATAAAAAACTAGAGCGCAAATAAACTAAGCTAAGAGAAAGGATTAGAGATTACTAAGTAGGCAATGGTAGAAAGATTAAAACTTGCAAGGATGCTTGATTGATTGAAATGAAACTTGAACCAAAGTTGTATACATGAAGATAACTTGAGTAATACTACACTTTCTCTCTCTAAGATTAGGGTTTAATTGTCTTCTAAGATAAGGCTAGATGGTCCACTAATCTACCCTACGACCTGTATATATAGGTCCTTTAAAAGATACAAAAATACGAAATAAAAAAAAAAAACTGAACTTCAGCGGTGCGCGCCCGCGCATATACACTGCGCGCCCGCGCAGATGTTGTGCGTGCGCCCTTGCAGATCTTGTGCGCCCGCAGATCTGTGGGTACGGGGATTAGACCCATGGATGCGCGCCTTCTCTCAGCGGTACTGCGCGCTCGCGCTTGAAGAGTGTGCGCCCGCACACAAGGCGCACACAACTCCCTGTTTTGGCTCTGCTTCTGCTGCTGTCTTGTGCGGGTTCTCCCAGGGCTGCGCGCCCGCACATAACAAAGGCGCGCTCCCACACACAAAGCGCGCACAAGGCGCGCAAAACCTTCTGTTTGAGTTCTGTTCTTGAAGCCTTCCTGCGCGGGTTCTCACAGTGATGCGCGCCCGTACACAGGGGATTTTGGGGGTGAATTGCTCTTCTTCCAATGCCTTGATTCCTACAAAACAAAAACAAAGAAAACAAGGAGAAAGGAAAAACAAAGAAAAGAAGAACAAAAAGGAGAGAAAAGGGGGACAAACAAGGTACAAATGGGAGGGAAAACTCGTAAAAAGAACACTAAATCGTGGCATAAATGCCACTCATCAAGTTACAACATAAGTATTTCCTAGATTAAGCACCAAAATAACAAGGATTAAGCATCAAGGATAGGAAGTGGGTTTCTAGCTCGAGTTTGTCTCTCGATCGTTCCGAACTAGCATGAAGCACAAATAATTGGGATTTCTAACCTAGTTACCACACTAAAGCATCCTACTCAATGAAACCAAACATCCATAGTCATGAAGGTAGTATAATCTAATTGCATGGGAAAGGACTCACTCCAAATCCCCATCTTTCGATGTGAGAAGAGGGATGAACACATGAGTATAAAGTGGCCATCAAAATACACATGCGATAATCAATTCAAGCACAAACAACTATCAATCCAAGGTAAAACATGAATAAATCCAAGTCAATCAACCATCGCTTGGTTGGGTTTTCACCCAACCCCTAGCTAAGAAACCACTCACTAAACATGGTAGAAAGCAATCTAACAATTAAATCTAGGGTTAACATGAAAACAATTAAACTAGGAGAGAGATTAGATAAGGATGATTAAGCATGCAAGAACAATTAACAAATATTAAGCAAGACCTAAGATTAATCAAAGATAAAATCAAAAAATTAAATAGCAAAGGAGAGAGAAAGAGATTACTTAATAAGCTTCAAAGTTGAGAAAATGTTGAAATTGATGGAACAAACTTCCAATAATTCTTATAAATGATTGAGTTTTTGAGAAACTAAACTAAGGGAGAGGAAAACTATGAACTAATTAAGAATATAAGCCTAAAGGAATTTAGAAGGAAGAAGCCCCCTTACAAATGTGCTCCCAAAAGCTACTTATAATCCCCAATTACATAGTAAACTCTGCAATAGAAAGTTCGCAAGGCCTATTGGGCGCGGCCTCTCCAAGGCCTGGAAAGGCCGCTCCTAAGGACAGGAGAGGCCGCTCTATGTCTTGGAGAGGCCGCTCCAAACTGGGGAGAGTTGGGGCAGAATGCTCCGTAGCAGAGTGGAGAGGGCTCTCCGAAAAGGTGGAGAGACCGCTCTAGGTGGAGAGGTCGCACACCTATGTTTGAGAGGCCTCTCCGCATCTCTTCTTTCAAATCCGCGGACCTAAGTGGCGGGTCATGGACGCGGGCCAAAAGGTGGCGGCCCAACCGAGCCCAACTTGGGGCTCAAGGTTGGGTGCCACATGGTTAGATCACAATGCATGTGAGTTGCCTTGGAGAGCAAGTGAGGAAGTGTTCCTCACTTAACCATGTGACACTTGTTACTTTGTTATTCCTTGGTTTATTTAACTAAGGATTGAATTCAACATTCTTTCTATGTGGGATCTTTTTGTGAAAAAGTCCCACATTGAAATATGAGTGGAATTCACAAGGAAGCACTCCTTATAAATAGCCAAAGCATACCTTGGGATTGTTCACTTGAGTAAGATGTTAAAAAAGGCATCTCCATTGAGAAAACCTTTAAACACATATAATTACTCGAGTTTAGGTCGGGCTTAACTAACCTCTAAGCATTGGACCTTGTCGGGGTTGTGTTGTGAGTGGACTTCCGTTAGACATCTTCGTGTAAGTGAAGCTAAAAGCTTTCCAAAGTAAAAGCTCTTGTTGAGAGCGAAGCACGCATCAATGGTATTAATTTTTCCTTAATTCTTGTTGTTTAAGTTAATTATGCTCTGTGATTATATTAATTGTGAGTGTGGTCTTGGCTCGGGTTTTCTTCTGCGGTGAGTTAGACTCATCGAAACCATACAGCGGCATCCGAGCCTTGCTCATTTATTTTTATAAAAGTAATTTTCAAGGTGTTTTTATGGCTTAATTTTTCTGGTGCTAAGTTGCTAATTAGATTAGTAGCTCGGTTTTATTATTTTTAAGCCCGTATTAGAGCTGTCTTCAGCCTAGAACTCATATTTTCGCCCAAAAATAGTGAATTTCGGGTGGAAAACGTATTCTGGAAATGAATTTACCCTTTCAGATCCGTGTTTTTGGCTAAAATCCGACCAGAAATGCCTTTTTCGAGGGATTTTTCGTTTTGACGAAAAACTTTTAAGTCTTTCGAACCTTGAATCTTAATGACATATTTATGGTGGTTATGTATTTAGTTCATTCCTTAATTTTTCTGCAATTTTAAACCTCTTTAAGCATGGTTACTTTGTAGAAATTGGTGTTTGAAAGATTGGTTCATATTTTCACATAATTGCAAATCCATTGCATTAAGTGTGAAAAATTTGTTCTTTGAGGCTTCTAAGTACTAAGGATTCAATATTTAATTGTTTTAAGTGATTGAAACTTTGAGTTACTAAATTCCATGATTTTTTTGTTGAACATTTGATTTAATCATGTATTAAGTTGATTAGAATCATAAAGTTTGAATCATGTGATATAAATTTCATTTATCTTCATGTTGGAAGATATAATTTTTCAAGGATTCACAAGTTAAAGTTGGAATATTTATTTGAATATTTGTGTTCATAATTCCAACTCCCCTTTATTTTGTCAAAATCTCATGATTAATTTAAATTAATTGAATTAATAATGTGTTATTACCCTTGTTCATTTTATTGCACCAAGTTAAACCAATTTTATGAAAGAATGGTTCTTGGAAATAATGAGTTTTTAATTTAAGTTAGACTTGTATTAATTTTTCATTTTGGCTCATTTTATTAATTCTAAAATTAATTTGGAGTTAATTAATTAGTTACGCAAAATTGGGGTTAAAAACCCGGGGTGGTGAGGGCAAAATGCCCCTTGGCGAGCCGGGCTGCATCCCAAACGTGGCTGTTGCCATAGCCTCGACTAAGGTGCAGCCCAAATGTGGCTGCTGCCATAGCCAGCAAACACAGCTGCCAGCCAAAGCAGCACCAGCACCATGGTGCGGCAGCAACACTGGCCATATGGGCTGTTGTGCATAGGCTCGGCTGGCCGTGGTTGCTTGCGTGTGGTTGAGCCTTTTGGTGCATGCGTTGCTTGGTGTGGCTAGGTGTGCGCACAACCCCTCACTTAGCGCTTGTGCCTCATTTTAAGGCTATGTTTATTTGCAATTTTGTCGTTTTAATTATTTTAATTAATTATTTTGGTTCTAAATATTTTAATTAAAATTTTGAGGCTAGGCCTCGATTTTGAGCGGCATTGGAAAAATTTAATTTTGACAAAATTTTTGGTTTACCAACTTAATTAATTGGATTAATTAAGATGGACGCGGAATTTAGTGGGAGCTTTAATATTAATTGCGCTGAATTACATAATCGATTTAACAAACTTTTACTAGTTTTAATTAGGCATGTTAATTGGATTCACGACCTAAATTAGTTACTAGTTTACACATGTTTTATGCATTGTTACTTGTTTATCGTTGTAAAATGCATGGGCCATTCACAAATAGTGAATGGATGAATGAAATGTATATTCTCTCACAGGTTTTATGAAATGGCAACTAGTAGGGCCTGATTAGGATAGAAAATACGGACTGCGATCCGTGATGTATTTTTTGTAAATCTAAATACGGTCTGCGAACCATTGAGTATTTTTGTACCTTAATATTTAGATTAGTCCTAATCGTAGATACTAGTATTTGCATAATTATGGTCATGTCTCGAAGACGGAGGTTCTTGTAAGACGAAGCCATGAAGTTGTAAAAGTCGTCCCTTGAAGACTCAAGGGGTCATGCTAGTTGCCAAATGCATCTTTATTTATGTTTTCGATATATATATTGATTTTATATGTGTGTGATTCATATGTTAGATGCATGTTTAGGATTTCGAATGTTGCGATGATTAATTAAGTTCACTTAAATCAACCAACATAGAAACCCTAGGTCCCTAAAATATTGAGTGAAATTGTCATTCCAAAACAACGCTTATCAACCTATTGAGAGTAGTGATGGGCTACACCAAAGCGAGGCATCACTATTACTCCCTAGGATACGTAAGGTATGATGATGGGTTTGCCAAAGCAAGACATCGCATACATGTTGGATTTGGTTATACTCAGTGATATGAGTGATGGAGTCCTAACATGTCGTGGCCAAGTGGATAAGTTATTGAGAGAGCATTACATGCGACGATTTATCCAACCAAGAGTGGCTTGGAGCCAGTAGCAAAGAGTTTCTTACCTTAGAAGATTGAGTGTTAAGACAAGCCAAAGCATGCTTAACCAATCATTGTTTCTTTGGATCTTGGAATCGCCTTATGCTTTGTTTAAGGTCGTATGCTTTGTTTAAGAAGAGCTACATCAGTTGTAAGGTCGTATGCTTTGTTTAAAGACCTTTTAAGATAAGGCTGGAACAAATAAATGGTTATAGTGTTCCATAATAAGCAAACAATCCGTTAACACATGGAAAGACTCACATTCAAAGTAAAGAGCAATAGTTGCAAATTTATTTGAATGGCATGGTTGTCTAAACCATGAGTCAAGAATGCTTGATTATAAACAAACATTTCCCTAACATGAAGACTCATTAAGTTCAAATCACAGACATGATTTGTGTTCCGGACATCTTTAGCAATGTCACATTAACAAGAACGTACTTAAGGCTATATAAGCTCTTGACAGTTGATCGATTCAGAATCGTTCTAAGACAAGGAAGTCTTACTAATAATTAAAGATAGATTGAATCTTTAGTACTTAAGAGCCTCAAAACAAAAGCTTTTCACACTTAAAGAAATTTATTTGCAATTATGTGAAAATTTGAGCCAACTATTAAGCACCAACTACTACCAAGTAATTATGCTCAAAAGTGGTCTAAAATTGCAGAAGCATAAAGGAAAGAACCAAATGCATAATCACAATTAATATGCTATTAAGATTCAAGGTTTAAAAGATTAAAAAAATTTCATCAAAATGAAAAATCCCTCAAAACAGGGATTTCTTGGAAGAATTTTGCTTTTTCACATCCCTCAAAGGTTCAGAATATTTCCAGAATATTGATTCCACCAAAAATTCACTAGTCTTGGGCGAAAATCTGGGTTCTAGAGCCAAAATTCTAAATAAAACGAGATTAAAATTAATAAAATCGAGCTACTAATCTAATTAGCAACAACAACAACAAATTAAATCCATTTTAAACATCTTAAAAATTTTAGTTACAAAAATAAATGAGCAAGGCTCCAATACCTCTGTTGGGTTTCGGAAAGTCCGACTTCCTGCGGAACGAAACCTGACCGCAAGACCTGCTCACAATTAATATAACTAAAAGACATAAATAACAAGATAGAGTAAAAAGACCATCTTACCCTTGACGCTTGCTTCTCTCACACTATGGAGCTCTTACTTGAAAAGCCGAGTCTTGCAATTGCAAAGACCTCCAACGGTATCCACCCGCAACCCCCCAGAACAGTCTCTTGCTCGGAGTTTAGCCGAGTCGGACCAAATTAACTACTCGAGTATTATGTGAACTTAAAAGTTTTCTCTCAAGTGGAGATGCCTTTTTGAGTTCCAATTCAAGTGAAATTCTCCAATTCACAAGGTGGGTATTTATAGAGAATGTCGTATGAGGATTCCACTCTCCCATCCATGTGGGAGAGTTGGTAAAATCAATTTCTCATTTTATTTTTAAATCAAAAATAAAAAGAAAATATCAAGGCAATAATTAATCAACAAGTGGTAACATGGAGGGAGAGGGTAGGTGAGGACCACAAAGGGAGGGGACCATTTCTTTCCTCCCCAATCTTCCCCTTAGCTGCCATACACATGCCACACGGACCAAGCACGTCGCGCCACGTGGCGCCAGCCTTGCGCACCAAGGCATGCCTCGGCAGGGTCTACTGTGTGTGCTTCGTGCATGCGGGCTAGTCAAAGGCACGACCCAGCAAGCCACGCACACACACAGGCTGCTGTCCCAGGCCTGCTGCTAGTCGTGGTAGCATGCTAGCGCTACGCTAGCTGCTGGCTGCTGGCTTAGTGCGCGCGCTAACATTGCTAGTATTTGCGTGCTAGAGCCATTTGCCCCTAGTTCTCGGTTTGCTCGGGGCATTTCGATGCTAGGCTTATTTTTTTAATTGTTGATTAATTATTGATTTTACTGTCTCGTCTTTTATTCATTAGACTCGACTTGCGACGCTCGGTCTCGACGCTCCTACCTTGATTTCCGATGCCAATGTTCATAAAACTCGAGCGACTCATTAATTCCTTTCAAATTAATTCGTCGTATTGGATCATTAGTTGGTTGGGTGTGACCCGAAGGGTTTGGTCAAGATTAAGCTGTAATATTAATTGTAGATTAATATTACTGATCGGAAGCGACCTCCAACTAGGCATTCCGATCACTTGACCTCACTGAATAATTAGCTTTTCTAATATTTCCGAACCCTCCATCCGAATAATACACTTGTTCTAGGGACACCATTCCTATCATAGGTTTATTATTAGTATCACCTAAGGAAGAACACGTCCCAATCTCAATAAAGTTAGATTTCGACGTTACCGACAATGCTGCGGAATACAAAGCATGTGTGGTAGGCCTCGAAACTGCTTTGGCATTGGGAGTAAAGAAGCATCGAATATTTGGAGACTCTTCCCTTATCATCAATTAGATCTCCAAAAGATAAAAGTAAAGAGTGAAAGCTTGGCTCCTTACCAAACATACCTAGAAACCCTCTTACTATCCAACTTAAGAAGGTAGGATATACATATCTACCAAGAGAAGAAAATCAATTTGCTGATGCCTTGTAAAGACTAGCCTCGATGGTTAAGATTCCTAAGGAAATCGAGCAAATGCCTTTAACAATAGAAAAAAGGCATAAGCGAGCTTACATCCAAGCTATTGAAGATGATGAAGTAGTTCAAGAAGAATAGGAAGAAGAAGAGGAACCTTGGTACACTAATATCCTCAATTATGTCACTTAATGGGAATATCCACCTCATGCCGACAAAAGAGAAAAATGTGCTCTAAGACTTTTGGAAGCATAATTCGTGCTCATAAACGGTGAGCTACATAAAAGAGTACCCAAAGGGATAGCTCTCCTATGCGTAGGCAAGAAAGGGGCACAAAGGGCAATGAGAATAATTCACGAAGGAGCATGTGAAACTCATATGAATGGCAAAATGCTAGTCCAAAAGATAATGCGCCAAGGGTACTATTGGACTACCATGAATAGGGATTACCATCAATATGTGAAAAGGTGTCCTAAATGCCAAGTATATGCTAACTTACAGCATGTTCTTCCATCACTACTTTACACTTATACATCTTCATGGCCATTCTCAACATGGGGAATAGATATCATTGGGAAAATCAACCCTCCTAGGACTCACCGCAAAGCATCATATGGGAATAGATTTCACAAAATGGGTTAGAGCAGCATCATATGTGAAACTCACCGTAAAGCATGTAGCACTCTTTATCGAAAGAAACATCATGTGTGGATATGGAGTCCCACATGAAATGATAAGTGATAATGGAACTCACTTTCAAGCAATGTGAAGAATTGCTGCAAAAGTATGGCATTCAACATCATCACTCTTCTCCTTATAAGCCTCAAGCAAACGACGCAGTAGAAGCAACCAATAAGAACCTAAAGACTATCATTGAAATGATGACGGAAAACTACAAGGATTGGCCTAACAAACTCCATTTCGCTCTTTGGGGTTATCGCACGTCAATTCGTTCATCCACAAGAAATGCACCATTCTCCTTAGTTTGCGGAATGGATGTCGTACAACCTGTAGAATTGGAAATACCTTCCTTACGCATTACATTGGAAAGTAAACTCGATGAGGTTGGGTGGACAAGAGAAAGATATGAGGAGCTAATTCTACTCGATGAAAAGCAACTAGAAAGCTTTACATCATACTCAATGCTATCAAACCCGCATGGCTAGAAACTTTAATAAGAAGGTCAAGACAAGAAACATCAAAGTAGGAGACTTGGTGTTAAAAGCATTAAGGAAAAATGTTCTAGACTCAAGGGGCAAATATAGGCCTAATTGGCCCGTACCATACATCATCAAAACCATTCTATCAGGAGGTGCCGCAAAACTAACTGATATGGATTGTAACGAGTTCTCAAATATGACAAATCTTGACCAACTTAAGAAATTCTACCCATGATCTATTGAGAATTATACTAAAAAAAAAGCTACGTTTGGCCTGATTCATTAAGAAAGGATATGTAGGCAACCCTTTACGAGGTGAGGATACTTAAAAATTTACAAACATTGCATTTTTACATCAGCACGTCGAATCAGAATCAGCATCGCATGAAAATTCAAGTCTACGCACCGCGACAAAGACTCCCACGCCGCGACAGGATTATCGCCCCGCGACAGGAGCATCACGCCACGATGGATTTGAATTTCCAACGTCGAAAAAATCTTCGTCGATATGGGCAAGTTTCGGTACTCGAATCATTTTCAAATTTATTCAAGTTGTTTTCCATTGCTTTAATAAAATAAGAATTTAACATAAAAATTTGATTTAATTTAAAGCTGAAAATTGCATTAATAAATAAAATAAAAATTACACTATTGATGGAATTAAAGAAAGCTTAAAATAAAATTTACTTAAAATAAAATTGTCTAATAAATTGAAAGCAAAGCAATGCTCTAGTCAGCCTTCTCTTTTCTAGCTCTTTTCCAATTCTTGTCCGCTTCCTCTTCATCATCCATCTCTTTCACCAATAGGGATCTATTAGATGATCTACACACAACTTTGGTAGAGATAGTCTCCCCCTTAGCTAGTACACCAATCTTTTTCTCAACCCACACTTTTTTCTTTGTAGATTCAGCTTTTATTTTTTCTTTGGCTTTAGCATTACTCTTCTTTTTAGGCATAATAGGAGTCTTGAATTCAACTCTTGAACCTAGGCAACCTTGAGGAGGAATTTTCTTATCCCCTAGGCGATCTTTAATACTTGGATTGTCTTTACTTGTGTTTCGGGCTTTATTCTTGTTCCTTTTAGATCTACTAAGTAGCCACTGCTTCATATCTCTAGACAAAGGAGGAAGAACTTTGTGGGAAACAACTTCCCATAAAGGCCTAGCACACCAATAGTCATCAAATCTTTCCACATCCTGTGAAATGGGAAATTCATAAGGGCGACGAAGATCTCCTAAAGGAATGGTTAGGGTAAGGCCATATTGTTTTTTTACCCTAGAAGGGTAATAAAAAGTCAACTTTGATAAGCTTGGAAGAAGGAAAAAGGTTTGAGCATTAACACCAACCATCTTCTCGATTCTCCACCAAGGAACGATCAACTTAATGGAAAAGTCGCAAGTTTCAAAGATTCTACTCCACTCCCGACGCCCCATTTTTATAGAGAAGCGTTTCTTCTTTCTTACAAGACAGTTGGGAGTATATTTTTCAATATTGTCAGGACGGCTAATTAGCTCTATCCTTTCCATTAGCCAAATCTACAAAAATTCAATGCAATAAATTATAATTACTATACAAAGTTTTATATTTTTTATTTCTGTAATTAAGAGTATTGATTTTCTACCTATAATAAAATTGGAGAACCTCGAAGTGGTGCTTTTGGATTTTTTTTAGCTCATCTAAGCTAAGCATTGTTTCTCCGACTATTAGTGGAATGGGATTCCTCCCAGCATCTACTAGTTCCATGACACAAGCTAAAATAGCTTGACCCTTATGCATACTACCATTGGTGAGAAAATATTGGCTAAATGTGCAAAAAAGGAAGGCTCTTCTCTTGTAAACATGAAAAGACTCCGACTTTGGCCTATTAAAATAAAAAGATGCAAACTTTTTAGGATCAACTTCAGTGCCATCAACTATGACTTTCAAATCATTACCCTTGAGGTTAAGAAACCGCTCAAAATCTATGTAGTAATATTCTTTTAACATAGGAATTACCGCAAGATCTAGAGAAGGAAAACCAAAAATGGCACCAAATTCTTCCGGCATGGGGAAATCTCATCATCTCCTAGTCTAAAGCAATGGGTATTTGAATCCCAACAATCTAAGGCGGTATGAATAAAATCTATGTCAAGATCTACCCCCTTAATACCATATAAACCTCCCGAATGGAAAAAGTCAAGTTCTTTCCTCTCCTTAGCGTTCAGAGAACGACACCACTCACGGGTTGTATAAAAAAATTCCTAGCCATAACTGCTTGATTGGGAAATAAAAGGCTAGAAATTTCTATTGATTCGAATTGTCCTGGAATCGGCATATTTGGGGGCTGTTTATAAACAAAAATCGACACAAATTCAATTCTAATCGAATTCGGAAAATTTAAAATTATCACGCCGTGATAGAATTGTCGCACCGCGACATCTTACATTCTCTGCGACAGAGAAACGCGCTATGCTGACCGCGTTTTTTCGACTTTGACTCGGATTTGTACTTTGGCTTTACGGTTTCTTAACCCCTCAAGCCTTATTCAATCTTATTTTTGGCATTTTAGTCAAACTAGTATGTTAAGCTCATATTGATTCTTTTAAGTTAAGCTCATTTTAGTTAAACTCCATTTTATTAGGGGGAAAAAGTCAGATACCCTCCAAAGATAACAAAAATGACGAAAATTTTTGCACAAAAATTTTTCACAATTTTTTTACATACTCTCATGCACATAAAATGAAAAAAATAAAATACAAAGGATAAAATGTAGAAAGTAATACTAGTATGTATATACATCGCATCTAACCAAAGCATAAAAGTCAATGATACACATAAAAAGCAAGTCCCACATAGTCAAAAATAAATAAATACAGGTACAACTATGGTGCTGGAGGACGAATGCCCAAGGCATAATAAAACTGCAAAGTCTGCGGAGTCACTCCCTGACCAGCATCATCCTCTCTAGTCGTAGGAACCGAAAGAGTAGGGCCAGCCAATCCTGGTTCACCCTGTTGAGGCTCCTGCTGCTGCGGCTGCGGCTGCTTCAACGATGAGCGAACTTCGTACGTCGCACCGACCGTGAAAGGAGAAAGTATCGGAGTACCCTGACCAGGTGGTCTTGTCGCCACACCCTCGGAAGAAGAGCCTGAATCGTCTAAAACAACGGTGCGATCCGACCCCTCTTACCCGTCCTAGGTCTCAACCAAGGTACGACGGCGCCTCGATCCGGATCTCTCATTCCTACCCTCTGGCCTCGAGCGAGTACGAGTCGGAGGAACAGGCTGAAATAAAACAGCTAGCCAAGTCAAATAAAAGAAATAAAAAAGACAAACAAAATACAAGAAAGAAGACATACCTCAGCCACACCACCATCACGACGGCATGATGCCTGATGGCTCAACCTCACCAGTTAGTAACGAAAAGCGTCCATAGCTCGCGCCATCCTTGTCATCACCTCACGAGAAAACTGTAAAAATAAAAGGTTTGAAGTGATCAAAATATACATACAGATAGAAATAGGAGATAAACCCATACACGTCTGACGTCGAGGTAGACTCCACTCCTCAGGAGCCGGGGGTATCATCTCCTCGACCGACCCATAAAACCACTGATAGGTGATGGACATGGTCGGAGGTACAAACTCCGCAGCCGCTGTTGCAGACTACAAAAATAAACTCCAACGATTAAAAGTCGTTGGGGGCTACCAAAAGACAAATCAGAAGATGCAAATCACACCTCCGCCTCCTTCAATATGGAAGATGGTGGAGCCAATCGTGGAAAAAGTCTCTCAGTATAATACTGGTTTTGATGGCTAAACCTCCGGTGTACATATGAGTCCTAAGACTCGCCTGGTCCATCATATGCGGTGGAGGACGAGTCGAAATGATGAAAAACTCCAAGGAGTGTTGAATCGCAACTCTCTGGCCCAAATATACTACTGCATCGTACGTCCCATGGAAATAGTGCCGCTGAGCTGTATACTGGACAACCTGCACTGCACAGGAACGTCCAATCTGACCCATGGACGAAAAAGAGGCTCAGGCTCCGGTAAAAGGGTCATCCATAAGTCAGAGTCCTGTGAAAAAGAATAAATAAAAATAACGATAATGATTCGTACCACAAGAAGCGACTCTCGCATAAGTCTGGTAGCAACCATACCGGGATAACGACCTCCCCAACTAGTAGCAATGGGATTCCTCGAGGCAAAGACCTGGCCGGTGCCAAGGACGGCAGGTACTCGTAGAACCAAACCTGTAATAACAGGGAAGGATAAATTAGCAAAAGCTCGCACGAAACAGCCAACTCTATTGAACAAAATAAGAGTATACCTTCCTTACGCATCCTCCAGAAACTGGAAAGTGTGACTTCACTTCATAGTTCCGATGACGACAAGCGAATCGCAATCCAAGTAGGAAGTCAGCATAGGCCAAGTAGGCCCAATGAAAAGTGCCAAACAAAGGTCGAAAGGTCTTTAAAGCTTGTAATGTATGGCTAGGGTAAAAGGGTAGGAAGAATTTGGGAAAATGTGAGAGTAAAACAACGCTTAAGGGAGCCATATTCTAACAATCAAGAACAAGGTAAAAATAGATAATTACCATATAAAACATCTCCAACACTACTCAATCCAACCAAAGGTTCACCAAACATCCAATTCAATCAACAACTCCCAACTTTTACAAAATCGCTCATAAGAATATAATAGTTAAGAACTTGAGCGATCGACACAAACTTTTTGAAATAAATAATACCTAAAAATTTTGTTCCATTGAAACTCAATATTTCTTATTTTTTTTAGACCCTTTTATTAGAACATTTGAACATTTTTCACTTTTTTTTTTCTTTTGCTCATCATTTTTTTTCATTTTGAAGTTCACTTAATTTTTTTTTTCATTCTTTTCCATGAACTTCTCTTTTTTTTCAACATCATGCTTTATTTTTTTCTCAAGAAAATTTCAACTTTAATCATAAAAAATAAACCACAATCAAGAGTAAACAACTTCTCAATACCACCCAAATTGTGCAAATAAATAGCACACCACAAACTCCCTTACCTCACTCACTAATAGCTCACCCAAGCCAATCTTGGGCTAGTAACCAATGGGACAAATTCGTCTTGTAATGTGGCTAATAAACAACATGGGTATCAAGAAGGGAACAAATGTGTCTAATTTTCATCTGAAGGCTACCTAAAAGAACAACGCCTTCGTTCTCCTCAATGTGCATAATAATAAGTCATATAAACACTACTCAAAGTTGCAAACAAATACTCAAATTCATTGACATACCAGGAACTAACACACATTCCTAACCAAATCAACTAGTCAAGCACTGTATTCACAAGTAGTTGGGCAAAATTGACTCATGTTAAGGCATCCAAGCAATCAAACATCAAATCATAGCTATCCTATCAAATATACTCATCATCCTATACCAAGAATCAAAACAATTTTCATGTATGTATGGGGCACAAGGAAGCATGATTTATCATTCATTGGATCGTATTTTTTTATTTTTCTAAATTTTTTTTTTTTTCAATTTTTTTCAAAGCAATAAAATCTATACTAGAAAGCAATAAATCTGTACTAAACACACCAAAAATAAAAGAAAAAGAAGAAGAAAGATACCTAAATCCAAATAATCTCCCCTAAGCCAAAATCAGACAATGTCCTCATTGACTCGGGAATGAGCCTAGCATGGCTAATCCTCACCATCATTATCCATAGCATCATATCCTCCACCACTACCACCTGCGCCACCCAAAGAACTACCACCAAAATAATTAGGGTTAACATACCCCCCCAGCCCCCCAAAAGGACGGTCCTGACCATAGCCGTCGAAAGAAGAATAATCAATGTAAATGCTATGGTAGGTGGGATCAACATATCCCTGGGTGGTGCTGGTACCAGTTCGGGTAAATGGCATCGTTGTGAATAGCACCCTGATGAGCATAGTCATTGTACATCGGAAAAAGGGCCCTACCCTTGTTCCTCTTAATATACCCTATTCTTTGGTCTAGGGAGCCCACCATCCTCCTAAGGTGAACCTGGGTCTGCTCTATGAGACCTAAAGCCTAACCTATACTCTGCATATCCCAAATAGTCTCGGGATCTTGCGTAAGGAGTGGTCTAGTGTATCGAGGTGATGATGGTGGCACCATATGATGTGGTTGTGGTGCACGTGGTGGTGGTGGTGCTAGCCTTTGTGCATGGGCAACTAGAATGTCATATGTATAGGATTCTTTCCCAAGGGGAAAGGTAGTCAGCTCGGGGTTAGGAAGGGGGAAGATAGGCAAGGGGTTCAATCATATCCTAACACCCTATAGGGGGGTTGGTTCTATTGTAATCCAATTTAACCATTGCAAATATCTCAAATTCATGAGAGTGTCCCCCCCCCCCCACAATTAGTGAAACCCTTACTCCTAGCTTCACTAAATCCGGCCTTCTTTACCGCTATCCTAGTGATGATGCCCCCTAGTTAGATAAGGGTCTTAATCGCGCCGCCACTAGCGGTGGCATACCTACCTAGGTGATAAATGATATATTTACCGATGTTCAATTTACCATACGCATAGACATAGTGGCCGATAATAGCTAGTTCATTTGTTTGTGCATTATGGTTCATGTCTAGCTAGAAAATAAGTTCCCGAAAATCTTTGGAAGATTTTAGGTATGGGATGGTGAATGGGTCGGGCACTAGCATGTTGGGCATTCGGGGTCGGTAAACCCATTAGAACAGTGTAAATACATTCAATTTTATAGTTTTCATGCCAAGAGGTAGGGGGTTGGGAATCAAGATCAAACAACTTACAAAATTCAACATAAGTCAAACTAATATTTCTATTGTCTAACCTAAAATGCAAATTTGGACCGTTTTTAGTTTGATCAACACGCAAGGAGGATAAAAATTCGCTTGTTAATTCACATTAAGTTGGATAATGCATGTTAATTAATTTCTCATACCAATATCATTCATAAATCTCTTAACTTGCTCATATAATCCTAAAGATTCAAGTGTGGGTCGGTGTAATCACCGAGAAGGGATTACCTCACGCTCATAGAGCTTGATGAGCCGGTCTCTTTGAGTTGAGGTCGTAATCCGAATGGTTGGCCATTGTTTGAGCTACAACTCCGGGTCATAAGCTTGACTCACTAGTGGAAAAATAGCTATCCGTAACGGGCAAAAACAGCCTATCCGTAACGGGCAGTGGGCGTTACGTATGCTGCCGTTACGGATAGGATATGTTATTTGTAACGGGCGTTGTCCGTTACAAATAAAGGGTTATTCGTAACGGGCAGTCAAACCGCCCGTTACGAATAACCCTTTATTTGTAACGGACAGTTTGACTGCCCGTTACGAATAACCCGTTATTTGTAACGGACAGTTTGACTGCCCGTTACGAATAACCCGTTATTTGTAACGGACAGTTTCACCGCCCGTTACGAATACAATTGAACCCAAACTAAAAAAAAAGATGCAGCAGGTGATACCTGCTAGTTTGCTAACCTGATAATCTACTATGATACCAAGTTTTAATTACTATTATAAATATTCAATAATAATAAATGTAAAATTTAATTAATAAAACTTTCACAAATGTCCAAATTGACTTTACAATGACTCCCTAACATGAGTCAAAAGCTACTACATAAATAATACTCTATAATACAACACGAAAATTTAAACAAGTTTTCTATTCCATAGTAGACTGAGAACTTGAAAGATCTTATATATAGAATTTTATGCTGTCTTGATGAAGCTTAAATTTTGTACAGCCATCTTTTAGGAATTGGTCAATGAGGTAGTCATGGGCTCTGTGGATCTTCACTCCATCAAAACCTGATAATGACAGTTGACGCATTATATAGATTAGAAACTATACGGAGTATAACTTAATAAGTTAATATAGATAAATATAGATGAGTCGATGGAGTGGAGATCTTATATTAAATCATTTTACATATTAGCATAAAATCAAAACTGTGCAGAGTATTGACTATAACTTAATATAGATTCATTAACAAATCACTACCCTATCCTACACAAAATCATTGAAGCTAATCATCCTCCCTTCCCCAAGCCAGAAAAGAAGGTACACTAAGGCTTTAAATTAAAGTAGATTCAAGGCAATAATTGGATGGATAATGGAGTTAAAGAATGGGAGTGAGTGATTGAGAATTCGCTAAATGCAATGTAGTATAGAATAATAGAAACATGTAAATAGTATGGCTAGCTTAAAAACACAGGAATAAGGATCAAACTCTAATAGATGCAGTTAGAATAAAATTTTAAGAGACAGGAAATTATTACATATTATCCATATTGCTTATTTAAAAATTAGAAAATTGAAACTAAATCATTGAAAGAATATTAATAAAGCATATTCTTAAACTTAAAATCCCAATTCACAACCAGAAACAGAATGTTTAGCTATATTCAACTAAAAATAAGAGTTATCAAACAAAACATTAGCCAAAAATATCTCAAACACCACAAAAAAAAATGGGGAAAAAAGCATCAAAAATATCTCAAACACCACAAATAATCCAAAAAATCAAGACAAAGTTCAAAAATGTAAAATAAGCATCGAAACCAATACTCATTAAATAAAGACGAAATAATACAAAAATAACAAACACAAATTCTAGAGATCAGAAGACGAAAATTCAAATAAAAATATTAACAAAAAATTTGAGTAAAAAAATGAAATATACGAAGTATAATACAATCATAACACCCAACATGCATATCCTAAATTCAGGTGAGAAACTTGTAGACCAAAGCAGATAGTATCTCAAACACCACAAAATCCCAAAATCAACGACAAATTAGCCGAAAATCCATGCTTAAGAACACATAAAAATGCAGATAATTGACAAACATAACATAATCAAACCAGATAATTCCTCAATTACCAGAAAAAACAATGCAAAAACCTAGAAAAATTATATAAAGAAGCAAAAAAACGCAGAAATAATTTACGGCTACAAAATAATCTACAAACTGAGAAATAGAAAATAGGGTTCACGATCTATGTGTTTGGTTTGTTTTTCAAAGTTTCACTAAGATTCCTAGCTGCAATTACACAATCAGAAGGACTACTAACTGAACCAACATACACAGTAATCTCCTTCTTGCTTTCGCCTAACTTATCTATCATACACATCATATCACTATCACTTGTAATTTTGACATCCTTCTTGTCGTAGCAGTAATTGAAACTAGGATATCTAGGCATTATATATACATTTTTCCTAAGTAAAATCCACATCAATTTATCAATATCATTCACATGAATACCAACCACATTCTCAGCAGTCTGAAATTTCAACACTAATTTATTCATTCTGCATAACATCACACACCATAGATATATAAATAAATAAGAGGTTGCACAAGTTTATCACACATTCACAATGAATGCATAATCAAATTTCATTTGCATAATTCCCAAATCACACAAGCACAATCAAATTTCAAGATTACACAACAACACAAAACCAAAATTCAATCGAAAAATATAGCACCAAATTAACCTAATGTACTTAATAACATTTGCATAATTCAATACAAAGAGTAAAAAGGTTTAAACTTTTACCTCGATATGCCCAGAAACTAATCGTCAAGAGCAAATGCCAAATTTCGTAAAATTCCCGATTATAAACCCTATTTTCTAATTGCAATTACCTCCCGCAAATTATTGATCGTGAACTCACAAAACAACAGCGAAATTCGATTATTGTTCCCAATTCGACGAAGAAACTAAATTCACAAAATCGATTGAACATAGAAAAACAAAATTGACAACTGATAGTACAATCGAAACACTAATCCAGAAAAAATAACGCATAAATGAAGATCTTACTTCTTCCCATGGCAGCGAAACTAAGAAAATCTGAGCTCCGAAAATCAAAAACCCTAAGAAGGGGAACAAGAAGAAGTAAAGTGGGTTTATAAATAAATAGAGAGAGAAAAAACGGAGCTTGAGCTGATAACCGAGCTGCTTCAATGGAGTTGAGGGAGTGAGGACGGAGGATGACGGCCTAGCTGCTTCAACATTAGAGAGAGAAAGGGGAAATAATATTTTGAGAGAGAGAGTGTGTGAGAAAGGGGAAATTAAAAGTTAGGGTTTACTTTGAAACCTATTCGTAACGGGCAACACTTGTTGGTTACGACTAGTTGGTTATTCGTAACGGGCAAGAATTGTTGGTTACGACTAGTTGGTTATTCGTAACGGGCAAGAATTGTTAGTTACGACTAGTTGGTTATTCGTAACGGACAAGACTTGTTAGTTATGACTAGTTGGTTATTCGTAACGGGCAAGACTTGATGGTTACGACTAGTTGGTTATTCGTAACGGACATTGAATTTGCCCGTTACAAATGATGTAATTGTAACGGGAAATCATATGCCCGTTACGAATAGCTTGTTACAAATAAGATTTTTTCCACTAGTGACTCAAACCCGAACCACATCCCCCTTGAATCCTTGCCCTCTTTGAAGCCATTTGAGAAAATGGGTTTGAAAAAAATTTGTTTAAAAGTAAACAAAATTGGTATAGGATTGTAGAGGATGAAGAGAGGAGAAAGAATATGTAAAAAATTTTGGATTTGGGTGAGAATTGGAGAGGATATTTGATAAGTGACATTTATGTCACTTTTAGGGGTGTTTTTGGAGTCATTTTCCAGTTTTTTTTCAAATAATTTCCTCATTTTAATCTTTATTTCTCTTATTTTCTTGATTCTCTTCTTTTACACTTTAATTGGTTTTTTTTTTCTTTTTAATTAGTTATTAGCTTAATTTCGTAATTTTAGTTAATAATTTCTCATTTCTCTCATTTGCTTATTTATTTTAATTTTGTATTTTATTTTATTTTACTTCGTTTTATTTTAGTATTTTAGTCTTTGTCTTGATTCTCCCTTGTGTATATTTGGTTATGTAGGATCATGTTCGGAGGTCCGAGGTTCGAGTCAAATGTGCAATGCCCCTCGCTCTAACTCCTACTTGTTGCTCAAGTTGCTGCCACCTAAACCTACATATACCCCACAATCCCCTAAACCTACACCACACAAAGTACCCAACATCACCATCTTCTCTGCTCCTCCTTCCATTCCAAGCAACCCCAAATTCCCATGCAACTCATATCCACCCTGCAATACCAAAGCACAAACCGCAACGCACCAACACCTTCTCCATCTCAAAACCACCACAAAGCCCGTGCAACAACAGCAATTACAACGCACACCAGCCCACAACCCCTGTTCCAACCACCACCGTTACACCACCCACGCAGTAAACGCCAGCCAACATCACCAAAATCACCACAAATCACCAACAGTAACAACAACCACCAAAACCGTAGCACCTCTCACATCTGCTCAAACCACCGTCAATAACAGCAGCTAGCTACCACCAATCAAGCCGCGCAACAACATCAACGATTTCCCGACCACCGCAATAACCACACCAAATAATAGCAGCAGCCTCCAATCACAGAAGCCACTTCATTCGATTACCCAATTCAGCCCAATTCGATAATCCTTCGGAGCGGGTGCTCCTCCACAAGTTCAATTTCATGCCATTGAGGCAGAATGTTAGAGCGGACGTCCCGATTGGGTTGCACGGCCGCTCCCCATTTTCAGTAAAAATCATGTGACTTACTCGTGAATGCTTAAGCAATCTTCAATCAATGGCTGTGATTTGAGGTCGGCTGGAGGTGAACTTTGAGTCGTTTGATGGTGATGACGCGAAGTTGTTGGTGATGAATCAGAGCAGCTACACGAAATAAAGAAGAAGGGGGCTGGTCTAATTGATTTCGGTGGGGGAGGGGGCTTTTTTATTTTATTATCCTTTTGTATTTCTTTTATTTCATTTATTTTTCTTCTCCATTTATTTATTTATTTATTTTTTTTTTCTTTTATTTAGCTTGTTTATAAATACCCATTTTTGGGTTTAATACTCTCTTAACTTTTAATCAACTGCAATTGACTTTAGATTAGTTTTAGGCTTCTCTCTTATTTTATCTCTTAGGGTTAGAATTAGGATTTTCTCTCTCTAGTTTAGGATTAGTTTTAGAGAGAGAAAGCTTGTATTTCAATGGAGATATAAGATTTTAAAGAAGCAAATTTGTGGATTCTCTTCTCAATTATTCAATGAGCTTTTCTATCTTTCTCTCACCTTTATTACATTGTTAATTCCTATTTTTGCCTAATTGTTTGTTGATTTGAGTAGTTAATTAGATTAGTTGTTTGATTCTTGCTTTATTTCCTGTTTTACCTTGTTTTCTATGCTTTTGTTCATCATGATTGCTTAGATTTTGCTTAGATTGTGATTAGTATGCAATTGGTTCTTGATTATTGTGTATGGATGATGCTTATATGGATTAGAATCTTTCTAGATAATTGATTCTATGTTCTTAATTGTGCGGGAGTGAGTTGTTTGAGAGTCTAAACTCTTCCATACCTATGCTAGGTTAGTTGCACGGGAGTGAATTAGATTAGTAGGATAATTAGCATGCTTAATTGCGCGGGAGTTAGTTGAGTGTGTAGATCATTCCTAATTGAGATCATTTTCATCCAATTGCTATTTTGTTGTTGAATGCATTGATGTATTTGGATTTCACTTTCCCTAGTTTTCATTATTTGCTCTAGGTAGTGTTTTAGTTGTACCTTTTTTTATATAACAACTATCCTACTAGTTTAATTAGCATAAATTGATACACTTAGTTTTCGTGGTTCGACCCTATACTTGCTACAAACTAGCTTGGTGTAAATTTAGGTTTATAAATTTCTATTTTGATTTAGGATAGTAATCCCAACGACCTACTCACCCTTGATCAGGATCTTAGAGAGAAGTTACAGAAATTAAAGGTTTTAGAGAGAGAAAGTATGGAAGAAAGAGAAAATATGAAGAAAAGAAAGAAGGAAGAAGAAAAGAAGGGGGTTTTCGGCTGAGAGGGTGTCGCGCCCGTTCGGGCGCCATTTCGCCGGATCGGGGGATCTTAAGTTGGTACTTTTGTTGCTCTCGCGCCCAGTCAGGAGCCCTTTTGCCCGATCGTGCACAAATTTGGCTTTAGGATATGTTGCGTTCGCGCCCGGTCGGACACGGCTTCGCCTGATCGGGCGATTTCTTTCCCAAATTTTCGCTCTACTCTCGCGCCCGGTCGAGCGAATTTTGCCTCTAATTCTTCTTCAGTCTTGCGCTCGGTCGGGAGGAGCTTCGCCCGATCGGGCGATTTTCTTCGTATACGGACTCCTTCTCGCGCCCGGTCAGGCACAGCTTCGCCCTGTCGGTCGCACTATAGCACTTAAGTCCGATTTTTCTTCTCTTTTTCACCAAATTTGGCTAACTCATTTTCTCCTACCTATTCAAAATACTCCAAACCAAATTTAATTCCCTCCTCTCTCCTCTCATAATATAAAACGAAAATAAGAAACTATTCTTAAAAAAAAAAAATACGGGTTGCCTCCCGTAAAACGCTGGTTTATCTAGGTCACGCATGACCTTCTTACCATATGTCGATCAAGATGAAACGGAATCGATTAAGTGAAGTAATTCAACCGCACCAATCGTAGCCCCTTCGTGGTACAACTTTAGTCTTTGGGCATTTACCTTAAACTCACCACCATGTTCATCAATTAATTCCACAGAATCGAATTTGTTTACCCTCTTCATAGTAAAAGGACTCGACCACCTTGATTTCAACTTTCCTGGGAAAAGCTTAACTCTAGAGTTAAACAACAAAACCTTGTCACCCTCTTTGAATTCTCTTGGAAGGATCATCTTGTCAATGCCATATCTTTGTCTTCCCCTTGTAGAAACATGCACTATCATAGGCCATCAACCTTAACTCATCTAATTGGTTAAGTTGTAGAAGCCTCTTTTCTCCCACTAGCTTAGCATCCAAATTGAGCTCTTTAATAGCCCAATATGCTTTGTACTCTAATTCCACCAGGAAGTGACATGCTTTACCATACACAAGTCTATAAGAGGTAATACCAATTGGGGTCTTAAATGCGGTTCTATACTCCCAAAGGGTGTCATCCAACTTATCGCTCAATCTTTCCTAGATTTTGCTACCACCTTCTCTAGAATGGCCTTAATCTCATGATTAGAAACTTCAACTTGGCCACTAGTTTGGGGATGATAGGCTAAACCCGTCCTATGGTATACATCATACTTCTTGAGAAAGGTGTCTAACTTCCGCTCGTGAAAGTGAGATCCTCCATCACTTACAATCACTCACTTGGATACATAATCAGTGGCGACAAGGGTATAGCGATTGCCTCTTGAAGAAGGAAAAGGTCCCATGTAATCAACACCCCAAACATCAAAAATTTCAACTTCCAGTATATCTGTTTGAGGCATCTCATGCCGCTACGAGATGTTGCCAGTTCTCTGGCAAGAATCACAAGCTTGAACAAAGGAGTGAGCGTCCTTGAACATGGTGGGCTAATGGAAACCGACTCATTTATATTTGCAACTGTAGACACCCAAATGTGTCTCCCCAAAACCAAACCCAGTGATGAATACCTTTTGCGTCGAATGATAATCGAATAAGGTGAAAGTGTGAAAGTTCAAGTCTTGCGGTTAGTTTTTATTTAAAAATTCTTTCTGTTTTCGAAAACAACTCTATTTTATGAAAACAGCCAATCCAGTTTAGTTTTGTCAACGACAAGGGTCCAATAATAGTGTAGTTGGATGGGGCTTGCAAAGAGCTTTCCAACGATATATTATAAGCCCAATTCCGATGACTAATGAGGATGTTATGGCCAAAATACTAAACTGGGCCCGGTTTGATCTTTACATGCGGCCCAATGATCTAGGGGAGGGCCCAATGATAATTATTATTTCTAAAGTTATTAGAATTGATTATAGTCTTCTAGAATTCTCTAGAAGGTTCTCTTAAATTCTAATAGAATTAGAATTAATAATTATATTTTGATAAGTTTTATTTGGAATAAAATATTGTTTTATGAAAAATACGATTTCAGTTTCCATACGGACTTTACAAATCAATTTTGATTGATAAGTAGACTCCGTGTTTGAAAGCGCGTAGGAATCCAGGCTGTCGCCAAACGACAGGCCTGTCGCCACGCGACAGACCCTGTCGACTGGCGACAAGGTCGGTTTTGCAGCGACAACATGAAGTTTTATTCCTTATCAAATTCTACCTATTCCGGACTGTTTTCTTATAAATAGGGTCCTGAACCTCTGTTTATAATCATCAACAATAATCATCAATTCTCAATCATCAATTCTCTCATGCTCTCATCTCTCTAGCTTTTCACAAACGAAATTCCGCATACACGAGATCCAGACAAACCTAGCCGAGTTCGAAGTTGCCTTTGCCCTAGACGTGAAAGGTTATAATTTCTGAGGGTTTGGTCCCTAATCTCTATTTCAATTATTTAATTTAATTGTTTGATTTTATATTTTCCTCGAAGTTACTAACGCATGTATTTTGTTATTAGAAAGAGGTACGAGGCATCAAAGTATGTAATCTTATTGCTCTATTCTTGTAGAAAGCACGTTTAAATTTGTTTAATTCCTAGTATCATGTTAGGATGTTATTATTGCTATCTAGTATCATGTTTAGGGTGCCTTTTAGTCTTTTCTAATATCATGTTAGTATCATGTTAGGGCTAAAGTTTTGATTTTTAATGCTTAGTGACATGCTAGGATTTGTTATTAATCTTGTTAGTATCATGCCTAGGATCTTGCTATTATATTTAAGCTTTATTATAAACATGATTAAAATTGTTATGATTATGGTGATTGTTATGATTATTATGTTGCTTGATGCTTATATATTGTTATTGGTTGATCACGCCTTTTATGCATGTTTAAAGGGAATTTGTACTTGTAATCACGCTTAATAAGATAATTAATAATCTTGTTTAGGGTTAAGATGATTATAATTCAAGTGATCGCCAATAATAGTTTTGTTTCTGCATTAAATTCAACCAACATAGATAAACAGGTTTAGGGTTAATCTGTTGTTTGCATGTTAGTCAAAAAGCGCACATGTTGTTTGCAGGTTGGATTTGTACTTTCATCCCCGAACCCTATTTGGTTCAAGACCTTTTGGAGTTGACGATCTCATGGATCGTTAAGGGGTGTAATCTTCACCTTGTGAACGGTTTCCAAGTTCCTAAAACTTGTTGGCGACTCTTTTGCTCTAGCTTCCTTCCTTTTGGAAGCCACCATGCTTAAGTGTATGATCACAGTGGGGTTCAAGTTTGGGGTAATGCTTGAAATATTCCCTACAACAACCGTCTTGGTGGGATCATGATGTCCTCCGTAAGGTGAGTTGTGGCATCTAGTGATAACATCGTGAACTTCCCATTCGGGAACACACCTGCGAAATAATCCATCTACACACTCACAAAACAAAAAGGATCATCCCAAAAATAATGTTTAACATCACAAAGGAATTTCTTCTTCTATTGGTAGGGCACAACGAAGGTAGAGTACCGCCCACCAAATAATTTGCAAAGTCGGCATACCAAGGGTGTTGCTCTACAACTGCATATAAGTGGTCATCGGGGAAAGAATCATATATAGGAAGAGAATCCTTACCTTCATCATACCTGATTCGTGACAAGTGGTCTGCCACAACGTCCTCTACACCCTTCTTGTCTTTAATTTCCACATCAAAATCTTTGATTCCGCCTTGGCTATTAAATATTTCAAAGCTTCATGGTAAGTAAAAACAATAACTTTAGAACCAACTAGATATGATCTAAATTATTCTAAAGAATAAATCACAATAAGAAACTCCTTCTCCGTAGTGGCATAATTAACGTGGGCTTCATCCAAAGTTTTAGTTGCATAATAAATAGCATGCAAAACATTTTTCTTTCTCTATCCTAGCACGGCTCCTAATGCAAAATCACTGGCATCACACATGATCTCAAAAGGAAGATTCCAATCGGGAGCACATATGATAGGTGCCGATATCAAAGCTTGCTTAATCCTGTTAAATGCCTCAAGACACTCGTTAGTAAAATCAAATGGGGCATCCTTGAGTAAAAGCTGAGTTAGTGATTTAGCAATTTTTGAAAAATCTTTGATAAATCGACGATAAAACCCCGCATGACCTAAGAAACTTCTAACCCCCTTAACATTAACTGGTGGAGGCAGTCAGCAATTTAGTTTGAAATCTCATTAGCCGCTCAATCACAGAAACTTTAGCTTTATCTACTTTTATATCCTTATCAGATATAATATGACCAAGAACTACTCCCTCTGTCACCATAAAGTGATACTTTTCCCAATTTAAGACTAAATTGCATTCTTCATATCTTTTCAAGATTTTAGTGAGAATAACTAGACATGCATCAAATGAAGAACCGTACACACTAAAATCATCCATAAAAACTTCCATAGTAGACTCTATGAAATCAGAAAAGATACTCATCATGCAACGTTGAAAGGTAGCAGGGGCATTACACAGACCAAAGGGCATTATACGATAAGCAAAAGTACCATAAGGGCATGTAAATATAGTCTTTCCCTGATCTTCGAGGTGAATTGGAATTTGGAAAAATCCCGAATACCCATCCAAATAACAAAAGAACTTATGATTAGCTAATCTCTCAAGCATTTGATCAATAAAAGGGAGAGGGAAATGATCTTTTTTAGTGGCGATATTTAACCTATGATAATCAATACACATACGCCTCCTTGTAACAGTTCTAGTGGGAATTAGTTCATTTTTATCATTTTTTATCACAGTCATCCCACCCTTTTTAGGAACCACGTGAGTAGGACTTACCCGCTTTAAGTTAGAATTAGGATAGATAATACCTGCATCAAGTAATTTAATAACCTCTTTCTTGACTACTTCTTGCATGTTAGGATTCCACCTCCTCTAGGGTTGAATGCATGGCTTGTACTTGTCCTCTAAGTGTATCTTGTGCATACAAAAATCAAGGCTAATACCCTTGAGATCATCAATATTGTACCCTATTGCCCTTTTGTGGGTTCGGAGAACCTCTGGAAGTTGGGAAGTTTGTTGGTCATCAAGTGCAGTACTAATGATCATGCGGTACAATATCTGCTCATCAAGAAATACATATTTTCAATGAGAAAGGAGAGGTTTTAGTTCAAGTTTCTTGACCTGTGCAGGTTTTGATTCCTGAACTAATTTTACTACCTTCTTGCTCTCTTTAGAATCATGTTCTTCGATAGCAAGAGCCTTTTCTATTGCATCCACCTCTACACTCAAAGTACCCGCGTCACCTGTAGTAAATTCACCACAAAGAACTTCCTCCAAGGGATCCCTTTCAAGAACCTGTGGTAAGCTATCTTCGCAAATAACATCCATTACATCAATCACATTAATCAAGCAACAATTTTCCTCTAACATATGACCTATTAAAACCTTCTCTAAATTAAAAGTGATATTATCATCTCTGACAGAAAAGGTTGGTTTTCCATTTTTTAACATCAATTATGGCTCCTGCAGTGCGGAGGAAGGGCCTACCTAAAATAATGGGAATTTGTGTATCCTAAGCCATGTCTAAAACAACAAAATCAACATGGTTAAAAAATTTACCAATTTTGACAGAGACATCCTCTAGAATACCTATGGGGTATTTAACAGAACGGTCTGCCATTTGTAAAGTAATGTTCATAACTTTTAAATCACCCATGTCACAGAGGATGGCATAACACTGACACTAGCACCCAAATAGCACAATGCTTTATTAACGAACACATTACCAATATGACAAGGGATAGAAAACTATCAAAATCCTTTAATTTAGGAGGGGATTTTGTAGGGTTTAGGTACTTTAATACGGAATTTCACGAATCATATTCGTTTGCACCTAAACAGGATCTACAAGAATAACACATAAAGAATCACATAATACATACCTTTGACGCGTGATTTCCACAAGCGATTGACTGTCAAGTAGGGAGATAATAGAGCCCCAAGCGTTGCTCCTCTACTTAGTCCACGGGATAGGATTGAACCTCCACTATTGCTAGGTAGTTGGGCATGAACACTTCAAACCACCTTGCACTAGGCTGCCGTACGGCTGTACGGATGTGAGGAAGAGAGTGAGAGAGAGATTCCGTGAAGCATTAGGGTTTGGTTGCTAGCTTGTCAATTCAGAAATGACTGCTAATTGTGTTATGTCAAACCCTAGGCAAGGCCTCTATTTATACATCATATGTATAATTAGAGCCCAAACAAAGCCCACAATATTCCCTCTTCAATGCCATATGGTTGGCCACTCCATGAGGCCCAAAAATGGGCTTCTTTTATTTGTTCAATCCAGCACCCTTTTGTGTGACCTTATAGGATCCATTCTATTAGGTTTTGGACTATTTGACTAGCCCAAAGATCATTGATCACGTCCAGCAACAAATAATGACGACCTAAAAGAACGAACTTAATTATCTCCATAATTCGATCCATTATATATCTAGTAATTGCACTTGACGAAGACATAAATCCTTCAATCTTCCACTTGTCTGAGACAAGTGTGCAATATTCAAATTCCTTAAGTCAATGTGTGTCGATTTGATAATATGATTGTATCACATGTCGAGATCATATTAATCTACAAATCTTTTCTTGAAATCTGAGTTAGAATTACAAAATAAATTATTATTAAATAATACATTTGAGCGCGGCCACACATTTACTGAATTCTCCCTCTTCAAGATGCGATGACACATTCCTAATTAAATAGGTAGACTCAATCCAATCTTGTGGCAGCCAAAGCTCCCACTCAACTATTGAAACAACCAGGAAACACCCTTTATAATCTCCAGTTACGGGTAGACGTTTGAGTACACCACAGTCAAATAAATCATTGAATGAAATCAATGTTCCACTCATGTCAAAGGAATCCACTAACATATCCGGAAGCTCTATACTTGAACTTCAAAGTAGGTCAATAGTTCAATCATGCATCATTCATGCATATCCATGTAATTGACGAAGCATCACTATGCCCCTATAGCCCATGAAACTGCGCTATCCAATCAATCTTACATTGTAGTCCATTTATTGAAATCATTTATGTCCACTTTAATGATTTCGAACTAGGAAATTAAATAATGTATGAATTTAGTTCACTTGTGGGGTTTCATTCACCAGGTCATCAGCTTGATGAGCCCATCAATTCATAATTATTTTGGACATTTTATTTAATTTCAAAAACCATAATTAAGTAAGATTGAAACTTTGTTTCAATTGATAAACATAATTTTGCAAGTTAATGTATTACTTATGTAATATGTTTTCTCAAAACATATGCAACTTAAATTACATAACTTGCTTCAATCCAAGAACCTTACTGTGACTCTCATACCTCGATTATGGAAGGGGTTTAGTAAGTATGATTCATGAGACATTCTCATAAATATGAATTTTGCAACTTCTAAATTTTAATAATAATATTCATCTCCATACATTAAGAACTTTCCTTCATCCTTTTACTAAGAATTAGGAATTTCTAATTGTATTCCAACGTTTCATTTGATTTCGATTGAAATCTATCATCACTTGTTCTTAAAACACGTGAATCAAATAGACGAGTATAGTCCGTGACATGCATGACGCATCCTTTGCAAAATGTCTAAGGAGCATCACTCAAGACCTTATTTTATCAACCTTTCTCAAAGCGTTGAATCATCAAGCAATGTGCCATGTTACATGGGATTGAAACTCTTTCAATATAATGTTGAACCTCATAAGAATCTTATTAATATAAGTTTCTTAACCAAACTCAAACATCCTTCAAAAACTATCTCAATAGATCTTGAATCCCAACTGTACTCATCTTTCTCTTCAAGGGTTTTCATACAAAATGCATTAGCCATTACTTGACTCTTCAAACAATGACCAATTGCTCTTTGTACTAGATCAAGAAAACTTCATAGCTCCCACTAAACATCTTGTATACATAACATCTTCATTTTATGAGAATATCACCTGATTTGATTAAGTCATTAAACTAAAGACTCTAACTCCATGATGCTTACTTTGATCAATAAATGGACCTCTTACACATCCTTAGGATTATTAGATTTTCAAAACTATTCTGATTGTATCGTATACAAATCTTCTTTCATGAACAATTTCAAGAAAGTGTTTTTGAAATCCATCCACCAAATCTCATAAGGTAGAAATCACTAAAATATCTTTAATAAATCTTTAGCAACATGACTAATGTAAAGGTTTCATCGTAGTCATAGTCATACTGTGAACTTGTTGAATCCTTTGACAAGTCTTTGCTTTGGTTAGAAAACATTTTTCTTCCTTGTCTGTTTTGCTTATAATGGGTCTCACCCAATTAGGCAAATTAATCAAGTGTCATACACTTGGTTACAGACTTAGAATCTATTTAAGATTTCCATGGTTTTTAAACCACTTGGAGTTATAACTTGTCAAATCATATTTATTACTTGCATAATCATAATGTTCCAAAATAAATATTTTAGAATTCTTAGTCAATATGAAATCATATTTCTTTGGCTAAGATTTTACACATGCTAGTCATCATAGTGGGTTTTTATGCAACAATTGAAACTCATACAACAACTTTGTTTAGATTTCAATGAAAAACGACAATAGAGGTTGTGTACTTAGAATACACTACCTTCGACACATGGTTATTATTCTTATTACACTTAATTAGACCACGCGTTGGCATTTGTAACATGAGGTGAATCATGCTCATATTGTTGCTTTCATTCGATTATTTCTCGAATTTCTTCAAGATTTTCGAATTAACTTTTCTTGAACTCTTTTAAGGCTCTCGAACTTTTCGAATTAGCTTATACTCCCACTTGACCTTTTGGAAATGACAAGTTTTCTATAAGGTTATCTACTTGAGCAACAAACATTTTGTGCTAAGTATGAGTTGTGTAGTAGTACCCCGTGCTCTGTATAGGAATTGTACGTGCATTAAACAATTTAATACAACTTTTATTCCTTGCTTTGTAGAAAGACTTTATAAGAACTTTTCTTATCCATATCACATATGAAGCCTTTGCTACATTTTGATTAGACAAATGTAGTTTTGTTTAGTTTTGTAGCTTATCTTAAAAGTAAATCTCTTGAATAATGGTTGGAACATAGGTAATTTTCATCCATTATCAAAATATAGCTTATATACATTGATAGTTCCTTTATAAACACTTCATAAGGTTTTCTATCGGAATTTGCTGTATAACAATTTCATAACTCTTGGATGTTTATCAAGGTTTTGGCTCAAATTCTCATTATTACAATCATCTCGCAATAAATTGAATATATATTGCCAATTAAATGTCTTGACTCAAACTTTCACAATTACAATCATATTGTAATGTAATCATTATCTTGTCCAGTTAATATTGAACTTCATACTGAACCTTTTGAATTTTTCAAAATTTTCATGCTTTAGCTTAACCTAAGCACAAGTGATCATATCACAAATAAAGTTTCATTGTTAGGTTTTCTTACATTGATATGTATTAGACTTTGAGTTCGCATCATCATTTCTTTAAATGGTGACTTTGTCAAAATTTTCAAATTAGAATGATGTTCACATATATCAATAGATTTATAATCTAATGATATTGAAAGTCCATCCCTTTGGATCTTCCGCATGCAATGCTCATTTTTCATTCGAATTAATTGACATTTTAGAGACAATTTATATACTTATAGAAATGGTTTAATTATTTCTATCATATAAAACTTTAAACCTATTGAGCTTTTCAAAACACATTGTGACTCAATAAAGCATAGAATAACATTTACTCCATGTATTTGAATCTTCAATGCTTAGTTATTACTAACCTTGATTGGTGTTTTGATAATGGAAAGAATAAATAAAATTTATTTAATTCTAGCCAATAACTAGGTAAGGTGAAAATAAGCTTCTACTTGTAAAGTTGCAACTTTTGCCTCTAGACTTGTAGATTCTACTTGTGAAGTAGCAACATTTGCTTCTAAACTTGTAGATTTATTTCTCCCTTAGAAAACTTCTTCATTTAGTTCAACCACATTCTTAATGAGAGAGAATTAAACAAGACATCGCATGTCAAAGAAGTAGTAATTTGCTAAATCAATTTCTATAATATACTTCATTAATTGTAACATTTACATTATTTTACCTTCTAACTATATGAGGTTGCTTCTAATCAATTGGAATTGGTCCATTTAATTGGAAACATTTGTTGTTCATAACAACTTTTAGTATGTAAGTAATTCTAGGTTTGAGAAAGAGCAACTTGTTTACATTTCTGGGCCTATAACTTCTTAATGCAATCCTCATATATTCTTAAACCCTTCCCATTTGAGCCACTTAGAATATTTCTCTTAGCTTCAAAATGATGCTTTGCTTAACTTTTAAGCACTTTTCATGATTTTGCTGAGTCTATTAATTCATTATTCATATTTGAGTTTAATCAACTATTTAACTGTATATGAAATGGATGAAGAATAATGTCATTTGATCAACTTTTGATCATAAAGATTTCCAATCACTTTCTTAAATTCAATCACATTAAAGATAAGAGATTTTATTGGACTTTTATACTTGTCATTTTAGAGAATTTTCACCTCCCATCTCATTCTAACCTTTGAAACACTTTTCAAAATGAAGATGTGTTAGCATTTTACTTAGACATGTGACATGGATTTCTAAAAACTGCCTTTTTAGTACCATCTTAGAAAAATTGGAATATAGGTTTATGGATTATCTTTTAACCTTTTGAGAACGTTTCTCAACTTTAATTTCAATCGAGGAAATTCTATATAATAATAAAATTTGAACGAAATATTACTTATAAATAAACACAAAATTCAATTATGTTTATCTTTGAAGTACCTAAATTAAGATTATAGGTTACTTCAACACTTTATTCATAATATGTATCCCAAATGAAATAAGTGATTTTAAGATCCTTTATTCGTGTAATTGTTGACCGGACTGAGGCCCTACCATCAAGCATTACATTTTCAAGGTGAGTAAACTCTTTACTGATTGCGTTTCCTGCAACTCTTGGTTGAATAATTAACCATCACATGTTTAATTATTACCCTTGCTTCAAGGTTCTAAACTCTTTAGGTAACCTTGTTAAGCATTAAAAATTAAATGTGTGGAACGTGATCTACCCCAAATTACCCAAGATAACAAGTGACACTCTACTGAGGCCGACCCATCACTCACAATCGAAGGATTGTTGGGTATCTAATTGGAAAAGCAATCTCAATATTACCGGGACATAGATTTATTATGTTATGATTAATTTAGTGAACTCTAGCGCATCATCTTTAACATCAATAAAATCTAACATGCATAAAATACTGAATGCATAAATAAGACATAGCATGGCCCCTAATCCTAAGAAAACTAATAAAGTAAATGCTTCCAGTTAAGCCTTCATGGAGCTCATCCACCTCGCTCCTTTGGGCCTTCACTTCATGAGCTTCTTGGATTAACTGCAACCTGTAATTCTACTATATTCTATTTACTACTTAAATAAAATTACAAAAATACTTTATCGGTTCGTAGACCGTACTTAGATTACAAAAATACATCACGATGCGCAGATAGTATTTAGCAATCTACTAGGTCATACTAGTCATTATATAGCAACATAATATCATATATTATAAAATTTGGACATAATAAATCACTCATCATGCTTTCCTAAACTATAACATTGAATGTTCATAATTAAGGAAACATGGCACCTAAATATCTCATATTTTAATTACTGCAGTTAGGTTATATCATATATAATTCTTGACCATCAATAAAATATCATACATTTTAAATTAGGCATGAGATAGAATCAAATCTTATTTTAATCTTAAAAGATAAATCACATTTATCCTCAAAGATTATCCTAACAAAATAGGAGATTCTATCCTAATTACTATCCAATCACAAAATTCAAATCAATTATATCCTAAAATAATTATGGGATAATCACATTATTTAAATCAATCTTTATCCTTTTGGAATATGCTCAAAATATTCTAACAAATCCTATCCAAAATTAACAAATTTAATTATGGATAATCATCAAAATTAACAAATTTAAATATGGATAATATAAAATTTGACAACTTTTGAAAGATTTGATTTTATCCCAAATAAAAGATTTTATTTCAAAACAGTTCTATTTTATCCCATAATAAATCATATTTATCTGAAATATTTTAAAATAAAAATAATAATTTTTTTTTTGGAAAAACCGTGCACCAGCCACCGTGGTGTGGCCAGCCTAAGCCGGCTACGGTGGCCGTACACTTGACGGTGTACACTGCCGAAGCAGCGGTGCAGCAGCAACGGTAGCAGTGCCGCGCAACACTTTGCACGGTGCTACTGCTGCTCTTTTGCTCTCGGACCTCTGCTGCCCCACCCCAGCCCTCCCTTTTGGGGCGGCAGCCACCGTGGCTGCGCCACCCAGCCGCAGTTGTGGCCTGAAAACTTCAATCAAATTTTTTTTTTTCGATTTTAATCAACAATTTTTGTTAAATAAAATTAATGTGATCCATGATAAATTAAAACATAAATTTTATGCTGATTCATCAAATCAAAATTAAATTCACAATCTTATTTTAAAATCTAGGGTTCTTCATGAAAAATAATCCCCAATTTAATTTAACTTTTAAATTAAATTATTGATCATGCAAAATTCACAATTTATACATGAAATCAACTAGATTAAAATCATGAAGCATAAAACAATCGAAAATATTCAAAAACAAAAACACAAAAATAAAAATTTTAGGGTTTAGGGTTTCGAAAAATTCGAATCTAGGGCTAGGGCTTTCGAGATTTTCAAGCATAATAGGGCAAAATTTGATCCATTCTAGGCTATTTTGAGCAAAATTAAATCTCATTTAATCAAATTCCAAAAATTAAATCTCCATTTAATATAAAGATTGAACCATAATTAAATTATTCTCCCTCTTAATTGAATTAAATTTGTGGACATCAAAGATTTATGATCAATATGCGTAAATGCCAGAGGCTAACTGATACCACTTTAGGGTTTTAGGTACTTTAATGCGGAATTTCACGAATCATATTCGTTTTCACCTAAACAAGATCTACAAGCATAACACATAAAGAATCACATAATACATACCTTTGACGCGTGATTTCCACAAGTGATTGACTGTCAATTAGGGAGATAATAGAGCCCCAAGCGTTGCTCCTCTACTTAGTCCACGAGATAGGATTGAACCTCCACTACTGCTAGGTAGTTGGGCACGAACACTTTGAACCACCTTCTACGGAGAGGGGAGGAGAAACCGACCACGAACACCACCACACCACCACCGTGCACCACCTTGCACTAGGCTACCGTACGGATGTACGGATATGAGGAAGAGAGTGAGAGAGAGATTGCATGAAGCATTAGGGTTTGGTTGCTAGCTTGTCAATTCAGAATTGACTGCTAATTGTGTTATGTCAAAACCTAGGCAAGGCCTCTATTTATACATCATATGTATAATTAGAGCCCAAACAAAGCCCATAATATTCCCTCTTCAATCCCATATGGTTGGCCACTCCATGAGGCCCAATAATGGGCTTCTTTCTTTTGTTCAATCTAGCACCCTTTTGTGTGACCTTATAGGATCCATTCTATTGGGTTTTGGACTATTTGACTAGCCCAAAGATCATTGATCATGTCTAGCAACAGATAATGACAACCCAAAAGAACAAACTTAATTATCTCCATAATTCAATCCATTATATGTCTAGTAATTGCACTTGACGAAGACATAAATCCTTCATATTTATTTTGCAATAAAGCACTACATTCCTTTGTAAAAGCTACAGTTTCTACCTCATTAAAGGCCCTTTTCCTAGTCAAATTATCTTTCATAAATTTAGCATATGCAGGAACCCGAGTGATTAAATCAGTGAAAGGAACTATTACCTGCAGATTTTTCACAACCTTCAAAAACTTAGCAAATTGCTTATCAAACTTACTCTTCAAATGTCTATTTAGGAATGGAAGTTTGATAACTGGTTCTTGCACATCTCCAACCTTGCCCTGCTATTTACCCTATGAAGAAACATTAGAAGAGTTAGTTTTCTCCTGAAGCCCTGAAAGGTTAGTAACATTAACACTTGGTACAAGGGAATCAAGATTATCAATCGTTTTTGTAACAGGCTCATCATCTTTGGGCATAGAAGGCCGATCATAGTGTGAACCACTCCTTAGAGTAATTGCCTTAGCTTGATCCGTAGGGTGTATTGGTTGTGATAGTAGGGTTCCCTGTTCGCGGGTTTATAGAGTAAAGGAAATTTGCGCAATTTGATTATCCATAATTTTATCATGGGCTATGATCGAATCAACTTGAGCATCCCTACTCTCCGTGTGCTTTTTCATATTTGCTAGCATCGCTCTAATTTCTTACAAGGCAGGGTCAGTAGATGGAGGAGGAGTTTGTGATTGGGTTTTCTGACTAGAGTTGGGGTGGTAATGTTTTTACTTTGATGGTGGTGCTTGTTGTTGTGGTTGTTGTGGTGGTGGAGGATTTTGCACGTTGGTGCTCCGGTAAGAAAGATATGGATGGTTCCGGAGGCGAGGATTATAGGTGTTGGAGTGTGGGTTATTTTTCCTTTAGGTTTAGAAGGAATTAAATTGCTCCATAGAACTCCTACAATCTTGCTCCCAATGACCTACAATTCCACTGTTTTCACAAAAAGGTTCATTAGTATGATTGACAGCAGAAATATTAGCTAAAGAAGCAGGATAAGCAATACAAAGGTTATCTAATTTCTGACTAATAGAAGTTAATTAAGCTTGCAAAAAGAATACTGAATAGACACTATGTTTGCCCTTGTTTGCAAATCCTCTAGGATTTCCGTGCTGGGAATCGTGAATTGCCATCTCTTGATAACCTGACCTACATCATAACATTAAGATTCATAAATCTCCCATTACGTGCAGCATCTAGAATTGTTCTGGAGGAATTTCCAATCCCATTGTAAAAGGCTTGGATTACCCGCCACTGTGCTAGATTATGGTGGGGACATTCTCTCTGTAGATCCTTGAATCTGTTCCAAGCCTCATATAAAGTTTCATCTGGCTCTTGGAAATTTTTTGAATTGCACTCTTTAATAAAGCCGCCCTCTCTGCAGGGTATATTTTATAATAGAAATTCAAAGCAAGAGTCTCCTAGTCAGTATTACCAAGTGCAGTTCTATTCAATCCATTATACCACAATTTAGCTTTACCACACAAAGAAAAGGTAAAAAAAATCTCCCTGATTAGGTCTTGCGTTACCCCAGCTCGCCTAACGGTATTGCAATATTGACAGAAATCTGCAATATGAAGATTTGGGTCTTTAACCTTAGCTCTACTAAATTGCTTTCTTTCGATCATCGTGATAAATTAGGGTTTGATCTCGAATTGTACTCCCCTCGAGATCTAGAGTAGGGGCAAGATGTGGAAAATTTGTCAGGGTCGGCTGCGAATAATCGCTGAGCTTGCGAGGTGGATTTGCTGTCATCTCTGATTCTAGTTCTGAAGAAGCTTCTGAATCACTAGAATAAAATGGAGGCTCCCTAGGAATATCACCCCCTGAACCCGCCAATATTTGCCTGTAAAAATTCTTTTGTCTATGAAAAGAGTGCTCGATCTCAGGATCGAATGGGATATAACCTAATCTGGAACACCTGGGCATAAACAAAGAACTAAACAACAAATATCATTGTTTTTGTAGTCTTGATTATTTCCCTTTTGTCTCAAAGAACTTGTTCAGTTCTCTGAGACAAAAGGGAAATAATCTAGACTACAAAAACAATCAGAAATAAAAATAAAATCGTTTCTCTGGCAACGACGCCAAATTTCGACAGGCTAAAGTCATATCACCTAATTAAATGTAATTCCTAAAACCACTAACTAATAATAGATAGGGAAGTAGGATCGAATCCACAGGGAAACAAGTCTTTCTATTCCTAATTAATTAAAATAATAAAAATTATTAAGTAACCAAATTGTTGTTGTAAAAGGATTAAACTAAGGAGATTAAGGTAGGGAGAAATCAAATAATAAGGGCCTAGGGCATAGGTTCACCAATAAATAATATTCCAGGGTAAAACACAATAATCAATCATCAATGCATCAATTAATCAGATCATAAAGGGCTTTTGCTACGTATTTATAATACCCCGTAATTTTGAAACGTATTTTTTAATTAATTAATTAATTAGTATTCTCTTATAAAGGGTATTTTAGTAATTTTTTTTAGTAATTGAATTTTGGAGCCAAAATGATATTTGAGTTTTGGTACCAAAAGCATTTTAAAACTCAATAATTATTTTGGATTTTTGATAAGATTTATTATCCATTTATTTTATTTAAAAATCGGATTGTTTATATATATATATACATATATATATATATATATATATATATATATATATATATATATATATATATTTCGGATATTTTAATTAAACAAAATTATATTTTAAGAGAGCCGAATTTCCTAGATAATTAACTACGAATTTTCGGCTTTTCTTGGTAAAGAAAATCTGCTTTTCTTAGTGAAATTAAATAGTAAATAATTGGAATTTTCCAAATTAATTATTTTATACAAAATATAGTATTTACACAATCATTTTGCATCCTTAAAATCTAGCAAATATTTCCCTAAAACTATAAGTTGAGGATCGAAAATATGAGCATAGATATGCTCAATATTTTCGGCCGCCATATGCTACTTTTAGGTTATTTATTTTGTTAGTTTTGCATTTTAATTATCTTCCTCAAATTCCTTATTTCCTTAATTCCTGTTTTCCATCTCACAAAGATTTGATCATCTTATTTTCCTACCTTATATCTTCCTTGATTATTCTCCAAGTAATCTCTTTTGTCTTATTATATTTCATGACAACACACCATCCTTAAATTAAATTAGTTTTTCTTAGTCACTTTAATATTAAACTTTCCACAATTCTTTATCTCTCTTCTCTAAGTAATTCGAACAAGTGTATTAATCCGATAGTGGGTTCGGAATAATTAGAAAGCTAATTATTCAGTGAGGTTAAGTGATCGGAATGCCTAGTTGGAGGCCGCTTCCGATCGATAATATTAATCCATAATTAATATTTCAGCTTAATATTGACTGAACCCTTCGCGTCACACCCAAGCAACTAACGATCCGACACGATGAATTAAATCGGAAGGAAATAATGAGTCGCTCGAGTATTAAATATTTAGACGTTAGAAATCGAGCTAGGAGCGTCGAAACCCAGCGTCTCAAGTCCAGTCGAATGAATAAAAGATGAGACAGTTAAATCAATAATTAATCAACAATTACGGAAATACCCCTAGCATTGGAATTCCCTGAGCAAACCGAATGCTAGGGACAAGAGGTGCATAACATGCATACCGCACCAAGCAAAGGGTGCTGGGTGCGCATGGCTAGGCAGCTGGCGCGTTGCTAGCTAGGCTAGCAGCACTAGTTGCACACAAGTGCACCAGCAGCCCGCATAGCATACGCGGCTTGCTGTACGTGTGTATGTGCTAGCGTGTAGGCCAGCTAACATGCTAGCAGCGCCGTAGCGCGCCACGCCCAGCAGCAAGCAATGCTTGCTGGGCTGGCGCGCAAGCATTCTGGCAACAGCACCCAACAGCCCGCATAAATACGAGGCTTGCTGGGGCTCGCTGCTGGGCCGCGCAACCAGCTGTATGCCCAGCCAAGGGGCCAGGCAGCCAGTAGGGCTGACTAGGTGCCCAAGGCTGGCAGCGCTAGTTGGCGCTGGCTGGTTGGCTCGGTTTAGCTTGCTTGGACCGGTTTTGGGGAAGCTTAGGGAGGAAGGCAATGGTCCCTTCTCCTTGTGGTCCTCACCTAACCTCTCCTTGTGTAATTGCCACCTGATGATTAATTAGTTGTTTGCTATTTTCTTTTATTTTTTATTTACAAATAAAAAAGGAAAATTGATTTTACCAACTCTCCCACATTGATAGGAGAGTGGAATTTTCTCATGACATTCTCTATAAATACCCACCTTTGGGATTTAGAGAAAGTCACTTGAGTAGGAACTCAATAAGGCATCTCCACCTGAGAGAAAACCTTTAAATTCATATAATACTCGAGTAGTGTTTTGGTCCGACTTGGCTAAACTCCAAGTAACAGACCGGTCGGGGTGGAGTTGCGGGTGGATACCATAGGAGGTTTCTGCGCTTGCAAGACTTGGCTTTGAAGTAAGAGCTCCGAGTGAGAGCGAAGCACACAGCAAGGGTTGATCATCTTTTCCCTCTTTCTTGTTATTTATGTCGTTTCAATTATATTAATTGTGAGCGGGTCTTGGGGTCGGGTTTTGTTATGTGGTGAGTTAGACTCATCGAAACCCAACACTTTTTACCATAATTCTTTCTACATTCTCATACCATAATTCTTTCATTTATGAGCTTATAAATACCCCCTTCATACCTCTCATATTCTTCACACCAAAACTCAATTCTCTTCTTCTCTCTTATTCTTCTTTTCCCTAAACATTTTCATATTTTTCTTCTCCTCTTTTCATACAAATATTATCACGTATACCTTGGAATCCAGTTTTGGGCACTTATGGTCAGTTTTTGGGGTATTGATGTTTCACAGAAGACTTTTCCTCTCAAAAAATCCTTGAGGTTAGGCTGAAGAATCACCCAATTCGGAGTTATATTGAAGGAGTTATGGCCTCTGCAAGGTCTGCCTATTCTTTTGATCGAAAATTCAATTCTCTTTAATCCAATTCTTTTATGTTCTTCATAGTTAGTTTCTAAAATACAAATACCTATTTCAAAGCTATAATTTATATTAAAGTATTATTTTAAAAGAGTTTATAGTCCATGCACATTAGATTTGAGTTTATGTTGTGATAACCTTATGGTTATGTTATTCACAAGGTGTATTCGTGATTGAACTTTGAAAGTGGGAAGTGTTGATTGATTTCAGAATCAATATAAGTTTAGCTGGCTAGGTACCTTTGAAAGTGATTGGTTTGAATAACAAATTTTATATATTTTATTGGTGATTGAATTAGATTGATTTGAATTATGATTTATGAAATAAATTATGTTTGGAGGTATTGATTTTAATATTTGTTTTAATAAATGTATTTTTAAGGGATTGATTTTCATATCATGTTTTGAATATTTAAATTACTTATCAGGAATTGATTTAAAAAGTTTGTTGAGTAAAATTAAACATGGGCAACGGGCAGTGCCGTGCCGCCGCGGGCCGTGCCGTGCCTGGCCGTGCCACGGTGGGGGGCGTGCCGTGTCGGCTCCGCGGCGGGCCGTGCCGTGTCGTGCCTAATTTTGGCACACTCCAGCCCACGGCACAGGACGGCCCACGTGCCAGGCCGCGGGCCAAACCGTGCCACTTTATTTTTTTATTTTATTATTTTTTTAATAATAAATGTAAATAAAAAACGATATATATATTTTTTAGTACAACTTAATTGTATATAAATAATGTGATTAATTTATGTTTAAGTTAATGTTAATATATTTTGTTTTGAACAACTTTATTTTAATTAAGGTTATATAAATTATTTATCTAATTATGTTTAAGTTTATATAAATAAATAAAAATAATCTTATTAATTGAGCAGAAAACAACAATGCATATAATTAAAAAAAATTACGAGTGCGATAATCCGAAAACACAAAAAGTTGAAGAATAACTTATTTTATTATATACCGGTAGCCGGTACAATAAATCGATAAAACAAATAATTAATGATAATTCGATAATATTTGGTGAATAACTTCATTTATTATACGGAATACGAAATTAGATAATACAAAAATTGTACAATAGTGTATAATGTAAATATGTAATAATGTTATTATTATTGTTCCTCTTCGTCTTCGTCTTCTTCTGGTTCAAGTATGAGAACTAAAAGAAGTTGACGTTCCTTCATCGTCGTCGTTTTATGCATAAGTACGATCTTGAGAATGAGTTTTAGCATCTAACTAATCCTTGAAGCAAACACACATTTCAAGTGTTTCTTTTTTAGTCTTGTTCTTGAATCGTCTAAAACCCGTCCCGACGCACTAAAAGCTCTTTCGGAGGCAACGGAGGAGACTTGGATAGCAAAAATATCACGAGCCATTGCCGACAAAATTGGATGTTTCATGGTTTGTGATTTCCACCAATCAAGGATGTCGATGCTAAACTTCTCTTCATCGTCCATGCCTTTCATGAAGTCGTAACTTAGGCACATTTGCAACTCCGAAACATCGCTTTATGTTCTCCTAGTTGATGATGATTCCGTACCTGAAAACTTGGACATCATGTTAGCAGCTTGTGCAAATAAACCTTTGGCCCGTTTACTTACGTTTTTGGATGTTTGAGAAGGGGCAAATCGAGACACGGTTGTTGGGGTTTGGTGAGTCCGACTCACCGCAGAAACAAACCCAAAATCAAGACCGCACTCGCAATAAATAAAACCATAAACATAATTAACTTAATGACAAGATTAAGATAATAATTATACCTTTGACGCGTGCTTCGCCCAACCTCGAGGGGCTTTTACTCCGAAAGCTAGCCTCGAAAATACGACGACCTCCAATGGAAGCCCACCCACAACACGAACACCGACTAGGTCCAATGCCTTGGAGTTAGCAAGGCCCGACCGAAACCCAAGTAATTGAGTTCAAAGGTTTTCACAATGGTGATGCCTTTTTCAACTCTTGAGTTCAAAGGTTTTCACTACTAGTGATGCCTTTTTCAACTCTTACTCAAGTGATTTTTCCAATACCCCAACTTAGGTATTTATAGGGAAATTCATGAGTGTGAAAAGCTCTCCCATCAATGTGGAAGAATTTGATTTTTCCATTTTATTTTAAAGCTAAAATAAAATTAATAATCAAACTAGTAATAAATCAACAAGTGGCAAGCTCATATGAGAGGTTAGGTGAGGACCATTTGGAGGGGGGGACCAAACTTGCTCCCCACTCCCTCTCCAAAAACCGGCCAACACAACACCTCACCACCCTCTTACCTTGCGCCACATGGCACCCACACTTGGGCATCAAGGCACCTAAGGTGGGCTGCCTTGCGCTACCGTCCATGCTTCGGCCAGCAAGCCATGCATTGCTTGCGGGCTGCTAGGCCGAGGTCCAACTTGCTAGGCAGCACGCAATGGCCCAGCCATGCTGCGGCTTGCTGCTGCAGCATGGTTGCTAGCCAATGCACGCACAAGGCAGCTCCCAACAATGCAATGCTAGCATTGGTGCACTAGCACGCACCAGCCAGCCTAGGCTCGGCTTGGTGCGCATGCTAGCCACCATGCTAGGCCATATTCCCCTAGCACTCGGTTTGCTTGGGGCATTCCGATGCTAGGGGTATTTTGGTCTTTGTTGATTTATTACTATTTTCATGTCTCGTCTTTTACTATTTTTGACTCGACTTCCGATACTCGATTTCGACGCTCCAAGCTCGAATTTCCGACGTCTAAATATTAATTACTCGGTCGACTTATTAATTAATTCCTAATTAATTCATCGCTTTGGCTCGTTAGTTGCTTGGGTGTGACCCGAAGGGTTCAGTCAAGATTAAGCTGTAATATTAATTATGCATTAATATTACTGATCGGAAGCGGCCTCCACCCAGGCATTCCGATCACTTGACCTCACTGAAAAATTAGCTTTCTAATAATTCTGAACCCCTTATCGCAATAATACACTTGTTCGATTAATTTAGTGTATAGCCCTTTTCCTATGTCGCTTAATGCCTCTTCATGAACTATTAGGTAAGATTAATTTGTCATCCTTATTACGTCCAGAAGTGTTTCTCGATTCCGAATCCGGCTGTCAATAAACAGATGATTTCTAAAATCCATCCGAGCACGGCCATGCATTTTTACAGTCTCGCTCTACGAGAGGCCTTGTAAACAACAAAGGCATCTTCCCCATATTTAATAGGAGGACATTTCCAGTCTTGTAATGTAGCTTCTCTTACTGAGAGGACCTAGCCGCCCGAGTGATGCTGTTATAATCCCCTGTTACGGTAGACGTTTGACAATCATCAAAGCGGACTAGTACTCAAACAAGAAAGCTCACAATACTCATGGTCGAGGAAAAAAGGTTCCGATAACAATAATGAGAAGTATACTTATGACGATATTTTGAATCTCTTAAAGTATTCTCATAGGTCGATCCAGTATGATTCTAAACCAATACCTGTGCAAATGATTTATGACGATCATGTCCTTGTAGCACAAGAAACGGTGCTATAAATCAAACTACACACTAATCTCAAATGGTCATTAATCGTCCATCGTTTAAATGACCTCGATTAGGGATAATTTTCGATTATAATATTCAATGTTCACTTAATAGGTGTTTCCTTACCAAGACTGGTCTTGATACCCTATTTTGAATATTCCAAGAATCGAATGGACTCATTATTTAATTCTAAACCACAATTACATAGCCAACGGAGTGATTTAAATCGCATTAAAAATTTTATTACTCCAAAACTAAATGATTCATCATAGTGCTTTACATTAAAATTGTCCAAAAATTAATTAAAACACTTAAATAAGGAAATCAAAGCCAATCTCCGATGTGCCTGATTCCCATTGCCTCAACGTGCTTGTTGTGCTTCACTTGAGGCAAAGGTTTAGTCAGTGGATCGGCTACGTTGTCATCCGTTCCAACTTTACAAATTCTGATTTCACCTGCTGATTTCCATTCTCAAATCATGTGAAACCGCCGCTTGACATGTTTGACCTTTTGATGTTCTCTTGGCTCTCTTGCCTGAGAAATAGCTCCATTGTTGTCACAATAGAGGTCTATGGGTCCCACGATGGAGGGTACAACACCAAGTTCACCAATGAACTTGCGAATCCAAACTGCCTCCTTAGCTGCCTGAAATGCTGCCAAGTATTCGGCTTCAGTTGTAGAATCTGCAGTTGTACAACACCAAGTTCACTAATGAACTTGCGAATCCAAACTGCCTCCTTTCTCGCTCATTAGGTCTCTTTGGACACTGATTCTTGCTTAGGGTTATGCCATGCGATATGGGTAGGTGGCCTCTCTTGGCTCCTTCCATGCCGAATTGAGTTAGTACCTTATCAATATAAGTACTTTAACTCAATCCTATCATCCTTTTCGATCTATCCCTATAGATCTTGATGCCTAGTATGTACTGAGCCTCTCCCAAGTCTTTCATTGAAAAACATTTTCCAAGCCAAGCCTTTACAGACTCATTGAAAAAAAATCCATACTTGGAAAAATTGCCAAAGGGGACAATCCAATCTTGGAAAATTTGTCGTTGAAGAATGATGCTTGTGAATTCACTCTTGGAAATATTGTCATTTTGGTGATGTGCTTCTTTATGAACCATTATTACGATGCTTGCGATGAGACAATACTTAGGCGCTTTAAGCTAAGTGAGACGATCACTTGTCAGGTCGATCACTTACTTCGATTGTAATCGAGCCGACTACTAATCATGTCCAATTGCTTATAGGGGCTAACTGCCGTACCAAGGAACCCAATCAATCAATATGACCATTTGACTCTAGTTGATTTGCTAAGTTGTTTGCGTCCTTTTGCTTCAAATATTTTGTAAAGGTTGCTTGTACCTGCATTTATATTTTGGACTATAGGACTTTTGCTCATGTCTTTAAGGTTGACTTTGTGCGACTTAATGCTATTGCCTGACTCGACGCGTAACTCGATGTACTCAAATCGACTCGTGTGCGTAGACTTAACTCAATGTGATAACACGACATGACACAATCTGTACATGACTAGTGTTTGCATTCGACTCGAAAACGTGGAAAAACAAAAATTTCCGTCATTTTTGTGGAGGGTACCAACTTTCTCCCGAAAAAGAAAGACACAAAAGGGAAGAAGTGAAGTGTTTGATAATGCATGTTGAACGAGTTTAGTCAAATGTATGCGTCCACGTTGTATCTCATAGTGAAAGGATTAATTCATCTTTGCCTTGTGTCTTTTGCTTGATCATCATCCGGTCTTCTTGCTAGCTAGAGGCAATAGGATCTTATTTGCTTCTATGAGGTCTTGAATGAGATTTTGAAATCTGTAACATTCATCCGTGGTATGACCCTTTCCTTGATGGTACTTGCAATAAGAGTTGGGATACCATCTTGAGGATCGCCTTTCTAGCATTGGATCTTCAGTAGGGCCAATAGGTTTCATTAATCCTCGATCATGGAGACGATCGAAAGCAGCATCATAAGTCATTCTAATGGGCGTGAACTCTCTTTTTGGTTTCTTTTTAGATCCTTGATTATCCCTAGCTAAGACATCATTCAGGTCAAAGGTACTAACATTGTTACTAGAGTGGGTGTTTTCGGAAGAAAGTAGCTTTTTGTTTCGCAAGGTCATCTTCGATTTCAATACCTATGTCGTAGACGGCATTGAAAGTACTCAAATTATGTTGATATTTCAAATGCTTCGAATACTTGTCTTGAAGGTTCTTGATGAACATCCTTACAGACTCCTTTTCAGTAGGGACCTCGACCATATTAGCGGAAGCTTCCCTCCATTTGTTGAAGAAAGAAGTGAAACCATCGTTTTCGTTTTGCTTTAGCATCTCGAGTTGTCTATGGTCACTTTCAACTTAAATGCTACATTTGTATCTATCAATGAAAGTGTTTACTATTCCGTCCCAAGTAGAGGTTTTTTCTTTGTCAAGGGAAAAGAACCAATGTTGAAAAACAGTTTCGAGTGATAAAGAAAACAGTGTATGAAAAATTTTCTTATCTATCCCCTAAATGTTCATTATTGTCTCGAACGCTCTTAAGTGGAAATAAGGATTATCTGTTGCCTTGAACCTAGGGATGTCACTGGCATTGAACTTCTGCGGAAGAAGTTCCTTGTCCACTGAGACCCCTTGTGAGCTAATGCCCTAAAATCTATAGTCATTGGATATTTTGCTCAAGATTTCTTGCATGAGCTCTATTTGTTGTTGCCTCACAGGGTCATTGACTTGAAGAGTTGTACTCTTCATCAATTCAGTTAGGTTGGCCACGTCCTTCTTGAGTTCATTAACTTATTCCTGAGACGCCATTATCTTCTCAGATTTTCTTTTACGACTAATTAGTTTATCAAAAAGTAGTACTTGAACAAAGGTGTTGTCTTTGATTAATCGCCCTTCCCTCCTTGACCAAGTGCTGTGAAAAGGGAAGTTATGGATACTTTTTTGTTAATTATTTGACTCAAACTCTATTCAACATGCAGTAGATGGAAGGAGGTAGGAAGAATGAAGTTTGTGATATGGAGAAAACATGTGGAGAATGGAAAGACGATGTAGATGGAGAGGTATGAAAGAATTAGGAATAGAATGTAACCCTAACTGAAATGACGAAAAAACCGACTCATGCATGAACCTAAGACATGGTCATGATGAGATATACACAAACCGTGTGCTAAGAATAATGAGTGTAGGTGACATGTTTGACTCGTGTCATGACCATGTGACTGCGTGCTTAGACTTAATTAAGGACTAAATATGACTACTGTCATTAATAAACTAGTTAAACTGATTAAGTAAACTGATTAAGTAGACTCATCGTGAGGACTCGAGCAAAGGCCTGGACTGTCGTCGAACGACAGGACTGTCGCCGAACGCTAAGGGTCAGCGCCAGATGACAAGATTGTCGCCTGGCGCTACAGTCCATATCTCTGCACCATTACTGGAACATTGATCTACGACTGTTTCTAGTATTTTACTCTAAAGGGACAAGCCTAAAAGTCGAACTAAGTCAATCAATTTATTAAGACTTTAATCATTTGTATTAATTAATTAATTAATTTAGCAAAGTCCTTTAGTCATTAATTAGTTCATTTAAACTTATTCACAAGTCAAACAAACGGTTAGTGGAAACACATATATGTTATGCACAAGCAAATGATGCACAAGTAGTCAAATAGTCACAATATAATGCTATGAGTTTGCAACCTAACCATGGCTCTAGTTCTCTAAAGTTCGGGATATGGGTTAGTCAAAGAGGGTCCATGGTTATGAGTCCAGATGCACCGCACGGAAGCCTTACCTTTGGAAGGGTTGGTGCGAGTGGATGGGACCCCGTGAGTTAAACTTGCTTCCACGGTTTGGTGAATTCAACAAACTCGAGTGTACCCTTCGTTGCCAGGAGCGTTCGATTGGGTAGATGGAGCGTGAATCCCCAGAGGATTATGGTCATATGTAGAACACATATGGGTTTAGAAAAAAGGGAAAAACTCAATTAGGAAGTAAAATCGAGCAAACAGTACTAGAAACTAGTTGAAACAAGAAGGTAGATTTCTGGCTCGGTATTGGAGGAATTCAGCGCGAGACAACAGTGCCTGTCACCAGATGACAATTATTGTCGCCAGGCGCCAAAGCCATCGCTTGGCGATGGCGCTGTTTTCTCAGCGCTAAATCCTACATGCCTCGGCAGCTTTCTGTTCTTGAATTTTCTAGTTTTTCGCAGCGTTATTTCGATTATAGTTGTGAAAGATATTTCCCTAATTTCCTACGTGTAAAAAAATCTTGTGTTTTTGACGCATTACGGATGTTCTTTCCAATGCGGACCTTTTTTATGCTTATGCCAATAATGTTAATCAAAATTACGCACATAAAATACTTAGAACTTTTCGAGTCTCATCCACTCATTCTAAATCATTGCCAAAATAAATTTTAGGAATTAAAATAGAAATCCTTCCCAGCGGAGTCACCAAAAAACTGTAGGGAATATTTCAAGCATCCCACACACCCACTGTGATCATACACTTAAGCATGGTGGCGTCCAAAGGGAAGAAGCTAGAGCAAAAGAGTCGCGAACAAGTTTTAGGAAATTGTAAACCATTCATAGGGTGAAGGTTACAGCCCTTAACGATCCAGGAGATCGTTAACTCCAATAGGTCTGGAACCATGACTGGAAGTTCGGGGATGAATGTACAAATCTAACCTAAAAGAGATTAAACTTGCCCTAAAAATAGGCCTCTACTTTATTCTCGTATTCATGTGCGCTTTCTGATTAACATGCAATCAATAGATTAACCCTAAACCTGTTTATCTATGTTGGTTGAATATTAATGCACAACAAAACTATTATTAGCGATCATTTGAATTATAATCATATTGACCTAAACAAGATTATTAATTATCTTATTAAGCGTGATTACAAGTACAAATTCCCTTTAAACATGCATAAAAGGCGTGATCAAGAAACAACAATAATAAATAAAATATCAAGCAACATAACAACAATCATCATCATAATAATATTCTCAATACAGCATAATAAACATTAACAAGATCCTAGGCATGATACTAACAATATTAATAACAAAGCCTAGCATGTCACTGAACAATATAGATCAAATCTTTAGCCCTAACATGACACTAACATGATATTAGGAAAGAAATAGGAAGCATCATAATAAAATATACATGACATTAGAAATTTAGTTATTACCCTAAACATGACACTAGGAAGCAGTAAAACATCCTAACATGATACTAGGAATTATCAAAATAATCTAAGCATGATTTCTATATCAATAAAGCCTTTAAAGCAATTAAATTACTTACTTCGATGCCCCGTTTCTCTTTCTAATAACAAAATACACACGTTAGTAACTTCAAGGAAAATAATAAATCAAACAATTAAATTAAATAATTGAAATAGAAATTTGGGACCAAACCCTCAGAAATTATCAACCTTTCACGTCTAGGGCAAAGGCAACTTCGAACTTGGCTAGGTGTATCTAGAACTTGTGAATGTGGAATTTTGTGAGAGGGAAGGTTTAGAAAGAGAATAGAGAGAGAATAGAAAGAGATGATTGATTGTTGATAAATGATGAATTGATGAATCCTTGAAAACAGAGAAATACGACCCCTATTTACAGGAAAAATAGCACGGAATCAAATCAAGTCCCATTCGGAATAAAATACCTCATGTCACCAAGGACAGGAGTTAGCGCCAGACGACAGGAGCAGCGCTAGGCGACAGCTTTGTCCTCTATCGCTAAATCAAAATTAGAACGCGCTTTGTACGCGGAATCATCTTCTTAATACGATTAAGAAGCTAATTCTGCGTTAAGCAGATTAAAATCATATTTGTGCCAAATCATATATTTTATTCAAAATAAAACTCTTTAAAATATAATTATCAATCCTAATCTCATTAGAATTAAAATGAAACTTCTAGATATTCTAGAAGATTAAATCAATCCTAATAACCTGAGGAATAATAATTAATAGGCCCTCCTTTACATCATTGGACGCACATAAAAATCATTTCGAGCCCAATCTAATATAATCCATAACTTCCTCATTATTCATCGGAATTGGGCTTATAATATATCGTTGGAAAGCTCTTTACCAGCCCAACCCAACTACACCATTATTGGACCTTTACTATGGACCAAACCAAATTGGAATGGCTATTTTTCATAAATTGAGTAAGAGAAGAAATATTTTTGAAAACAGAAAGAGAAATATTTTAATAAAAACATCCTCATCACTAGACTTTTCACACTTTCACCTTGTTTGATAATCAAATGACGTGAAAGGTATTCATCACTGGGTTTGGTTTTGGGGAGACACATTTTGGTGTCTACAGCCGCCTACGGCGAAGCTGCCTGATATGACAACCACGACACCAATATTAGTGTTATTTCCATCATATTCTTTGTCATTTTGCTTTTTCTTCTTGGAGTTTTTTTCCGTCCGAGTGTACATGAATTTTAACTTCAAGACGTACGAATTCAACATGCCCTTCTCGACCAGTTTATCTAGCAATCTTTTCAAATTGATGCATTTATTCGTGTCATGTCCAACGTCCTTGTGGTAATGACAGCACTTGTTTTTGTTGCGGTACTAGGTCGAGCCTCTCAGCGGTTGAGGCTTCTCGAACTCAAATTTATCTTTAATTTCCATCAGGATTGAGTAACAATCCTTGTTGAACTCATACTGAATGGAATGGTGTCCTTCGAACAAGAGTATTATTCGGATAGAGGGTTCGGAGATATTTGAAAGCAATTTATTCAGTAATTTCAAGTGATCCGAATGCCTAGGTGGAGGCCGCTTCCGATTAGTAATATTAATACATAATTAATATTATAACTTTATTTTAACTAAACCCTTTGGGTCACATCTGAGCAACTAACGATCCGACACGGCGAATTAATTCGGAAGGAATTAATGAGTCGCTTGAGTATTAAATATTTAGACGTCAGAAATCGAGCTAGGAGCATGGAAACCGAGCGTCTCAAAGCGAGTCGAATAAATAAAAGACTAGACGGTAAAATCAATAATTGATCAACAATATACCGAAATACCCCTAGCATCTAAATGCCCCGAGCAAACCGAGTGCTAGGGGCATTTGGTATAGCAAGGTGGCTAGTATGCGCACTAGGCCGAGCCTAGGCTGGCTGGCTGGTGTTGCGGCATGCTAGCGTACCACAACTAGCATGGCTGCCAGCACATGGCTAGCAAGCCATGCTAGCATGTGCGGGGGCAGCCACACCAATGAGCTAGCAGTGCTAGCTAGCTAGCAGCGCGCTAGCGTGCTAGCACTGCTAGCGGCGTTGCGCACATGGGGCTTATTCCAGCCGCACAGCCACGTGTAGCAACAGGCCAGCCGCCCACACCAAGCGCCGGCTAGGCTGCTTGGGTGCCATGGCTTAACTTGCCACGTAGCAGAAGCGCATTGGCACAAGTGGCATAGGGGAGCCGGTTTTTGGGAAGCTTGGGGATCAAGTATTGGTCCCCTCCTTTCCCTTGTGGTCCTTACCTAACCCCTCCTTTTAGAATGCCTCTTGTTGATAAATTAGTAGTTGGCTATTTTCTTTTGTTTTTGATTTTAAAATAGGGGAATTCTCTCTAGTAATCACGAACTTTTATTTTTTCACGGTGGTAAAGTCTTAAATTTTTTATTATCAATGATAATAACGAATTAATATTATTAAGCCAATGGTAACATTATTGATAATAAAACATTATTAAACGATTAACTAGGGTAAATCTTGGTTAAGTAACAATGAATTTACATTAATACCCTTCAAAATATTTAAAAACAAAAACTCTAAACCCCCACCCAACCGTCACTCGGCCACCTGAACCGCCGCCGTAGAGACCACCCACGAAACCCCTTCCCCTCTTTTTCTCCCCTTATTACTTTTACTCTCCTCCACATTGCCCCAACTACCACCAACGCCACCCACCTAAACCGTTGCCGTAGAGACCACCTGAACCACTCCCTATCCCTCTTCCTTTCCTTCCAACCTCCTTCCTTTCCCTACCTAGAAAACGCCCCCTCCTCGTGTTTTCAAAACATCTGACAATATGCCATGGATAATTAGTACTAGATTCATGGTTAGCCATTGTCCAAATTAATCTCTCCATAAAAACAAACCTCCACAAATAAAAAAAATGCTAAGCGTAGAAATGAGCATTTCATCCAACATAATCAATAACAAATGGGAGGATCTCCCGAACGAAATCCTTGAAATAATTGCAAAACCCCTTCAATCTCGTATCAACGTATTTCGATTTTACGCCATGTACACTTTGATATTCATTCTCCGACGAATTACAGGTTGTTAGCCCATTCTCTACGAAATCATTTGTGGGTAATAGTAGTTTTTAGAGGACGATTAACTTGGTGGATTTTCGATTAATTGAGTTAGATAGAGGTTATCGTTCTGAGATTGAAGCTTCGCGTTAATGGAGGTCTTCGAGAAATTCAGGTGGGTAAAATCGAGTATTTGGGTGTTTGATTCTTGGGACAGGTTTTGGAATTGATTGATTATTGGAGATTGGTGAAATGAGAAGTTAGGGATTTGTATAGATAGGTTCATTTTGGAAGATGTTATGGACTTTGTGTCTTTGTAAAAGGAGGTGTGTTGCCATTGATGTTGGAAGGAGGAAGGAGAAAGGAAAAAAATAAGGGGAAGGAAGAAGGGGGGTCATTTTTGGGGTATTTGTGTCTTTTTGTAGTCTAGTAGCTAAAATATTGTTAAGGATTAATAAATTGTTTAACTTAAATTACCATTTTCTTAGTAATATTAATTTGTGATAACCATTGATAATAAAAAATTTCAGACTTTACCACCGAGAAAAAATAAAAGTTCATGATTACCAGAGAGAATTAAAGGAGAAAATTGATTTCACCAACTCTTCCACATTGATGGGAAAGTAGATTTCTCACTTGAGTTTCCCTATAAATATCCCACTTGGGAATCGGAAAAACTCTCTTGAGTAAGAACTCAATTAGGCATCTCCACTTGAGAGAAAACCTATTAGCTCATTAATTACTCGAGTAGTGTTTTGGTCCGGCTTGGCTAACCTCCAAGCAAGAGAACCGTCGCGATTGTGTTGTGGGTGGATATCGTTAAAGGTCATTGCGCTTGCGAGGCTTATGCTTTCTCAAGTAACACTAGTGGAAAAAAGGTCATCCGTAACGGGCAAAAACAGCCCATCCGTAACGGGCAGCGGCCGTTACGTATGCGGCCGTTACGGATGGCCTTTCTTATTTGTAATGGGCACCGCCGTTACGAATAATGGCTTATTCGTAACGGGCACTTGAAAAGCCCATTACGAATTACCCATTATTCGTAACGGGCATTCTTTGCCAGTTACAAATAACAACTTGTTGTATTTTTATATGTGCTTATTTGTAACGGGCAATTCTCTCGCCCATTACAAATAGTCTGGAAATTAAATTTTTTTTTATAAATTTAGGCAGCATTTATTTATATTTATAATTAATAAATATTAATTATCCTTTGATAATAAACCTGTTCCTCTATATATATACCTGTAAATAAACAATTATACCGAACAAACATTCGTGGAAATTATTAAGACATAATAATATAAAGAAATAAATAATACATTACAAATAAAAACTTGTTTAAGTTTATCCAACACATACAACAACACTAATAATATATACATTGTTCTACCTAATAGTTATGCATTTAATAAATATTTAGATCTAAAGTATTGCGCCCATTGTTCTCGAACCACATTCAACTCGCCAACATCATAAAGGGCTTGTCTTGGACAAAAATCCTTCAAAAAAAACAAATGAATGAGGTTACAAAATAAAAATAATCGTTAGAATATATGTTTTCTTTCCCATATTTCATATTAAAGAAATACAACTCTATCTTTCCCATCGTTCATGTGTTGGTCCAAATTATAGAAATAAAACTCATAGCATGCATAATTAACTTATTTTTTGGTTTCTATGAATTGAAATCAATGAAATATGACCATTTACTCACTTTTGAGAGCATTTAGAGCAAAAAAAGGCTTCAAAATTGCCAAAAAAGCTACTAACCTCCTCTAAGACACCTTTGCACTCTAAGTGAGAAGTAACAATCTCATACATGTATCTCATAATGTAGTAGCCACACTCAACGCCTCCTTGTTGTTGAGCACACTAGCACATATAACAAATAGTTAAACATTTTGTTTTCAAAGTGAACAATGTATAACAATATGGGGTGAGTAGTGTATTTACCTCCATTTGTATGAATTTTAATTTTTGCCTATGTGATTTCAATTCATTCCATGTGAGATTCTCCTGATTTATAAGCCCTAAAAATATGATATATATTCTAACACTTAGAACAAAATAATATACAACACCACATACAACATGAAAATAGAAACTATTTTGTCAAAAAAAAAAAAAAGAAAATAGAAACTAGGGCACAATTTCAAGTTTGTGGCTCACGTCATCATGATTTCGGCAATTCTCAATTGTCGTGGTTTTTCTTTAGGTAGCTTCATAGAGTCAAACTCATATGCTAAACCTAATTGTAGAGCTACCACCACAAGAACCCAATGACCACTACATCATTTAAGAGGAAAACACAAGTTAGAGTATTAGGAAATTGGTGAAAAACATATTATTGATATAAATAAGTTTACTGGAAGTATAAAAAACATAGTTCGAACCTTGATACATATGGGGCCACTATGAATTTGCAACATTTACCCGTCTTTCTTACTTCATGCAAAAATGTATTCTTCACATATGTATAAGCTTCAAGGTAATCATTCTCAATTGAAGATTCAGAAATGACTTAAGGACAAAAGAATTTGATCTCATTTCTGTTGAAAAGGTCAATGAAGTTGTCTACTAAGTACCTACATGATAAAGTCATAGAAAAAAAAATCAGCATTATAGCAATAAAAATATTACTATAGTAAATATAACAACCAAAGTAAAGAATTATTAAGTAACCTACATGATATAAACCTGAATCAATTAAACATTAGCCCACGCTCCTCTTAGAAATTCAAGCTTCACTTGGTCTTCAAACCACACAACAAAGTGGCGATTATGCTCCTGTATCAATACATAGGAGCTGCTCTTGGGATTGTGAATTTTCAATTCATGGAGATGTTTTTCAATGTATGGATGAACTGCTCACTATTTATCAAAACAACAACTAAGATGAGTAAGATCCCAATCCACCACCCGCCTTACCCTTTCCCAGCGTTCAACCTGATTAGAACCTCCATCGTTCCATCACCTTCGTTCTACCGCCAAGTGCCAACCCCCCTATAATCATAGTTTGAGTTTTTTTGGATCTTGTTTATGAACATCTGATTCTCATACAAAATTCAGTTTTTCATGCTTGAAAATTTTCTATTTTGTGTAAAGATTATCGATTCAGCAATTGAAATTCTTAATTTTCCCAAACAAATGACTTGGATTTGAATTCCAGCAATTGAAATTCTAGAATTGAAATTAAATATTTGAAATGGAAGGGTATCCAAAACAACCTAAATGGAAATACAAACTACAACAAATTTCCATAAAATAAAAACACAACAAAAATTGGCAGAAAATTAAACATAAAAAAAAACAAATTTGAATTGGCATAAAATTAAACAAAAATCAAAAGAAAGAACCTCTCAATGCAATGCACTAATTAAACAGAAAAAAAAAACAAGCTACAAAAAAATTACTCATACCAAATTAACTGATAATACAGCAAATTTGAAACCCTAAATTAACTAAAAATCGAATTGGCAAAATTTGTGAAATGTATGAATTTGCATACCTGAGCACCGCTGGATTTACGAACCCTAGCAATAATCGAACTGCCCTTGATTTTCGAACCCTGGCAACCGACTTTTCTTCAACGGATCTTTGCTTCAATGGAAAGAGAAGGAAGATGCACTTCAATGGAGAGAGAAGGAAGCTGCGCTTCAAGGGAGAACAGAGCTACGCTTCAATGGAGAAGGGAGCTGCGCTTCAATGGAGAATTTGCAAGGGAGAAGGGTATTGCGAGGGATGAGGGAATTTGCGAGGGAGAGGGAGTCGCGAGGACCACTGGAGTTTGGGAGTGAGAGAGGGAGTCGTGACGAAGCTAAGGACCAACTGAGTTTGGAGAGGACTGAGCTAAGGATCGGATGGAGCTGAGCTTCAATTTTGGATAGAGAAAGGGGAAATATTTTGACAAAGAGAGTGAGAAATGGGAAATTAAAAAATTAGGGCTTTCTTTAAAACTTATTCGTAACGGACACTCTTTGTTAGTTAAAAATAATTGGGTCAATATTCAGTTGACTTTTCTATTTGTATCAGGTAAAAGTTGTTGGTTAAGAATAGTTGGTTATTCGTAACAAGTAGTATAATGCCCGTTACAAATAACAACTTATCCGTAACGGGCACTAATCCGCCCGTTACAAATATGTCTTTTCCTACTTAAGTCACAGCTTTTTTGTAACGAACATTGATTTTGCCCGTTACAAATGATGTAATTGTAACGCGAAATCATATGCCTGTTACAAATAGCCTGTTACAAATAAGATTTTTTCCACTAGTGTAAGAGCTCCATTTGGTACAGCGAAGAACGCTACAAGGGTAATTTAGTCTTTTTTCTAATATTAGTTGTGACTTTTTCCTTGAGCTCGGGTTTTATTTTCCGCGGTGAGTCAAACTCATCAAAACCCAACAGCGATATCGGAGCCTTGCTCATTTATTTTTATAACTAAAACATTTTCATGGTGTTTTTATGATTTTAATATTCTGATTTATGTTACTAATTAGATTAGTAGCTCGGTTTTATTATATTAATCTCATTTTAATCTGATTTTTGGCCCCGAACCCAGATTTTCGCCCAAAAATAGTGAATTTTTGGTGGAAACAACATTCTAAAAAGTTTTCAACCCGTTTAGGATTGTGAAAAAGCCAAAATCCGACCAGAAATGCCTTTTTTTTTAGGGTTTTTGGTTTTTAACGAAAAATTTTAAATCTTTTAACCTTGAATCTTAATGGCATATTTTTTGGTGATTATCTATTTGGTTTTTTCCTTAATATTTCTGCATTTTTTGACCTCTTTAAGCATGGTTACTTTGTAGTAATTAGTGCTTTAAAGATTGGTTAAATTTTCACATAATTGCAAATCCATTGCATTAAGTGTGAAAATTTTATTATTTGATGCTTCTAAGTACTAAAGATCCAATCTTTAATTGTTTAAGGGGTTGGAACATTGAGTTACTAAATTCCATGTTTTTTTCTTAAACCTTTTGATTTAATCACTTATTAAGTTGATTAGAATCATAAAGTTTCAATCTTGTGATGGAATTTTAATTTATCTTCATATTGGAAGATATAATTTTCAAGGATTCACAAGTTAAAGTTGGAATTTTTATTTGAATTTTTGTGTTCATAATTCCAACTCCCCTTTATCTTTGTCAAATCTCATGATTAATTTAAGTTAATTAAATCAATAGTGAGAATAGCCCTATTCATTTTATTGCATCAAGTTGAACCAATTTTATTAAAGAATAATTCTTGGAAATAATTTTGGTTTTGTGCACTTAGATGAATTTATTAAGTTGGACTTGTTATAATTTTCATTTTGCTCACTAAATTAATTCTGAAATCAATTAATTAAGTCACGCAAGGCGAAACACCCTTGGCTAGCCAGGCTGCACAGCAGCCCGCATGTGGCTGTTAAGGGGTGGCTGCCTGGTGACCAGCAGCATGGCGCACCACGGCCAGCAAGCAAGCATCAGCATGGCGCAGCAGCAGCACCTAGTTGTGCGCGCCATGCACGCTGTTGTACGTGTGTATGGTGTGTGTGGCGTGTGCAGCTAGTGCAAGCGTGAGCTTGTGCATGCGATGCTTGGTGCATAAGGGAGGTTAGTGAATGTCTAGCCGAAGCTTGGTGCTTAGCAAACAAAGCATTGTTGATTAGTGCTAGGCACACGAAAGCGTTGGGCTTTATTTTGCTTTTTGGCCGTTTTATTTATTTTAATTATGATTATTAATTTTAATTCAAATTTTGGAGGTTAGGCCTTGGTTTTGAGCGACACTTGCAAACTTTTATTTTGGCAAAATTTTGGGTTTACCGGCTTAATTAATGGGATTAATTAAGATGGATGCGGAATTTAGTGGGAGCTTCAATTTTAATTGCGCTAAATTACATAATTGGTTAAACAATTTTGACTAGTTTTAATTAGGCGCATAAATCGGATTAACCACCTAATATAGTTACTAGTTTACGCGTGTTTGTGCATTGTTACTTGTTTATCATTGTAAAATGCTTGGGCCATTCACAAAGAGTGAATAGATGAATGGAATGTATATTCTCCCACAGGTTTTATAAAAATGGCAACTAGTGGGGCCCGATTAGGATAGAAAATATGAACTGTGTTCCGTCATTTATTTTTGTAATTCTAAATACGGTCTGCGAACCATAGAGTATTTTTGTACCTTAATATTTCGATTAGTCCTAATCGTAGATACTAGTATTTGCATTATTTTGGTCATGTCTTGAAGACATAGGTTCTTGGAAGACGAAGCCATGAAGTTGCAAATGAAGACCGTTGAAGACTTGAAGACTCAAGGGGTCATGCTAGTTGCCAAATGCATTATTTATTTATATTTTCGATATATATTTATGATTATATATATGAATAATATGTTATATGCGGCATGTTTAGGATTTTGAATGTTGCAATGGTTAATTAAATTCACTTAAATCAACCAACATAGAAACCCTAGGTCCCTAAAATATTGAGTAAAATTTTCCATTTCAAAACAACACTTACCAACCTATTGAGAGTAGTGATGGGCTACGCCAAAGCGAGGCATCACTATTTTTCCCTAGGATACGTAAGGCATACCTGGTATGCATGTTGGTTTTGGTTATACTCAACGATATGAGTAATGGAGTGCTAACATGTCGTGGCAAAGTGAATAAGTTGTTGAGAGAGCATTAGATGCGACGATTTATCTAACCAAGAGTGGCTTGGAGCCATTCGCAAAGTGTTTCTTACCTTAGAATATTGAGTGTTAAGACAAGCCAAAGCATGCTTAACTACTCATTGATTCTTTGGATCTTAGAATCGACTTATTCTCAACAAATGGGGACAATTTAATGTATGAATAAGACGTTTAAATAAGTTTTATAAGTATTCATGATTTCAATCTTATTTAAGTATTATGAATAGTTTTTCGTTTTAAATTCTGGCAATTGTATAATCATGTCTTCAACTAACAATGACAACAACCTAATGTGCCCGGAACTTCCCGAAAAGTTACCATTTTGCTTGAACTTGGTGAACTTTAAGGAGTGGGAAGAAGAACTTCGAAAGACCCTCCGAAATTGCTACCTAGAGCACATTCTCGACATACCCATCTTGAGTTTCTACTCAAAAGAGGTTATGAGCGATAAGGCTCATAAGGAATGGGGTTGGGATTGCAAAAGAGTCTCATGACTTATGGCAAACTCCATCCCAGAACAATGGAAGGGGAAGTTCTCCAACTATTTTCCGGACATGCTCCTCAAAGCTCTAAAGGATAAAGTCAATTTAGGGTCACCAAGAGCATCAATGACAACTATGATGGTCTCGTGGAGGAAGTGACTAGGTCACTCTCCAACATGAAGATCAAGCCACCGCAAGAGGGGTGCCTTGCCAAGGAGAGGCAAGAGGTATGGGCACAAGTCTACAATGCTAGACTAAGACTCGGAATGCCACTTCGAGCTCACGTGCTTCAAATGACAAGGCTATTCACTCACTTGGCGCTCATTGGCAAGCCGGTGGAGGATGAGCAAGCTGCTCACATGCTATTGAGTTCTCTCCACTCGGGCTATATCACATTGAAGATGCGGCTAACTGCCAATCGTGACAAACTCTCTTTGATGGAGGTTGTTAATGAGCTTCAATGGGCCGACCCTTGCGGAAGTGATAGACTCAAGCTTGCTCTAAAGGAAAAGAAGAAGGAGTTCAATAACAAGGCAAGAATGCGATGCTTTTACTATAGTCGGCGGGGCCACTACAAGAGAGAATGCAGCATGTACCTGGAAGATGAGGAAAAGGGAAGAGAAATCTCTACCTCAGGTATCTTCTTTATAAATTACACTTGAATACAAGCAATTCATAAGGTATTAGATACCATTAATGACTCACTATATGCTCTTATTTCAGGAACCAAGTGAGAAGGGCTTACCAAGTGGATGTGGATATACAAGCGGAAGAAGAAGATAATCTTTCCGGAAGGCTTGTAATCACATAGTTTTTCTTGACATATAACTTGTTTAAGTTTTTGTTATCAACCATACATTGATCTTTTGACGTTGGACGTCATCTTTGTTTTGATCACAAGACTTTTGTTTTAAAAGTCTTGTTCAGATTTTTATGGTATGACACATTTATCTAAAATGTGGTTTCATTAGACAACCAAATTTATAATGTTAATAATACCACAAAGAAAGCTAAGACCATTGAATCAAATTAGACGTACTTGTGGCATTGTCGTCTTGGCCACATTAACATCAAACGCATCAAGAAACTTGTACAGGAAGGTGTTCTTGACTCATTCGATTTACAATTGTTTAAGAAATGCGAAGGATGTTTATTAGGCAAGATGATAAAGCAGGCATTCTCTAAGTTAGGATAAAGGGCAGGTGACTTGTTGGCCTAATTCACACCGATGTATGTGGACCAATGAGCTCCACCACAAGAAACGGCCATCGATATTTTATCACCTTCACAGACAATTATAGTAGATATGGCTATGTCTACCTTATGTCGCACAAATCTGAATCGTTTGAAAAATTCAAAGAATTTCAGAATTAAGTTGAAAATCAAAGCCCTTCGATCAAATCGAGGTGGTGAATACTTGAGCCAAGAATTCGATGACCATCTGAAAGAAAAGGGTATACTTTCAGAATTGAAACCTCCAGGAACTCCACAATGGAATGGAGTATCCGAAAGGAGAAATCGAACCTTGTTGGACATGGTACGATCAACAATGGGTCTTAGTGATTTTCCTATCTCTTTCTGGTGACACTCACTTCTAAGTGCGGCACTTACACTGAACCGTGCTCCATCAAAAGCTGTAGAAAAGACTACATACGAGCTATGAACGAATAAACCTCCTAGGTTTTCTTTTTTAAAGAGATGGGGATGCGAAGCATATGTCAAGAAATTGATTTCTAACAATCTTCACCCCAAATCTGACAAGGTTTTCTTTGTTGGCTATCCAAAAGAAACCAGAGGGTATTATTTCTACAACAAATCCGAGAACAAAGTGTTCGTTGCTCGCGATGGAGTCTTTTTGGAGAAGAAAAATCTTTCCAAAATGACAAGTGGAAGGAAAATCGAACTCGATGAAGTTTGGGAGGACGAGCAACAAAATCAGATTGATAGTCAAAGTGCTCAAACAGCATCTGTTGACGCTGGTCAAAATGTGTAAAGTCAAACCGACAATGCAAATGCTCAATCCATTACCCTACGTAGGTCGTAGAGGCCGAGGTCTCAACCTGGTAGGTATCTTGGTGTTGTATTAACCGAGAATCAGGACATCCTGGTAATGGATGGAGACGAACCGGCAACCTATAACCAAGCGATGGCGAGCATCGACTCTGTTAAATGGCAAGAGGCCATGAGATCTGAAATGGATTCCATGTTTGAACATCAAGTCTGGGAATTGGTTGACTTACCTGAAGGTTAAACACCTATCGAATGTAAGTGGATTTTCAAATTGAAAACCGACAAAGATGGAAATGTATTCATTTATAAAGCTTGACTGGTAGCAAAAGGTTACAGGCAAATTCATGGTATTGACTACGATAAAACCTTTTCTCCGGTTGAAATGCTTAAATCCGTTCGGATCCTCCTAGCGATTGCTGCATATTACAACTATGAAATATGGAAGATGGACATCAAAACCGCCTTTCTCAATGGAATTTTGGAAGAAACTGTGTATATGAAATAGCCTGAAGGTTTTGTTGACCAAAACAATGCTGGGAAAGTCTGTAAGCTTAAAAAGTCCATTTATGGGCTAAAGCAAGTTAGAAGAAGTTGGAATCTACGATTCGATGAAGCAATCAGTAAGTTTGGATTTATCAAGAATCTAGATGAATCTTGTGTTTACAAGAAGGTCAGTGGGAGTGACATTGCCTTCCTAGTCTTATATGTCGATAACGTATTGCTCATTGGAAATAGAATTCCGATGTTACAGTCTGTAAAGGCATGGCTTGGAAAATGTTTTTCAATGAATGACTTGGGAGAGGCTAAGTACACATTAGGCATGCAGATCTATAGGGATATATCTAAGAGGATGATTAGATTGAGCCAGAGTACTTATATCGATAAGGTACTGGCATGATTCAAAATGCAGGAGGCCAAAAGAGGTCACCTACCCATGTCACATGGCATAACTCTAAGCAAGAAGCAGTGTCCAAAGACACCTGTAGGAAATATTTCAGGCATCTCACACTTGAGCCCCACTGTGATCATACACTTAAGCATGGTGGCGTCCAAAGGGAAGGAAGGTAGTTCAAAAGAGTTGCCAACAAGTTTTAGGAACTTGTAAACCATCCATAGGGTGAAGGTTACACCCCTTCACAATCAATGAGATCGCTAACTCCATAGTGGTCTGGAACCATGACTGGATATTCGGGGATGAAGGTACAAATCCAACCTAAAAGAGGTTGAACCTGCCCTAAAAATAGGCCTCTACTTTATTCTTCTCATATTCATGTGCACTTTTTGACTAACGTACAATCAATATATTAATCCTAAACCTATTTAGTCTATGTTGGTTGAATATTAATGCACAAACAAAACTATTATTGGCGATCACTTGAATTAAAATCATATTAGCCTAAAATAAAATTATTAATTATCTTATTAAGCGTGATTTCAAGAACAAATTCCCTTTAAAACTGCAAGAGAGAGCATGATCAAGCAATAACAATAATATATATCAAGCAACATAATAATATATTGACACAACAAATCATCATCATAATCTCAATCTCAATAAAACAATAAAATTACTTACTTTGTTTCCTCGTATCTCTTTCGATCAAAACAATACACACGTTAGTAACTTCAAGGAAAATATTAAATCAAACAATTAAATCAAATAATTAAAATAGAGATTTGGGACTAATCCCTCAGAAATTATCAACCTTTCACGTTTAGGGCGAAAGCAAATTCGAACTTGGCTAGATGTGTCTAGAACTTGTGAATTCGGAATTTTGTAAAAGGGAAGGTTAGAAATAGGGAGAAAATAAGGTATTGCTTGAGAGAATTAAGGATAATTGATGATTGTTGATGATTCTGAATGAATCTTAGTTTTGATGATTCTCAGTGAATCTGAGTGAATGAAAACGGGGAAATACAACCCTTTTTATAAAGAAAGTAGTCCGAAAACGATAAAAAATAATCAGAATTTGAATCGAAATAAAACTGACCCCTTTCGCCAGCGACAAAGCCCAGCGCAAAACGACAAGCATCACGCATGGTGACAAGCTCTGTCGCTTGGCGACAGACTTGTCGTTTCGCGCTAGTTAAAAGATAAAACGCGCTTTTGTACGGAATCCTTTCCTTAATATAATTAAATAATTAAACTCCGTGTTTATCAATTTTAAATCAGATTTTATCAAAATAAAACACTTATTTTATTTCAAATCAAATTCATTATTTTTCTAAAAAATATAATCATTAATCCTAACTCTATTATAACTCAAAAATAACCTTCTAGACTAGTTTAGAAAATTAGAACCAATCCTAATAATTTTAGAAATAATAATTAATGGACCCTCCACTAGATCATTGGGCCATAAAACCATTTCAGACCCAATTTAGTACTTTGGCCATAACTTCCACAATATTCATCGGAATTGGGCTTATAATATATCATTAGAAAGCTCTTTGTGAGCTCGACCCAACTACTCTATTATTGGCCTCCTGTCATGGGCCAAACTAAATTGGACTAGCTTTTTCATAAATAGAGAAGATTTTCGAAAACATAAAGAAAGATTTTATTAAAATAACCGCATCACAAGACTTTTCACACTTTCACCTCATTCGATAATCAAGTGACGTGAAAAGTACTCATCACTATGTTTGCCTTTGGGGAGACACAATTGGGTGTCTACAACACCTGATAAGCGAGAAAGGATGAATCAGATTCCATATGCTTCGCTTATTGGATCGATCATGTATGCCATGATATGTACTAGGCCAGATGTATCGTATGCCTTGAGTGCTATGAGCCGATACCAATCAGACCTAGGAGAGGCGCATTAGACTACAGCCAAGAATATCCTAAAGTATATGAAAAGGAACAAGGATAAATTCCTGGTATATGGTGGCTCATAAGAATTAGTTGTTGAAGGTTATACCGACACAAGCTTCCAAACAGACATAGACGATTTCAAATCACACTCTGGATATGTGTTCTGTCTAAATGGAGGAGCATTTAGTTAGAAGAGTGCCAAGTAGAGCACAACTGCAGATTCTACAACTGAAGCCGAGTACTTGGCAGCTGCTGAAGCGGCTAAGGAGGTAGTCCTGATTCGTAAGTTCGTTGGTGAACTTGATGTTGTACCCTCCATCGAGGGTCCAACATGTCAAGAGGAACAACAAAAGGTTGTTGGTGAACATGTCAATAGCCCTCTATTGTGATAACAATGGAGCTATTGCTCAGGCTAGAGAGCCAAGGGAACATCAGAAGGTCAAACATGTCAAGCGGCGATTTCACATGATAAGGGAATGGAAGTCAGAGGGTGAAATCAGAATTTGTAAAGTTGGAAAGGACGACTATGTAGCCGATCCACTTACTAAACCTCTGCCTCAAGTGAAGCACAATAAGCACGTTGAGGCAATGGGAATCAGGCACGTTGGAGATTGGCTTTGATTTCACTATTTAGTGTTTTAATTAATTTTTGAACATTTTAATGTAAGACACTAAGATGAACCATTCAGATTTTGGAGTAATTTGATTTCATGCAATTTTATCACTCCGTTTCTATATATTTTTGGTTTAGAATTAAATATTGAGTCCACTCGATTTTGAGAATATTCAAAATAGGGTATTAAGACTAGTCTTGGATAAAGAAACACCTATTATAATCGAACATTGAATATTATAATCGAAAATTATCCCTAATCGAGGTCATTTAAATGATGGACGATTAATGACTGCTTGAGATTAGTGTGTAGTTCGATTTATAGCACCGTTTCTTGTGCTACAAGGACATGATTGTCAAAAATCATTTGCACATGTATTGGTTCAGAACCATATTGGATCGACCTATGAGAATACTTTAAGAGATTTAAAAATCGTCATAAGTATACTTCTCATTATGGTTATCGGAACCTCTTTCCTCGACCATGAGTATTGTGAGTTATCTTGTTTGAGTACTAGTCCGTTTTCATGTTAGTCAAACGTCTACCGTACATGGAGATTATAACGGCAACACTCGGACGGCTAGGTCCTCTTAGTAAGAGAAGCTTACATTACAACACAGGGAATGTCCCCCTACTAACAATAGGGAACATGTTTTTGTTGTTTACTAGGACTCTCGAAGAGCGGGACTGTGAAAATGCATGGCCTTGCTCGGATGGATTTCAGAAATCATCTGTTTATTGGCATTCAAACTCGGATTTCGAGAAACACTTCTGGACGTAATAAGGATGATGAATAATCTTACCTTATAGTTCATGAAGAGTCATTAAGTAACATAGGAAAAAGCCTATACACTAAAAGCGCACTTGTCCGGAAGGACAAGTGGGAGATTGAAAGGAATGGTGTCCTTCGAACAAGTGTATTATTCCGATAGAGGATTCGGACCTATTTGAAAGCTATTTATTCAGTAAGTTCAAATGATAGGAATGCCTAGGTGGAGGTCGCTTCCGATCAGTAATATTAATACATAATTAATATTACATCTTAATCTTGACTGAACCCTTCGGTTCACACCCAAGCAACTAACGATCCGACACGACGAATTAATTCGGAAGGAATTAATGAGTCGCTCGAGTATTAAATATTTAGACGTCGAAAATCAATCTAGGAGCGTCGAAACCGAGCATCGCAAGTCGAGTCGAATAAAGAAAAGACATGAAGATAAAATCAATCATTAATTAACGATTTACCGAAATACCCCTAGCATCGGAATGCCCCGAGCAAACGGAGTGGTAGGGGCATTTGGTATACCAAGGTAGCTAACATGTGCACCAAGCCGAGCCTAGGCTGGCTGGATGGTGCTGCGGCATGCTAGCGCACCACAACTAGCAAGGCTGCCAGCACATGGCTAGCAAGCCATTCTAGCATGTGCGAGGGCAGCCGCAGCAATGAGCTAGCAGTGCTAGCTTGCTAGCATCCATCTAGCGTGTTAACACTGCTAGAAGCGTTGCGCACATATGGCTTCAGCCAGCCGCACAGCCATGCATAGCAGCAGGCCAGCCGCACACACCAAGCGCCAACTAGGCTGCTTAGGTGCCAAGGTTTGGCCTGCCACGTGGAAGCGCCCATTGGTGCAAGTGGCATAGGGGAGTCGATTTTTGGGAAGCTTGGGGATCAAGTATTGGTCCCCCCCTTTCCCTTGTGGTCCTTACCAAACCCCTTCTCTTAGAATGCCACTTGTTGATTAATTAGAAGTTGGCTATTTTTTTTTTTTTATTTACAAATAAAAGGAGAAAATTGATTTTACCAACTCTCCCACATTGATGGGAGAGAGGATTTCTCACTTGAGTTTCCCTATAAATATACCACTTGGGAATTGGCAAAACTCAATTGAGTAAGCCCAATTAGGCATCTCCACTTGAGAGAAAACCTATAAGCTCATTAATTACTCGAGTAGTGTTTTGGTCCGGCTTGGCTAACCTCCAAGCAAGAAACCCGTCGCGATTGTGTTGTGGGTGGATATCGTCGAAGGCCGTTGCGCTTGTGAGGCTTAAGCTTTCTTAAGTAAGAGCTCCATTTAATCGAGCGAAGCACGCTACAAGGGTAATTTAGTCTTCTCTCTAATCTTGTTATTTATTCGTTTTGGTTATATTAATTGTGATTTTTTCCTTGGGCTCGGGTTTTATTTTCCGCGGTGAGTCAGACTCATCGAAACCCAACACGTACGTCTTGGCCTTCTTTGATTTTGTCTGCTGGCTGTTGGCCACCCAATCTTCCTTTTGTTTGCTGTTTCCTTCTTTTTTTTTTCCCGGCCGAGTCTTGCTGAGAAGGTTTCTTCTTCTCAGCTCCCTTAGCCGGTTTCTCTGCTTTAGTGAGGGAACAAAAATATGACACTTCAATGTAGGCTTCGGTCTCTCGCAGCACGCCTTCGTACGTCTGAACCTTTTTTCTGACTAGATCAAACTTAAGACCATTATGCCTTAATCCCTGGACTGAGAGTGTTAAAGTAGTTGATGCACCCGGTCGGCAAGCTATTACACCAGTCCTGCGTCATGCCCTTAAGGGTGGCCAAGAAGCACTTGCACCATGTGGCATCCTCCACACTTTGCAAATACATTAAATTTTTGTACAAAGTGACGTGCTCTTCCAAGTTACCCGTACCATCATAGGCACCCACAAGTACTCTCTTAACCTTCACTTGTTGAGGAGAGTTAAGAATTGCCTTAGAAAACGGAGGCGGCTTGTCACCGAGATTTAACAAGCGCATTTGCCAATCAATGGGCTGAGGTTGTGTGGATAGTTCGGCCAGGTAAGCTTCCTGGTCGAACGGCTGGCCATATTGCCTGTACTGTCCGAAGACAGGAGGGTTAGGTGGCAAAAATGCGTTGAAATTCTTGGGCGTCTGATATTGAAATGCTTGAACTAGAATTGGAGTTTGAGTACGATGAGCTTGACTTCTGCTGGGACGGCTGAGCTGGTATGCTTAGAGGGGGTATGGTTTGAGAAATCATCCGGCATAGTTGGTGTAGAGACGGTGTCCGAATAGGTTATTCGTTCACGCTTCTTATGACGTATGTACTCCCTTGCATCCTTCCAATGCTGAGACGGCTTAGTTATCTCTTTCTAAGGTTGTCTGGTCTGCCCCCAGACGACTGCGTTTTTCTCAAGGAGCCTAAACATCCATCTACGACACCCTCAACGAACGTTCATGTCGACGGAATAGGGTATTCCCAACATCTTCAGCATTGATCACCTTGCTCTAGGTCTTCTTTTGAGTGCCCTCTCCTCCTCTTCTAGGCGATGACCTAGAAGGAGAAGGCATCTTACCCTCAAGATCTCTTCAGAGCTTGCTCAAGGCGAGCTTAAGTGAACCAGAAGTCACCGGAATATCCTCGGCCTCATAAAATGAAGCGCTCAGAGGATCACTGACCAATTATTGCCATAACGGATAAGTATCCCCACAGACGGCGCTAAATGTTTCGTGGTTTTTTAGAATCCCTTGGGATACTGGTCACGCTCCACGGACAAAATGGCTTGGACACCTACAAAACACGAATATTCCATTGCCGGAATATTCGCCTCCGACGGTTAAGTTAGTAACCGGAAATCGGAAAGCTAGAGAGAGAAAGAAGAGAGAAGTTGGAACTGATTTTATATCTATTGAATGTTATGTCATTAATCCATCCCTCCCATCTGTAGGGAATATTTCAAGCATCCCACACTTGAGCCCCATTGTGATCATACACTTAAGCATTGTGGCGTCCAAAGGGAAGGAAGCTAGAGCAAAAGAGTCGCCACAAAGTTTTAGGAACTTGTAAACCGTTCACAGGGTGAAGGTTACACCCCTTCACGATCCAAGAGATCGCAAACTCCATAGTGGTCTGGAACCATGACTGAATATTCGGGGATAAAGGTACAAATCTAACCTAAAAGAGATTAAACTTGCCCTATGTAGGCCTCTACTTTATTCTTCTCATATTCATGTGCGCTTTTTGACTAACATACAATCAATATATTAATCCTAAACCTATTTAGTCTATGTTGGTTGAATATTAATGCACAAACAAAACTATTATTGGCGATCACTTGAATTAAAATCATATTAGCCTAAAATAAAATTATTAATTACCTTATTAAGCGTGATTTCAAGTACAAATTCCCTTTAAACCTGCAAGAGAGGGCATGATCAAGCAATAACAATAATATATATCAAGCAACATAATAATATATTGACATAACAAATCATCATCATAATCTCAATCTCAATAAAGCATAATAATATTAGCAAGATCCTACGCATGATACTAACAAGATTAATAACAAATCCTAGCATGTCACTAAACAATAAAGATCAAAGCTTTAGCCTAACATGATACTAGCATGATAGAAGAAAGTAGGAAACAACCTAAACTTGATACTAGAAAGAAATAAATAACATCCTAACATGATACTAGGAATTAAAATAATCTAAACATGATTTTTACAAAATAAAACAATAAAATTACTTACTTTGTTGCCTCGTATCTCTTTCTATCAAAAGAATACACACGTTAGTAACTTCAATAATAATACTAAATCAAACAATTAATTTAAATAATTAAAATAAGGATTTGGGACCAAGCCCTCAGAAATTATCAACATTTCACATCAAGGGCGAAGGCAAGTTCGAGCATGGCTAGGCGTGTCTAGAACTAGTGAATGAGAAATATTGTATTTTGAAAATTCTAGGCTTAGAAATCAAGAGAGAGAAGGAAAGATAAATCTTTAGCTTTTAGAGAGAAGAGATGATGATTGTTGATGATTGTTGGTTGATTGAAAACAGGGAATAAAGACCCTATTTATAGAGAAAAACATCCAAAAACGATTAGAAAAGAGTTAGAATTCGAATCGGAATAAAATTGGTTCTGTTGCAGAGCCATCGCGGCGAGATAGGGTCCATCGCAACGCGATCGGGCCATCGTTTCGCGATGGAACAGTTTTTTACGGATTTTATTTTTATCATATCTTTTAATCCATAAGTCCAAATAAGGAATATAATATGTCGTTGGAAAGCTCTTGAAGTCTAATTTATAACCCAATTAGAATAAAATTAAAATATTTTGTAAATAAAAAGATATGGCCGAAATAGTAGAAGGGTGTCAGTTTTGGATAGAGTTTCGTATTTCTTTCATATCTTTTTCGTTATAGCTTGCAATTAATATTATAATATATCATTGGAAAGATAATTTCAAGATCTACCCAACCATATAAAATTTGGATAAAAATTATGAGGAAAAAAATAATATCTAATCATCTTTGAACGTCTTTCATTTCGAATGGAAATAGGACTTAAAAAAGGGAAGTTTTATTCAATTTCAAACTCTTTAACCTTATCTTTTCAAAAGGATGATTAAGATCTTTTAGAAACTAATAGAAGCTTCTACTTAATTATAATTTGTTTAGGAATGGGATTAAACCTTTGGACCCTCCACATGATCATTGGGCCGTAGGTATAATCCGGTTTGGGCCCAGTTTAGTATTTCGGCCATAACTTCCTCATTATTCATCGGAATTGGGCTTATAATATATCGTTGGAAAGGTATTTTCAAGCCCCATACAACTACACTACTATTGGACCCTTATCATGGACCAAACTCAACTATACTGGACGTTTTTCGTAAATAGAGTACGAAAAAAAATATTTTTGAAAACAGCAAGAAATATTTTTATTAGAACATTTCAGAAAACAGATGCATCACGAGACTCTTCAACATTTCACCTTACTTGATATCAATGACGTGAAAAGTACTCATCACTGGGTTTGGTTTTTGGGGAGGCACAATTTGGTTTCTACACCATCATAAATGATTGGGGTATTTATAGGGATGGAAAATTGTGCCCCTTTATGGTTAGTTACCTAGGATAACGTGCTCTGATTGGAGGCGCAATCAGGAGAGGGCACGTGTCCCTTTGGGGCGCTGTTTTGCGGCTGTCTAGGATCTTAGGCCTTCTGATGTAAGGAGGCCTTCATTCTTCATTCTCTTTTTTCCGATGCTCTTATGCTTGACACGTGTCATCTTCCTATAGGGACACGTGTTGCCTCTTTATTGGGGTATTTTTTACCCTAAACAAAGGGCACACAAACATTTTCATGAGAAAAAATCTATTCTAAAAAGAAAAGAAAATTAAAGCGATAAAACACGGGTTACTTCCCGAGAAAGGCTTGCTTAAGGTCCAAGCTTGACCGCTCTAGTAAATAATATTGCAACGAATGCAAGATCTTGTCAAATTGATGAGTGTCATTTATGGCACTCATTTAGCTTCTTTTAGGATGATTTTACATGATTTTTATATCTCTTTTACTTCCTTTTCTATAGTTTTGCTTACATTTTCCTTACTTTGCATTTTCCTTAGATGTTTTCTTATTTTCTTACTTTTCTAGTGTATTTTGCATTTTCTTCTTTACTTGTTTGATCTTCTTTGTTTATAGGAAGTTGGCGATGTTCAAGAGCCTCAAGTGTGTCCTCCTCGGAGTTTTCAAGCCAAAGAGATATCCCACTTCTATATTTGAAGCCCAAGAGCAAAAGAGTTCAAGAGCATGGTCATCAAGGTTGCGCCCTCATGTCGTGTGGGCATGAAAGATTTGTTTCGAACCCACCAAAAGTGCTCTAACTTACTGCTTATATCATCATGGCTCATCCGGAGCTCATGAGGACAAGCTTGGTCGCACTTGGAGGGTTCCCCTACACCAGCTGCGCGCGCGAGAGAGGAGCGGCCGTGCTAGACTGCTGCGCGGCCACGCCTCCTTCTACTCCTTGTTCTGTACCCTTTTTGTAGCGGCCGCGTACATGAGTGAGGGGTCGCGCTCTTTGAGGTCCTTTTTGGACGTCTAATTAACTTCCCTGTAGTTAGTTTTGCTATATATAGAATTTCCTTCATTTTCTAGAAAAAAAAGGAAGGAGTTGGAAGGAATTAAAATCAAACTTTTTTTAGAATTAGATTTTTAGAAAGAGAAAATCTTGATTTGGTAATTTTGTTCTTAGATTTTTAGAGAGAGAAACTCTTGATTTGGTGGTTTTGTTATTAGATTTTAGAGAGAGAAGCTTGGTGTTTGATGATTGTGATATTAAGATCTTCATTCCTCTTTGATATTGATCAAAATTTTGTAAGAATCCTTTACTTTTCAATGCCATTTGATGTTTGATTTTGATATATTGTTGAATTTACATTGTTTCCTTGAATTTAATTGTTGAAGTTTGAATTACAATGTTGATGATAAGATTTATGATTTCTTTTGTTTTTCATTTCAATTTCACTATGATTAGTGAGTAGTTGATTTGCTAGGGAATGTGGTGAAGCATGTGTTAATGATAATCTAATGCTAATTAGGGGTTTTTGATTGAATTGTTGATGTGATTAAATTAGTTAATGAAATTTGTGCATGTGTTATGTTGGAAAAGGAGTAGCTAACCTTTATGATCATGCTAGATTGCATAATGGCCTTCAATGACCGAACAATTGATTTGGATGCTATTATTATCGTTTGATCTCGATTTGTGATTTTCCTTTGAAGTAATTTGTAGAGAAATCTAGCTTGACCCTAGGAAATAGCCTATTGAGTGATTTTGATTGCTTGTTCCATTTTCCCTCGCATCGCCTGTTGATTGAATTCCCTCGAATTAGCAAGATTGTTATTAATGCATGTGGATCCTAAGTTCCCTAGTGTTTTGATATTAAATTCTATTTGATTTTGCTTGATTGATTTGATTCCATTAGTATAGACCAACCCACTCCCTTAGCCTTCGGAATAGCTTAGCATCGACCTTAGCACTCCCTCCTTCCCTTGGGATTCGACCTAGACTTACCCTATACCTCGGTTTGGTTTAGCTTTATATATATTGTTTTGGCCGGGAAATCTATCCTCCAACGACCTAGGTTTTACCGTAGTAAAAAAATGGCGTCGTTGCCGGGGAGGGCATGGTGATTGCTATTGTTGTTTGATTCTATTCCATTTATTTGAAAAATACAAAAAAAATTTCATATTTTAGGCTACATTTGTAGCCGTGCTATTGTTATTTGCTTTGAGTTTTTGTATGCGTAGGGCAAGAGATCGAACTCTAGTTCCATTTAATCCGGAAATTGAGAGAACCATAACAAGGATAAGGGTTGCTAATCGATCTTCAAGTCCAAATTCCCCAAGAGAGGAAATCCATTAAGAAAGAGAAGAAGAGGATCGAGGAAGCATGGGAGCTAATCCAAGAGTACGTAGCTTTGAAGAAGTTGGGAACTCCCGGAGCTTATAGGTTTGAAAGTGGGATTGCTCCACCTATGACACCGGCAAATGACTTCGAGATAAGGCCGGTAATGATCACTTTGATTGAGAGGCGTCAATATAGTGGTGCAAATCATGAGAGCCCTCTCCACCACCTTAAGGAATTCGAGAAATATTGCAATACAATCAAGGTGAATGGGGTTTCTCAAGAATTCATCCGCCTTAAGCTTTTCCCCTTCTCTCTTATCGGGCGTGCTTTGGAGTGGTTAGACAAAGAGGTGAAGCCTAATTCTTTAAGAATTCATCCACCTTAAGCTTTTCCCCTTCTCTCTTATCGGTAGTTTTTTAACAATGTATGTTACTTAGGTCAGGAAGCTAAGCATCATATGTAGCGTGTTATAAACAAATAAACCATCTTGAAAGTTACGTAGGTTTGGAAGCCAAGCACGTATACATTAGTTATTGCTGAGTATTGCTTAGGTCATGGAGCTAAGTGTCACATAGTGTATGAAGAACAATCTTGATTATCGTTGCTTAGATCTGGAAGCTAAGCACGTATATAGATGAAGTGATTGTTGAGTATTGCATAATGAATGTCACTTAGGTCAAGGAGCTAAGCACGTTATACTTTTTATGATTACAGATCTTTGATAAATGTTTCTAAACACATTATGAGATGCGTGAAACAATTAATATTGCTCTGGTTAGGAAGCTAAGCAAGTTTACAATGTTTTTTTTCAATGAATGTTGTCTTAAAAGATGATGAAGCATGCGCGGTAGAGGAACAAGATTTCATGATAAAGGGTTCCTAAGGGAAGGATGATATGGCTATGTATGTGTGAAAGAAGTGTGTGAATGTGATACTAAAGCTGGCTGCAAAGGTTATGGTGATGAAAAGAAATGTGAGAAGAGTAGAGATGGTGACTCTTTAGGCTTGGTAGGCTAAGTGATGTGGGTTCAAGCCCCAAGTCTAGCTCTAGATGGATAGGGATAAGCATTGGATATTCTTTGGCTCGATCATGCATATGAATGTGGTTGCACCTCGATGTGAGGTTTCCTACGTATCCGTTAGAAATCAGGCCAAACATAGCTCTAATCGAACTTTGCACAAGTGTGTGTACATCTCAAAGAGGTCTTTTGAGGGTTGTAATGTGGTTAAGCTGATGATTTAAAGAAGAAAAGGGTAAAGGCTCAAGACCCGAGAGAAGCCCCCTAAAGATATGCAATTGTGTTTTGAAATTAGAATTTTGCATGTTTTAGTTTTCATTTTTTTTTTTTTTTTTGAATTTTTGTTCTTCTTTTATTTTTCTTCTTTATTCTTTTGAACCAATGTAGGAAATCTTGGATCATGCTGTCCATCACTCACTTGGCATTCATGTTTCTCGAGCACGGTACCAAGCACTCGATAAGAGATGCAATTCGAGACGTGCTCATATCAAAGACACTGTAACACTTGCCCTTAGAAATTGTTTTATTATTTTTCATTCTTTTTAGAACTTGCTTTGAATGTTACATAAATCACACACCTTCCCATCCCAAGGTTAAGTGAATGTGGGTTGAAGAATTGAAAGTCAAACGTTAGACGAGGCTCAAAGAGGTTAATGAATAAATGGAAATGTGATTGAATGAATGGTTTAAGGGGAAATGATAGATTGCAAAGGTGTCTCAAATCATTGGTATACCTTGTGTTCGGTTCGGCAAAATTTTTTTTTTCTTCTTTTTTTTTTTGCTAGTCACATGATGGAATGTAAGAAAGAGATGCTTATTTATGAAGAAGGTAAGAAACGTGTCGCATAGACACATGTATAAGGATAACCTATGCTAGACTTTTTAGAGGGAAGGGTTTGAAACAAAAGAAGAAGAAAACATGAAATCTTGGTGAGAAGCTTGCATCATGCTTTGTATTCGTGGCTGTTTATGAGTTACTTCTTGCAGCCTGGTGAGGAAAGAAGTTTGTTGTTATTTATGCTTTATTGGAAGGAAAGAAGGAAGGAATGACATTCCCCTTATTCTTCAAATTGTTTCCTAGTGGGTTTAGACTCAACTACTATGTAAGCATGAACTCACTTAATGTAAACACCTAAAAATGTCTCCCCAAAACCAAACCTGATGATGAACAACCTTTCACCGCCATTATTGGTCGAGTTGAGTATTAAATATTTGGAGTGCTTAAATCCATATTCATTCCCAATACATTTCATAAACCAACCCAATTCCTAGCCCACTTTGCTAAACCATAACTTACTTTCCACTTTTCGTGTCCACATCACAAAATCGAGAGAAACCAATTTTATGGACCTATAATTTTGATTCAACTATTATTTTTTTGGATAAGACTTTCAATAATATTTCCAAAGATATATCATAAGCCCAATTCCGATTTAAAACGAAAAAGATATGAGCAAAACACTAAACTCGGCCCAAAACCGACACCCTTTCACTAAAACGGTCATATCTTAAAATCTACAAAATATTTTGACCTGATTCTTATTGTATTGGAAATTATAATTGATAATATTTCCAACGATATATTATATGACTTATTTCGAGTTACGGATCAAAAGTTATCATAGTTTTAAAAACGCGTAAAAACTGGATTTGCCGCGTCACGGCATAAATGCCACGCCACGGTGTTTTGTGACATGTCACGGTACTCTGTACCGTGTCACGGTATTTTGCACCTTGACACGGTGTTTTTATAGGGCTTTTTCTTCTCGGCGCTTCACGTCTAGGATTCCGTGCTTCACCCTACTCTTTTTCTCTATAAATACGAACCTAATTTCTCCGGCTTCGGTGGACCAAAAATCGTTCTCTTTCTCCCTACACCAACAGTCATTCTCTTCTCTCTCTTTAGCCTAAATACTAGCCTCCTTATTCTTCCATAATACTTCCCCTAAGCACTCCAAGGAGTCCATACTTGACCCGAGGTTCCGTCCTTAAACTAAGGTGTAAAAGGTGGAGTTAACTGAGGGTTTGGACCAAATCAACTCTATTTTTGATTAAATTTAATTATACCAATTTGATTTTATTTTTTGATTGAAGTTACTAACAATTTATTCATGATGTAGCAATTCAAGGAAACGCGGAAAGTGAGTAATTAATCACTTAATTACTCTTATTTTTATTCTTGTTGCCAGTATCATGATTAGGTTTATATATATTTGATTTAACTAACAATTTATTGTTAAATTTCTTCCAATGTTGATGTTTATTATATTTTTTTATTGTTTATCACTATATTGCAGGTTTAAAGGGAATATGTAATTGAAAATCACGCCTAATAAGATAATTTGGACAACCAGTTTAGGTTCCTTTTTTAATTTTGTTGTTTAATCAAGTGATCACAATATTCTAGAATTATGTGTGCATTAATATTCAACAAATTTAGCTTAATAATAGTTTGGAGCAAATTGAATCTTTGTTTACATGCCTTTGAGATCGCAGGAATCACTTTCACAATAAGAATTGAGTAAATGCCAATACGGGCGAATGTGACTCTATGACTCACTTCGTACCATCATCCCCGATCCTCCATTTATGTGGTTCCGAACCATGTGGAGTTAGTAATCTCATGGATTATGAATGGGGTGTAGCCTTCACAAGTCAATCGTTGTTTCCTATCGTTGTCCCTTATTCGTGGTTGCCTTAAATGATCCATGAACGGTTTACAAATTCCTCTAAAACTTGTTGGTGGCTCCCTACTTTATTTGTCCCTAATCGTTGTCGTCCCTAATCGTATATGTCAATTCCCACTTCCTATGAGTGCCAAGAATATTCACCACATGCTTAATGTAGGCACGCTTTGAACGACGCCTACACTTAATGCATTGACTCAATACTCGAATTGGAAAGGAAGAGTGTATGAAAGAATTTTGAAAACTGATGGAAAATAACTCACTCATTCCTATTATGACGGAAAACGATGCATGCTTGGTCCTAGTATACGATCATATAAACAACATGGTACATGAATCAAAGACTAAGTATGTGAAACAACTCAACAAATGTGATTAGGTAAGTTTATAAGACTCGTGATATGATCGCATGGCTAGTCATGAGGACATTGTAAGAAAACAAAGGACCCATGGACCAAATAGCACGGAAAACTAAAAGACAAACTAACTTGATTAATTTTGTCTAATGTTAATGTTTGTGCTATTTACTAGGTGAAAACGGTCCATTGACAATTGTTACTCATAATAAAATAACATTAACCACAATCAAAGACAAAGAACGCATGTCAAGATTAGCACAATAATCGCAAAAGAAGAAGATTGACTATAGAGTTCTAGAAGAGTTATGACTCATGGGAATAAATAAATAAAAATAAAATCTACAATCCTATGTTATACGAGTTGACACGGATTAAAGAACTAAGAGAAGTACAAGATTGGCTAAGACTAGGTTGACACAAAATTTAAAAAAAAATAAATAAATAATAAAAACGAAAGTTGGATGCTAAAAAGACACCTAAACTGGATAGGATGTAGTATTTCTGTTATACCTTTGTATCTGTGACTCTGATTGGAACAAAAGCAACGCCAAATGAAAGATAAAACTCAGGTCTACAGATCCATAGATGACACGACACGTAACTCTTTCTAAAACTCCGGCTATGACCAAAACAACTTGACTTTTGTGCAAGATACGGGAAAAAAATTTGGGTTGACTCAAAAAAAAAAAAAAAAAAAAAGACTATGACTCGACTATAAAAAAGGATTAGATAAAAGAGAGAAAAAAATATAAAAAGTAAAAAAAAATGCACACATAAACACATTGTCACGCATGATGTTATGAAATTCGCAACCTAGAGTCGAGTTCTATGTTCAACTATGGTCAGCTTATTTGGGTGTCAAAAGGTACCATGGTTAAGAGTTTGGACGCGTTAGCAAGGCAACCTCCCTTGAGGGTGTATGCCAATGGGCGGCTCTGCGAGTTCGTGATTTAAAAACTCGGATGAACCCTTATTACCATGGGCGTTTTCTGGTTGATAGAGCTTAAATCCCCCGGGCTAGCCACATACGTAGGACACGTACTATTGTGGCAAAATAGGTAAGCTAAAATGCATATACATATGTGACAATGCCAATTAAATCTCAAGAATGCAATTCATGAATCTTTCAAGTTTCATCCACTCATCTCAATTAAATACTGATCACTTAAATCGATAAATAACCAAGAATCCACCCTATTGGAGTCGCCAAATTGTAGGCGTCTTTCAAAGCGTGTCTACGTTAAGCATGTTGTGAATATGCTTAGCACTCATAGGAAGTAGGATTACTATTTTGACATACGATTAGGGACAAGGAAAGTAGGGAGCCGCCAACAAGTTTTTAAGGAACTTGTAAACCATTCACAGATCATTAAAAGGAAACCACGATAAGGGACAACGATAGGCAACAATGATTGACCCATGAAGGTTACACCCCATTCATAATCCATGAGATTACTAACTCCATATGGTTCGGAACCACGAAAGGAGGATCGGGGATGATGGTACGAAGTAAGTAATGGAGTCACATTCGCCTCTACTCGATTCTTATTGTGAAAAGTGATTCCTACGATCTCAAAGGCATACAAACAAAGTTTCAATTTGATTCAAACTATAATTATGCTAAATTGGTTGAATATTAATGCACCAGGCCACATAATTCTAAAATATTGTGATCACTTCGATTAAATAACAAGATTAAAAAGGAACCTAAATCGGTCGTCCATATTATCTTATTAGGCGTTACATTCAATTACATATTCCCTTTAAACATGTAATATGGTGATCAACAATAAAAAATAGAATAAACATCAACATTGGAAGAAATTTAACAATTATATTGTTAGTCAAATCAAATTATAATAATAACCCTTATAATGATACTAGCAATATAAAATAAAATAAGTAATTAAATTAATTAATTACTCGCATTCCGCGCGTTCCTTTAAATTGCTACATTATGAATAAATTATTAGTAACTTCAATAAAAATAAATCAAATTGAAACAATTAAATTAAATTTAAAAAAAATTAAGTTGATTTGGTCCAAACCCTCAGTCAATTCTACTTTTCATTCACGCCTTGGTTTAAGTATAGATTTCGAGTCAAGTATGGACTCCTTGGAGAGCTTAGGGGAAGTATTGTGAGCGAATAGGGAGGTACGTATTTAGGCTAAAGAGGGAGAAGAGAATGATTTTTTGTGTAGGAAGAAAGATAATGATTTTTGGTACCCCGAAATTGAGGAAATCAGGTTCGTATTTATAGAGAAGATGCGTAGGGTAAAGCATGGAACCCTAAACCCTAAAAAAACACCGCGTTATGGTATGTGTGCCGCGACATGGCACGGGATACCGTGACACAGTGCAGCATACTGTGACATGGTATTTCTACCATGGCACGATATTCCCAGTTTTCATGCGTTTTTAAAACTATGACAACTTTTTATCCGTAACTCGGAATAAGGCGTATAACATTGATGAGTGTCATTTATGGCACTCATATGGTAGCATTTTAGGACGTTTTCCTTCTATTTTATAGGTTCTCTCTTTAAATAATGCTTTAGTTTCATTCATTTATGCTTTAGTTTCTTCGTTTCTCTTATTTTGTGCTTTCTTGTGAAATAAGGGTATTTTCATCTTTTCTACTTTACTCGCTTTACTTTGTTTTATTGTAGGCTTTGTTTGGATCTCGGGATCTACTTTGGAAGGTTCTCCAAGTCTTTTGGATGCTCAGGACAAGATCTCATATCATTCGGTTGGATAGAGTTCAAGATAAGAAGCAAGCTCCTATTCTTGGCATTAGCGCTCTCGTGCATCACCATCATCACATATCTTGATCATGAACGCACAAAAATGAAGTTTTCAAGGCTGCCCTCCTCGCGGGCATCACATGAGAGCGTCGACTATAGGGATGCATGAGAGCACTAGGATCGAAGCTTCACGCAAAGAGGCCACGAGCTAGCAAAGAGGCCACGAGCTAGCAACAAGCATGCAGCAAGGGTGCGCACGCGCAGACCCCCCTGTGCGTGCGCGCAGGACCCTCTGTGCACGCGCGCAGGCCTATTGCGCGTGCGCACCATGGCTCTCTGTCCCTTTTGTTTTTCTTTGCTATATATACTTGACACTTCTTTATTTTTGAAAAAAACTTTAGACTAGTTTAGAATTTCTCTCTCATATTTTATCTTAGGTTGAGAGCTTCTCTCTCTAGATCTAGGGTTAGTTTTAGCAGTAGATTTAGAGAGAGAAAGTGAGGAATTTCATTGGGGATTTGAGATATTGAAGATTCAAGGAGACAATTGTATTGAAGATCTCCATAATTAATCATTGAGGATTTCTAACTCTATCTCATTTTATTGCTTTGTTTAATTTCATGTTTGTTTGGTTTTATTTTGATGTTTGATCTTGATTAGTGTAACCATTCTTCATATTTTGTTGATTCTTGATTTCTTTAGTTACTTGTTGATTAAATGATGGTTCTTGAGTAGTTGTTTGGCTAAGGATTGGGTGAAACTTGTATGATTGATTGATTGTGATTAATTTGGGAATTGTGTTAATTGATTGTTGAGATTAAAGTGATTAATGAAAGTTTGCATGTGTGTAGTTTGATTAGACCTTGAGAATTATGTTAGATTGCATTGCGATTGCTAATGACATGACCCATTGATTTAGGAATTGCAATTATCGATTGGTTTGGATTGTGATTTTCCTTGTTAGTCATTCATAGTGAACCCTAGCTTGAATTATAGGAGATAGCTCTTTGATTCCAATTGATAACTCTTATCAATAGTCTTCACAACCATTAATTGGCATGTTCTTCCCTACTTGTTGCAATTGTCATGATTACTTGTTGATCCCCATTCCCCAGTGTTTCATTTGTTTGTTTACTTGTTTAGTAGTTATTTAGTGTTACCTCTTCACCGTTGACTTCGACCTAGCTTAGGCATAGATTAGAAATACTTGAACATAATCGTTCCTAGTGGTTCGACCCTTAACTTACCTCTATACTCGTATTTAGGTTTGTTAAGTGATTTTAAATTTGTTTGGCTCTAGGGAAGATTAGATAACGACCTACTTTTCCCTACGTCAAATATACCGTTGGAAAGCTTATAAAGTCTACTTTCCAACCCAATTAGAATCAGGTAAAATTATTTTGTAGATTTTAAAACATGGTCGTTTTAGTGAAAGGGTGTCGGTTTTGGGCTGAGTTTAGTGTTTTGCTCATTTCTTTTTCGTTTTAAATCAGAATTGGGCTTACGATATACCGTTAGAAAGCTTATTGAAAGGCCTATCCAATGAAATAGTTATTGGATCAAAATTATAGGGCCACAAAATAATATTAGCTCGGTTTTGTGATGTGGACACGAAAAGTGGAAAATAAGTTATAGTTTGGGGAAATGGGCTAAGAATTGGGTTGATTTGTGAAATGTATTGGATTGAATATGGACTTAAGCACTCCAAATATTATATACTCAACCGACCAATAATGGTGGTGAAAGGTTGTTCATCATCGGGTTTGGTTTTGGGGAGACATTTTTAGGTGTCTACACATATTAAATTACAATCTTAATCTGATATTAGAATATGACATTATTATATCAAGAATTGATTCTATACTTGTACAGGCTAGGGTTATATTTTTATATATTTATATACTCTCTCCGTTACATATTACTCACAACAATTACTAAAAATGGTTAGTACATATTGTAGACATGCACCTAAAAATGTCTCCCCAAAACCAAACCCGATGATGAACAACCTTTCACCTCCATTATCGATCGAGTTGAGTATTTAGTCTAGGAGTTCTTAAATCTATATTGCATTCAATACATTTCATAAACCAACCCAATTCTTAGCCCATATCCCCAAATCGTAACTTATTTTCCACTTTTCGTGTCCGCATCACAAAGCCGAGCTGAACTGATTTTGTGACCCTATAATTTTGATCCAATTATTATTTTATTGGATAGGCCTTGAAATAATCCCACGTGTCTTGGGTAATTTTACCCAAAATATTTGCCCCTCACAAATGTGACGTGGTGTGCCACGGGGAATCTGTGACATTTGTCACGCATGCATTGGGGTATTAATTTTACTGTTCACCCATCTGGGAAAATTACGAGGTTGCCCCGGGATTTACCCTCCATAAATATAATCTTTTTCCCCTCATTTTCGCATATTCACGAAAAACTTTGAAATCTGAGAGAATCTTTGAATTTTCATAAAAGAATTTTCCGTCTGCCGTTTGCTTTCAATCCGTGTGACACAGCCAGCTCAAGCAATCTTCAACAATACCTTCATAAGGTAACTGTCTGCTCTTTCGCTCTCTTTATATTTTTCTTTTCCGTCTGTGTTTGTTTTTCCTCTTTATAAATGGTTTCACAAACATACACGGCACGGCCTAGGATAGCTGTCAGCTAGTCACCTGGGACGGCTGAATCTGGGACTAGGGGTGCCGCCTGCCCCAATCTGCACTCGTCCCCAAATCCGACCGTATGTGTCTGTGTAGGACACTATGGCCAAAACTAAGAGGATAGCTCAAGCGTCCAGTGATGACAAGGACGAGAGTCTTATTAGGATGCCTAGGAACAAAATCTCCTACTATCCGTGTAGAATCCCAAGCACGCCGAATGACTCTATTTTGGATGAGGTGTCATCCAGCTCCGAACACGGGGTCATCCCAAACGGATGCTACCTCAAGCGGCTCTAAGGGCGAAGAGAGGCCGCCTGAGGTTAACGAGGAAGTATCTAAGGAAGAAGCTGCCTCTACCGAGAGAGGTCAGGGGGAGACTTCTTCCTCTCTTCAAGAGCTCTACACCCTATACTTTACCCATATCTCCGGTGCAACTCAAAGACTCATGCGGAAAAACTTAGAGGACATCCGGGAAACCTATGTGATGGGCGCCGGCTATAAAATCAATGTCCCAACTCTTGATGACACAGTCATCTGGCCGCCTGACCAGAGCTGCGGGGACTCTAGCTTTGGCTGTTATGCAGCTGCAATGCAGGTGGGCCTTCGGTTTCCCTTGGATCCATCCGTCGAAAGGATCCTTGATGGTTACCATCTAGGGGTATGGCAACTAGCCCCCAATTCCTGGGTTAACATTTTAGGCTATGTGGCCGCCTGTAGAATTAGGGGTGAAACAAACTCGGTTTAAAATCGAACCGAACCGAATAACAAATATGGTTCGGTTTCGGTTTGTAAAATCAAGAAACCGAAATTATATGGTTCAGTTTCGGTTTCGGAACTGAAAAACCGAAACCGAACCGAAATTTTGGCCCAACCCCAAAAAACACTAGTATATAAAGAAAAAAAAAACCTAATGTTTCTTCAGCCACTTTCCGCCCTTCTCACTCCTTTCCTCCTTTCCTCCTCTTCTTTGCTCTTTTTCTCTCTTCTTCGATCTCCTCTTCTCTCTCTTCTTTGATCTCCTCTTTTTTTTTCCTCTTTTTTGTCTTTTTCCTCGCCTCTACTCCTCTTTGGCTACCAAAATTAGCTCAACGTCACAAATTTCATTTAATTTCGCCATAACAAAGGTTTTCATATCAAAGCAAAGATTTTCATGGTCAAAACAAAGGTTTTCGTAACAAAATTCGCGAAATTTGGCCAAAATGAAGATTTTAATTGTCAAATTCAACCATGAAAACTCTAGACTCTAAGTTTTCGTGATCGAATTTGACCGTTTTAAACCAAATTTGAGATGAAATTCAAGGCCATTTTTGGTTTAAAAGGTATGTTTTCTTGTTTTTAATTTTCTTTCTTTTTGTTTTTTGAATTTTTAATAAATCCATTAGTATGATATGATTTCTGGTAATTTTTGTGCTTGTTTTGGTAAAAAATCTGGTGGTGGTGGACTGGTGGTTTCGATTTGGTGTGGGTGCGGTTTTGTTGGGTTGGTGTTGGTTGTGGGTTGAGGTTATCGATGGGGGTGGGTTGTCGGTTTGTTGTGGGTTTGGTTTGGTTTGGTTTTGTTTGGTTCGGTTTTGATTGGTGTGGTTTGGTTCGGTTTTTTTGCAAAATTTGATGTTTAGATGCTTGACAGGAAAATTCGGTGCGGTTTAGTTTTTTTTATGAAAACCAAAATTTAGGTGGTTTGGTTCGGTTTCAAAGCTAAAGTGGTGCGGTGTGGTTTGCAAAATCAAGAAACCGAAATATGGTGGTTCGGTTTCGGTTTGGGGAAAAAACCAAACCGAAAATCGAACTTTCACCCCTATGTAAAATGAAGGGAGTAGAACCTTGCTTTGAGGCATTCGCCTCTATGCATTACTTGAGTAAAGCTCGCAAATCAGCCAGACCCAGCTGGTATACTTTGACTTGTAACAAAGGTTACATGATGACTTTGGGGAAAGAGTCCAAGTAGAAAGATTGGAGAAATAAATTTTACATCATTTCCTCCCCATACACCACCCGGAACAAAAGATTCAACTCTTGGAACCAGAATCCCTATCTCCTTGGTCAAAAAGCAATTCTCCCGCCTGTATCTGACGAAGGCTAGGATCAGATTTTGAAGCCTGGGTTGTTTAAGGTTAACGTTAAAACTGTACAAGGGGGATCTGAGAGGGAGATTGTCCCAAATAGTTATATCCCTAGGTTTGAATGGCTTAGGGATCCCTTTTTCTTGGCCGCTTGTGGCCTGAGTACAGAAAAAGGAAAAGGTGGGTAGCCGAATGGGTGTTTTGTAGAGAATTTTAATTTTTACTTTGTTTGTTTTGCTAACCACCCAATTGGTTTTTTTTGCAGAAGAAGCTATGTCTCAGCTTGACCCCAACAAGAAGCCCAGCAACCCAGCCACCGCCTACCGCCAAATGATCCGACAAAAAAGCCAGATCTTCAAAAAAGATCAGCTGGAGCGTGTAAGTTCTTATACATTCGTCAATTTGTCTTGGACTTATTAATTACACACTTTTTGCTAAGTGTTGTATTTTTACAAGAAAAATATGTTAAGTCGCCAGTGTTGCCGGCTATGGACCAGAGGCCCCCCAAGCAGCCTTCTTCTAGAGAGGGGCAGACGCCCCAAAAGCAAAGGAAAACAATTTCTCACAAACCCTCTACGAGCAAACCTGACTCCCACCCCTCAACCGGCGGTAAGTCGCAAAGGACAGGCCTCCTACTGGTGCTGCCGACTCTCCAGACGCTCTTTCTAGCAGGCCGAAAGACAAGAGCGTCCAGGAATTGGTTGTGATTCTAAGTACCACCGCCTTTAACCCTTTGCCTTACCCTTGCAGGGTTAAGACTTATAGCCAGTCGCCGACCAATTCTAAAGCCAGTCGATCTTTTGGCCGGATCTATGCCGACCTCTCACCAAATGTTGCATGTGCATATGCTCCTCAAACGCCGGATGTGCGGTAGATAGCCAAGGACATGCTCAAGGCCATCTCTGCAGAACAACGTGACTCCATTAAGGGAGTCGGTTCTCTCAACTTCGACGCCATTTTGGCGAATCTGGCCGAGGTAACTTTCTTTTAAGTTGGATTATTTTTCAAATGGTAACTTAGCCGACTGCATTTTAACCACCTCTTCTTTTGACCGGATGTAGGCCATGCTGCGAGTGAATGGTCTTAAAAAACCATTCAACGACAAGCAGAAAGAGGTAAGGGCTGCCAACCAAAGGGCCGCTTCCAATCTTGACAAAGCGATTCATGATGTAAATAAGACTAAGTCACTGACTCAGGATATCCTGTATTCGCAGGCGACTGCAAATTTGCAAGTCAAGAAAGATTTGGAGGCGGCCTAGAAGAAGGTGACTGAGCTGAAGGCGGCCATGACTGAGCTTGGCAAGCTATAAGATGTTGGCAGGGACACAGACAATCTTAGGCGCCAAAATGAGAACTTACAGAAGAAGCTTGCCAACCAGGAAAAGCAACTCATGTCCAAGTGGCTGAATAGGAGAAGCGGCTGCTCATAGAGGAGAATGAGGCTGACTGCGTCACTCAGATGAAGATGGCATGGAAGTCTCTCTTCCCTAAGGACGATTACTCCGTATGGGAGTATCGTTATGAGCAAGCCACAAATGAGCTTGATGGGCAGGCGGACTTGGAGGCTGAGGGCAACAGGGTGGAGGTCCAGGATGAGGACGAGGGAGACGAGGATGACGAGCAAAATGAACAGCATCCGGCCAACAAAGAAGATGTGGCGGATGAGAATGAAGCTGAGTACTCTCCCAAAGCTGATTAATTTTAAGTTTTTCTGCGGCCGGATGGCCATTTCAATTACATTTCCAGCCTGCATGCCGAGTATTTCTTGTTTTTACCGACTAAGGAGTCGGGTTGATTCAACAATTTGCATGCTTCCCCCGGTTGTATTACGGGTAACAATTTGAATATTTTCTTTGGCTGGCCAAGGGGTCAGCTTTTTTAATTATGAATCATCCAGCCATCTGGTCAGTTTTCTTTAAAAATTGTGCTTTTTGAATGATTGTATCTTATTTGATACAAGCAGTATACCGGGTGTTTTTTCCCTTGGACGGTTGTATGCTTAGGTTCAAGAGTGGGTTGATTGACTTGGAAATTTTTGATACTTAACAGAGTATGACTAATTTCCAAGTCAATCAATCACTATGGTGATTGCCCCAAACCAAGCGTACAGCCAGCCACTAAGAATCCGGTGATTTAGACAAACGGTCTTGGACCTTTTCTAGGTGGCCGAATGACTATTATGCTCGAGCCTTAGCTCTTGAATTCTTGCCATTTTGCTCAAAAGGAGCAGGTGGAAAAAAATGTTCCATCTGCTTTCGCCCGCCTACTTTGCTTCATCGCAAGAACAGACGGCCTTACAGCGCTGAGGTATACCAGGCGGTCTCTTTAGCGTACAGCCAGCCACTAAGAATCCGGTGATTTAGAAAAATGGTCTTGGACCTTTTCTAGGTGGCCGAATGACTATTATGCTCGAGCCTTAGCTCTTGAATTCTTGCCATTTTGCTCAAAAGGAGCAGGCGGAAAAAAATGTTCCATCTGCTTTCGCCCGCCTACTTTGCTTCATCGCAAGAACAGACGGCCTTACAGCGCTGAGGTATACCAGGCGGTCTCTTTGACGCCGCTTGCCCCGTTTCAAACGGGTTCTTAGGGCGTATTTGTCCCACCTAATCTTTTCGATCCAGACGGCTATGAGTGAACCCATTAGGCCAATCAGTCTTGGTCGTCTATGTATATTAGGAACAATGACTATGTTAATTGAAATTACACTAAAGCCACCCGGATGTATTACAAACGGGTGGACCGCCTATCCTCATGCAGAGTATTTACTATCCAATTATATACCCATCCATTAATCCCATTAGGAATACTTTGTATAGGTTAATAATTTCAAGCCGTAATCTAAGTAAAGGCTTTATGCGGGTTCCGGATGTGTTATTAGACACAGCCTCTTTCAAAGTCCGATTGTGTTCCCTTTAGGTTACTTTCGTTAGATAGCTATGAGTTGACCAATTTGGTCGTTCAATCTTTGTCGTCTGTATGTGGTTGTAGAGCACTTTGTCACCCGAATGGGAGTTACTCTCTGCGACGATTCCACCCGAATGGGTGTCGCCGGACGCCTTACTCATGTTGGAGCAAACGAATTTATAAAATAAAATATCATCCAGCCATTGGCCTCACGTCTCTTAGACATCTGTTTAGCTACTAAGTTTTTAACTTAGTTTATCATCCGGCCATTGGCCTCAGGTTTATTGGTTATTGGTTTAAGTACTAAGTTTTTCACTTAATTTTAAACTAGTACACGAAAGTTGACCGTTTGTACCTTGTATAGGTGGTGCTTGAAATATTACGCATGTATATTAAGAAATAAACAACAATATTGGAGACAAAAAGAACTTTTTCATTGATAGACTTTTCATTTACAAAAATTTACAACTCTTAGAATTAGTACTTTTTTAAGTTGTCTACATTCCAAGTTTTGGGCATCCGCCTACCATCTGGAGTTTCCAGGCGGTAGGTGACGTCTCTTACTTCTTCATGGATCCGGCAGGGACCTTCCCAATTAGGGGTCAACTTGCCTTGCTCATTGGCCCAACCGGTTGCCTCCATTTTTCATAATATAAAGTCCCCAACTTTCAAGGGTCGTTTGTGTACTTTCTTGTTGTAGGCTCTAGTCATTCTCAGACGATAAATCTCATGATGCAAGGCGGCACTACCCTGCGTTTCGGGAGTGAGTCCAATGCTAGCCGCATGACCTTCCAGTTTGCCTCTTCATCGTATAGCATAACTCTTAGAGTTGCCTCATAATGTTCGATGTGCAAGACGGCTTCAGCACCATATACCATGAGAAATGGGGTTTCACCGGTTTCCCCTTTTTCAGTTATCCACATGGCCCATAGGACATGAATTAATTCTTCGGCCCATAAACCACCGGCTCTTTCTATTTTCTTTTTAATGCCGTCTGAGATGCGTTTGTTGAAGGCTTCAACTTGGTCGTTTGCTTGGGGTTGGCCGACTGATGCAAAGCAATGTGAGACCCTTGATCTCCTAACCAAGTTTTGAGCTGAGGCGTCTCAAACTGAGGGCCATTATCGAAAACCATAGACATAGGTACCCCGAACCGGGTGATGATGTTCTTCTAAATGAAAGAGATGACATCCTTAGTCTTGATATTCTTGACCGCCTCTACCTCAACCCACTTGGTGAAATAATCCACAGCCACCAGAATATACCGTTTTCCGCCCGATGCAGGCGTATACGGTCCCAAGATGTCCATGCCCCGTTTAGCAAATGGGATTGGGCCATGAATTCCCGTCAGGTTAGTTGCTGGCTAATGGATGAGTTTGCCAAACCTTTTACACTTGTCACATTGTTTTACCATCTCCATGGCGTCTGACTCAAGAGTGGGCCAGAAGTAACCTTGCCATTTGGTCCTGACAGCCAGGGTTCTGCCGCCTATGTGAGAAGCACGGTATCCCGCATGCAATTCTTCGAGAACTTCCTGCCCCTTTTCTAGGGTAACACACTTCAACAGAGGCTTTGAAAAACCTGGCTTAAAGAGCTCTCCATTTCTTATCTCGAAGTTTGCTGCTCGTTTCTTCAGGACGACCGCTTCCTGTGGTGAGTCAGGCAGCATGCCATCTTGAAGATATGCCCGGATGCCATCCATCTAGGTAGAGCTTCGGTCAAGTACTCCAATGGGCTCTTCTTCAGTTATACTTCGTCTTTCCATGATTTCCCAGAAGACTGACCGAGGCGTATCACATGAGGCGGAGGATGCCAATTTTGATAGTGCATCCGCCTGATTGTTTTCATACCTGGGCACTTGACTCAGATGGAATTCTTTAAGTGTCCCAACTTTAGCTTTGACTTCCTGAAGGTATTTGATAATTGCCGGATGGGTGGCTTCATAGTCACCGTGGTATTGACTTACGACCAACTGTGAATCAGAGTAGGCGTCAATTTTCGTTGCCCCTGCTGCCTTACAAATGCGGATACCGGCTAGCAGGGCTCATATTCTGCCTCGTTGTTTGAGGCTTGGAACTTGAATCATAGTGCGTACTCATATTTTTCCCCTTCAGGAGACTGACAGATTATGCCTGCACCACAGCCGTTCATAGTAGAGCTCCCGTCTACATATACTTTCCAAACCTGATCAGGATTGTCCTGAGCAACCAGCCTTGTCATTTCGACAATGAAGTTGGCAAACACCTGACCCTTCACTGCCTTTCTCGGTTCGAAAGTGATTTCAAGACTTTGCATTTCAATATCCCATTTGAGCATTCTACCGGATGACTCCAAGGTTGTCATTGGCCCCTTGAGAGGTTGGTCTATGTAGACAACAACCAGATGTACTAGGAAGTAAGGTTTCAACTTCTTGACAGCCATGTAAAGAGCAAGACCGAATTTTTCAACCATGGGATACCGTTGTTCAGCATTTTTGAGTACATGGCTAATGAAATAGACCGAGAGCTGAATGTCGTCTCTCTTGGTAAGAAGAACGGCAGTGAGGGTAGGAACTGAGACAGCTAAGTACATGTAAAGCGTATCTTTGGGCAGAGGGCTAACAATCCTTGGCAAAGAGTGTAAATGTTCTTTCAATTTTTGAAAGGCCGCCTCAGCATCATCCCCTCATTCAAACCTTGTCTTCTTCTTGATCGCTTCAAAAAATAGAGGCACTTGACACCTGACCGGATGAGTAATCTTCCCAATGCCGCCAGGCAACCGGTAAGTTTCTGAACTTCCCTTACAGTACGGGGTGACTTCATGTCTATCACCGCATGTATCTTTTTTGGGTTGGCTTCTATCCCCCTTTGATTAATCAGGAATCCAAGAAACTTCCCAGACTCAACACCAAAGACATACTTCTTGGGATTGAGCATGACCTTGTGTCGTCTGAGTGTGGTGAAAGTTTCTCGAAGGTCAGCAAGATGATCCATTTGTTGCTTGGATTTGACCATAATGTAATTAATGTACGCCTCTACATTCCTCCCAATCTGATTAATGAAGACTGTATTAATCATCTGTTGAAAAGTAGCAGGTGCATTCTTCAAGCCAAACGGCATCACAGTATATCTTAATAACTCCTGATCAGTGACAAATGTCGTCTTCTCTTAATCTTTTTTCCACAAGGGTATCAGGTGGAAGTCCGAGTAGGCATCCATAAAACTCATCAAGGCATGCCTGACTGTAGAGTCGACCAGACAATCGATCTTTAGAAGCAGGTAACTGTCCTTTGAAAATGCCTTGTTCAAGTCAGTGTAATCTACACACATGCACCAGGTACCATTCGGCTTCTTTACAAGCACAATGTTTGCAACCCAATCAGGGAAGTTACATGGCCGAATGAACCCAGCGTCTAACAGCTTTTTGACCTCAGTAGCTGCCGCCTGACTTCTCTCCTTGTCGTGATTTCTTTTCTTTTGCCGGATAGGATTTTTTTTCGGGTCAACGGCGAGTTTGTGGACAGCGAGATCCGGGCTGATGCCTGGCATCTCTTCCACTTCAAAGGCGAAAATGTCTTTGAATTCCTTTAGAAAAAGGTGCAAGTCTGCACCCATCTTTTCAAAAGCAACCGTCCCCACCTTAACAGTTCGTTCTAGATGGCTGTCATCTAGAGGAATATCAATGTGTTCGTCAGCCAGCTGGGAACAGAGTTCATTTGACCGTTCCCCAGTCAGTGAATGCTATTTCTTCTCTTTCTTCACCTTCACCAGCTGAGTAGGTTTTCTTTTCTTAGCGGCTGGTGGGGCTAAATCAGGGTCCTTGATATCGTTAAGGTCTATTGGCTCCAACCCTTGTCCGGCTGCTGCGGCCGTGGGTTTGACGTTTGAGAGATAGCACTCTCTAGCCGTCTTTTGATCCCCGTTTAGGGAGCCAACAGAGTCATCATCCCTTTCATACTTGAGCAGCATGAGAGATGGGATGATGACGGCCTTGCTCTCATTTAGAGTGGGTCAGCCTAGAATGAGGTTATAGGCGATTAGCTCTTCAACCACCAAAAATCGGACGGTCATGTGCCACCCTTTGCCCTTCTCTCCCAGCCGGATGGGCAGATATACCCTTCCGACTGGGTGCACAACTCCTCCCCCAAAACCAACAAGAGGGTAAAAGACCTTGTGCATGCTGTCCGCCTTGTACTTAAGCTTGGACAGGCACTTGTAGCTATGATGTCAGACAAGCTACCAGTGTCTATTAAGATGTGGCCAACCAGTTGCTTGGCCACTTTGCATTCAATGACCACAGGGTCATCACGTGGCCGACGAACTTTGCCCCGATCCTTTTTAGTGATGATGACCTTTGGGAATGTGCTGGTGGACGCCTGACTTTCCTCAGCATAATTAACATCCATTTTCCTCAAATGGTCCTTGGTCCTCAGATGGTAGGGCCCTCTTCAGGAAACCCGCCTACTATGGTGTAGATCGGATCTTTATCAGTGTCCGAACTACTAGTAGGATGGGGAGCATTTTTTGGACGACTGCCCCTTGTTTGTCTTTCGGGGTGACCTTGGACTTGAGGATGTATGACTTAAACTCCCCTTGATCAGCCAGACGGTCTAACAACCGCTTGAGGCTGTAGCAGTCATTGGTGTCATGGCCGATGTCCTCATGGAACTGACAGTATTTATTTTTATTCCGATTCTTTGCAGAACCTTTCATAGCCGTGGGTTTCTAAATAGTCACCCGGTCCTTTATCTCCATGAGGATGGAGTAGCAGTCTTTATTAAACTCGTACCTAGGGACGTACGGTTTGAATTCCTTCTTTTTCTTCTGGGACGGTTGATCAGAATCTTCAACCGCCCAGACTTCTTTTCTCTTTTTTCTCTGATTAGCCTTGGGAGCCGGCTGAGCACACCGGCTCTCCTTTTGTTTGTCAGACTTCTTGGAGTCTGACTGATTGCTGAACATGTAGAGGTTGGTGGCTTGTATGAAGTTTTTCGCCTCTATCAACGCCTCTTGAAGGCTAAAAACCCTCTTCCTGACAAGATCAATTTTAGAAGTTAACCTGTTCTTCAGACCCTTAAAGAACTCTGTATAGGAAACTTCGTCATACAGTCCTTGAATCTGGATTCTCACCAAATTGAACCGCCTGACATAGGAGCGGAGTCCCTCTCTCTCCTCCTACTGAATAGTGCTCAAGTCGAGACTTGTTTTCTTGGAAGGGATGTTCATCGAGAAGTTTGAAGCAAACAAGAAGGCAAGCCTCTTGAAGCTATCAATACATCCGGCTGGCAAGTTAATGTTCTTTCAATTTTTGAAAGGCCGCCTCAGCATCATCCCCTCATTCAAACCTTGTCTTCTTCTTGATCGCTTCAAAAAATAGAGGCACTTGACACCTGACCGGATGAGTAATCTTCCCAATGCCGCCAGGCAACCGGTAAGTTTCTGAACTTCCCTTACAGTACGGGGTGACTTCATGTCTATCACCGCATGTATCTTTTTTGGGTTGGCTTCTATCCCCCTTTGATTAATCAGGAATCCAAGAAACTTCCCAGACTCAACACCAAAGACATACTTCTTGGGATTGAGCATGACCTTGTGTCGTCTGAGTGTGGTGAAAGTTTCTCGAAGGTCAGCAAGATGATCCATTTGTTGCTTGGATTTGACCATAATGTAATTAATGTACGCCTCTACATTCCTCCCAATCTGATTAATGAAGACTGTATTAATCATCTGTTGAAAAGTAGCAGGTGCATTCTTCAAGCCAAACGGCATCACAGTATATCTTAATAACTCCTGATCAGTGACAAATGTCGTCTTCTCTTAATCTTTTTTCCACAAGGGTATCAGGTGGAAGTCCGAGTAGGCATCCATAAAACTCATCAAGGCATGCCTGACTGTAGAGTCGACCAGACAATCGATCTTTAGAAGCAGGTAACTGTCCTTTGAAAATGCCTTGTTCAAGTCAGTGTAATCTACACACATGCACCAGGTACCATTCGGCTTCTTTACAAGCACAATGTTTGCAACCCAATCAGGGAAGTTACATGGCCGAATGAACCCAGCGTCTAACAGCTTTTTGACCTCAGTAGCTGCCGCCTGACTTCTCTCCTTGTCGTGATTTCTTTTCTTTTGCCGGATAGGATTTTTTTTCGGGTCAACGGCGAGTTTGTGGACAGCGAGATCCGGGCTGATGCCTGGCATCTCTTCCACTTCAAAGGCGAAAATGTCTTTGAATTCCTTTAGAAAAAGGTGCAAGTCTGCACCCATCTTTTCAAAAGCAACCGTCCCCACCTTAACAGTTCGTTCTAGATGGCTGTCATCTAGAGGAATATCAATGTGTTCGTCAGCCAGCTGGGAACAGAGTTCATTTGACCGTTCCCCAGTCAGTGAATGCTATTTCTTCTCTTTCTTCACCTTCACCAGCTGAGTAGGTTTTCTTTTCTTAGCGGCTGGTGGGGCTAAATCAGGGTCCTTGATATCGTTAAGGTCTATTGGCTCCAACCCTTGTCCGGCTGCTGCGGCCGTGGGTTTGACGTTTGAGAGATAGCACTCTCTAGCCGTCTTTTGATCCCCGTTTAGGGAGCCAACAGAGTCATCATCCCTTTCATACTTGAGCAGCATGAGAGATGGGATGATGACGGCCTTGCTCTCATTTAGAGTGGGTCAGCCTAGAATGAGGTTATAGGCGATTAGCTCTTCAACCACCAAAAATCGGACGGTCATGTGCCACCCTTTGCCCTTCTCTCCCAGCCGGATGGGCAGATATACCCTTCCGACTGGGTGCACAACTCCTCCCCCAAAACCAACAAGAGGGTAAAAGACCTTGTGCATGCTGTCCGCCTTGTACTTAAGCTTGGACAGGCACTTGTAGCTATGATGTCAGACAAGCTACCAGTGTCTATTAAGATGTGGCCAACCAGTTGCTTGGCCACTTTGCATTCAATGACCACAGGGTCATCACGTGGCCGACGAACTTTGCCCCGATCCTTTTTAGTGATGATGACCTTTGGGAATGTGCTGGTGGACGCCTGACTTTCCTCAGCATAATTAACATCCATTTTCCTCAAATGGTCCTTGGTCCTCAGATGGTAGGGCCCTCTTCAGGAAACCCGCCTACTATGGTGTAGATCGGATCTTTATCAGTGTCCGAACTACTAGTAGGATGGGGAGCATTTTTTGGACGACTGCCCCTTGTTTGTCTTTCGGGGTGACCTTGGACTTGAGGATGTATGACTTAAACTCCCCTTGATCAGCCAGACGGTCTAACAACCGCTTGAGGCTGTAGCAGTCATTGGTGTCATGGCCGATGTCCTCATGGAACTGACAGTATTTATTTTTATTCCGATTCTTTGCAGAACCTTTCATAGCCGTGGGTTTCTAAATAGTCACCCGGTCCTTTATCTCCATGAGGATGGAGTAGCAGTCTTTATTAAACTCGTACCTAGGGACGTACGGTTTGAATTCCTTCTTTTTCTTCTGGGACGGTTGATCAGAATCTTCAACCGCCCAGACTTCTTTTCTCTTTTTTCTCTGATTAGCCTTGGGAGCCGGCTGAGCACACCGGCTCTCCTTTTGTTTGTCAGACTTCTTGGAGTCTGACTGATTGCTGAACATGTAGAGGTTGGTGGCTTGTATGAAGTTTTTCGCCTCTATCAACGCCTCTTGAAGGCTAAAAACCCTCTTCCTGACAAGATCAATTTTAGAAGTTAACCTGTTCTTCAGACCCTTAAAGAACTCTGTATAGGAAACTTCGTCATACAGTCCTTGAATCTGGATTCTCACCAAATTGAACCGCCTGACATAGGAGCGGAGTCCCTCTCTCTCCTCCTACTGAATAGTGCTCAAGTCGAGACTTGTTTTCTTGGAAGGGATGTTCATCGAGAAGTTTGAAGCAAACAAGAAGGCAAGCCTCTTGAAGCTATCAATACATCCGGCTGGCAAGTTCCCAAACCATTACTGGGCTATGCCCTTCAATATTGCCGGAAAGCATCTGCACCACATAGCATCCTCCAACCCGTGCATATGCATAAGGTTAGTATAGGCCATGAGGTGATCTTTAGGGTTGGTGATACCATCATAGGCACCAACCCACACATTCTTAACCTTGGCCGGTTGTGCCGCCTCGGTTATCTCCTTGGTGAACGCAGAAGTTTTTTCACCAAGTTTAAGCAGACTGGGCTGCCAATCCAAAGGTTGGACATTATATGTCGCCTATCCCCTAAAGAGGGTCGGCTGCATACAAGAAGGGGTGTACTGCCCGTATGACATCTGAGGCACATACGGGGCTGACTCGATCATCTAAGGGCCAGTATGGACAGACTTGCCGCCTATATGGCTCTCATGAAAGGATTGGGAATTCCTTGTGATATATTTTTAAAGCTGTTTGGAAAGCTTGATGTAGAGGCTGACTCAGACAGCTGCTGGCTCCGGTTGTGCTCGATGATGTGTCGAGCATCGGAAAAGGTATTCTTGCTGCCGTCCGGCTGGATGTGTCGGATGACCTTCCTTTTTCCTTTCTAAGGCAAAAGGATCTTGGACCAGTCAATGGCAGGCGTAGTCTTCTCCTTTGGGTGTGGAGTAGACTGCTTGTCTCTAATTGACTTTCTCCTCTTAGCCTGAGGAGTCTTTTTGACCGACTGACCCTTGCTAGAGCCAGCCGTCCTCTTGTTGATCAGGCCCTTGATTTCACCCTTGAAACTTGTCATGAATTTCATGAGCTCGTCTTGGGTGACTAGAGCCTGACCCCTTGCCGTCTGGGTTGCACCAGGCGGTGGTCCAGTAGACTTGCCGAGACCACCTTCATTGTTGCTCCATTCCAGTCTACTCCTGGGACGGATGCGCTTAGAGATGAGTGACCCATCAGGGGCCACATGGGTTTCGACTTCACAGTCGTTGTCTGTATCCTGGTCTATATATACCTCCCCATCGACTCTAGGCCAGTTAGGTTCAGGCGGCGGTACAGATTCTTGAACCATCTTAGAGGTACTCTCCCCACAAATGGCACCAAATGTTTTGGGTGTTTTTGTCCCTCGGGAGAGTTACAGCTAGAAGATTGGTCCGACGTGCTATGTACCTGCAAAACACGGAGACCCCGGTTGGTAGGAGCTCCGCCTCCGACAATCAAGTTAGTATCGGTCGAAGAATACGAAGAGGTGCGGAAAAGGTAAAAGTGAGATCTTCTCGGATTCTAAGATCAAGTGTTTTCTTTGATGTGAGAGAATGTAGGGTTGTTGTAATAAATGTATTTGTCCCATAAATGGGGGAAATCTCTCTATTTATAGGGTCATTGGGAAAAGTGCCCTTTCTTAGGTCATTCTGACCTAAGTTTGGTGGGCTGCGCCGTAATACAACTTTCTTGGGATTTGGGCCAGTAAGTCAGCCTTTTCTCCCATTTGTTTAGAGGGACACGTGTCATTAGGCGATTGATCCATTTAGACCTCTCATAGATTGACACGTGTCAGCTTCTGATAAGGCCACGTGTCTTGGGTAATTTTACCCAAAACAATATTCACAACATGCTTACGTAAGCGCACTTCAAACGACGCTTACACATAATACTCGCAACAAAACATTTTTTTTCCCTTTTATATTAAGTTTTTTATGTGTGATTTTACAAAATTACCCTTATTTTTTTTAAACACGCTAATTAAACTTCAGATTTTATCTTATTAACTTAAACCAAACATTGATTAACTTAACCCTTTCCACCTAAATCATCACCTTCCATCTAAATTCAACATCACCTTCCATCTAAATTCAAAATCACCTTCATTGGCAGCCACCACCACCACCACATCAATCTCCACTCTATCTTTATTGGCAACCACCACAACCTCTATATTGGCAACCACCAAAACCACTACCACCGCAACCTTCTATGTAGACCGCTCCCATCACCGGAAGTCACCGCCATTGTCTTCTTCCTAGTTGCCACCTTCGTTTTCTCTCTCTTCCTTTTGTTGTTGTTGCTAAAGCTCAAATTTAAAGGTTTTATGAACAAATTTAAACCATCAAAATTCTAGATCTAGAGTTTTGATGGTTTAATTTGACCAATTAAAGCTTTAATTTTTCAGATCTGTCTATTTTCTAGGTTCGAATTTCGTGGGTTCGATTTTGTTGGTTCGTTGATGGTTCGACTTTGGTGGTCGGTGGTTTGATTTTCGTGGGTTGGTTGATTCAATTTTCGTGGAGTCGTCGACTTTGGCGGTTTGTTTTTCGTGGGTTGGTTGGTTCGATTTTCGTGGGTTGGTTTGTTCGATTATCGTGGGTAGGTTGGTTCGGTTTTCGTGGTGTCGCCGACTTTGGTGGTTCGTTGGTGGTTCAACTTCCGTGGGTTGGTTGGTTGGTGGTTCGAATTTTTCTAGGTTCCATTGTGATGCTACTAGGTGGTGGCGGTGTTGGTGGTACGGTGCTAGGTGCAGTGCTGCTAGGTGGTTGTGTTTGATTGTGTTTTTTTTTTTTTTTTTTTTTTTTTTTTTGGGATGGATTAATACTAAACACATGCCCTTATTTTTCATTAATTACACTTACAATCTTTTGTTTAGAAGTCCGCAATTCTCATGTTTGTTGCGAGTAATACATAACAGGGGGAGTATAATTAATACATCATATTTTGGTTACTATGGCAAAAAATCGTATTTTGGTCGTAGGTGAAATTATTTGGTGATTTTTTTAGTCATAATTTGTAAAAACTAATTTTGATGGTTGTAAATTTGTAACCCGTAAAATGAACACTTTTATCAGTTGTTTTGTTTTCACAAGAGAGAAAAATGAAAATGGGCCAAAGTTTATGAGTGTCTCTGTACCAATTCCGCCCACGAGAAATAATATTGGTGGCCCCTTCTCCCTTGCTTCACAATTCCCTTTACACAATGACCAAGTCTAGGTTCTTTTCCCCCAACTCTATTCTCTCTCCCCTCCTATATCTTCTAATCCAACCAAACGAACTTCTCTCAACCTCCCTCTTCTTCTCTCAACCTCCTTAACTTCCCAAACAACCCCCATCAACTCCCACAATTCCCACTTTATGAGGTCGAATAACAGACACTTCTTCTAAACTTAACATTATTTATCATTTAATATTCTCCAATTTTTCAGAACAATCCAGAATCAAACCAATGGAAACAGAGAAAATTCAGACGGGTTTCACCTACTTAGGCCGTAATTTCAGCGACCTTAACCTAAATGATAACTCTTCGTCTGCCTTTAGCGACTGCAATAGCGACAGGTCCGGCGAATTCTCGTCAGCTACATCCGAAAGCCGTCGCAAACTCTGGCTTTCCTGCGCCAGTGCCGCCGATGATTTCTCCGATGAAATAATTCCTCATTTGGTTTCCGACTTGGAATCTTCCTCAGTCGATGATCAGAAACAAGCTGCCATGGAAATCCGTCTTTTAGCTAAGAATAAACCTGAAAATCGCCTTAAAATTGCCAGAGCTGGTGCCATCAAACCGCTAATTTCTCTTCTAAATTCCTCTGACCTTCAGCTTCAAGAATACGGCGTAACAGCAATTTTGAATCTATCTCTTTGTGACGAGAATAAAGATCATATTACATCATCCGGTGCAATCAAACCGTTGGTTCGAGCCCTAAAGATTGGGACATCAGCGGCGAGAGAGAACGCCGCGTGTGCGCTTCTTAGGCTATCACAGGTCGACGAGAACAAGTCATTGATCGGACGGTCAGGAGCAATTCCAGCTTTAGTAGATCTATTAGAAAATGGTGGAATTAGAGCTAAAAAGGATGCATCAACTGCACTTTACTCTTTATGTTCCGTAAAAGAAAACAAGATCAGGGCCGTTGAAGCGGGTATCATGAAACCGTTGATTGAATTGATGGCGGATTTTGGGTCCCACATGGTGGATAAATCGGCTTTTGTATTGAGCTTATTGGTGTCGTTGCCGGAAGCGAGATCAGCGTTGGTGGATGAGGAGGGTATTCCGGTATTGGTAGAAATAGTTGAGGTTGGGTCTCATAGACAAAAGGAGATTGCGGCTGCCAATTTGCTGCAATTATGTGAAGACAGTGTTGTGTATAGGACTATGGTGGCGCGTGAAGGTGCAATTCCACCGTTGGTTGCCTTGTCTCAGTCGGGTACTAGCCGGGCCAAGAGGAAGGTTAGTTCTTGTTATTTATTTATTGCCTTACTATTTTATTGTTTCACATTTTAGATATTTACTCAAATCAAATATGAGTGATGCAACTTGCCAAATTCAAATCAATTTTGTTATTATTATTATTATTATTATTATTATTATTATTATTATTATTTTATACTATGATTTTGCATTGTTACATATATTGTTGGTTGAAATGTAAACCATTTTTAAATTTTATCATTCATTTGATTAATTCTTAACCAGTTGAAAAAAAAGGAAAATTAAAATAAATTTCTAGTTACAAATTTATAATGGAGATTGTTTTTGTGTAGTTGTGTATTATTAGTACTCCGTATAAATAATACAGAGTATTAGAATCTAATATTTATTTACCGGCCGAAATTCTTAAATATATATAATGAGCTTACTGATTTTTTTTAAAAGGAATTATATATATTCAATCTTGGTATATTTATTGATGGATGTTAAGAATGAACTATCTTTGAAAAAGTCCTAGATTTGGACCAGCAGTGTTCAGAGAATTTAATAAAGAAATGTACTTCACTAATTTTCGTTAAGGGTTGTTTTGTAAATTTTTTAAGTAGTTGCTCATCAAATAATTGTTTGAAATATTTGCACGTCCTTATTGGATGATTTTGTTAGTTGCCTTTGAACTCTTGGTAGGTTTTTCAGTTACATTAAATTTCGATTTGTTAAACTTTTTCCGTACTTTATACTCTAAGCTGAGCAGAGCCGAATTGTTTGAACCGAATTATGTATGAGAAGAGGAAATAAAAAACCGAAATGAAATGAAATTAAGTTGAAGAGAACAGGTCTTGAGTTTTGATTTTTTTATATTCTAATATATTCTAAATAAGATGTCAATTCTATTGAACCAAAATTCTATGTATTTACCGAGTACAATTATTTTCAATCTAATTATTACTGTATTAGCTGGCGCATTTAGGTATGATTACCTTGATTAAGTTTCTATCTGGGACTATTATAATGATAGTCTTTACTCTTTACCTTTCAAAGTACAAAGTAATACCTTGTCAAAAAAAAAGTACAAAGTAATACAATAACCATCTCTAATTTTTTTCGACACAATTTGATATTATCACTATTTTCAAAATTAAAATGAGTTCTACTTGTGGTTTGTATATCAATATAAATTTTGAATTCTAAATTTTTACAATTTTGGCCTTTTTTTTGTATTTTTTTTTTTATTTTTTTTATTTTTGCCTATTACTCCGTACTAATGAAAGGCATTGATGTTGGAAATATAGAATTGTATAATGGGGTAAAGAGGAAAGACAGATGGTATTATAACTACCTACTACCTCCATTTTTTATTTGCTGACATGTTTTGATTTTAGCACTATTTACACATCTTTCTTTGATCATGTTTTGTGATTTATATATAAGGAAAAATATAGTCAAGTGGGATCTTGTTAGATTCGTGATAATGTATATTTTTCAAAATATTAACTTTTTATAATTTTTGCTTATCGGTAATTAAAGATGTTAATAATTTAATTGATACATTGTCAAACAAGATATTAATGATTTAACTTGTGTGTCAACTAAAAATAAATAGAAGAAGTATTATTTACAAGTACTGAAAAAGAAGACAAAAAAGTAAGAAAAGAAAGCGACACTGAGTAAATAAGTAGGAACTCCTGAGTCATGTTTGTGGAAATTTGAAGTGGAGGCTTGAGGATCACTACGCCGTTGTATTATTTGCTAGAAATACGGAGAAATCCTTGTCATTTTGTCAGTCTTCACCAAATTTAAAAAGATTTCTTACCTACCATACAAATCCAAGCGGACCCCTATAGGGTATTTGGTAATTGGCTTTTTGTCTATTTTTTAGCTTTTAGCTTTTTAGTTTGGTTAAACTGTCAAAGAATATGTTTGGTAGTTGGCTATTTTTTGTTGACTTTTAAGCTAGATTTTCTGCCAAAAGCCAAAAGCTAATAAAAGTAGCTTTTTCTATTGGCTTTTGGCTTGTTGGCTCACTTTATCACTAATAAACAGGTAACAACCACTAATAAATTTACGAAACACTTTTGTAAACAGTCGGTTTAAACAATAACTTAAAAAGCCAACCCATACAGCTAATACTTCCAGCTAGTCAAACAAGCCAAGCAAACAAACCAACAGCCAACCGCCGATTGCCACACAATCCCTATTTCATCACTCATCTCACATTACTTTCTAGATTTTAAAGTAAACTCCTATTTACATTTTTTTTTTTTAAACGGAGATATTCTTACAATAATATTTTTGCAAGAAAACATGGCTAAGTTCGTCAAAAAAGAAAAGAAAATATGGTTAAGATTGTAACAATAAAAAAATATATTGATATACAAACCACAAGTAATAGGCAAATTGCTTGTGGTTTGTATATCAACATATTGTAGTAGTAATGTGTCCTTTCTAATTCTGCTTGCTCCATTAGTTAGACCAACTTGCATCTACAATACTGTAGTATTTTATAATCACATTATTTTTTGTATTTAAAAATAAGGACTAATTTTGGTTTTTCTCTTAATGTTTTTGTAGTCTTGTACAGTATGAAATAGATAGAACTCTAGAGAACGAAGGAAGTATACCATTAATAACGGTCCTTGTTTTCAGTCAACCTATGAAATTTATTAGGTAAAAATTTGTCAAGGTATGGGTTTATACATGGTTATAAATAGTGGGCATAATTCAAATTAAAATTCTTGAGATTTTTGCAAATCTTGGAGAGTGGACTAGTCACCATACTACACCTCTGCCGTAGCTTTGATCTCAAGTATTCCATATGGAAGGCACGTTTGATGCCATTTGTGAAATATTTATTTGCTTTTTCTTTTGGCCATCAAAAATTGTTCTCGTTTAAAAATAAAAAATTTTAAAATAAAACTATTGATTACTCATGATACATAGGAATCTGGCTTACTTTTTTTCAAAAAAACTTGTTTATTTGATTAATAGTGAAACATTGTAGATAGAGAACTAGGACCTTTATTGAGTGGTTTATATTTAACACGTGTTTTACAATTATTTTGGGGAAAATTAGTGGGATCTCCTATTTACATAACTTACCAAATTTCATTGTTCTCGTCACCCCAACTTTCTACCGGGCATAATGTTTTTGGTGAATTTTAAAAAATGATATTGTAATATTAAATATTTATTAAAAAAAGATGATAGCAAACCAAATAAAATAGAAAAGTTAAATAAAAAAAAGTTGAATAAAAATAGTTGTATATGCTATGGAGTATTATGAGATTGGAGGAGTTTTGTTAGTTAATAGTGAATAGAAAATTATTTAATGTCGTGCTTGTATGATAGATTTAGAGGCAAATTTAGAAAGACGCATACAAAGGGGTCAGGTTTTATTTAAGAATGAAGAGAGCAAGCTTCATACAAGGAACTTCCTCATTTGTGGCTCATTCACCTTTTTTTTTTTTTTTTTTTTTTTTTTTTTTTTTTTTTTTTTTGCACCAAACGCCCATTTTAAGAGTCGTACACAACTTTTAAAGAGGATGATAGTATACTGAATTATGTTCTAAAACTAGAAGCTGGATTCGTTTGATATCACTGTGGTTATTTTTTTTTTTTTATTTTTTTTTTTAAATCATATGATATATGTCATATAATGAATTAAAAATTACTTAAACTTATTAAGATTATGATAATTTTAAAAACTGACAAGAGAAAAGTGAAAACATCTTTTTTCTTATATCTTATTTTTGGTTTTTACTTTTTAAAAAAACTGAAAATTGAAAATAAAAAATAATGCCAAACAAGCTATTCTTTTTCAAATCATAACTTAAGGATTCAAAGTATTCAAAGCTGCTTCCTTTTGTGATTAGTCCTACATTATAAATGAGGCAGCTTTTTTTTTTTTTTTTAATAATTCCATTTTAAGATCGAAACTATTTTAATACTACCAACATTTAAATGTTTTTTTTTTACATTGTCACGTTTGGATTAGCTTGTTTAACTTAGTTTAATTTTTGGGAAAATTTATTACTATTGTACCCTCTTATCCCACAATATTTACACATTTATATTCGCCCTCTCTTACTAATATCACGTTCTTTTCTCACTCAATCACTTTTTCTTTCTTGCACTTCCCACATCAATATACTCTTCAATTCATGTATACTCTTGAAAATAATACACCTCAAGGTTAAACATGGAGATTGAACATCACTACACCCGATTTAGAGTATTGATTTCCTTATGAAAAATCCCTAATAGACAATTAAGGATTTTGTTTAAGCAAAATATAAACTATTATTATACTTATATATAGTATTTATGAGTGAATAAAATTATACAGTACTTTGCAAGTTTGCATAAACCATAATACTCCTAATTATGAAAGAATAATTTCAATAGATCTAATAACCATTATTCTTAAATTTTTGTCAGGAATTTTGTTACAGATATGTTCATACATTTATTAAACTTTTCCAAGGAAAATCATTATGGACGGTTTTTAAAAAAAATTATGGAATACCAATTATAAGTAACAAACTAACTATTAACAACTCAATTAATGTGAGATGTCGGAGATTATTACAATGTGGTATATAATGTAGTTTGGCATAACTACTTGACCAATCAACCTGTTTTCTTTTAAGCATAAATTATTGGGTGTCAATGTGAAATGAACCTTTCCACATTGAAGAGGTAGGGGACACTATTATTAAGCGAATATAATGTATGTATGTGTGAATGTTATCTTGCTGTTTTATTTTGGCCTCCCTATTTGTTGGATGTTAGTTTTGTGACATAATATAATGCTGATGTTGCTGTTGATTGTGGGACAGGCGGAGACATTGATTGAGCTTCTACGGCAACCAAGATCCGGCAACGTTGCTGCCAGAGACATTTGATTGTGTCAGTCCATTCTGTCCCACATGCCCTGTGTCCTCCGTACCCACCTTTTATATTCTCTTTTTTTTTACTATTATATTTCTCTCCTCTCCTCTCGGCCCCCACTTTTAACGTGTTCGTGGCAGAGAGTGTGTGTGCGTGTATGTGTGTGTCTACCCGAAGCCATGAATAGGGGCTTAACCTCCTTTTACCGAGGGGTCCTGTTTTCTAATCAGGCGATGGGAACTTGTCAAAAAGGGGTCTAGCTAGGGTTTGTGCTCAAATGCGTGTATATACGCTTGTAAAAGTTGTTTTGGATCGTGGAAGTATTATATATAATCAATAGCTTGTCTTTTAGAAGGGGCGAGATTAGTAAAAGAGAAGAAAATGAATACTGTAGAAGAAAGGAAGTTTAGTGAAAAAGAAAAAAAAAAAAAAATAGAATTACAGTGTAAATAGTTTGTTTTCAGGTTTGTAAAGAGAAACACGAGCAAAGAAATTATGAGAAATGTTTCTTTTCTTTAATTTAATTTGGGTTTATTAATGTTTCCTATGTTGGGAAACATTTTTGTTTTATTAACTGAATGGGTGTTTCAATTTGGCATTTCCATTAAAAAAAGTTGGCAGCTTCCCGCAACTAGTACTGTAACCTTTTTTAAAGAGTCTCCCTAATCCCCCTTAGCTATAAACAAGGGAAGATTAGGTACTTCCATCATTTGTTAATTAAAAGCAAATGTTATCAGATAAGAAAGTACTGTCTGCCTTCATAATGAGATTAACTTGCAGAAAAGGAACTTTATTAATGTTGGCTTTATCACTATTTTTATTTATTTTTTTTTATTTTTTTTTTAAGTGAAAAATGACTTTTGCTACGAAAGTTGAAAGAGACATGGTTACAAATGAAATTTGTCAAAAATAAAGAAATTTTGTGAAAAATTATCAATTAAAGCACGTGTTTTGAAAAATACATATTAAATTTTTTTATAAAAGAACTAGTCCAAAATTGTAAAAAGTTTAACTACCACTCCACTCTAACAATTTCAACTAGAATATTCGGCATGTGGGTTCCACTTTTTTACCTTTATCTCATAAAATCACAATCTAAATTGACTAAATTACCCTTCATAAAGGTAAAAGGTGGTAAAAAGTGAGACCCAAATACCGAATATTCTAACCGAAATTATTAGAGTGGTAGTGCTAGTTAAACTTTTTACAATTTTGTGTTAGTTCTTTTTAAAAAAAAAATTAATAGCTAGTTGTTTTCAAAACACGTACTTTAATTGATAGTTGTTGATAAAATTTTCCAAAAATCAATCAATATTATAGTAGTTAACTCAAAATAAGTCCAACTCCTGTTCTATACACCCGGGTGTACCTTCCTCTAGCTACACCCAGGGGCATTTTGTAATTACGTTCATTATTTAACATGTAACTCATGCATGCTTACTTTTCTCCTTCCTTTCACTTTCAATTTTGCTTCATTCTGTCTCTAGCCCGAAAGTTTAGCAAATCTTCCAAAAATTAATTCAAATTGAAGATTTAAATCAACAATAATTTAGATTTTGCAATTATTAAAGCTTTGAATTACATAAATTGAACAGGAAAAAAAAAATAAAAATCAAAAGCTTGTGTTGCTTATTAATGGCGGCATTGGTTCTAGTACAAATGGTCCTCATCAAAAGTCATTCAACAATCTAATCCAGGTATTATTTTAACCATTGATTAATTTATTAATCATAATAATAAATTTTTCGAATTGAGTTGAAAAAACTGGAATCGCATATTTACTGTAAAAGATGAGCAATTATAGTTTAACCATTTGAAAAATGAGTAAATTAAATCTAACCATTGGAAAAATGAGTAAATTAAATCTAACCAGTTCAAAATGAGCAAATACAATCTATTCAACTCTAAAATGAGTAAATATAAACCAATTATTTCAAAAATAAGCAATTATAATCTAACTTACTCTGAAATGAGCAAATATAATCCAATTATTTGAAAATTGAGCAATTATAAGCTAAGCATTTCAAAAAAGAGTAAATAAAATCTAACCATTTAAAAAATGAGCAAATAAAAAGTTACAATAAACAAGAAAAAAGTAATTTTTCAAATGGGCAAACATAATCAAACTGAGTTTTTATTTATTTATTTTTATTTATTTATTTATTTTTGTTTGTTAGTGTGTCCTATTCGGTTCACCAGAGCTTAGGTCCGATTACATTCGAATCCGACTCGGGTTGCACACCTGGCAGCTCGAACTTGAGACCTTCCTTAAGTGATATCAAGTTGCTTACCACTTGAGCTAATTCTTGTTGGTACAAACAGAGTTTTATCTTATATGTATTGTGCAGAATTGTATAGAAATTGAGCACAATCAATAAGGACATTAAAATTAACGAAAAAACATATTACATCCAACAAATTCTTAAATAATTTTTTATTTTTTTTTATATATGTAACCTAGATTTCAACAAAATTACAATAGAAAAATCAGAATTTTGAAACAAAAAATCGAAAAAAAAGGAAAAATTTACCTAAATTTGTTGCAACTACACTTCATTCGAAACTAAACACTGAAAATATAGATGACCAAAGACAAAGAATACTACATATTGAAGAGAGATGAAGTAGAGAGAAGACAGAGAAACAAGAAAGGAGGAGAAAGAAATTGTTTGAAATGAAAAAAGTGTGGCACGTGTAAATCAATAACATAATACTAAAATAGACACCGAGATGATACATGTCAATTCCTGGTGCCATTTTTCCCTCCAAAAACCATTTTTAAAAAATAAATATTTTCTAACTTTGTTTTTCTTTTTATATCTTATTGATTGACAACTTATTTAAGTCAATAAAATTTACTATGTATATATTTTATTTATATATTATAATCAAAATTAAATATTCTAATTACTAATATTAATATTATATGCAATTTTTTTTCCTTATACATTACAATCACATGGATTTTATTTATAGTGTGAAAAAAAAAACTTTATATTGCATCAAATTGACTTTAGCACATAATTCTATAACTATAACTATGTATTATAATAAAGGTGAAATCAGGAATGACATGTGTTATCTCTTTTATAAATAATTCCGCGCCAATTTTATTTTATTTTTTTTTTTTTTTTTGCCAAAGCTTCTTCTTAGAGAATATTTTATACTACGCATGCAATAATATCCTTACTATTTGGTAATTATATTTCATTTATAACAACAAAATATTATTTGTTTATTTATCAATATGGAGTAATATTTTCCTACATATAACTTTGTGACGTAATCCATAATTATTATATTAGTCGTGCATGTAATACTCACACTATTTTTGGTAGTATGAAATAATTAATTGTTTATTTTTGTAATAATGAATTTTTATCTTATTTTGCAATTTGATAATTATTATAAACAAGTATAGTATTAAACTAATTAAATAGTAAAAATTACCGTGCATGGCACGGGACCTAATCTAGTGATACTCTAAAGGAGAGTTAACATCACAATCAGGCCCTCAATGCTCACTTTTTCCACTCTTTGGGTACTCAATTTATTTTTTTCACTCTTTGGGTACTCAAACCCATTTTCCGGCTAACTAAAGTACCTTTAATTCACCCTTAACTATATGTAATTTACTAATTAAATTTAATAAAAATTAAATGCAAAAATTCAAATAATTTGATTTCCAAAATAAAACTAGTCATTAGTGGCTATTAATTTGAGTTTACAGTAGCCAAAAAAAGCCATAAAAATAACCTTCTTCACCCAAAAAAAAAACATATTAGTAATGCAAAATTCAAAGCAAGATTTCCCCAAAACAAAAATAAAATTCAGAACAAAAAATCAAGAAATCAATCCAACTTTCTCAAGAACAGATATCCTTCTCGCTTCTGTGTTCAAGAACCTCCCTCAGAACATTTTTGCCTAAACAAATTAAACTGACCATAATCTAAAGTTAGCGACTTCAAATTGACAACAAAAACAACCAAATTTGCAACATTCACCCATAAAGTTTTCGAGCAAAACTTCCCCTGTTTTGCGACGCACAAAAACATCTATGATCAAACCCTAGCGCAATTTCTACAACAATTACCCACAATTCAACAAAATCAATCACACATAGCAGCAATATACTATATCATAAGCCCAAATTAATCGAAAAAACAACAACAAATCACCATTGCATTGTCGTTTTCAACCCATAAAGTATAAACCCTAACTTGCAAAACTACACTATTCAAACACCTTAAATTATCGAAATAAAGAAGTAAAAAACAACTAGATTACTGAAGAATCATACATACCTCAAAAAATAGCTGAGATTTTTGCTTTTTCCCCCAAATTTGTCTACAATCCAAGCCCTTTTCCTCACCAAACCTCGTGACAATTTTCTAGAAAAGGAAAACAATATGAACAGGGGAGGAAGAAGAAAGAAAGCCATGCTTTTTTTTGGTGGGTCCCACAAGTTAACCCAAGGTACTCAATTTTTAACCAAGGGTACTCAATTCTTTTGGGTGAATTAATTTTTTTGGCCGGAAATAGGGTAAGAGTACCTAAACGGTGAAAAAAAGAAATTGAGTACTCAAACGGTGAAAAAATCAACAATTGAGGGCCCATTTGTTGTGTTAACTCTCTAAAGGAGAAAGAAATTGAATAGACATATTAAAGCTGGGCTGACAAAATGACGATTTTAGCCCTGGGTGTACCGTACATCTAGGAATATAACACTATTTCTGAAATAAGTCAATGTGCACTTTAACCAAAATTAAATCAATGTGTCATAATTGAGTCTTGACCTGTTGAAAATCAATTAATCTAGAAAAAATTGAAACAAGTAATTTCACCTTTGTCACATCTTTTCAAAACAATATCACATTTTCAAAATTTGAAAATAATTTTACCTATAATCTCAATCTGCTTGAAATAGTCTCTTTTACCTACAACTTGCATTATTAACCAAATTATCTTTTGTTTTTCCATCACTCTCCTCCCATCTCCTCACCCTTTTCCATGGACCATGACAGCAAACCATAACCACCACCACCGTATCACAACCACCATACCACCACTTGACCCCACCTTCATTCTCACAACTCTCTCATTTACGCATCTCCAACAATAGTAACAATCAAGTGAACAACGACATCCAAATACTACCACCACCTAAACTCTCCACCGTGGCCACATAACAACCAATACGACTTCACCAATCACATCATCATACCTTTGCCTCCACTGCAACCACACAGCAGCAATTTGAGTCACAAACAAAGCAGTCTGCCCTCCTTACCGCCCTTCTCCAACATCTTCGGCTCCACCTACAACAACAACAAGGCATAAAATTCATGTCTCATTGTAGGCGTCGTACGAAGTGCGCCTACGTTGAGCATAAGTGACTATGCTTGGCAATCATAAAAAGTTGGATTTCACATATAACGATAGGGACAAAAAAGTAGGGAGTCGCAAACAAGTTTTTCAGGAACTTGTAAACTGTTCATGGATCGTTAAAGACAACAATGAAAAGGGACAAAATGAAGGCAACAACGATTTGATCCATGAAGGTTACACCCCATTCATAGTCCATGATATTTTAACTCCATAGTGGTCCTGAACCATAACTGAATATTCGCGAATGATGGTACGGATTGAGTCATGAACCCAATGTCGCCCGTATTGACCTCTACTTGATTCTTATAGCAACAATTATTATTTTTAACCTAAAAGACATACAAACAAGATTTTTTTTCGCTCCAAAATTATTCTAAAGCGTTTGAATATTTAATGCACACATAAATCGAATTATGTGATCACTTGATTTAAGCAAAAAGATTAATATATAGGAACCTAAACCGGTTGCCCAAATTATCTTATTAGGCGTGATTTTCAATTACATATTCCCAATTAAACAAATCCTAACACACCCTATAAAGTGTAAGTCCTAGGCTTTTAAAAGGCCAAGCTAAGAGCATAGAGGAAATGGGACCCCCAACGATAGGCTACCATCGTCACAGTGGCGACTCCGCTGGGGACTTAGAGGTTAAAATATCAGCTTTGGTTATGGTTCAAGGTTTCCAAATTAGCTAGGTTACCTATGAGTTGTAATGAAAGACTAACTTGGATAATCACATCTTCCTTTTTCACAAAAGTAAAAGCCAAAAAAGCAACATAGCAACATGCATAATCATAGCACACTTTAAACAACGGGGATTGGCTCATTGACTAAGGGTAGTCAACACCAGCCTCTTATCCCGAAATCCATAACAATCATCCCAACCATTTGTAGGGAATATTTCAAGCATCCCACACTTGAGCCCCACTGTGATCATACACTTAAGCATGGTGGCGTCCAAAGGGAAGGATGCTAGAGTAAAAAAGTCGCCAACAAGTTTTAGGAACTTGTAAACCGTTCACAGGGTGAAGGTTACACCCCTTAACGATCCAAGAGATCGTTAACTCCAATAGGTCTGGAACCATGACTGGAAGTTCGGGGATGAAGGTACAAATCCAACCTAAAAGAGATTGAACTTGCCCTAATAATAGGCCTCTACTTTATTCTTCGTGTATTCATGTGCGCTTTCTGACTAACATACAATCAATAGGTTAACCCTAAACCTGTTTCATCTATGTTGGTTGTGTTTTGGGTAAAATTACCCTGTCCACGTGGACCAATCAGAGAGGACCACGTGTCAAGCCTAGGCAAGTCCATTTGGGCCAATTTCCAGCTGACACGTGTCAACCTCAGATGCTTCCTGAATTGCGGTCTTCAAGGCCCAATTCCCAAGAGCGTCGCAAAACGGCGCAGCCCACCAAATCAAGGTCAAATGACCTAGAAGGGGCACGTTCACCAATGACCCTATAAATAGGGAGATATTCCCCAAATTTTGGGATAATTCAATCATTTATTACACCAACCCTACATTCTCTCACATCTGAAAAACACCTGATCTCGGAATCCGAGAAGATCTCATTTCATTATCCGCACCTTCTCCTACTCACATTCAAGTATTAACTTGATCGTCGGAGGCGGAGCTCCAAACACCCGGAGTCTCCGTTGTTTTACAGGTACAGGCACAATCGGATCAGTCCTCGATCTGTAACTCTCCCGAGGGACAAAAACACCCAAAACATTTGGCGCCGTCTATGGGGAGAGTACCTTAAGGATGGTTCAAGAGTTTGTACCGCCTCCTGACCCTAAGGATAATCAGCCGGAGGTCTTTACAGACCATGAGGATGATGATCCTCAGATTGAAACATACATTGCCAAAGATGGCTCTCTCATCACAAAGCGCATCCGTCCTAGAGACACTCTGGAACGAGGCGAAAGCCAGGCGGGTACCAGTAGGCCCCCTGGTCAGCCGGAAGGGGAAACCCAGTCGGCAAGAGGTCAGGTTCCAGTCACCAGGGACGAGCTCATGAAATTCATGACGAGTTTCAAGGGTGAGATCAAGGACCTGATCGAAAAGAAAACGGTTGGCTCTAGCAAGAGTCAGCCGACCAAGAAGTCCCCTCGAACTGTGAGGAAGAAGCCAGTCAGGGACAGGAAGCCAACTCCGCATCCAAAGGACAAGGCAACCTCAACCCTTGACTGGTCCAAGATCTTTCTGCCCCAGAAGGGTCCAAGAAAGCCCAGCCGGGAGCAACAACCGGTGGGTAACACAAAGTCTACCCCCGACGCTCGGCAGATCATCAAGCGCTGGAGGAGTCAACTGCTGTCTGAGTCAGCCTCTACTTCAAGCTTTCCAGACATTTTCAAAAACACATCTGCAGGGAACATTCAATCCTTACATGAGAGCCATACAGGCGGTAATACCGTCCATTCCGGCCCTCAGATGATTGGGAATGCACCGTATGTACCCCTATGGTCTACGGTCCGTATTCTCCACACTTCATGCAGCCGGCCCTCTTTGGGGGTCAGGCGGCATATAACGTCCAACCTTTGGACTGGTAGCTCCGTCTGCTCAAACTTGGTGAACAAACTTCTGCCTTCACCAAGGAGATAACCGAGGCACCAAGGAGATAACCGGGGCACCAAGGATCATCTGAAGAGGATGATTCACTCGATTGATGATGGACAAGCGTCCTCAAGTGGAACATTCCCAGACGTCCTCATCATTGAGAAGGATCGGGGCAAAGTTCACCGACCGCATGACGACCCAGTCGTCATTGAATGCAAGGTCGCCAACCAGCTGGTTGGTCGGATCCTCATAGACACGGGTAGCTCCTCTGATCTCATCAGCTACAAGTGTCTGTCCCGGCTTAATTACAAACGGGACAGCCTGCGCGACGTTTCCCATCCGCTAGTTGGCTTTGGCGGAGGGGTTGTGCACCTAGTCGGACAAATTGACATACCCATCTGGCTGGGGGAGAAGGGAAAGGGGCAGCACATGGTCGTTCAGGTTCCTGGTGGTTAAAGAGCTGACCGCCTACAACATCATTCTTGGCTGACTCACTCTGAACGAGTGCAAGGCCGTCATCATCCCAGCTCTCATGCTCCTCAAGTATGAAAAGGATGATGACTTTGTTGGCTCCCTTAACGGGGATCAAAAGACGACAAGGGATTGCTATCTCTCAGACGTCAAGCCGACTGCTGTTGTAGCCGGTCAACCGAAGGAGCCAATGGATCTTGACAATGTCAAGGACCCTGATTCACCTCCTCCAGCAGCCGCAAAGAAAAGAAAAAATGAAAAACTGGTGGAGGTGAAGAAGGAGAAGAAATAGCAACCACTGACCGGGGAACGGTCAGATGATCTCCGTCCATAGCCGGCTGGTGATCACATGGATATCCCTCTGGACGACAGTCGTCTAGAGCGGACTGTTAAGGTGGGGAAGGCTGCCTTTGAAATGCTTGGTACAGACTTGCACCTTCTGCTGAAGGAATTCAAAGACATTTTTGCCTTCGAAGTGGAAGAGATGCCAGGCATCAGTCCGGATCTTGCTGTCCACAAACTCGCCGTGGACCCAAAAAAGAAGCCCATCCGGCAAAAGAAAAGAAATCACGGCGAGGAAAGGAGTCAGGTGGCAGCTGCCGAGGTCAAGAAGCTGTTAGATGCTGGGTTCATTCGGTCATGTAACTTCCCTGATTGGGTTGCGAACGTGGTGCTTGTAAAGAAGCCGAATGGAACTTGGCGCATATGTGTTGACTATACTGACTTGAACAAGGCATGTCCAAAGGACAGTTACCCGCTTCCAAAGATCGACAACCTTGTCGACTCTACAACTGGGCATGCCTTAATGAGTTTTATGGATGCCTACTCCGGCTTCCATTAGATACCCCTGTGGAAAAAAGATCAAGAGAAGACGGCCTTCGTCACTGATCAGGGGTTATTCTGTTATACTATGATGCTGTTTGGCTTGAAGAACGCGCTGGCTACTTTCCAACGGATGATTAATACAGTCTTCATTAATCAAATTGGAAGGAATGTAGAGGCGTACATTGATGACATGATAGTCAAATCCAAGCTACAGACGGATCACCTTGTTGATCTCCAAGAAACCTTCACCACACTCAGGCGGCATAAGGTCATGTTAAATTCCAAGAAATGTGTTTTTGGTGTTGAGTCTAGGAAGTTTCTCGGATTCCTGATTGATCAAAGTGGGATAGAGGCTAACCCCGAGAAGATACAGGCGGTGATTGACATGAAGTCACTGCGCACTGTCAAGGAAGCTCAGAGGCTTACCGGTTGTCTGGTTGCGCTTGGGAGATTCCTCAGCCGGTCAGGTGACAAGTGCCTTTATTTCTTCCAAGCAATCAAGAAGAAGACTAGATTTAAATGGGGGGATGATGCTAAGGCGGCCTTTAAAAAACTAAAAGAACACTTACACTCCTTGCCAAGGCTTGTTAGCCCTCTGCCAAAGGAGATGCTCTATATGTACCTAGCCGTCTCAGATCATGCCCTTAGTGCTGTTCTCCTTGCTGAGAGAGATGGCAATAAGCTCCCGGTCTATTTCATTAGCCATGTGCTCAGAAATGCTGAACTCCGGTATCCCATGGTTGAAAAATTTGGCCTTACTCTTTACATGGCTATTAAGAAGTTGAAACTATACTTCTTGGCACATCCGGTGGTGATCTACACAGATCAACCCCTCAAGCGGCCAATGACAACCCTGGATTCACCCGGCAGAATGCTCAAATGGGCTATTGAATTGCAAAGTCTTGAAATCACTTACGAACTGAGGAACACAGTGAAGGGTCAGGCGTTTGCCGACTTCATCGTCGAAATGACAAGGCCGGTTGCTCCGGACAACCTTGATCAGGTTTGGAAGGTGCATGTAGACGGGAGCTCTACTGTGAACGGCTGTGGTGCAGGCATTATCTGTCAATTTCTAGAAGGAGATAAATATGAGTGTGCACTACGGTTTAAGTTTTAGGCCTCAAACAATGAGGCGGAATATGAGGCCCTGCTAGCAGGTATCCGCATGTGTAAGGCGGCAGGGGCAACAAAAATTGACGCCTGCTCTGATTCTTAGTTGGTCGTTAGCTGATATATCCAATTTATATAGTGTTTTACCCCCGTCCCACGGTCATAATTAGTGGTGTTTTTGGCTCTTTAGAGCCACTTTTATTACTAATTTGTGTTTTCTAGTGTTTACGTAGTTTTAGTTGTATTTTACAGGAAATTACACTTTTGGAGCATTTTCCCAGGTTTTTATGGATCAACTACGGAAGCTAGAAGGACACGGCACTCTTGAAGCCCAGGATCAGTGAGAGCCGATGATTAAGGGCTCGGTATGAGATACCGGGGCTATTGGATCGATTAATCAAGACCCGATGAGGAAACTTAGATTGGGCCGAGGAATTTAGCCCAATCGAAACCCAAGCCTCGAAGAAGAAGTCCGGGCCCGATCGGGCAAGCATACGCCCGATCGGGCGGCTGCGCGCATAAAGACCCTCAAGGAAGAGGCGCGCCCGATCGGGTGAGCGTAAGCTCAATCGGGCGCGGCACACCAGCAGCGGGCAAGGCAAAAAAGGCGAGCCCGATCGGGCGCGTGTTTTTCTCAGAGCTGATTAGATTAGTTTTAATTTTTGTTTTGAGGAATGTTTAAGGACGAATTATGTACGTAATTTTGGATTACCTTCTTCTTTAGATTTTCTCTCTCTACTTAGGATATTTCTCTCTCTTAAATTCTCTCTCAACTTTTGTTCTTAATTACTTTCATTAATCCAGATTTCTTTTGGTAACAATTTCTTCTCTTTTAATTTCAGCTATTTTATTTACTTCTTTGATTATGCTTTGCTTTATTTGTTTGATTAGTTTGGTTATGATGATGTTTGAGTAGTTTTATTTCTAGGGTTTATGGGGATCTAATAAATGATATGAAGGGGTAATTTTGTGATTGTTAATTATCAATGCTTGGTTAATTTCCTATTGATTGATTTAATGCTATGCAATTAGGTTTGGCCAGATTTAATTGTATGAGTTTACCAATATTAATTCGAGATTCGACAGATGAGAATTGATGTTTAGGCTTAGTTTCAATAGGCGGACTAATTTATAAATGGTTAAGTCGAGATTCGACAGATGAGATTTAATACCGGTAAATTAACTCTGTGATTATAATACGTAGCGAAAGCCCTTTATAATCTGATTGATCAATGCTTGATGATTGCTTATTATGATTTGCCCTGGAATATTGTTTATCAGTGAACCTATGCCCTAGGTCTTTTAATATTTGATTTTTCCCCTACTTTATTTCTTTCAACCTTATTCTTCGTAGTATAGAATTTATTCCCAAAAATATTGGTTACTTAGATAATTTAGATTATAATAATTAATTAGGAGTAGAAAGACTTGTTTCCCTGTGGAGTTCGACCCTACTTCCCTATCTATTTTAGTTAGAGGACTTAGGTATTTACTTTTGATTAGGGGATACGACTTTACCCTGTCAAAATTTGGCGCCGTTGCCGGGGAAACGGTTTTATTTTTATTTTCTGATTATTTTTTTTGTAGTCTAGATTATCCCCTTTTGTCTCAGAGAACGTTAGTTCTTTGAGGCAATTCTCATATTTGTCTTTTAGTTCCTTGTTTATGCCCAGGTGTTCCAGATCAGGTTACATCCCATTGGATCCTGAGATCGAGCGCTCTTTTCATAGGCAAAGGAAAATTTATAGACAAATTCTGGCGGGTTCCGAGGAGGACAACAGTCGAAGAGATCCTCCCTCTGATTCTAGTGACACAGATATTCCTTCAGACTCCGAATCGGAGATGACGGCCCAGAAGAAACTCAGTGATTACTCGCAGCCGAAGCTCACAGATTTCCCGCACCTTACTCCCAATCCGGCACTAAATGGAGTTTATTTCGAAACCAAGCCCCAATTTATCACTATGATAGAGAGGAAGCAATTCAGCGGAGCTAAGGGTGAAGATCCTAATCTTCACATCGCAGATTTCTGCCAATATTGTAACATCATTAGACAAGCCGGGGTCACGCAAGACCAAATCAGGGAGATTCTTTTTCCCTTTTCTTTATGTGGAAAAGCTAAATTATGGTTTAATGGTTTGAATAGAACTGCACTTGGTATTACTGACTAGGAAACTCTTGCTTTGAATTTTTATAATAAATACTATCCTGTAGAAGAACAGCAATACTAAGGAGTGCTATTCAGAACTTCGGTCAAGAGGCCGACGAAACGCTATATGAGGCTTGGGAGAGGTTCAAGGATCTACAGAGAGAGTGCCCCCACCACAATCTAGCACAATGGCAATTGATCCAAGCATTCTACAATGGACTTGGAAATTCTTCTAGATTAGTGCTAGATTCTGCAGCCAGTGGGAGGTTCATGAATTTAAATGTGGACGATGCAGGACAGGTTATCGAAGACATGGCAATACACAATTCCCAATACAGGAATCCGAGAGGGTTTGCAAATAAAGGAAAACATAATGTCGATTCCGTATCCTTTTTGCAAGCTCAATTAACGTCTATTTGTCAAAAATTAGATAATCTTACTGTTGCTCCTAACTCTGTAGCTAATGTTTTTGCTGTTGCTAACAATGAAGCTTTTTGTGAAAATTGTGGAATTGTAGGGCATTGGGAGCAAGATTGTAGGAGCTCTATGGAACATGTTAATGCCTCTCAAACCTATAGGCAGAATAACCCATATTCCAATTCATACAATGCCGGTTTTAAGAACCATCCATATCTTTCATACCGGAGCACCAATGTACAAAATCCTCCACTTCCACAACAACCACAACAACAAACCCCACCCCACCACAGCAAAAATATTATCATCCTAATTCCGGCCAGAAAAGCCAAGCATCACCCTCATCATCTTCCGACCCTGCCATGACAGAAATTAGAGCAATGCTTGCCAATATGCAAAAGCATATGGAGAGTAGGGATGCGCAAATTGATTCCATCCTAGCCCATAATAAAATCATGGACAATCAAATTGCACAACTTTCATCTACCCTACAATCTTGTCAGCAGGGAGCTCTACCATCACAACCTATCCATCCTACAGATCATGCCAATGCAATCACTCTAAGGATTGGTTCACATTATGATGGACCTCCTATACCAAAGGAAGATAGACCAGTTCCTGATCTAGATTCCTCTATACCAAACGCTAATCCTGCTAGCCCTGCAGGGCTACAAATAGATACTAAATCTACTAATGTTTCTGTGCAGGGTAAATCGCAGGATAAGGGAGGAGATGTGCAGAGCCCGGTTATCAAACTTCCATTCCCTAATAGACAACTGAAGAGTAAGTTCGATAAACAATTCGGTAAGTTTTTAGAGGTTGTGAAAAACCTGCAGGTAATAGTTCCTTTCACTGACTTAATCACTCAAGTTCCTACTTATGCTAAATTTATGAAAGACATTCTTACTAGGAAAAGGGCCTTTAATGAAGTAGAAACTGTAGCTTTCACAGAGGAGTGTAGCGCTTTATTGCAAAACAAATCCCCTCCTAAACTAAAGGATCCCGGTAGTTTTTCTATTCCTTGTCATATAGGGAATGTTTTTATTGATAAAGCTTTGTGTGATTTGGGTGCTAGTGTCAGTGTCATGCCATCGTCTGTCTGTGCTAAATTTAATATGGGAGAATTAAAAGTTACTAATATAACTTTGCAAATGGCAGATCGTTCGGTAAAATACCCTTTAGGTATTTTAGAGGACGACCCTGTCAGAGTTGGTAAATTTTTTATTCCTGTTGATTTTGTTGTGTTAGACATGGCAGAGGATACACAAATACCCATTATATTAGGTAGGCCTTTTCTCCATACCGCAGGAGCAATTATTGATGTTAAAAATGGCAAACTAACCCTTTCTGTAGGTGACGACAATGTTACTTTTAATTTAGGGAAGGTTTTGAAGGGGCCTATGCTGGAGGAAAATTGTTGTTATATTGATGTAGTTGATATAATGGATGATATTTGTGATGATAGCTTGCCACATGTTCTTGCGAGGGATCCCCTAGAGGAAGTTCTCTGCGGGAATTTATCTAAAGACAATGCAAGCGTTTGGGGTAATGAAGTACAAGATATTGAAAAGGCTCTTTCCTTAAAAGAGTTAAGCCCCAAGGAAACAATGAAGGTAGTAAATTTAGTTCAGGAATCAAAACTTGCAGAGGTCAAGAAACCTGAGCTAAAACCTCTCCCTTCTCATTTAAAATATATTTTTCTTGATGAACAAGAACTATACCCCGTGATCATCAGTACTGCACTTACTGACCTACAAACTTCCCAACTTCTAGGGGTTCTCAATACCCATAAGGCTATCGGGTACAGTATTGATGATCTCAAGGGTATTAGCCCTGATTTTTGTATGCACAGAATACATCTAGAGGACAACTATAAGCCCTGCATTCAACCCCAACGAAGATTAAATTCCACCATGCAGGAAGTAGTCAAGAAGGAGGTTATGAAATTACTTGATGCAGGTATTATCTATCCTATTTCTGACTCCAAATGGGTAAGTCCTGTGCAGGTAGTACCTAAAAAGGGTGGGATGACTATGATAACCAATGAAAAAAATGAATTAATTCCCACTAGAACTGTAACAGGGTGGCGTATGTGCATTGATTATCGTAGATTAAATGTCGCCACTAAAAAGGACCACTTCCCTCTTCCCTTTATAGATCAAATGCTTGAGAAGTTAGCTAATCATAAATTCTTTTGCTATTTGGATGGGTATTCGGGATTTTTCCAAATTTCGATTCACCCTGAAGACCAGGAAAAGACTACTTTTACATGCCCCTATGGCACTTTTGCATATCGTAGAATGCCCTTCGGTTTATGTATTGCACCCGCTACCTTTCAACGTTGTATGATGAGCATTTTTTCCGATTTCATAGAGTCTATTATGGAAGTCTTTATGGATGATTTTAGCGTGTATGGCTCCTCATTTGATTCATGCTTAATTAATCTCGCTAAAATTTTGAAAAGATGTGAAGAGTGCAATTTAGTTCTAAATTGGGAAAAATGTCAATTTATGGTGACAGAGGGAGTAGTTCTAGGTCATATTGTATCTTATAAGGGCATACAAGTAGACAAAGCTAAGATTTCAGTGATTGAGCAATTACCTCCCCCAGTTAATGTTAAGGGAGTTAGAAGTTTCTTGGGTCATGCGGGGTTTTATCGCCGTTTTATCAAAGATTTTTCTAAAATTGCTAAACCACTGACTCAGCTTTTGCTCAAGGATGCTACTTTCATTTTTACTGACGAGTGTCTTGAGGCTTTCAACAGGATTAAGCAGGCTTTGATATCGGCACCCATTATATGTGCTCCCGATTGGAATCTTCCTTTCGAGATCATGTGTGATGCAAGTGACTTTGCGTTAGGAGCCGTGCTTGGAAAGAGAAAGGACAAGGTTTTGCATGCTATTTATTATGCAAGCAAAACTTTGGATGAAGCTCCAGTCAACTATGCCACTACGGAAAAGGAGTTTCTTGCTGTTATTTATGCTTTAGAAAAATTTAGATCATATCTTGTTGGTTCTAAAGTCATTGTTTTTACTGACCATGCAGCATTGAAGTAATTGATAGCTAAGGCGGAATCAAAGCCAAGGCTACTCCGATGGGTTCTTTTGCTCCAAGACTTCAACATCGAAATCAAAGATAAAAAGGGAGTAGAGAACGTAGTGGCAGACCACTTGTCACGTATCAGGAATGATGAGGGTAAGGATTCTCTACCTATAGATGATTCTTTCCCTGATGACAACCTCTATGCAGTTGTAGAGCGACACCCATGGTATGCGGATTTTTCTAATTATTTAGTGGGCGGGACTCTACCTCTTGACTTGTCCTACCAACAGAAAAAGAAATTCCTTTCTGCTGTTAAACATTGTTTTTGGGATGATCTTTTTTTGTTTCGTGAGTGTGCAGATGAATTGTTTCGCAGGTGTGTTCCCGAATGGGAAGTCCATGGTGTGCTTACTAGTTGCCACACCTCACCTTATGAAGGACATCATGGCCCCACTAAAACGGTGGCCAAGATTAATGAGTCGGGATTCTATTGGCCTACGATGTTTAAAGATACTAACATTTTTGTGCAGGGTTGTGACTCTTGCCAAAGGACTGGCAACATCTCGCGGAGGCATGAGATGCCCCAAACAGGAATTTTAGAAGTTGAAATTTTTGACGTTTGGGGTGTTGATTACATGGGACCGTTCCCTTCTTCAAAAGGGAACCGTAATATTCTTGTCGCCGTCGACTATGTATCCAAGTGGGTTGAGGCCATCGCCACTCCTACCAATGATGCCAAGGTGGTCCACAGACTTTTCAAGAAGACCATCTTTCCAAGATTTGGCGTACCTAGTGCAATAATAAGTGACGGAGGATCTCACTTTCATGAACGGAAGTTAAACACCCTCCTCAAAAAGTATGGTGTCTACCATAGGACAGGTTTAGCCTACCACCCCCAAACTAGTGGCCAAGTTGAGGTTTCTAACCGTGAGATCAAGGCCATTCTAGAGAAGGTGGTGGCAAAGTCAAGGAAAGATTGGAGCGACAAGTTGGACGACACCCCTTGGGCGTACAGAACTGCATTCAAGACTCCTATAGGTACTACTCCGTACAGACTCGTGTACGGAAAATCATGTCATCTCCCGGTCGAATTGGAATATAAGGCATATTGGGCTATTAAGGAGCTCAATTTAGATGCCAAACTAGCGGGAGAAAAGAGGTCACTTCAACTTAATCAACTCTATGAGTTTAGGTTGACGGCCTATGATAGTGCTCGAGTCTACAAAGAGAAGACGAAGAAGTGGCACGACAAGATGATCCTTCCGAGAGAATTCAAGGAGGGTGATAAAAGTGTTACTATTCAACTCACGACTTAAACTTTTCCCAGGAAAGTTAAGATCAAGGTGGTCGGGTCCTTTTATTGTAAAAAGGGCCAATAAATTCGGTTCTGTGGAGGTTTTCGACGAACATGGTAACGAGTTTAAGGTTAATGGCCAAAGACTCAAGCTATATCATGAGGGGGCTACAATCGGTGCAGTTGAATTACTTCACCTAAGCGGTTCCGATTCACTCTGAGTTTCACTGTGGTAAGAGGGTCGTGCGGGATCTAGATAAACCAGCGCTTTGCGGGAGGCAACCCGTATTTCTTGCTTTCTAGACTAATTTCTTATTTTTACTTTTTCTTAGAGAGGTGAGGAGAGTGAATTTTACCTTTCATGAGTGTTTTTGTACAGGTTTTAGATCACAAAGTACGGAGGTTTCAAGAGAAAAAAAAAAAAAATTAGGCGAAGAAAGAGAAGCTCCAGGCCTGGGTACGGGCCCGATCGGGCGCGCACCTAAGGTTAGAAATGCAGAAAACTTCGCCTGATCGGGCAAAGACGCCCGATCGGGTGCGCAATATTGATTTTATCGGAGCTTAATTTTGCCCGATCGGGCGCGCAAATCAGGGAAGAAATCGAGGGAAATTTCGCCCGATTGGGCGGAATTTTGGAGAAATCGAGTGCCACAAAAGGAAATATCGGGCGGAGGTCGCCCGATCGGGCGCGCACTTTACAAATCCTCCTGAACCACCTATGTAATTCCTAACGCTGAAAAATTGAACATACCCCATAGGATAGCCAATCACTTCCAAAGGGCGGCCAATGCAACCGAAGCAAGTAGGTCTAAGGCACCTATTTATTTTGGGGGGTTAGTGACCCACATTGCCAAAAAACACATAGGTCGGAACCCGGACGGGCATAGGAAAGTTGTAGGCTCAAACCTCATGGACCTAGCCTATTTAGGGAGTCTAAACTAGGTGCAACCCCTGGGGGGTGACACTTGGTGGATAGTCCACCGACAATCGGGTAGGAGGGACCAAGCCTTCACCTTACCCAACCCCGCCTTAACCAAATTTGAGAAGGGAAAGCCTTCTTATACTTTTGAGATTAACGGTCAAGGTGAGGTTCAACCACCTCACCTTTCACCACAACCCCACCAATCTCCCCAAGACCATTCCCCCCATCACCATTCACCACACTACCCACCACCTCCACCCTTCACCTATGGCGTACCCACTTCCTCGGTCGACTATAACGTTGACCCCAATGCCCCTTTTGACTTTTCGGCTTTTAGAAGCCAATTGGACCGTATTGAGATAGGGCAAGGGAGAGTTGAGGGTATGATGCAAAACCTAGATTCTAGATTAAGCACCTTGGATGGTCAGGTAGGACACATAGAGAGGAACCTTGGGAGGGGTCTATACCCCATGTACGATGATTATGCATGCCGAGGGGCTATTCCCCCCGAGGCATTAGTTCCCGATTGGTTCCATGGAGGGTATTCTCACCCCGGTGCGTATGGTACTTATGTGGACTACTCTTCAGTCCATGGATATGGGGGTGACGCTCCTTTTGGGGGTATAGGGGGGAATGTGAACCCTAACTACTTTGCAGGTGGTTCGGGTTATGGTGGTGCTGGACCGAGCCAGGGTGGTGTCGGCTCAAGCTATGGAGGAGGATATGAGAGGATGGACGACGATGTGGAGTAGCTTCTCCTAGCTACCTTTCCAAGTCAATGAGGGCATTGCTTGATTTGGCTTGGGGGGAAATTTCATGTATATATGGTAACTTTCTTTCTCTCTTCTCTATTTATGGCTTTCCTAGTGTAGTTTTTATTGCTTTTCCTTATGAAAAAAATACAAAAAAATTTGAAAAATAAAAAAAATCCAAAAATACGTTCCAATGAATTGTAATTCATGCTTCCCTGTGTCCCATACTTAGAAAATATTGTTTTGATTCTTGGTATATGATAATGAGCTTTGTGAATTTGTTGATCATAATTTGAAGTTTAATTGTTTGGATTCCTAAACATGCGTCAATTTTGCCAACTATTTGTGAATATAGTGCTTGACTAGTTGATTTGGTTAGGAATGTGTGATAGTTCCATAGTTCCTGGTATGTCAATGAATTTGAGTATTGGTTTGCAACTATTAGTAATGTCTATATAGCTCAATATTATGCACATTGAGGAAGACAAAGGCATTTGTTCTCTTAGGAAGCCTTCAGACGATCTTAGATACATTTGTTCCCTTCTTGTTACCTATGTTGTTGCTTGTGCCCTTTTATTGTTTATTTAGCCACATTACAAGCCTATATGAGCCCCATTGGTTACTAGTCCCAAGCTTGGCTTGGGGGAGATATTAGTTGGAGAGGTGAGGGAGTTGTGGTGTGCACATTATTTGCACAATGTGGGAATAAAAGAAGAGTGATTGTTCTTTGATTTTATGATTGGAAAATATTGATATGTTGTGTTACAAAGTTGAAATTTCCAATATGAGTTAAAAAGAAAAAAAAGAGCAAAAGGAAAATTTTTTAATGTTCAAATGTTCTATTTGAAGGTTGTTCAAGAAGAAAAAAAAAAGGAAAAAAAATTCAAGTTTGAAAAGAAAGAAAAAAAAAAGAATGAGTCCAAAGTTTGTATTTCACTTAAGTTCTACATTATCATATTTTTATGAGTGAAATTGTAAGTGTTGGGATTGTTTATATTGTTTGGAGTTGTATTTGGTGGATTCTTGTTGGAGTTAGTTATGTTGTTGGAGATGTATGATCATCATTTATTTTGATCAGGGGTTTATTAGGATTTGGCTCCCTTAATGCATAGCTTTTCTCTCACATATTCCCAAATTTATCCTACCCTTTACCCTAGCCTTACATTACAAGCTTTAAAGACCTTCCGACCTTTGTGCATAGAGTTGTGTGAATGTGAAAGTGTTGTTTATCAATGCAAGTTATGATTTGACATATTTCGAGTCGACTAGTAGGTTGAGCGTTCATTGTTTTAAACACACGAGAGTGTGAGATGGGTTGGCATTCTTCACAAATAAATGGGTTGGTTGGAGAGCGATCGAGTACATCTTTTACTCACCACATAATTGAGAGTTGAGTGCGTGAGCACTAGTCTTGAATTCTATATGCTCATGTGGTTTGCTTTACTTGACAATTGTTGGGGATGAATGATAATTAGATGTATGAGATTGATTGACATTGAAGCATGTTCATTAGATTTATCTTGAATCGTTTGTGCTTGATTTTGTTTATTGGGATGAGGCATGTTTTATATGTTCATTGATGAGCTCTTTGCTTAGGGACAAGCAAAGGTTTGGCTTGGGGGAGTTTGATATATCCAATTTATATAGTGCTTTACCCCCGTCCCACGGTCATAATTAGTGGTGTTTTTGGCTCTTTAGAGCCACTTTTATTACTAATTTGTATTTTCTAGTGTTTGCGTAGTTTTAGTTGTATTTGACAGGAAATTGCACTTTTGGAGCATTTTCCCGGGTTTTTATGGATCAACTACGGAAGCCAGAAGGACACGGCCACTCTTGAAGCCCAGGATCGGTGAGAGCCGATGATTAAGGGCTCGGTATGAGATACCAGGGCTATTTGATCGATTAATCAAGACCCGATGAGGAAACTTAGATTGGGCCGAGGAATTTAGCCCAATCAAAATCCAAGCCTCGAAGAAGAAGTCCGGGCCCGATCGGGCAAGCATATGCCCAATCGGGCGGCTGCGCGCATAAAGACCCTCAAGGAAGAGGCGCGCCCGATCGGGTGAGCGTAAGCTCGATCGGGCGCGGCACACCAGCAGCGGGCAAGGCAAAAAAGGCGGGCCCGATCGGGCGCGTGTTTTTCTCAGAGCTGATTAGATTAGTTTTAATTTTTGTTTTGAGGAATGTTTAAGGACGAATTATGTACGTAATTTTGGATTACCTTCTTGTTTAGATTTTCTCTCTCTACTTAGGATATTTCTCTCTCTTAAATTCTCTCTCAACTTTTGTTCTTAATTACTTTCATTAATCCAGATTTCTTTTGGCAACGATTTCTTCTCTTTTAATTTCAGCTATTTTATTTACTTCTTTGATTATGCTTTGCTTTATTTATTTGATTAGTTTGGTTATGATGATGTTTGAGTAGTTTTATTTCTAGGGTTTATGGGGATCTAATAAATGATATGAAGGGGTAATTTTGTGATTGTTAATTATCAATGCTTGGTTAATTTCCTATTGATTGATTTAATGCTATGCAATTAGGTTTGGCCAGATTTAATTGTATGAGTTTACCAATATTAATTCGAGATTCGACAGATGAGAATTGATGTTTAGGCTTAGTTTCAATAGGCGGACTAATTTATAAATGGTTAAGTCGAGATTCGACAGATGAGATTTAATACCGGTAAATTAACTCTGTGATTATAATACGTAGCGAAAGCCCTTTATAATCTGATTGATCAATGCTTGATGATTGCTTATTATGATTTTCCCTGGAATATTGTTTATCAGTGAACCTATGCCCTAGGTCTTTTAATATTTGTTTTTTCCCCTACTTTATTTCTTTCAACCTTAGTCTTCGTAGTATAGAATTTATTCCCAAAAATATTGGTTACTTAGATAATTTAGTTTATAATAATTAATTAGGAGTAGAAAGACTTGTTTCCCTGTGGAGTTCGACCCTACTTCCCTATCTATTTTAGTTAGAGGACTTAGGTATTTACTTTTGATTAGGGGATACGACTTTACCCTGTCATTAGCCAATACCATGGTGAGTATGAAGCCACCCATCCGGCTATGATCAAATATTTGCAGGCAGTCAAGGCTGAAGCTGGGACACTTGAGCAATTTCATCTAAGTCAAGTGCCCTGGTCTGAAAACAACCAGGCAGATGCTCTGTGAAAATTGGCATCCTCCGCATCCTTTGATACGCCTCGGTCAATCTTTTGGGAAGTAATGGAAAAATGAAGCATTTCTGATGATGAGCCCATTGGAATATTGGACCGAAGTTCTACTTGGATGGATGGTATCCGGGCGTATCTGACAGACGGCACGCTTCCTGATTCACCTTAGGAGGCAACCGTGCTGAAGAAGCGTACATCAAACTTCGAGATGAGAGAAGGAGAACTCTTCAAGGCAGGGTTTCTGAAGCCTCTATTGAAGTGTGTTACCCCGGAAAAGGGTAAAGAAGTTCTTGAAAAGTTGCATGCGGGATACTATGCCTCTCATTCAGGCGGAAAGCGCTATATTCTTGTGGATGTGGATTATATCACCAAGTGGGTGGAAGCAGAGGCGGTCAAAGGCATCAAGACAAAGGATGTCATCTCCTTCATCCGGAAGAACATTATCACCCGGTTTGGGGTACCCATGTCTATGGTGTTTGATAATGGACCTCAATTCGAGACGCCTCAGCTTAAAACTTGGTTAGGAGATCAAGGGATCTCACATTGTTTTGCATCAGTCGGCCGACCCCAAGCAAACGGCCAAGTTGAAGCCTTCAACAAACCCATCTTAGACGGTATCAAAAAGAAAATTGAAAGAGCCGGTGGTTTATGGGTTGAAGAGTTGATTCATGTCCTATGGGCCATCCGGACAAATAAAAAGGGGGCAACCGGTGAAACCCCATTTCTCATGGTTTACGCTGCTGAAGCCGTCTTGCCCATCGAGCATTATGAGCCGACTCTACGAGTCATGCTATACGATGAAGAGGCAAACTGGGAGGCCATGCGGCTAGCATTGGACTCACTCCCGGAGCCCAGGGGCAATGCCGCCTTACGTCATGAGATTTACTGTCTGAGAATGACTCGTGCCTATAACAAGAGAGTGCACAAACGACCCTTAAAAGTTGGGGACTTTGTGTTACGAAAGATGGAGGCAACCGGTAGGGGCAATGAGCAAGGAAAGTTAACTCCTAATTGGGAAGGCCCCTACCGGATTTATGAAGAAGTAAGAAACGACACCTACCGCCTGGAAACTCCAGACGGCAGGCGCATGCCTAGAACTTGGAATGTAGATAACTTGAAAAAGTACTACTTCTAAGACTTGTAAATTTATGTAAATAAAAAGCCTATCAATGAAGAAGTTGCTTTTTGTTTTCAATGTTAATTTAATTGCTTTGTATAAATACATACGTAACAATATGCTACCGCCTGTTGAAAACACAGACGGTCTATTGAATAAATAAGCTAGGTTAAAAACCTAACGGCTAACCTAATAATTAAAATTGGTGGACCATTATCAGTGCAATGCACAGACGGGCCCTATAATGAATAAAACTAAGCTAAGTTAAGAGACTTAGTGGCTAAAATAACATTCAAACCGATGCCAATGGCTGGATGCAAACTTATTTTATAAATTCGCCTGCTCCTATTTGAGTTTGGCGTCCGGCGATGCCCCTCCGGGTGTTATCGTCGCAAAGGGTATCCTATCGTTTGCTCTACCAGCATATGCAGACGGCAAAGATTAAACGACCAAATTGGTCAACTCATAGTTGTCTGACCAAAACAGTCTAAAAGAATGATTAAGCTTAACACCGGATGTCAAGTGACATCAGCCGATTAATTACTAAAGTTCTCTGTTAGGCTGTTCAACGAAATTGTACCAGACACCTCAATGGGGCAGACGAACCAGGTGCAATGGATGGCAGGGACGGCCTTTAAGCTGTCTGGGGTCTATCAGACAAGCGGACAATATGTTCCTTGTTTCATTAACTGTTAGGCGGTAATTTCCCGTCTGGCTCATAAAGAAGTTATATGCGAATACCCGGTTAGTTAAAACGGCTGTCGTTGACGGCTGTGTACTTGGTTTGGGCCAATCACTACTGTGATTGATTGACTTAGTAATATTCTATACTCTTTAAATTATCAAGCATTCCAAAGTCAATCAATCAAAGAAGTACTAAAACCAACCACACAGCCGCCAGGAGCAAGAGTAGCCGGTATACTATCTGAATTGCCGCATGCTTTAAAAAGTTAGGCAAAAATTCAAAAATTGAAACAAAATAACAAATTCACCAAACCGACCCAGTCGGCAAATTTCATTCAAAACCGGATACCATTATTAACCGGATATATATCCGGGATGAGAGAAAGTATAATTGTTACCCGACCCCTCAGTCGGTAAAACTACAGAAATACTCGGCACGCAAGCCAGAAAAAGACAAAGATTAGCATACTGCCGCTGAAAGAAAAGGGAGGAAGCTGAATCATGGCTGCTGAGCCTGCTTCGGCTGATTCTGACCTGCGGGGAGGCTTGTTTCAGTATGAGCATCCGGGACCTGACCATCTTGGACTTGATCAGCTTGAGCTTCATTAGCCTGGATCTGATCATCCGGGTCCACAGCCGGCTCCTCCTCATCATCAGAAACCTCGTAGCCTTGTTCAAGGGCCCATGCCTTGAAGGGAGGCGGGGCCTCCTCGTTGCGCTACTGTGCATCATACACCTCAGTGGCGTAATCGTATCGAAGCCTAAGCACATCAAACTCAACCTTGGGATGGAGGAAACTCCATACAATGCGCAGCTGGGCTTCAGTGTTCCGCTCGTTCTCAGCAACCAGCCGCTCTGCTCTTGGGCAATCTCGTCCTTGTGTTTATTCCTTAGTTGGACGAGTTCGACCCCTAGGCGGCCGACGTCTGCCCTCAGCTGGGTGTTTTCTGTGTCAGCTCCCTCCAAGGCCTTGAGGTTCGACTGGGAAGTCTTCAGCTCCTCTTCAAGCATGGCTACCCGCTCGTTTGCGGGCTCATTAGCAGCCGTCAAGTTCTTTATCAGCTCCTCCTGTTTCAACTCTACTGCTTTAATTTCAACATCACATTGTATTTTACTGTATTCAGCAGAGTTGAGAGTTTGGACGACCCTCTGTTTAGCGTCATTTACCTCTTCTCCCTTTCGTCTAAAGGGGACCCTAAGCCCGTCTACCCTCAGCATCGCCTGAAAATGTGGGGTCAGACGGTTAATAAAGAAAGTTAAAAGCTTTAAAAAGATGAGGTTCCAAGTAAAAATTACCTCTCTGTCCGGGTAAGTGTCCGCACCATCCTCTTAGCAAACACCTACATGTCAGGCGGAGCTGAGGGAGTATTTGCACCAAAAGAAGTACTTGGTGAGAAAGCAGCATAGGCGGCACCCAACTCATGCCGGCTGCTCATCGAACCTTCACACGAATTGACTCGAGTCTTGACTTGCATATAGTCAACCGGCCAGGGGAGTTCGACTCGTGTCTTACCTTGGACACGGGGCTGAGGAGACTCCCCTTCAGTCGCTACAACACCGACTGTAACAGTGAGTGGCTCGCCACCCTTCGATGCCGTTGAGACATCCGACTGTTTTCCAGCAGATCGCCCTGAGCTTTTGCTCAAAGCTTTCATTATAGCAGGGCCTTTTCCCCCGGTTGTAGGACGATCTGGGTTGGATGAAGAGGGAGTAGAAGGGTTTTTTCTCCCCGTCTTAGACGGAGTTTTGGCCAGCTCTTCCCTCGGCCGCTTGAACAACTTGGTGATGGAACGGGGGATTGACTTGCTTTCGCCTTGCAAACAATAAAGTATGGGATACAAACGGAAATTCATAAGTTGAATGAAAGGGGTACAGCCGGAAGTTTGAGTTTAATAGGTGGCTTACCCCTCCCTTCTTGGCTTCCTTGGCTTCCAAGGCCACCTTCTTCTCTAGAAGCTGCTCCCTCCTCAGAAGAGCAGCCGACTTAGCAGGCGTCATCTCAGGAGGAACCATATTCTTTGCTCCGTCTGTAGTAAGAAAGGAAATTGTTGGTCAAAAAGAGTAACAAACAACAAACAAGGTATTAATACAGACGGCAGATCGCCGGGTGTGTTATAAGTTTACCCTGCTTGAACATAGGGCTAAGCCCACAGGCGGAGAGGAAGGCCTCGTTCTTAAAGAAGTCCGGATGAGATATCCAGTTCCTAGGAACAATTATTTGAGTCCCATCCTCCAAGGGCATAGTTGTTGTCTTAAAAAAACCCGGCTCCATGATTTACTCGTAAGCCTTAGAAGACATCCGGGGCAAGGCGCACTTCTTTTCGAGCAGCGCCGGATCTTGATTGTACCGGCGAAGGAACCGGTTATGCCCCAGAGTTGGAGAGTAGATCAAATAAAATTTGTCCTTCCACCCGGACCATTTGGACGGCTTGGTTAAGACTATTAATTATTCCGGGTGTGTGGTTAGAGTGTACCACACACCATACCCGCCTAGGGCCCGGCTCATATAATGCATATGAGCAAACACAGCAAAACTAGGCTCTATGTTTTGATACTCGCAGGCGGCAATATAGCCCGGAATGTTAATCCACGAGTTTGGGGTAAGCTGCCAGACACTTAAGTCATAACCCTTCAAATTTTTTTTAATCCCTTTGTGAAGGGGGAAGCGGAGGCCGGCTTTAATCACGGCCTCATAACAGCAGAAATAGTTGTCGGCATTCTCAATATCGTCCCCTCAGGAAATCGTTGCCTCAAGTGGAGGAACCTCTATTCTCCATCCCTCTCCTACCGGGTGCGCATCTGCAAAAGCCCTAAAGCTGCTTTGCATAACAGCTAAGTCCCTAGGAAGCATTTTAGTTGTCAAGGGGTTTGGCTGATCAGGCCCTTTAGCCGGCTGCTGATACTCAGCCGCTATATCTTCATGGTTAGAGCCCGACGCTTTTGAGCCGGATCTCTGGGCAGCTTCCTCGCCGCTTGACCCCTCTTAATCAGACCCTAGGGAAGAGGCATCGTCCTCGCCGTCTGCCCCTTCCAATATTGTGTCACTGGGGGTTGAAGGGGTGCCACCCGGAGAAGAACCCGCCTGCTCTTGCTCTTCCTCCGAACTTTCATGTTCCTCATATTCTTCATTCGAAATAACTTCATCAGCGGGCACTCTTCTAGCGCGCCGCTTGCTCGGCTTGACAACCGTTTATTTAACTCTGGCCATGTTGTCCTGCATAAACACAGAGACAGAGGTGTTCGGGGATGAGCAAAGCAGGTCCGAATTTCTAGAAAAGGCACCCCCGGTTCTAGATTCAGCCATACCAGGAGACCGATTGAATGACCTAGGCGGTGCCGTTTGGGTCGATGGAGAGTCCATTTTATATTTGAAGCCTAACTACACAAGCGGAAAAGTATAAAAAGCTTGAAAGGAGTATAGGCAGTTACCTTTAAACTTAGCTCTGAATATCAGAAAACAGCTACACGCGGTGACCGGATTTGTTCTTTGAAATGCAGCCAGAAAAACGCAAAATCACAGCAGTTTCTCTCTCTAGGAAGCTCTCTCTTTATCTCTCTAAGAAGTCAAAGGCTCTGGTGTGAAATGGGGAGAGAGAGAGAGAGGGTAAAACCTTCTATATATGGAGGGGTAAAAGCAGAGGCATCCCCGTAAAACCCGAGAAGGTAAATAGTTTTACTATTCACCGTTTACTACAGGCCGCGTGTCACAGGCGGCACGTGGCCCGCCACGTGCCACCTGTGAGGGGAAAATGTTTTGGGTAAAATTACCCTGTCCAAGTGGACCAATTAAAGAGGACCACGTGTCAAGCCTAGGCAGGTCCATTAGGGCCAATTTCCAGCTGACACATGTCAACCTCATATGCTTCCTGAATTGCGGCCTTCAAGGCCCAATTCCCAAGAGCGCCGCAAAACAGCGCAGCCCACCAAATCTAGGTCAAATGACCTAGAAGGGGCTCGTTTCACCAATGACCTTATAAATAGGGAGGTATTCCCCAAATTTTGGGACAATTCAATCATTTATTACACCAACCCTACATTCTCTCACATCTGAAAAACACCTAATCTCGGAATCCGAGAAGATCTCATTTCGTTTTCCGCACCTTCTCCTACTCACATTTAAGTAATAACTTGATCGTCGGAGGCCAACCTCCAAACACCCGGAGTCTCCGTTGTTTTGCAAGTACAGGCGCAATCGGATCAGTCCTCTCCCGAGGGACAAAAACACCCAAAATAGGTTGAATATTAATGCACAAACAAAACTATGATTGGCGATCACTTGAATTATAATCATATTAACCTAAACAAGATTATTAATTATCTTATTAAGCGTGATTACAAGTACAAATTCCCTTTAAGCATGCATAAAAGGCGTGATCAAGTAATAACAATAATAAATATAATATCAAGCAACAATAATAAATTGACAACAATCATCATCATCATATTACTAATAATAATCTCAATCTCAAAGCAATAATAATATTAGCAAGATCCTAGGTATGATACTAACAAGATTAATAACAAACCCTAGCATGTCACTAAACAATAAAGATAAAATCTTTAGCCCTAACATGATACTAACATGCTATTAAGAAAGAAATAGGAAGCATCATAATAATATACATGATATTAGAAATTTAGTTATTACCCTAAACATGGTACTGGGAATCATAAAAACATCCTAACATGATACTAGGAATTAACAAAATAATCTAAGCATGATTTCTATATCAATAAAGCCATTAAAGCAATTAAATTACTTACTTGGATGCCTCGTACCTCTTTCTAATAACAAAATACACACGTTAGTAACTTCAAGGAAAATAATAAAACCAAACAATTAAATTAAATAATTGAAAAAGGAATTTGGGACCAAACTCTCAGAAATTATCAACCTTTCACGTCTAGGGCGAAGGCAACTTCGAACTTGGCTAGGTGTGTCTAATGTATGCAGTATGGTGTTTGTGAAAAAGCTAATTTAGAAAGCTAGAGAGAGAAAGAATAAGCTATTTCTTAAGAGAGAGAAGAGAGAGAATTAGAGAATTCTAGGTGATTTGAAAACGGAGGTTTAGGACCCTATTTATAAGAAAACAGTCCGAAAATCGATAGAAAGAGTAAGAATTCGAATCGGAATAAAACTAGCTTCTGTCGCCAGGCGACAGACATCAGCGCCAGGCGACAAACATTAGCGCCTGGCGACAGACACTAGAGCCAGGTGACAAACTCTGTCGTTTGGCGCTAATTAAAAGATGAAACACGCTTTGTACGGAATCCTCTTCTTAATATGATTGAGCAGCAAATTCCGTGTTTTATCAAATTAAAATCAGGTTATCATAAAACACTTATTTTATTCCAAATAAAACTCTTTAAAATATAATTATTAATCCTAATTCCATTAGAATTAAAAGGAACCTTCTAAATATTCTAGAAGATTAAAATCAATCCTAATAACTTTAGAAATAATAATTAATAGGCCCTCCTCTAGATCATTGGGCCACATATAAAAATCATTTCGAGCCCAATTCAATTTAATCCATAACTTCCTCATTGATCATCGAAATTGGGCTTATAATATATCATTGGAAAGCTCTTTTCGAGCCCAATCCAACTACACTATTATTGGACCTTTATCATGGACCAAACTAAATTGGACTGACTATTTTCATAAATAGAGTGAAAGAAGAGAAATGTTTTTGAAAACAGAAAGAGAGATATCGCCTTTTCACATCCACATCACTAGACTTTTCACACTTTCACTTTGTTCGATAATCAAATGATGTGCAAGGTATTCATCACTGGGTTTGGTTTTGGGGAGACACATTTGGGTGTCTACCGAAGCCCCCACTGTAATTGAGTTTGGAGAAACGCAAGTTTCGAAAATGAAAAGTCAATGTAGCGATAGGGACGGAAAATGATTTAGAACGTTCTGCGATCCTAAATCATTCTTGTAATGCCAATACCTGCAAACTAGCGTTAGTTAAACAGATAAAAGAGTTAAGAAACACGTATCTTGCACCGTCGAGCACACGTTTCTTGAGTAACCGATTTTTGTTTGACAATCTCCCTCAAGCTAGGGGATATCGCCTGAAGACTGCTCCGCTTGCAGCCATCTTCAGTTTCGCTGCTGTTGATGCCTTGGGAGTGATGAAAATCCTCTCTTCTTTAGGAATAGTTGCCAACACAACTCTTGAATGATGTACGACGATCCGATTTAGGGAAATTTGTCAATGCCATGTAACAATCCATCATAGGAAATGTTGCCACGATGAAGCGATAATCCGTATCTTGGAAATTTTGTCAAAACCCAAATTTGGGAAAAGTTGCCAATGCTTCGTAACAATCTGTCATAAGAACCTTGCTACGGTCGACAATCCACGTCTTGGAACATAACTCTTGAAAGCAATCCACTTGGAAATTTTCCAATATTATGCGACAATCCTTTTGGGAAAATATTGCCACAATTGACAATCCGCGTTTCGGAACATTTGCAAAAAAAAGAGTCGATCGGCAATCCCTTTTGGAAAATTTTCCACTACTGAAATGAATGACAATCCGCGTTGGGGAACCTTTGCCGAAACGTTAAGATGAATAGAGACCTACGACAATCTTTTGGAAAATTTTGCCATAGGGAACTTGATGCATGACAATCCAATCTCGAAAATATTGCCAAGGATTTGATGAATGTATGACAATCGGAACTTGGAAAAACTTGCCAAATAGAGAAGTAGCACAACATCCATGCTTGGAAACATTGCCAATCTGAGATGACAATCCAATCTTGGAAAATTTATCGTTGAAGAATGATGCTTGACAATTCGCTCTTGGAAATATTGTCGTTTTGGTGATGTGCTTCTTTGTTAACCATTACTTTGGTGCTTGCGATAAGCCAATACTTGGCGCTTTATGAAAGGAATAGTGTCCTTCGAATAAGTGTATTATTCTGATAAGGGGTTCGGAATTATTAGAAAGCTAATTTTTCAGTAAGGTCAAGTGATCGGAATGCCTGGGTGGAGGCCGCTTCCGATCAGTAATATTAATGCATAATTAATATTATAGCTTAATCTTGACTGAACCCTTCGGGTCACACCCAAGCAACTAACGAGCCGAAGCGACAAATTAATTAGGAATTAATTAATAAGTCGACCGAATAAGTAATATTTAGACGTCAAAAATTCGAGCTTGGAGCATCGAAACCGAGCGTCGGAAGTCGAGTCAAAAATAATAAAAGACGAGACGTGAAAATTATAATAAATCAACAATGACCAAAATACCCCTAGCATTGGAAAACAGAGTGCTAGGGGCGCGACAAATGCTAGCAGCCTGCACCAAGTGCAGGGCCAGGCTAGCATACCGCAGCTAGCAGCCCGCACTAGTGTGCGTGGCTGTGCTAGCATACGGCAGCTAGCAGCCCGCATACTTGGTGCGTGGCTTGCTAGGCCATGGCAGCTAGCAGCCCACGGTTTTGGGCGCAAGTGAGATGGGCCGAAGCCTCACAACCGCACCATGGCAGCCCACAAGGCAACCATGGGTGCCCAAGTGAGCTGCCATGTGGCCGAACTCAATTGGAGGAATAGAAAGGAAGGTGGCCGGTTATGGGAGCTAGTGTGGGGGGCAAGTTTGGTCCCACCTCCTCCAAATGGTCCTCACCTACTCCTCCTTGTATTCTTCCCACTTGTTGATTTATTACTAGTTTGATTATTAATTTTATTTTAGCTTTAAAATAAAATGGGAAAATCATATTCTCCCACATTGATGGGAGAGCTTTTCACACTCTTGTATTTCTCTATAAATACCCAAATTGGGGTATTTGGAAAAGCACTTGAGTAAGAGTTGGAAAAGGCATCACTAGTAGTGAAAACCTTTGAACTCAAGAGTTGAAAAAGGCATCACCATTGTGAAAACCTTTGAACTCAATTACTCGGGTTTTTGGTCGGGCCTTGCTAACTCCAAGGCTTTGGAACTAGTCGGTGTTCGAGTTGTGGGTGGACTTCCGTTGGAGGTCGTCATAATTTCGAGGCTAGCTTTCGAAGTAAGAGCCCCTCAAGGTCGGGCGAAGCACGCGTCAAAGGTATAATTATTATCTTAAACTTGTCATTAAGTTAATTATGTTTATGGTTTTATTTATTGCGAGTGCGTCTTGGTTTTGGGTTTGTTTCCGCGGTGAGTCGGACTCACCAAACCCCAACAGCGGTATCGGATCCTCGCTCATTTATTTTAAATCATATTATTTTTCAAGGTGATTTTATGGCTTAATTTTTCTGTTTTTAAGTTGTTAATTAGATTAGTAGCTCGGTTTATTAATTTTAATCCCGTATTAGAGCTGACTTCAACTCCCGAACCCAGATTTCGACCCAAAAATAGTGAAGTTTGGGTGGAAAATGCGTTCTGGAGATGGTTTTACCCATCAGGTTTCGGTTTTTAGCCAAAAAACGACCAGAAATGCACTTTTTGATGGATTTTTCGTTTTTACGAAAAATTTTAAGTCTTTCTAACCTTGAAAATTAATTGCATATTTATGGTGGTTATGTAATTGGTTCAATCTTTATTTTATATGCAATTTTAAACCTCTTTAGGCATGATTACTTAGTAGTAATTTGTGTTTGAATACTTGGTTTTATTTTTCACATAATTGCAAATTAATTGCATTAAGTGTGAAATTGTTGTTCTTTAAGGCTTCTAAGTACTAAAGATTCTATCTTTAATTATGTTAAGTGATTGAAACTTTAAGTTACTAAATTCCATGAATTTTTGTTGAACTTTGTTGATTTAATCATTCCTAAGTTGATTGGAATCATAAAGTTTGAAACTTATGATAGAAAATTGTTTATCGCACAAGTATTAAAGTCGGAATCTTTATTGAACTTATGTTCATTTTTCCAACTCCCTTTTATTTTGTCAAAATCACAAGATTAATTTAAATTGATTAAATTAATAGTGAGTAATTGCCCTCTTATTTTGTTGCACCAAGTTAAACCAATTTTATTAAAGAATGGTTTTTGGAATAATTTTTGGTTTTATGCACTTGGATGAATTGATTTAGGTTGGACTTGTTATATTTTCATTTTTCCTCAAAATTAATTGATTCTAAAATTAATTTAGAATTGATTAAATATGTCACACAAAATTGGGATTTTTCCCGAGGCATAGCACCAAAATCAAGGCCGAAGAAGCCCCGAGCAAGCACTCGGCCAACCGGGCTGCTCACGCAGCCATGGGGCTGCCGAGGCTACTCAGGTGCCTCGACTTGGTGCTGCTGTGTGTGGGGAGGAGTTGGTGTGTGCGGCACCATGGCGCACCATGGCAGCCACATGGTGCGGCAGCAGCTAGCTGCTGTGCGCGCACCGTGTGTGCGGCCTTGTTGCTTGCCATGGGTGAGCCGTAAATGGTGCTTGCATTGAGCTTGCTTTGAGCGTGTTTTTAGTGCGTAGTTTGGTACATAATTAAGGGTAATATGCGTAGACATTGCTTGCGAAGAAATGTGGTGCAATAAGCTCGTGCAACATGGCCATAATGGGCCACGAATTGGTGTGTGAAAGTTCGCTGATGTGGGCGGTGTAACGCCTAGCGACATCGTGTCCCACTCCCACGTTCCTTGAGTATCATTTGGTTGTGCGAGTTGTGAGTACTCCAAGTCTTAGTGCTAGGCACTTGGATATTTTGGGCTACATAATTATTTTCTTGATTTGTCGTTTTAATCGTTTTAATTATTTTATTAATTTATTTGGTTTTAATTTTTTTAATAAATTTTGGAGGCTAGGCCTCGGTTTTTAAGCGGCATTTGCAAAATTTTTATTTTGGCAAATAATTGGGTTTTACCGGCTTAATTAATTGGATTAATTAAGTTGGATACGGAATTTAGTGGGAGCTTCAAATATTAATTGCGCTTATTTACACAATCGGTTAAAACAACTTTGACTAGTTTTAATTAGGCGTGTTAATTGGATTAACCACCTAGATTAGTTACTAGTTATCGCGTGTTTATGCATTGTTACTTGTTTTATCGTTGTAAAATGCATGGGCCATTCACAAATAGTGAATGGATTAATGGAATGTATATTCTCTCACAGGTTTAATAAATTGGCAACTAGTGGGGCCCGATTAGGATAGAAAATACGGACTGCGATCCATGATTTATTTTTGTAAATCTAGATACAGTCTGCGTACCGTTGAGTATTTTTGTACCTTAATATTTAGAATTGTCCTAATCGTAGATACTAGTAGTTGCATAATTTTGGTTAAGTCTTGAAGACGGAGGTTCTTGGAAGACAAAGCCATGAAGTTGCAAAAGAAGACCTTTTGAAGACTTGAAGAATTCAAGGGGTCATGCTAGTTGCCAAATATGCATCAAAATGCTTATGCTTTACATATTTATGATCATTTATGTATGAATTATATGTTAGATGCATGTTTAGGATTTTGAATGTTGTGATGATTAATTAAGTTCACTTAAATCAACCAACATAGAAACCCTAGGTCCCTAAATATTGAGTAAAATTTCCATTCCAAAACAACACTTATCGACCTATTGAGAGTAGTGATGGGCTATGCCAAAGCGAGGCATCACTACTACTCCCTAGACTCATAAGGCATACCGGGTATGCAAGTTGGTTTTTGTTGTACTCAACGATATGAGTGATGGAGTCCTAACATGTCGTGGCAAAGTGAATAAATTGTTGAGAGAGCATTAGATGCGACGATTTATTCAACCAAGAGTGGCTTGGATCCATTAGTAAAGCGTTGCTTACCTTGGGAGATTGAGTGCTAAGACAAGCCAAAGCATGCTTAGCCACTCTTTGTTTCCTTGGATCTTGGAATCGACTTATTTTCACAAAATAGGGACAATTTTATGTGTAAATAAGATGTTAAATAAGCTTGAAATATGCATGAATTAAAATTCAATCTTATTTAAGTATCATGAATGGTTTTTCATTAAAATTCTTTTAATCGTATAATCATGTCTTTAAGTAACTCAAACAACCAGTTTTCATTGCGCTCAATTCTCGACAAAGAGAAGTTAAGTGGGCCAAATTTTCTTGATTGGCAAAGAAATTTGCGAATTGTTCTCATGCAAGAGCAAAAGGAATATGTCCTTGATGAGGAAATTCCCGACATTCTTAATGAGGAGGTGACTCAGGCTGCCCTAAACCGATGGAAAAGTGCCAATCGGGATGTCAAATGCATCATGTTGGCCACAATGTCTCCTGAGCTTCAAAAGACTTTCTTTGAGAAGGAGACGACTTTTGAGATCATTTCTGAGCTGCAGAATATGTTCCAAGAGCAGGCCCGAACTGAGAGGTTTGAAACCCATAGACAGATCTTTGAGAGCAAGCTCAAGAGAGGAGAGTCAGTCAGCCCACATGTACTCAAGATGATTGGATTATTTGAGAACATGGGAAGGCTTGATGTAGGGTATTCAACCGAGATGGAAATTGACATCATTCTCCACTCGCTGCACAAAGGCTATGATTAGTTCAAGATGAACTATGATATGCACAGCATGGAGAAAACGCTCACTAAGCTTCATGGTATGTTGAAGCAAGCCGAGCAAACGCTCAAGGATGAGGGAAAACATGATATGCTCATGGTAAATAAGGGCAAGCCGTTCAAATGTACGGGCAAAAAGAAGAAAGGCTTCAAGGGGAAAGGTAAGAAGAACTTTCCGCCTAAGTCGAAAGCTACCAAGGACAACAAGGAAAAGAAGGTAGCATCTTCTAAATCTGATTCCGAATGCTTCTATTGTAAGAAGAAGGGACATTGGAAGAGAGATTGCCTCAAATCAAAGGAAGATAAGAAGAGCGGAACCGTTGCTTCTGAATCAGGTATATTCGTCATAGACTTAAACTTCACTAGCTTAACATCATGGGTATTAGATACCGGATGTGGCTCACACCTTTGTTCCAATTCTCAGGGTCTAAGGAACGTTAGGAAGCTAGCGAAGGGAGAGGTTGAACTCCGGGTTGGCAATGGAGCCAGAATTGCAGTCGTATCCGTAGGAACTCTCAATTTGTCTTTTCCCTCTGGGCTTGTTTTGGAACTTGAAAGTTGTTACTATGTTCCCAACATTACCAAAAACATTATTTCAATTTTGGCGTTGGACGCCAAAGGTTTTGAATTTTGAGTAAAAGACAATGAATGTTCGTTTTATCTCGATAATGTTTTATATGGTATTGCACATTCTTAAAATGGTCTTTATGTGCTTTCTTTAGACAAACAAGTTTATAATGTATACCAAAAGAGCTAAGACCATGGAGTCAAATCAAACTTACTTGTGGCATTGTCGTCTTGGCCACATTAACATCAAACGCATTAAGAAGCTTCTACAAGAAGGCGTTCTTGATTCTTTCGATTTAGAATCTTTTGAGAATTACGAAGGATGTTTATTAGGCAAGATGATAAAGCAGCGATTCTCCAAGTTGGGAGAAAGAGCAGGTGACTTATTGGGTCTAATACATACCGATGTATGTGGACCAATGAGCTCTGCCACAAGAAATGGACATCGATATTTCATCACCTTCACAGACGACTATAGTAGATACGGCTATGTCTACCTCATGTCGCATACATCTGAATTGTTTGACAAGTTCAAAGAATTTCAGAGTGAAGTGGAAAATCAGCATGGCAAGAAAATCAAAGCCCTTCAATCTGATCAAGATGGTGAATACTTGAGCCAAGAATTCGATGACCATCTAAAAGATCATGGCATACTTTCAGAACTGACACCTCCGGGAAATCCACAATGGAATGGAGTATCCGAACGGAGAAATCAAACCTTGTTAGATATGGTACGATCAACCATGGGTCTTACTGATCTTCTTATCTCTTTCTGGGACACGCATTTTTAGCTGCGGCACTAACACTAAACCGTGCTCCATCAAAAGCTGTAGAAAAGACTCCATATGAGTTATGGACGAAAAAACCTCCTAGGTTGTCTTTTCAAAAGATATGGAGTTGCGAAGCATATGTCAAGAAATTGATTTATGACAAACTTCATCCCAAATTTGATAAGGTTTACTTTGTGGGCTACCCAAAAGAAACCAAAGGGTACTACTTCTACAACAAATCGGAGAACAAAGTTTTTGTTGCTCAAGATGGTGTCTTTTTGGAAAAGGAGCACCTTTCCAAAATGACAAGTGGGAGGAAAATCGAACTCGACGAATTTCGTGAGGATGAGTAACAAAATCAGAATGACAGTCAAAGTGCTCAAACAACATCTGTTGACGAAGGTCAAAGTGATCAAAATATGCAAAGTCGAACCGACAATGCAAATGCTCAGTCCATCACCCTACGTAGGTCTCAAAGGCCGAGATCTCAACCTGATAGATATCTTGGTTTAGTATTAACCGAGAATCAGGACATCCTGATCATGGATGGAGATGAACCGGCAACCTACAAGTAAGCGACGGAAAACACCGACTTTGCTAAATGGCAAGAGGCCATGAGGTCTGAAATGGATTCCATGTTTGAAAATCAAGTTTGGGACTTGGTTAACTTACCCGAAGGCTACACACCTATCGGATGTAAGTGGATTTTCAAGTTGAAAACCGACAAAGATGGAAATGTATTCATTTACAAAGCTAGATTGGTAGTAAAAGGTTATAAACAAGTTTATGGTATTGATTACGATAAAACCTTTTCTCCAATCGCAATGCTTAAATCCGTTTGGATCCTCCTAGCGATTGCTGCATATTACAAGTATGAAATATGGCAGATGGACGTCAAAACCGCCTTCCGAAATGGTATTGTGGAAGAAATTATGTATATGACCACAACCTAAAGGTTTTGTCAACCAAAACAACGCTGGAAAGGTATGCAAGCTTACGAAGTCCATTTATGGATTAGAGCAAGCAAACAGAAGTTGGAATTTGCGATTCGATGAAGCCATCAGTAAGTTTGGTTTTATCAAGAATCCAGATGAGTCTTGTGTTTACAAGAAGGTCAGTGGGAGTGACATCGCCTTCCTAGTCTTATATGTTGATGACATATTTCTCATTGGAAACAGCATTCCATTATTAGAGTCTGTAATGGCTTGGCTCGAAAAATGTTTCTCAATGAAAGACTTGGGAGAGTCTCAGTACATACTAGGCATCAAGATCTATAGAGATAGATCGAAAAGGATGATAGGATTGAGTCAAAGTATTTATATTGATAAGGTACTAGCTCGTTTCCAAATGGAAGGGGCCAAGAAAGGTCACCTACCCATGTCTCATGGCATAACCCTAAGCAAGAAGCAGTGTCCTAAGACACCTGATGAGCGAGAAAGGATGAATCAGATTCCATATGCTTCGCTAATTGGATCGATCATGTATGCCTTAATATGTACTAGGCCAAATGTATTGTATGCCTTGAGCGCTACGAGCCGATACCAATCAGACCCAGGAGAGGCGCATTGGACTGCGGCCAAGAATATCCTAAAGTACCTGAAAAGGAACAAGGATAAATTCCTGGTCTATGGTGGTAGAGATGAATTAGTTGTTGAGGGTTATACCGACGCAAGCTTCCAGACAGACAGAGACGACTTCAAGTCACAGACTGGGTACATATTCTGTCTCAATGGAGGAGCATTTAGTTGGAAGAGTGCTAAGCAAAGCACAGCTGCAGATTCTACAACTTAAGCCGAATACTTAGCAGCATCTGAGGCAGCTAAGGAGGCAGTTTAGATTCGGAAGTTCATTGGTGAACTTGGTGTTGTACCCTCCATCAAGGGTCCAATAGACCTCTATTGTGACAATAATGGAGCTATTGCTCAGGCCAGAGAGCCAAGAGAACATCAGAAGGTCAAACATGTCAAGCGGCGGTTTCACATGATTCGAGAATGGAAATCAGAAGGTGAAATCAGAATTTGTAAAGTTGGAACGGATGACAACGTAGCCGATCCACTGACTAAACCTTTGCCTCAAGTGGAGCACAATAAGCACGTTGAGGCAATGGGAATCAGGCACATCGGAGATTGGCTTTGATTTCCTTATTTCAGTGTTTTAATTAATTTTTGGACAATTTCAATGTAAGCACTATGATGAACCATTTAGTTTTAAAGTAATTAAATTTTTCATGCGATTTAAATCACTCCGTTGGCTATTTAATTGTGGTTTAGAATTAAATAATGAGTCCATTCGATTTGGAATATTCAAAATAGGGTATCAAGACCAGTCTTGGTAAGGAAACACCTATTAAGTGAACATTGAATATTATAATCGAAAATTATCCCTATTTGAGGTCATTTAAACGATGGACGATTAATGACCATTTGAGATTAGTGTGTAGTTTGATTTATAGCACCGTTTCTTGTGCTACAAGGACATGATCGTCATAAATCATTTACACAGGTATTGGATTAGAACCATACTAGATCGACCTATGAGAATAACACTAAGAGATTAAAAATTGTCATAAGTATACTTCTCATTATTTCTATCGGAACCTTTTTCTTTGACCATGAGTATTGTGAGCTTTCTTGTTTGAGTACTAGTCCGCTTTGATGATTGTCAAACGTCTGCCGTAATAGGGGATTATAACGGCATCACTCGGGCGGCTAGGTCCTCTCAGTAAAAGAAGCTACATTACAAGACTGGAAATGTTCCCTTACTAAAGTAGGGAAGATGTCTTTGTTGTTTACAAGGCCTCTCGTAGAGCGAGACTATAAAATGCATTGCCATGCTCGGATGGATTTTAGAAATCATCTGTTTATTGACAGTCGGACTCGGAATCGAGAAACACTTCTGGACGTAATAAGGATGACAAATTAATCTTACCTTATAGTTCATGAAGAGGCATTAAGTGATAGGAAAAGGGCTATACACTAAAAGCACACTTGTTCGGAAGGACAAGTGGGAGATTGAAAGGAATAGTGTCCTTTGAACAAGTGTATTATTCTAATAAGGTGTTTAGAATTATTAGAAAGCTAATTTTTCAGTAAGGTCAAGTGATCGGAACGCCTGGGTGGAGGCCGCTTCTGATCAGTAATATTAATGCTTAATTAATATTACAGCTTAATCTTGACTGAACCCTTCGGGTCACACCCAAGCAACTAATGAGCCGAAGCGACAAATTAATTAGGAATTAATGAATAAGTCGACCGAGTAATTAATATTTAGACGTCGGAAATTCGAGCTTGGAGCGTAGAAATCGAGCGTTGGAAGTCGAGTCGAAAATAATAAAAGACGAGACGTGAAAATTATAATAAATCAACAATGACCAAAATACCCCTAGCATTGGAAAACCGAGTGCTAGGGGCGCGGCAAATGCTAGCAGCCTGCACCAAGTGTGGGGCTAGGCTAGCATACCGCAGTTAGCAGCCCGCACTAGTGTGCGTGGCTGTGCTAGCATACGGCAACTAGCAACCCACACACTTGGTGCGTTGCTTGCTAGGCCGTGGCAGCTAGCAACCCACGATTTTGGGCGTAAGTGAGGTGGGCCGAAGCCTCACAACCGCACCATGGCAGCCCACAGGGTAACCATGGGTGCCCAAGTGAGCTGCCATGTGGCCGAACTCAATTGGAGCAATAGAAAGGGAGGTGGCCGGTTATGGGAGCTAGAGTGGGGGGCAAGTTTGGTCCCCCCACCTCCAAATGTTCCGCACCTACTCCTCCTTGTAAGCTTGCCACTTGTTGATTTATTACTAGTTTGATTATTAATTTTATTTTAGCTTTAAAATAAAATGGGAAAATCAAATTCTTCCACATTGATGGGAGACTTTCACACTCTTGCATTTCCCTATAAATACCCAACTTGGGGTATTGGGAAAAGAACTTGAGTAAGAGTTGGAAAAGGCATCACTAGTAGTGAAAACCTTTGAACTCAAGAGTTGAAAAAGGCATCACCATTGTGAAAACCTTTGAACTCAATTACTCGGGTTTTTGGTCGGGCCTTGCTAACTCCAAGGCATTGGACCTAGGCGATGTTCGAGTTGTGGGTGGACTTCCGTTGGAGGTCGTCATAATTTCGAGGCTAGCTTTCAAAGTAAGAGCCCCTCGAGGTCGGGCGAAGCACGCGTCAAAGGTATAATTATTATCTTAATCTTGTCATTAATTTAATTATGTTTATGGTTTAATTTATTGCGAGTGCGGTCCTGGTTTTGGGTTTGTTTCCGCGGTGAGTTGGACTCACCGAACCCCAACACTTTAAGCTAAGTGAGACGATCATTTGTCAGGTCGATCACTTATTGCGATTGTAATCGAGCCGACTACTAATCATGTTAATTTGCTTATAGGGGCTAACTGGCGTACCAAGGAACCCAATTAATCAATATGACAGTGTGAATTTAGTTGATTTGCTAAGTTGTTTATGTCCTTTTGCTTCAAAGTTTTTGTAAAGATCACCTGTCTGTCTAGGACTTAGCGTGCCTGCATTTATATTTTGGACTATAGGACTTTGCTCATGGCTTTAAGGTTGACTTTGTGCTATTGCCTGACTCGACGTGTAACTCGATGTATTCAAAGCGACTTGTGTGCGTAGACTTAACTCAATGTGATAACACGGCTTGACTCAATGTGTACATGACTCGTGTGTGCATTCGACTCGAAAACGCAGAAAAACAAAAATTTCCGTCATTTTTGTGGAGGGTACCGACTTTCTCCCGAAAAAGAAAGACATGAAAGGGAGGAAGTGAAGTGTTTGATGATGAATGTTGAACGAGTTTAGTCAAATGCATGTGTCGACGTTGTATCTCATAGTGCAAAGATTAGCTCATCCTATTGTTAACTCGATGATGAAAGTATTTAGGTAACTTAGGCACGGAGGCTAAGCACTTCATACTTTGTGATGCAATGATGAGTGAGTGATCTTGATATGACAAGGCATGCTTCATGGTTTTGTTAAGATTTCATGACAAAGGGTCCCTGTGGGGAGGATTATTTGTCTATGTATCTATGACGTGTGTGAAAGTGACACTAAAGCTAGGCTGCAAAGGCTAATGGTATGGAAAAATATTATTTCAAGAAAAGTCAAATGATGGTGACTCTTAGGCTAGGTAAGCTAACGATGTAAGGATCAAGCCCCCAAGTCTAGCTCTAAGTAGATAGGGATGAGCATAGGAGATCCTTTGATATGATTATGTATGAATGTAAATATGGATGTGAATGAATGCATTTTTATTACGGTCGTACCTCAATGTGAGGTTGCCTACGTATCCATTAGGAATTAGGCCGAACGTAGCTCTAGCCGAACCTCGCACAAGTGTGTGTATACCTCAAAGAGGTCTTTTAAGGGTTGTAACGTGGTTAGGCTAAAGGTTAGAAGAAGAAGGGAATAAAGGCTCAAGACCCTAGATAAGCCCCCCAAGGTATGCAATCTTGCTTTTGAATCTTAGTATTTGTATGCTTGAGATTTTTCACTTTTGAACTCTCTTTTGTTTATATTTTGCTCTTTCTTTTTTGCTTTTGCATTTTTTTTTGATAAGTGTGGGCAATCCCGATCATGCGGTCTATCACTCACTTGGCATTTATGTTTCTCAGGCACGGTACCTAGCACTCGATAAGAGATGCAATCTGAGACGTGTTCTTATCAAAGATATATTCATATCAAAGACATTGGAACACTTGCCCTTTTGCACACTTTTATTATCTCTATTTTTTGCTATTTTAATCTTTAAGTTCTATGTTAAATTACTCAAGCTTTCGTATTTAGAATTTGCATAAGTTGCACACTATCCCATCCCAAGGTTAGGTAGATGTGGGTCAAAGAAAGAAAGGTCTATCGTTAGATGAGGCTCAAAGTGGTTTATCAAGAAAGGATTGTATATTTGAAGGGTGAAAGGTAATATGATATGGCTACAAGGGGTGCCTCTAATCATAAGTATACCTGGCCTTGTGCTTAGTTTGACATGATTTTTTTTTTTTTTTTTTTTGTTTTTTTTATGCAATGCAATGCGATAATCATATGCAAGAAAATAAATGCTCATTTTATTAAAGGGATAAGAAAAAACCTACAAAATAAAATCTAAGGAAAACAAAGGGTGCCTATGCTAGACTTATTTGGGGAAAGGAGGAACAAAAAAAAAAGATAGAAAAAGAGGTCACGAGATCTTGTTGTTGAAGCTCGCCTTCTGTCTTTTGCTTGATCATCACCCGGTCTTCTTGCTAGCTAGAGGCATTGGGATCTTATTTGCTTCTATAAGGTCTTGAATGAGATTTTGAAATCTGTCACATTAATCCGTGGTATGACCCTTTCCTTGATGGTACTTGCAATATGAGTTGAGATTCCATCTTGAAGATTGCCTTTCTGGCGTTGGATCTTCAGTAGGGCTAATAGGTTTGATTAATCCTCGATCATGGAGACGATCGAAAGCAGCATCATAAGTCATTCTAATGGGCCTGAACTCTCTTTTTGGTTTCTTTTTAGATCCTTGATTATCCCTAGCTAAGACATCATTTAGGTCAAAGGTACTAACATTGTTACTAGAGTGGGTGTTTTCGGAAGAAGAAGGATTATCGTTCTTCTTTCCTTTCCAGCCACTGTTGTTATTATTGTTAGTAGCTTTTTGTTTCGCAAGGTCATCTTCTATTTCAATACCTATGTCGTAGACGGCCTTGAAAGTATTCAAATTATGTTGATATTTCAAATGCTTTGAATACTTGTCTTGAAGGTTCTTGATGAACATCCTTATAGACTCCTTTTTAGTAGGGACCTCGACCATATTAGTGGAAGTTTCCCTCCACTTGTTGAAGAAAGAGGTGAACCCTTCGTTTTCTTTTTGTTTTAACATCTCAAGTTGTCTATGGTCTGTGTCGACTTGGATGTTGCACTTGTAACTATCTATGAAAGCGTTTACTATTCCGTCCCAAGTAGAGGTTTCTTCTTTGTCAAGGGAAAAGAACCATTGTCGACAAATGGTTTCAAGAGATAAAGAAAACAAAGAAGGAAAGACTTTCCTATCAATCCCTTTAATATTCATTATGGTTTCAAAAGCCCTTAAGTTAAATTAAGGATTGTCTGTTGGCTTGAACTTAGGGATGTCATTGGCATTTAACTTTTGTGGAAGAAGCTCCTTGTCCATCGAGACCCCTTGTGAAATAATGCCCTGGAATCTATAGTCATTGGAGAGTTTGCTTAGGCTTTCTTGCATGAGCTCCATTTGTTGTTGCTTCATAGGGTCATTGATTTGAAGGGCCAGAGCCTTCATCAATTCGGTTAAGTTGGCCACGTCCTTCCTAAGTTCGTTAACTTCTTCCTGAGACGCCATTATCTTCTTAGCTTTTCTTTTCCGACTAATTGGTTTGTCAAAAAGTAGTACTTGAACAAAGGTGTTGTCCTTGATTAATTTCCCTTCTCTTCTTGACCAAGTGCTGTGAAAAGGGAAGTTATGCATAATTTTTGTTAATTATTTGACTCGAACTCTATTCAACATGCAGTAGATGGAAGGAGGTAGGAAGAATGAAGGTTGTAATATGGAGAAAGCATGTAGAGAATGGAAAGACGATGTAGACGGAGAGATATGAAAGAATTAGGAATAGAATGTACCCCCCAACTCAAATGACGGAAAAATCGACTCATGCATGAACCTAAGACATGGTCATGATGACATATACACAAAGTGTGTGCTAATAATAGTGAGTGTAGGTGACATGTTTGACTCGTGTCATAATCAAGGGACTAGACTATGTGACTAGACTTAATTAATTAAGGACTAAACATGACTATTGTCATTAATAAATTGATTAAACCGATTAAGTAATTGATTAATTAGACTCGTTGTGAAGACTCGAGGAAAAACATGGATTGTCGCCAAACTCTAAAGACTAGCGTCTGACGACAACATTGTCGCCTGGCGCTAATCACTAGCGCGTGGCGCTACAGTCCAAACCTTTGTACCATTGCTGGAACGTTGGTTTGGGACTGTTTCCAGTATTTTTTACTCTAAAGGGACAAGCCTAAAGTCGTATTAAGTCATGTTTGATCCATTTATTAAGACTTTAATCATTAATTAATTAATTAATTAATTTAGCAAAGTCCTTTAGTCATTAATTAATTCATTTAAACTCATTCACAAGTCAAACAAACGGTTAGTGTAATCACATATAGATTATGCACAAGCAAATGATGCACAAGTAGTCAAATAGTCACAATATGATGCAATGAGTTTGCAACCTAACCATGGCTCTAGTTCTCTAAAGTTCAGGATATGGGTTAGTCAAAGAGCGTCCATGGTTATGAGTTCGGATGCACCGCGCGGAAGCCTTACCTTTGGAAGGGTTGGCGCGAGTGGATGGGACCCTGCGAGTTAAACTCGCTTCCATAGTTTGGTGAATTCAACAAACTCGGATGTACCCTTCGTTGCCAGGAGCGTTCGATTGGGTAGATGGAGCGTGAATCCCCAGAGGGTTATGGCCATATGTAGAACACCTATGGGTTTCAGAAAAAAGGGAAAAACTCAATCAGGAAGTAAAACCGAGCAAACAGTACTAGAAAATATTTGAAACAAGAAGGTAGACTTTTGGCTCGGTATTGGAAGAATTCAGCGCAAGAAATTAGCATTTGTCGCCAGACGAGAAAACTGTCGCCAGGCAACAGCGTCATCGTTTGGCGCTGACGCTGTTTTCTCAGCGCTAATTCTTACATGCCTTGGCAGCTTTCTGTTCTTGAATTTTCCAGTTTTTTTCGTAGCGTTATTTCGACTTTAGTTGTGAAAGATATTTCCCTAATTTCCTACGTGTAAAAGTCCTATATTTTTGACGTATTTCGGGTGGTCTTTCCAATGCGGACCTTTTTATGCATATGCCACAATGTTAATCAAAATTACGCACATGAAATACTTAGAACTTTTCGAGTTTCATCCACTCGTTCTAAATCATTGCCAAAATAAATTTTAAGAATTAAAGTAGAAATCCTCCCCAGTGGAGTCGCCAAAAAACTGTAGGGAAAATTTCAAGTATCCCACACTTGAGCCCCACTGTGATCATATACTTAAGCATGGTGGTGTCCAAAGGAAAGGAAGCTAGAGTAAAAGAGTCGCCAATAAGTTTTAGGAACTTGTAAACTGTTCATAGGGTGAAGGTTACACCCCTTAACGATCCAGGAGAACGTTAACTCCAATAGGTCTAGAACCATGACTGGAAGGTCGCGGATGAAGTTACAAATCCAACCTAAAAGAGATTGAACCTGGCCTAATAATATGCCTTTACTTTATTCTTCTCGTATTCATGTGCGCTTTCTGACTTACATACAATCAATAGGTTAACCCTAAACCTGTTTAATTTATGTTGGTTGAATATTAATGCACAAACAAAAATATTATTGGCGATCACTTGAATTATAATCATATTAACCTAAACAAGATTATTAATTATCTTATTAAGCGTGATTACAAGTACAAATTCCCTTTAAGCATGTATAAAAGGCGTGATCAAGCAATAACAATTATAAATATAATATCAAGCAACCATAATAAATTGACAACAATCATCATCATCATATTAATAATAATAATCTCAATCACAAAGCAATAAAAATATTAGCAAGATCCTAGGCATGATACTAACAAGATTAATAACAAACCCTAGCATATCACTAAACAATAAAGATCAAATCTTTAGCCCTAACATGACACTAACATGCTATTAGGAAAGAAATAGGAAGCATCATAATAATATACATGATATTAGAAATTTAGTTATTACCCTAAACATGATACTAGGAATCATAAAAACATCCGAACATGATACTAGGAATTAACAAAATAATCTAAACATGATTTCTATATCAATAAAGCCATTAAAGCAATTAAATTACTTACTTGGATGCCTCATACCTCTTTCTAATAACAAAATACACACGTTAGTAACTTCAAGGAAAATAATAAAATCAAACAATTAAATTAAATAATTGAAAAAGGAATTTGGGACCAAACTCTCAGAAATTATCAACCTTTCACGTCTAGAGCGAAGGCAACTTCGAACTTGGCTAGGTGTGTCTAATGTATGCGGTATGGTGTTTGTGAAAAAGCTAGTTTAGAAAGCTAGAGAGAGAAAGAATAAGCTATTGCTTAAGAGAGAGAATTAGAGAATTCTGGGTGATTTGAAAACGGAGGTCTAGGACCCTATTTATAAAGAAAACAGTCCGAAAACCGATAGAAAAAGTAAGAATTCGAATCTGAATAAAACTGGCTTCTGTCGCCAGGCAACAGACATCAGCGCCAGGCGACAGGATTAGCGCCAGGCGACAGACATTAGCGCCTGGCGATAGACACTAGAGCTAGGCGACAAACTCTGTCGTTTGACGCTAATTAAAAGATAAAACGCGCTTTGTACGGAATCCTCTTCTTAATATGATTAAGCAGCAAATTCCGTGTTTTATCAAATTAAAATCAGGTTTATCATAAAACACTTATTTTATTCCAAATAAAACTCTTTAAAATATAATTATTAATCCTAATTCCATTAGAATTAAAAGGAACCTTCTAAATATTCTAGAAGATTAAAATCAATCCTAATAACTTTAGGAATAATAATTAATAGGCCCTTCTCTAGATCATTGGGCCACATATAAAAATCATTTTGAGCCCAATTCAATTTAATCCATAACTTCCTCATTATTCATCGGAATTGGGCTTATAATATATCATTGGAAAGCTCTTTTCGAGCCCAATCCAACTATACTATTATTGGACCTTTATCATGGACCAAACTATATTGGACTGACTATTTTTATAAATAGAGTGAAAGAAGAGAAATGTTTTTGAAAACAGAAAGAGAGATATTTTAATAAAAACATCCACATCACTAGACTTTTCACACTTTCACTTCGTTCGATAATCAAATGACGTGAAAGTTATTCATCAGTGGGTTTGGTTTTGGGGAGACACATTTGGGTGTCTACACCATTTCGCCAACAAAATGTTGGAAGAACCATGCCATAGGTCAACATATTAAGTGATTGATTCATGCATCGTTTCTTAAGATATGGTACCTTTAGATACCCTTGCCGTGACCATAGAACGACATTATAAGATTAGATGGTTCCTTTTGTATGTTTCTGTGCTTGCATGACTTGAAAAGAAATTAATTATTTAAATAATAGGTAAGTGTGTATTAATTAATTGGGTCGTGAATTGAGGCAATAAAAGCATTTTAAATTGGGTAAATCTTATTTAAATGATTAGACCAACTTATATGAAAGTTAAGGAAACTTAAGGGCCAAATAAGTTGGGCCCAATAAATTAGGCCCAAAGGAAAAGTTAAGGGGGAAGTAAGATTTAATAATGGCAGTTTTTGTAATTATGAGTTTTTGTTTTAAAAGGGGAGTATAGATACTTTAAAACCTCAAGATTTTTCCATTCAAGATTCATAATTGTTAGATTTCACAAAATCCCCAAAAAATTCTCTTTTTTTTTTCTCTCTTCTTTTTCCCCTTATTTTTCTTCTCCTTTTTCTCTCTTTTCCCATACCACTCTTTCTCCTCTTTTCTCTCCCACCAGCTACCACCGGCATCCACCGACGCCATCACCGACCACTGGCGGCCAGCAGCAGCAGCTGACGACCACCATGCACTATTCCTCCTCCTTCCTCTTTTCGGTTTTGGTAGTTTATAATAAAAAAAAAATCTTTCTCTTCCTAATTTAAATCTATTATTTTATTGTTTTTAAAGCATGATTTTAATTCTGTTTTGGTATTGATTTTTGGATTATGATGTTAAATTATTCATATAAATTTCAGATTTTTATTTAATCAAGAACCCTAAATTATGAACCCTTGGGGATTTTATGTAATTGATTAGGGATTGATGATAGGTTGTTGTTATTGATTAATTCATGGTTTAAACATGTTTTTAATGAATTTAAAGTCCTCAATTTAATGCTGTAATTTAATTATAAACACTACTTTTTAAATATTGAGTTAGGGTTTGATTACCCATAAAAAGGAAAAAAACGTTTTAATGATTTAAATATGATTTCCTAGTCTAAAAGTGATGTTTTATATTAATTAAGTATGCTAGAATTTTATTTAAGTCATGAAAACTAAGTCTTTTTAAAAGGATTTAAATTACCCACTTAAAGAAAAGGTTTTATGGATTTTATGTCATTAAATTTGGTTGATTAGTAAGGTTTAAAGAGTATTATAGTTGCTGGAAATTTGTGACAAATAGTGGATTAATTATAGTTATGTACTTTTATTTGTATGAAGCTTCGAGCTAGGTGATTTCTAGCGAGTGTGGCCGACTTTTGGCAATATTCAAGGTATGTATGTGCACAAGAATATTTGTGTATGCGTAGTATCATGTTAGGAATGTGAATTATGATTTAAGTGATGAATTAGTAGCATGTTTGGTTGATTATATGCTTGGAATTGATGTTGGATTAACATGAATTATTATGCAAGCATGCGAATATGTTATTTGAAGCATGATACAAGTTAAATATATATGAATCATGGAAGTAGGTTTTATTTTCAAGTATCAAGGAAGCATGGAATTATTAAGCAATAATTATGTATGTTTAAAAGAGCTATAATTAGAATTATTGTGCATGATTCATGAATTTAATTCTCACCCATTCATTATTGGTGTTTGAATCAAGAATTTAGTTTATTTATTTACTCGCTCAAATAAGTTGAGATTGAGTCAAGCAAGTTTATTAGTGCATTCTATGCAGCAAGGTAGTAATTGTGCGATTTTGTGTACAAAACTAGGCAATGAACCTTAATTAAAAATAAATAGCATGTGCTCAATTATTAATTCAAGAATGAATTGGAAGTATGTATTGAATGTTGTTATGTTTATTCTTGATTGATTGGTTGGAGTCATAACATGTGAAATTGGTAATTCACGTAAAGTGTTAGAGGAATCGCACCAAAACTCTTGGAACGTATATACCTTGAGTATGAACATATGGGGGGAGTTATGAGATTTTATATTTAACCATAGCTTCTATAGGGGTACATGACGCTGTATTTTCTTTTATTATTAATGCGCTGGAATTCCGTCACCAAGTGTGACATAGTAGATGCCAATTGGGGTAGCTCTCTAATTGGAAGCTCCATTTGAATGGGCTGTTTTTAAGGAAAGAAAGCTATTATTTAATAACTAGTATTGCTAGCTATGAGTCAAACGTAAGTTGACTTGTGATTGTATGGCGAGCATGTTTTAATTATTTTATTGATGATAGGATATTCATGTTAGTCTGGTGCATGTGTACTCAGCTTTTGCTTATTCGTACTTTTGTATTTGTGTTTGGCTTTCCTTTGGTTGGCCCTACTATGACCCATATATATGGTGAGTAGAGGGTTGAAATAAAGGGAAAGTGACAAGTACTTGAAGCATGAAGAGCATGAGTTCCGAGAATTACGTTACATGTTATGCTTTCCTAGATTTATATTTTGAATTATTTGATTATCAAATTATGGTTTATGGACTAACTTTACTATGTATTTTTAAGTTTGATTTTGAAAAGGGCCATGTTTGGATTGGTTCGAACTTGAGAATTATTAAATTTTACTTTTGTTTTAAGGTTGTAAACTCAAGTTTTACTTTAAAAGTTGGTTTTTATTTTAGAATTCCACTGTGTAACTTCGAAAAATAGCCTTAGTTGCTATCACGGTGGTTATTTCGGGGTTTTTCTAGTATCTCGGGAGAGTTACGTCACTAAGTCTAGATTCCTGTTGTCTGTACCTGTAAAACAATGGAAACTCCGGGTGGTTGGAGTTCCGCCTCCGACGATCAAGTGAAAACGAGTTCGGAGAATGTAAAAAGGTGCGGAAAAAGTAAAAAAGATCTTCTCGATCTCGGATTTCGAGATAAGGTGTTTAATCTAATGAGAGAGAATTCAGGTATATTGTAATAAATGAACATGCCACAGAAATGGGGAAATCTCCCTATTTATAGGGACGTTGGAATATGTGCTCTCTCTTAGGTCACTCTGACCCAGATTTGATGGGCTGTGCCATTTTAAGGCTTTCTCGAGAATTGGGCCCTAAAGGCCGCCATTATTATTGCTAACTGGGAATGCCACGTGTCAACTGGTGAGTGGTCCACGTTGGACCTATCCTGGGATGACACGTGTCCCTATATGATTGGGCCATGTAGAAAGGGTATTTTTACCCAAAACATTTGCCCCATACAAGGGTGACGTGGCAGACACGTGGCGCCTGTGACATGCGTCACTCTAGAAGTGGTAAACTGTTCACTTTCTTAGGAAATTAAGAGGATGCCCTCGTTTTACCCCTTTATAAATAGACATTTACCCCTCTTTTTCTCCCTCATCTTTAACATTGGAGAAAGTCTAAAGAGACAAAGAGTGAGAATTTTAGAGAGAGAAACTCTGATCACTACCTGTAGAAGTTTTCGTGAAATCTTCCGTCTGCTATTTTAGTTGACACAGATGGTCAACGCTTGAGACTCATTTCAGACAACTACATTAAGGTAACCATCACTCCTCTTCTCAGCTCTTTCAAGCTCTTACCGTTTGCACACACACACACACACACATATATATATATATATATATATATATATATATATATATATAGCTTTCAATAAATGGATTCACCATCAACACACACGACACAACCTAGGACAATAGTCAGCCGGTTCTAGGATTTATGTCTTTATCATGTGGAATTACTAGATATATAAATGGATCCTATAAGGTCACACAAAGGGCCTAGATTGAGCATGAGAGGACGAGGCCCATCATCCCCTATGATGGCCGGCCATGTAGAGGGTTTAGAGAGGTTTTGACCTTCCTAACCTAGTCTAATATAATATGATTATAAGTAGACTAGATGCCTAGGTAATTAGACAGAACTGTTTTACTTTTAAGTTAAAACCCTAATTAGAAAACATGAGACCAAGCCTCTCTCATACTTTCTCTCTCTCTCTCTCCTCCTCGGCACCTATGTTGGTGGTTCGTGGTGGTGGTTTGTGGTGGTCGATTTAGTCCTTTAAAGGTGGTGATCGTGGTTTTCCTCCTTCACTTGACCAATCTAGTATTGGTGGACGGCTCGTTTGAATCCCGTAGACTAAGTAGAGAAGCAACGCTTGGGGCTCTATTCTCTCCCTGATTTTCTAATTGAATAGCTTCGTGGAATTTACGCTTCAAAGGTATGATTATGTGTCTTGTGTGTTATGCATGCGATCTTGGGATAGGTGCTTATGAATATGATTCATGTTTTTCCGCATATAGTACCTATAAACTCCTACAGTGGTATCAGTTAGCCTCTTGCATGGAAACACATGATGATAATAATACGATTATTTGAAGTCCACGTTCTTAATTTTATAATCAATTAAGAGGGAGAAATTCATTTAATTATGGTTCAATTATTATATTTAATGTGATTAAACTTTTGGAATTGATTAAATGCGATTTAATTATGCTCAAATAGCCATAAAAAGGACCGAAAATTTGCTCTATAATGTTCAAAAATTTCAAACAACCTAAGCCTAATTAAATCCATAGCCCTAAAATATGATTTTGTACTTGATTATTGAATTAATTAAATTTGTTTTATGTTTCATAATTTTAATTGAATTGATTTATGCATAAAAGAGTTTTGTGTATGATTAACAGTTTAATTTAAAAAGTTAGAATTAAATTGGGATTAATTTTATGATGAACCCTAATTTTAAAATTAAATGGGGATTTAATTTTAATTTTTGGACTAAATTTGATTTAATTTTGATAAAAGTTATTTTAATTAAATTAAAAACAAAAAAAAGGTTTAAGAGGCGGCAACCACGACTAGCTGGGTGGCGCGGCCACGGTGGCCGCCGCTGCTGCATGTCCAAGAAGGAAGAGAAGGGGAGGGAAAGTGGTCCGGCGGCCTTGGGTAGTTGCTGCTGCTTCTACGGCAGTGGCTGGCGTAAGGTAGCCAGCCACCGTGGCTAGCCAAGGATGGCCGTGCACGGTGGCCTGCAGCCACGGCAGTGCTATTGCCACACTACTGCCCTTGCGGCAATGGCTGCAATCCTCGCAGCCAGCCAACCACGGCGGCCGGTGTGGTGGTGCACAGATTTCAAAAAAAAATTATTTTGTTTAAAAATCATTTCAAGATAAATACAAATTATTTTTGGATAAAATTATTTGATTTGAGATAAAAAATTTTATTTGGGATAAAATAATATCTTTCAAAATTTGATTTATTTGATATTATCCATGTTTAAAGTTGTTAAATTTGGTGATTACCCATAATTAAAGTGTTTAATATTGGATAAAATTTCTTACGATATTATGAGCATATTCCGAAAGGATAATGTAGACATCTACTTTTGGCTTCCTCTCCCGACCGAAAGTACTATGACGATAAATAAAACCATCTTTTTGTTGGATCAACGTGAAGAATGCTTATGGACAATTGATTGAGCCACAAAGATACAAAATATAAAAATATAACATTGACTGCGCTCGCGAAAGATTCGGAATTTTATAAAAATATAAAATCGAATCTTACCATAACACCACACGCAAGACGTACCGTTGCGCTGCCCATAGCAGCGCACCTAAATCACTTCTGCTGAGCTGGCGCGCGCAACCCACTCAGATGCACGCGACACCTGCTGCGGTAGAACACTTGAAAGCCTAAACACACCCAAACCCTATAAATAGAGGCTTAATACGAGGATTAAACAAACAAATTAATCCGAAATTCCGGCAGAAACTTTGTGAACTTGTGTACTATCAACCCTCTTGTCCTAAATACTCACCCCCTTTATTACTTGTTACTACGGTGGAGGTTCTCGAACAAGAAGGAGTCCATAAGTGTTTTAAAGGAAGATCTAGCAAGGAAAAGTGGTAAATTCCCGAGCACTTAGATCAATCACCTTTTCTTTTGTTGTTTAAACAACCTTTAATTGATTAATTAGTGTTATTTGATCACTTTAAACAAAATTTTTATTAATTAATTTCACATAGTATCTTGTGTTAAATAAAGAATAGAATTGAATAATTAATTGTTTTTTGATCACTTAAGACAAGGCGAGTATTGTTTATTTATTGTATTTTTCAGGAATATTAATTAAATAAAGAATAACGACTTTTGCAATGTAATTCCTACGTGATTAATGCTTGTAAATAAAATCAACTAACTTAGGTTTTAGGTATCACGTTGCACATATTGTTTGGTAATGAAATTATGAAAAAGGAAGAGCTAGTAGAGGCCGCACTAGGGCTAGAATAACGATTCCCCCCTAAAGGGAACGCTATTTTAGTATCCTCGCTCCCGAAATCATTTCTGGTACAAGTAGACCAATTTGGGCATGGGTAAACTTACGATTCGTGCTAAATATCCCTTGAAATCTTGTTGGGAGAAAGGCATGAACGAGGTTTACGAGTTTCCCTAAAACTCATTGGCGACTCCTTACTAGTTTCTTACAAAAAAACATAATGATAGGATAAACTCTAATTCAAGGTCCCCCAAACACTCATGAATTCAAATCCTAATACACCCTAACAAGTGTAAAGTCCTAGGCTTTTAAAGGGCCATGGCATATAAGGAAAAGGATCCCCTACGATGGGAACACCCTCCTTATAGTGTCGACTCCGTTGGGGACTTAGAGATTACAAGATTAATTTTTGGTTATGGTTCAAGGTTTCCAACACTAGGTTGCCTATGGATTGTAACGAGAATTCACTTGGATAATCTCTAGTTAGAGAGCGAGACTTGAATGCATATTATCTTCCTTTTTCGCAAAAGTAAATGCCAAACAAGCAACAATGCATCATGCATAATCATAGCACACTCTAACCCATGGGGATTGGCTCATTGATTAGGGGTTTCCAACACTAGGATTGTATCCCGAATTCAATAACAATCATCCCACCCATATCGCCAACAAAATGTTGGGAGGACTATGTCATGAGTCGACACGTTGAGTGATTGATTTGTGCATTGTTTCTTAAGATATGGTACCTTTGGACACCCAAGCTTTTGACCATTAGAAAGGCATTATGTAGATCTTAGCTTACGGTATGCTTACGTGATTACATAACTACTTGTGACGTGTTTTAGGATAGCTTTTAGTTTTGGTTTAGGTTCCCAATTACGAAGTTGTCCCTTAGTAATTTTGAGTCACATTTGAGGGTATCATAAAAATCAAAAGTCGTAAAAAAAAAGAGGCTCAAAGAAAAAAAAACTGTTCAGAAAAAATATTGCCCAAACAAGTGGGCGCGCGCAACTTATTAAGTTGCGCGACCACACCCAGCGCAAGAGCCAGGGCTACGCGTGCCATCCGCGCGTAACCTAGTTCCTTGTGCGCGCCTCCTACCGCGAAGTCATTTCGATTCTCCAAAGAACGATTGGCTCGTACAAACAATATCATTATAATGAATTGTTTAAAGGTGATGCTATCCGTTTGAATGTATCTTGCGTCTTTCTTTTTCTCTTTTTCTTTTTTAAAAAAAACAAGTGTATCGATTTTCATAATTTTTCATACTTCCTTTAGGGCCGGTTTCCAAGCTTGGGAATGAAGACTCCCTGGCGCTCGCATTCTACATTTACCATCAAACAATTAAGCCTTTTAAAACCATCTTCCTTCGACAACTCACTCTAGTCCAACAACGATGTCAAACATAGAGCAACTCCAAGAAGAGATTGTTCGCTTAAGAGAGAAAAAGGCTTAAGAGAGAAAAAGGCTTAAGAGGCCGAAGAGAGAAGAATTAAGAAACTCGAAAAAACTGAAAAGAAAAATGCCGAAGCTTTGGCTTTGCAACAAAATATGGATGAATTATCCATAAGAGAGAAGTCGTTAAAGAAGCTTGTTCTTCGTTTCACAATGGGGAATAAGTACTTCGACGCAGAAAAGTTTGCTCCTCCTACATGACTCACTTTACCAGAAATGTTCGTAGCTACAGACTTGCCAATATTAAAGGTGACCGATAATCCAAATAATTATCTGATGAGTTTCACCGGCTCCATGGCTTTAAAGGGAGTTAATCTTAAGTTCGTAGCCGCGCGCATCCTGGTAGATTGCGCTGGTCAGACCAGCGTAACTTCCAGAGTTGTGCTGATTTACGACGAATATATATATATATATATATATGTGTATAAAATGTACGTGTAATAGGAGTGAACTTCCAGTGAAACCATTCTCGTTTGGATCTCCTCTAAGACGGTTCAAGCAAAGTACGGTTTCCTCCAAAGCCAATGAAGCGGGTGAATGACATCCCTCTATTTGCTCCATTATGGACACCATTGAATAATCTCCATGTTCTTCGCCTGTCCTAAGTAAACAATTAACAATAAGACAATAACACAAAGCACGAATTTTAAAACGTTGTTTAGTCAAGTTGTCATGAGGAGCGACGAAGTTTTCAATAAATTAAATTAAATTAACACCTTCTTCTGTCCGAATTTCGGCTATATCATTGTCATTCAAGCCAAATAATCGTTGAAAGTGAAGGTTTCGAATCTGACATGGTAGGGGCATACGTCCCAGGGAGAGTATTTGCAGGGAAGCCTATTAGAGCCTCAAACTCACCAGGTAATGGGACAATTTCATCCCCCTTTAAAAGAAAAAGATGGTGGTTCGAGTCTCAATGATTAACTGCAGCATGGAGGCCAGGAAATCGAAATTTATGTTGAGTTGCATATAACTTAATAGAGGGTCAAGGCGGTATATTTTAAAGGCTAATTTATCCTTAGTAGAAAGGAAAGTGACCCAATGTTTCAAATGTTGCTCAAACATTTTCACCATTGTTCAAACAAAAAAAAAGAGAAAAAGAACGAGTAAAAAAAGAGCAAAAATTGTCTTCATTAATAATACTATCAACGAATGAATGTAAGATGATCAAAATCCTACACGAAACCGCGTTTAAATAGATCCAAATAAGATAATTTTTCGACAATTTTTGCCTAAAGAAAAGTTCACCTGCAGGTGGCCCGCGCATCTCATGAGTTGCGCGCGCCGATCACGCACAACCGATTTACATGAGCGCGACAGCCGCGCTTGACCCATCCAGTTGCGCACACCCTATTCTGTCGCGACATGTTGGTTGGTGTATTTCTTTATTTTGGACTACCAAATAATGGAATATCAACGAATTCTTATGACTAATCCATTCGCTTGCCTTTGTCAGTATTGTTTCCTTTCTTTATTCTTCATTTATATTTTATTTTCTTTTTTTTCCCTTTTTTTTTCTTAACTTCCTTTTTATTTATTTTATTTTCTTTGAAGTTCATTTTTTTTGTTTCCTCCTTTTTTTCCCTTTGTTTTTTTTCTTTTCGTTTTTTCTTTTTCTTTTCTTTTTTACGTTATATTTTAGATGGGGGTAAGTTGGGAACCCTTTTCCTCCCTCGGAAAATTTTTCGCTTTTAAATACTAATGGAAATAAAAAAAACAAAATATGATATATACAAAAAATGTGTCATATGTACAACAGTAAAAATAAAAAAATGTACATTTTCCGTAAGGCAAAAATAATAATAAAAGATGGAAGTCAAGATGCTCGGCGGCTCCCAGACGACTGTTGTACATCCTGCAAAATCCAAAACAAAGATTAATACACGCATGTGTAATAACTTTGATAAGAAAATAAAAGAAGACATACCGCAACCATCCGATGATCACGACATGACAAAGCCACGAGGGCTCTCCGATAAGCAGCTCGAAAAGCATGCATAGTCCTCACCATGCTGTTCACGGTCTCCCGCGGAACCTGTTCAAAAGTAATAACATCAAAGGAAAGTTATAAAAAATGTTTATGATATAAAAAAAAAAAGAAAAGATATACATGTACAGAATAAACATTGATGAGTGTCAATTATGACACTCATTTGGCCTCTTTTAGGATTGATTTTCATTGTTTTTATGTCTCTTTTATCTCCTTTTCTTTAGTCTTATTTGATATTTCTCTAGTTTGTGTTTTCCTTTGTTATTTTCTCATTTTCTTGCATTTCTTAGTTTATTTTTCCTTTTCTCTTTTATTTGTTTTCCTTTCTTGAATTTCAGGGAATTAGTGACGTCTAAGGATCCAAATGACCCTCTCTCAGGATTTGAAAAGCTAAAGGTGCAAGCCAGTTCCTCCTCTTGAACCTCAAAAGTGAAAGAGTGGAAAAGCCAAGTCTTAAAGGCCGCGCTCTCATGCTGCGTGGACATCAGAATTGGTGTTGAATCCACCATGAATGCCTCTAGTGACCGCCTCACCCAACATGTATCAAGTGTTGTGCACGGGCACATCAACGACCACACGAGAGGGAAGTGCCCTGCTCCCAGGCGCGGGCACGCGGGCCCTATGCACGGCCGCGCAGGTGTAAGGTGCAGCCGCGCACCTCCTCTTCTCCTGTTCCTTACCCATTTTTGAGCGGCCGTGCTTGTGAAGGAGAGGCCGCGCCATTTGGTGTTCTTTTTGGACGTTCAACTAACTTTTCCATTTTTAGTTTTATACATATAGAATTTTTTCATCTCTAGAGAGAGAATGAGGAAGAATGAGTTTTGATTTAGCTTAGAATTACATTTTAGAGAGAGAAGCTCAAATTGGGGAAACTTTTGTTCTTAGATTCTAGAGTGAGAAACTTGGTGAATTTGATGAATGCTACTTTCAATCTTCTTCCTCTTTGATTTTGATCAAAGTTTTGTAAGAATTCTTTACTCTTTAATGCAATTTCATGTTTGATTGAATTACTTGTTGTTTGTTTGATTTGATTTTTCATAATTTTGAGCATATTTTGAATACAATGTTGATGATGAAATTTGTGATTATATTAGTTTTGTTATTCAAATTTGCAATGTATAGTGATTAAATTACTTGGTAGGGATAGGGTGAAGCATGTATGAGTGATAATTCATGGCCAATTGGGGGATTTTGATAGATCATCATTGTGATTAAATTGGTTGGTGAAATTTGTGCATGTGTTTGATATCTTGAGGAGTGATCAACCTACTATTAGGCTAGATTGCATAACAGTTTTCATTTATACAAAAAATTAATTTGGAAGCTATTATTATCGATTGATCTTTTTTTGCGATTTTCCTTTGAAGTCATTGGTAGAGACATCTAGCTTGACCCTAGGAAATAGCTCTTTGAGTGATTTTGATTGCATTTATTGCCTTCCCTCACATTGTATGCTTGGTTGATTTCTTTCCCAATTAGTGTGATTGTCATGAGTGCATGTGGATCCTAATTCCCTACATCATTTATATCATTCTCGTGTTCATGTAATTGCGTTGTTTAGTTTGCTAGAACGACCCTCACTTAGGCTTCGGAATAGCTTAGATTGAGACCTTAGTAAATACCACATTCCCTTGGGTTCGACTCGGACTTACCCCTATACCTAGGGTTGGGTTTGGTTTTATAAATTTGGTTTTGATAGGGGAATCTAGAAATCAACAACCTAGGTTTCACCCGCGTAAAAAATGGCTTTGTTGCCGGGAAATGGCATGGTTATTTGCTATTTTTCATTGAGATTATTCCATTTATTTGAAAAATACAAAAATATTTTTTTTCTTGTAGGCTACTTTTGTAGCTGTGCTAGTAATTGTTTCTTTTGAGATTGTATGCATAGAGCACGTGGTCGTTCTTTAGTGCCATTTGATCTGGATGTTGAGAAGACAATTACAAGGATAAGAGTTGCTAGACGTTCTTTGAATTCTAGCCGACCAAGTGAAGAAGAACAAGCAAGCACGGGAGAAAATCCTAGAGTGGCATTGGGATCCTATAGGTATGAGTGTGGGATTTCTCTACCTACGACACCGGCAACCGACTTTGAGATTAGAACGGCCATGGTTACTTTGATAGAGAGGCGTCAATATAGTGGTGCAAAGCATGAGATTCCCCTCAATCATCTTAAGGAGTTCGAGAAGTATTGCAATACCATCAAGGTGAATGGGATTTCTCAAGAGTTTATTCACCTTAAGCTTTTCCCTTTTTCTCTCATTGGACGTGCATTGGAGTGGTGAGGACTTGGGATGAAGTGACTAAAGAGTTTCTATCTCGGTTCTACTCACAAAAGAAGATGGCCGAAGCAAGAGCTCTCATTCAAAGCTTCAAGCTGTTTATGAAGCAAGGGAGAGGTATAAGGAATACCAAAGAGAGTGCCCACACCATGGGATTCCTACCTATCAAATCATCCAAATCTTTTATGGAGGTCTAAGCCACTAGTAGAAAAATTGAAAAAGGCAACGCTCATTGGCCACCGGTTTTTGAAAACCGGTGGCTTAATTAAGTGGCGGGATGAGGCAAAGAACAATTGCCACCGGTTCAACCAAACCCGTGGCAAAAATTGGAAAGGCCACCGGTTTGAACCGGTGGCAATAATGAGTTTAAAAAAAAAAAAAAAACCGGGCTTAGTTAAAAAAAGAATAAAAAAAAAACAAACCCCCCCCTTTATAAACCCCTAACCCTAATTTCCCTCTCCCTCAGCCTCTCTCCTTCACTCTCCCCTCTCCTCCTTCTCTCTCCTCTCCTTCTCTCTCCTCCGAACTCACTCTCCTCTCGTCTCACCACCACCACCACCACCACACACCACTACTCCGCCGTCTCTCTTCACCCTCGTCTCTCCTTCTCTCTCCTCTCCTCTCCCTCGTCTCTCCTTCTCTCTCCTCACCCTCGTCTCTCCTTCCCTCTCCTCTCCGTCGTCTCGTCTCACCTACCGCCACCACGGCCGCCTCGCTGAGTGCATGCATGTCTTGATTATTCAAGGTTAGGGTTTATGGGTTTAATTATTTTTGGGTTTAATTATTCAAGGTTAGGGTTTATGGGTTTAATTATTTTTGTTAAATGTCTTGATTTTTTTGGGTTTGATTGTTGTAATATTATTAGGAATTGATGGGTTTAATTGATTTTGATTCGTTTTTTTTTATTTTTAATTTCTGGGTTTTTTTTTTGTTTTGAATCGATTTGATTTTGAATCGATTTTAATTTCTGGGTTTTTTTCGATTTTGAATCGATTTTAATTTCTGGGTTTTTTTTTTATTTTTAATTTCTGGTTTGTTTTTTTTGTTCTTGGGTTTTCGTTTTTAATTTTTTTGGTTTTTTTTTTCTGGATTTGATTTTATTCGATTATAAAGGGTACATGCAGTTGTTCTTGGTTTTTTTTTTTCGCATCTTAATTATTTTAATCGGTTTTTTTTTTTTTTTTGGATCAGGTATATTGATTTAGATCTAAAATTGAAGAATCAAGCCGAAGAATCAAGAATCAAGATACAAGAATTTTGATTTTGATGTTGTAGTATTTTTTTTTATTTATATTGTAATTTTTTTTATATGTTGTAATTGTTCGGTTTATTGTTTTTTTAGGAAATACTGATCGATTTTATTAGTCGATCTATATTGTAATTTTTTTATGATTATATATTATAAATTTTCGATTACATTCATCGATATTGTTTGATTTGTATTTTGATGTTCTAATTTTTTTTTGATTTGATTGTTCTATTATATTTCTTTTTGAAAAAAGCCAAAAAAAAAAATTATATAACATGTACATTGCCACCGGTTAACCGGTGGCATTTATATTTAATACAAAAAAAAAATAAAGCGAGAATTGTTTTTTGCCACCGGTTAACCGGTGGCAATACTAGATTTTGCCACCGGTTTTGAACCGGTGGCCTTTTGTCCTAGGTTTTGCCACCCCCCCACTGGCCACCGGTTCAAAACCGGTGGCAAAGGGGGGTTTTGAACCGGTGGCCAACCCCAACCGGCTAGCCCTCGAGAAAAATCATGCCTTGATACGGGAGCCGGAGGACCAATAATGAACAGGATGGAGGAGGAAGTGGTGGACGCCATTGAAGATGTAGTAAGGCATTATATGGATTGGCAAGATGATGAGCGTAAAACAACAAGCAAAAGTGGTGCTTTGGTGTACTCGGTTGATCACATCAATGCCATCAACAATTTGTCCTCATAAATCTTGGAATTAAGGAAGGAAATGACCTCTATCAAAGCCAAACATGAGAGTGCTTATTCTCAAGCACCGATTCTTCCCCCCCCCCCAAAATAAGGGGAGAGGTACATTTCCTAACTCAAATCCCCTTCCCCTTTCTAGAAACATGTCTAATGGTTATATGTTTTGTGACTTGTGTGATTCATATGACCATAATACTTCAAATTGTCCTAATGCTTCTTTTGATGGATGTGATGATTATGTTGGCAATGAGAATGAACATGTGAACTATGTTTCTAATAACAATGTTGGGCCTAGATTTGATAATCAAAGAAATAATGGAAATAGGAACTATCATAATGAGAATTTTAATAATTATAACCAAAATTGGGGTTATAGAAACCAAGAAAACCAAGGTTTTCGAGGCAACTATAACCACCAAGGTTATGCTGGTCAAAACCAAGGGCAAAGATATGGGAACCATAATCAAAATTATGGTAATCATAACCAAAGTGTCCAAAATCAAGGTCGGGGAAATTGAAGTAACCAAATAGGGGCAATTTTTAAAAACATCAATCAAAGGGGTCCCCCACCCGGTTTCACTCCAAAGGCTCAAGGTCAAAATGATAGCTCTTATGCCTAATCATCTCGTTCTAGAGGTAGTTTGGAGGGATGTCATTGAAAATCAAATCAAGGTGTTGAACACTTACATGTCATCTAGTGATAAGAAGTTTAATGACATGATGACTCATAGTAAGATATGTTGGAGAATCAAATTTCTCAATTGGAAAATGTCTTGAAAGAGCATGCTATCCCTTCTTCCCTACCATCTCAAGGTGTAGATTCCAAGAGACCAATTAATGCCATAATGACAAGGAGTGATAGGATTCTTGAGAATGTAGAGCCTAAGAAGAGTGAGGCTAAGGAGAGTCCTAAGGAAGTTTTAGTTGAAGATGAGGAAGGAAAAAGCTCTTTGAATGAGGATGTAGGTGAAAAACCGATTAAAAAAAGAAAAAGAGAAAGTGAGAGAAGTTATCAAACCTAAGCTCCCATACCCCCAAAATTTTAATAGGCACAAACTAGATGAACAATTTGGCAAATTCATAGAGATGCTTAGGCAACTTCATCTTACCCTTCCATTTACCGATGTCATAGATCAAATGCCGAATTATGCAAAATTCCTTAAGGACATCTTGAGTGGAAGAAGAACTTGTGATATGGCGGAAACGGTTAGCTTGACCGAGAATTGTAGTGCAATCATTATGAACAAGATGCCGCCCAAGTTGAAGGATCCCGGAAACTTTTCTATCCCTTGTACTATCTATAAGATGCAAATTGATAATTCCTTGTGTGATTTAGGAGCTAGTGTTAGCCTTATGCCATATTCAATTTATCAAAGACTTGAGTTAGGGGAACTTTCACCTACCAACATTACCTTGCAACTAGCACAAGGTGAAAAAACAAAATTGGCACCGGTGCAAAACCCCTCAATGCCACCGGCTTTGAACAGGTGCCAATTTAGGGGGTGCCAATAAGTGCATGAAAAAGCCACCGGTTTGAACTGGTGGCAAAACTCGGAATTGGCACCGGTTAACCAGTGCCAAAAAAAGCCCAAAAAAAATTAATTGAATCTTTTAGGCACCGGTTAACCGGTGCCAAAAATGCCCAAAAAATCAAATTTTCTTTTTTTTTTTTTTTGTCTTTTTTCACTTAATAATTAAATCAACTAAAATAAATAAGAACATCAAAATATAAATCGAATATCAATCAATATAATCGAAAATTTACAATATATAATCAAAAAGAATTTACAATATAGATCAATAAAATAGATCAATTACAACATATAAATAAAAAAAAAATTACAATATAAATAAAAAAAAAAATTTACAACATCACAATCAAAAAAACCCCATACAACATCTAAATCAATATTCTTGATTTAATCTTTATTCTTCGATATAAGATCTAAATCAATATACCTGCAGCAATTAAAACAAAAGAAAAATCGATTAAAATAAATTAGCTGCGAAAAAATATAAAAAAAACCCAGAAAATGAAAAACAAAACAGTTAAAAACCCAGAAAATAAAAAAAAATCGAACTAAAATCGATTAAAATAAAAACAAAAATCGAAAATCAGTTAAAAACCCAGAAAATAAAAAAAACGCACTAAAATCGATTAAAGAAAAGCGATTAAAAGAAAAAAAAAACGATTAAAATAAGTTAAAAACCAAGAAAATAAAAAAAAATCGAATTAAAATAAGTTAAGAAATCGATTAAAACAAACTAGAAAATTGAAAATTAGTAAGAAACCCAGAAAATAAAAAAAAAACGAATTAAAATCGATTAAAAAAAAAAAATCGATTAAAAAATCGATTAAAATAAAAAAAAATCAAATTAAAATCAAGAAATTAAACCCAGAAAAATCAATTAATTAAACCCAGAAAAATCAAGAAATTAAACCCAGAAAAATCAATAAATTAAACCCAGAGAAAACTAGAAATTATACCCTAACCTCGAATAATTTTGGATTAAACCCTAACCTTGCTCATGCATGTGTTCGTGGTAGTCTTGGTGGTGGTGGAAAAGTCGGTGTTGCATGTGAAAGTGGTGGTCTTCAAATGAATGAAAGGAGGTGGACACGAGGGAGAAGGGAGATGTCGATGTTTATGTCGGTGGGCTTTGCAGTGGTGGTCGAACTTTGTGGTGGTGGTGGTGGCGGCTTTGCGGCAGTGATGATGTGGTGGTGGTGGGCTTTGCGACGGTGGTCGAATTTGTGGTGGTGAGAGAGAGGAGAGAGAAGGGAGAGGAGAGAGAGGGAGATCACGGGAAATGAAATGAAGGAGGCGAAGAGAGAAGCTAGGGTTTTATGTTTGACCCTAAGATGAACCGGTTTTTTTTTTTACCTTTTGCCACCGGTTCAAAACCGGTGGGATTAACAGTTTCCCCACCGGTTCGGTTTGAACCGGTGGCAATACTCTACTCTTAAAACCCCTCCCATTTTTCCCCTTTTTTTTTCCCACCGGTTCTTAAGAACCGGTGCCCATAACTCAGTGCCAATTACCATTTTTCTACTAGTGTAGTCGATAGATCAATTAAGATTCCAAAAGGTACGGAAGAAGATGTTGCTTTGAGGGTAGGAAAATTTGCAATTTTGGTTTATTTTGTTGTTCTTGAAATGGATGAGGATCCCAATATTCCTATCATACTTGGTAGACCTTTTCTTTCTACCTCGGGTGCCATGATTGATGTTAAAAGTGCTAAGATTTCTCTCAAAGTTTGAGAAGAAGTCATTGAATTTGATTTGAATGAAAGGATGAAATATCCTTCTTCTTCCCTTGAAAATTGCATGAGTATTGAAATCTTGGATGATATTGTGAGTTCTATGCATGAGCACTTGCTCACTTCTAATTATCCACTTGAGTGTGTTTTGTTGAACAAAGAAAAGATAGGTGAGCGTAGCAAGGAAATGTCTTTCTTTGAAAGATTCATTGATGAGAGCATGGAAGAGAGTGATGATCACATTTGCATGGGAATTTCAAGTAAAGATGCATTGTAAGTGGCCTCAACAAAGGAAGGTAAAGGTGTTCCAATTGTAGAGCTTAAACCTCTACCATCACACCTTAGGTATGAATTCTTAGGCCCCAATTCTACTTATCCCGTAATTGTTAGCTCCTCCTTGAGTGAGAGTCAAGATCAAGATTTATGTGGTTTTTTGAGAAGGCACAAAGGTGCTTTGGGTTATATAATTGATGACCTCAATGGTATAAGCCCGGCTTTATGTTCAAACCATATCACTCTTGAGGAGGGCGCCTCACCTAGCATTGAAAGGCAACAAAAGCTACACCCTCAAATGGGGGAGGTGTTTAAGAAGGGAATCACTAAGGTATTGGATGCGGGAATCATATTCCCCATCTCTAGTTCTAGATGGGTTTCCCTGGTCCACATTGTCCCATAGATAGGAGGTATGATCGTTGTAGAGAATGAGAGAGGTAAGCTCATTCCTACTAGGACGGTCACGGGATGGCGAATGTGTATAGACTATTAACGTCCAAACACATCCACCAAAAAGGATTATTTTCCCCTTTCCTTCGTTGATCAAATGCTTAAACGACTAACAAGACACAAGTATTATTGTTTTCTTGATGGATATTCCGGATTTTTCAAAATTCCAAGGATGACCAAGAGAAAACAACTTTTACTTGTCCATATGGAACTTTTGGCTATAGGATAATGCCATTTGGGCTTTGTAACACCCCCGCCACATTCCAACAATGTATGATAAGCATATTCGGAGATATGTTGGTAGAGGAAATGGAGGTGCTCATGGATGATTTTTCGGTAGGCGATGTTTCATTTGAGGCATGCCTTGAGAATCTTGAGAAGTGTTTGACTCGATGTGAGAAGGTGAATTTGGTTTTGAATTGGGAGAAATGTCATTTCATGGTTGAGGAAGGCATTATCCTTGGTCACAAGATCTCTCACAAGGGCATAGAGGTGGACAAGGTAAAGATTGAAGTGATTGAAAAAATTCCACCTCCGGTTAATGTGAAAGGAGTGAGATATTTCTTAGGGCATTCCGGGTTCTATAGAAGATTCAGCAAGGATTTCTCTGTTATTGCAAAACCTCTCAATGATCTTCTTCAAAAAGAAGCCGTATTTGTGTTTGATGATAGATGTTTGGAGGCTTTTAACAAGTTGAAAAAAGCTTTGAGCTCTACTCCCACTGTCCAAGCCCCGAGATGGGATTTTCCTTTTGAATTGTTGTGTGATGCTAGTGACACGACCAATGGAGGAGTTCTAGGTCAAAGGGTGGATAAAAAGCTTCATGTCATCTACTACATGTCAAAACCCCTCAAAGGAACTACACAACGGAAAAGGAATTTTTGGAAATTGTGCATGTTTTTGAAAAGTTCCATTGTTACTTGTTGGGTTCTAAGACCATTGTTTTTACGGATCATGCGGCTCTCAAATATCTCTTTGCCAAAAAGGAATCCAAACCTACGTTAGTCCGTTGGGTGCTCGAGCTTCAAACTTTTGATATAGAAATTAGAGAAAAAAAAGGAGCTGAAAATGTTGAGGCGGACCATCTTTCTCGCCTTGTTGGGTTCGAAGCTGAAAAAAGGATGCCTGATGACTCCTTGTATGCCATTAATGTGAAGGAGCTTCCACGGTTTGCCGATTTGGTAAATTACCTTGCATGTGGGGAGTTTTCGCCTTCATTCTCCAAGAATCAAAGAAAGAAGCTCAAGAGAGAGACTAGTCACTATTTGTGGGATGATCCCATCTTGTACAAACGAGGAGTTGATGGCTTACTAAGGCGTTGTGTTCCAAATGAGGAGGTGCCAAGTGTTGTGAAGATGTGCCATTCGAATCCTAGTGGTGGTCATATGGGTGTTTCTAAAACCGCTATTAAGATTCTTCAAAGTGGTTTGTGGTGGCCTCATCTCTTCAAGGATACAAGGGGTTTTTTCAAGTCATGTGATTGATGTCAACGTACCGGGAACATCTCAAATCACAATGAGATGCCTCAACAACCTATCCTTGAGTTGGAAGTATTTGATGTTTGGGGAATTGATTTCATGGGATCGTTTCCTTCTTCTTATGGGAACCAATACATTCTTGTGACGGTGGATTATGTGTCAAAAGGGGTTGAGGCCATTGCCTCCCCAACAAATGACCACAAGGTGGTGATTAAATTGTTCAAAAAGATCATTTTCCCAAGGTTCAGTGTTCCCAAGGCGGTGATTAGTGACAATGGATCACATTTTGTGCACAATGCTTTTCAAAAGAAGTTGAAAAAGCATGGGGTTCATCAACATTTTGGCCTTCCCTATCATCCTCAAACAAGTGGTCAAGTCGAGGTGTCAAATCGTCAAATCAATTTAATTCTTGAGAAGACGGTTGCTAGAAATAGGAAAGATTGGGCGGACAAGCTTGATGATGCCTTGTGGGCTTATCAAACAACTTTTAAGACTCCTATCGGTACCACTCCATATCGTCTTGTACATGGCAAATCTTGCCATCTTTCGGTGGAACTTGAAAACCGTGCTCTTTGGGCAATCAAGAAGATCAATTTTGATTTAGCAAGTGCGGGTGAGCAAAGGTGGCTAGATCTTAATGAATTAAAGGAGCTTCGAGTTGATGCATATGATTGTGCTAGCATTTACAAGGCGCGTTCTAAGGAAGCTGATGACAAGATTATCGAGAAAAAGAAGTTTTGTTTTCGTGAAGATTTCCTCCTCTACAATTCCAAGATGAAGTTGTTCCCTGGAAAACTCATGTCTAGATGGAGTGGTCCTTTCATGGTGCAAGAAGTTTTTCCGAATGGAGTTGTGGAAATTTCTTAAATGGATTCATCATCTCCTTTCAAAGTCAATGGTCACCGACTCAAGAAATATTAAGATGGTGTTTTTGTTGGCCTTGTTCATAGAAGGGGTGGAGAACGTCAAGTTAATGATGTTAAACAAGCGCTTATCGGGAGGCAACCCTACTTTTTAACTTTCTTTCCATTTTTCTTTTCATTTTATCTTTCTTCTTGATGCTTATGGACTACCCAATTTTCTGAAAGGAATGGTGTCCTTCGAACAATTGTATAATTCTAATAGAGGGTTCAAAATTATTAGAAAGCAAATTATTCAGTGAGGTCAAGTGATCGGAATGCCTGGGTGGAGGCTGCTTCTGATCAGTAATATTAATATATAATTAATATAACAGCTTAATCTTAACTGAACCCTTCGGGTCACACCCAAGCAACTAACGAACCAAAGCGACGAATTAATTTGGAAGAAATTAATGAGTCGCCCGAGTAATTAATATTTAGACGTCGGAAATTCGAGCTTGGAGCGTCGAAATAGAGCGTCGGAAGTCGAGTAAAAAATGAAAAAAAGACAAGACGAGAAAGTAACTAATAAATCAACATAAAGACCAAAATACCCCTTGAATTGGAATGCCCAAAGCAAAGCGAATGCTAGGGGCATAAGGCCCAGCTAGATGGCTAGCAAGCGCACCAACGCTGGCAGTGCTGTTGGTGTATGGCTAGTAAGCATCGCTAGCATGCACTAGCAGCAGCAGCATCAAGCCAACAATGCTAGCTAGCTTGCAGCGCACTAGCATGCGTGCTGGCGCGTAAGGGCTGCGACGCATGGGCATGGCGCGCCACGCCCAGCAGCAAGCAGCAAGCAAGGTTGCTGGGCTGGCACGCGTGCGATGATGCTGCTAGGCCAAGGCAGTAGTGCCCAGCCACAAGCACCAAGCGCCAGCAAGGCTGCTTGGGTGCCATGGCTGGGGCTGCCATGTGGCGCAAGCCAAAAGAGGAGTGAGGAGGTTAGTTGGCCGGTTTTTAGAGAGGGAGTGGGGAGCAAGTTTGGTCCCTTCTCCTCCAAATGGTCCTCACCTAATCTCTCATGTGAGCTTGACACTTGTTGATTTATTAGTAGCTTGATTATTTATTTCATTTTAGATTTAAAATAAAATGGAAAAATCAAATCTACCACATTGATGGGTGAGCATTTCTCACTCTTGCATTTCCCTATAAATACCCAACTTGGGGTATTGGGAAAAGCACTTGAGTAAGTGTTGAAAAAGGCATCACAATGTGAAAACCTTTGAACACAATTAATTACTCGGGTTTAGTTCGGGCCTTGCTAACTCCAAGGCAATAGACCAATTTCGATGCTCGTGTTGCGGGTGGACTTCGTTGGAGGTCCTCGTGTGAGCGGGGCTAAGAGCTTTCGAAGTAAGAGCTCAATTAAGTGAGCGAAGCACGCGACAAAGGTATTAATCTCTTTCTTAATCTTGTTGTTTAAGTTAATTATTCTTTATGGTTATATTTATTGTGAGTGTGATCTTGGCTCGGGTTTCCTTCCGCGGTGGGTCGGACTCACCGAAACCTAACAACGGTACTGGAGCCTTGCTCATTTATTTTTATAATCATATTTTTCAAGGTGTTTTTATGGCTTAATGTTTCTGGTTTTAAGTTGATAATTAGATTAGTAGCTCGGTTTTATTAATTTTTAAACCCGTACTAGAGCTGATTTCAGCCCCGAACCAAGATTTTCGCTAAAAAATAGTGAATTTTGGGTCGAAAAGGCATTCTGGAAATGGTTTTGCCCTTCTAGGACTATGTTTTTAGCCCAAACTTTCGAGGGATTTTTCGTTTTGACGAAAATTTTTAAGTCTTTCTAACTTGAAAATTCATTTAATATTTATGGTGGTTATGTATTTGGTTCATTCCTTAATTTATATGCAATTTTAAACATCTTTAAGCATGGTTACTTGGTAGTAATTGGTGCTTGAAAGTTTGGTTCTAATTTTCACATAATTGCAAATGAATTGCATTAAGTGTGAAAAGTTTGTTCTTTGTTGCTTCCAAGTAATAAAAATTCAATCTTTGATTGTTTTAGGTGATTGAAACTTTGAGTTACTAAATTCCATGAATTTTTTGGTTGAACTTTTAATTTAATCATGTATTAAGTTGATTGGAATCATAAAGTTTGAATCTTGTGATAGAAATTTCATTTATCTTCATATTTGAAGATATAATTTTTCAAGGATTCACAAGTGTTAAAGTTGGAATTTTTATTGAACTTGTGTTCATATTTCCAACTCCCTTTTAATTTGTCAAAATCACATGATTAATTTAAGTTAATTAAATTAATAGTGAGTTATTGCCCTTATTATTTTATTGCACCAAGTTAAACCAATTTTATTAAAGAACGGTTCTTGGAAATAATTTTGGTTGTGTGCACTTTTATGAATTTTTTAATTAAAGCTGGACTTGTTTAATTTCTCATTTTTGCTCACTAAATTGGTTCTAAAATTAATTTAGAATTAACTATTTAGTCATGCAAAAACTCGGATTTTAATTTCGAGAGTATGGCGCAAACCAAGGCAACACCCCTCGGCTAGCTGGGCTGCTGTGCAGCCCGCACGTGGCCGCCAAGGTGGGTGATGCCTGGTACGCACCACACAAGGGCAGCGTGGCTAGCACCCAGCCACGGTAGCGGCACATCAGCACCATCTTGGCAGCAGCGCGCTGCGGCTGTGCTATGTGCGTGCATGCTGCTGCCGTAGAGCGGCTAGTGCGTGCTGCTGTGTTGCAGGGGCTCGTGGGCAGCCGTGCGCGAGCTTGATGCTTGGTGCGAAGGGGCAAGCAGCCATGGGGAGTGTGCCTAGCACCAGGTAACCCGTAGCAAACTCTACTAGGCTCAGCCTAACTAGTGCTACGTGGGGTGGTGGAGGCACATGCACCAAGCTGCATAGTCCGGGGTTACTAGACGACCTTGGCTTGCATATGGCACACAAGTAGTGCGTGAGCCACTTGAGTGCAGTTGGCTTCATGTTTGCTTATTTTTGCATTTTAATTATTTTATTAATTTAATTTGGTTTTGATTATTTTAATAAATGCTGGAGGCTAGGCCTCGGTTTTTTTAGCGGCATTTGCAAAATTTAATTTTGGCAAATATTTGGGTTTACCGGCTTAATTAATTGGATTAATTAAGATGGATGCAGAATTTAGTGAGAGCTTCAATAATTAATTGCGTTAAATTACATAATCAATTAAACAACTTTGACTAGTTTTAATCAGGCATGTTAATTGGATTAACGACCTAAATTAGTTACTAGTTTACGCACGTTTTATGCATTGTTACTTGTTTTATCGTTGTAAAATGCATGGGCTATTCACAAATAGTGAATGGATGAATGAAATGTATATTCTCTCACAGGTTTTATAAAATGGCAACTAGTGGGGCCCGATTACGATAAAAAATACGGACTGCGATCCGTAATGTATTTTTGTAAATCTAAATACGGTCTGCGAACCGTTGAGTATTTTTGTACCGTAATATTTAGATTAGTCCTAATCCTAGATACTAGTATTTGCATAATTATGGTCATCTCTTGAAGACGGAGGTTCTTGGAAGACAAAGCCATGAAGTTGCAAAAGCCGTCCCTTGAAGACTTGAAGATTCAAGGGGTCATGCTAGTTGCCAAATGCATCTTTATTTATGTTTTCGATAGATATGAGTATTTATATATGAATTTTATGTTAGATGCATTTTTAGGATTTCGAATGTTGTGATAATTAAGTTCACTTAAATCAACCAACATAGAAACCCTAGGTCCTAAAATATTAAGTGAAATTGCCATTCCACAACAACATTTATCGACCTATTGAGAGTAGTGATGGGCTACGCCAAAGTGAGGCATCACTATTACTCCCAAGGATTCATAAGGCATATCGGGTATGCAAGTTGGTTTTGGTTGTACTCAACGATATGAGTGATGGAGTCCTAACATGTCGTGGCAAATTGGATATGTTGTTGAGAGAGAATTAGAGGCGACGATTTATCCAACCAAGAGTGTCTTGGAGCCCTTAGCAAAGCGTTGCTTACCTTAGGAGATTGAGTGTTAAACAAGCCAAAGCATGCTTAACTACCCTTTGTTTCTTTGGATCTTGGAATCGACTTATTCTCACCAAAATACGGACAATTTTAAGGTGTGAATAAGACGTTTAAATAAGTTTGATTAAAATGCTTGATTTCAATCTTATTTAAGTATTATGAATGGTTTTTCATTTCAAATTCTTTCAATTGTAGAATCTTGTCTTCAAATAACTCAAACAACCAATTCTCGTTGTGCTCAATTCTCGAAAAGGAGAAGTTTAGTGGGCCAAATTTTCTTGATTGGCAAAGGAACATGCGTATAGTTCTCATGCAAGAACAAAAGGAATATGTCCTTAATGAGGAAATTCCCAAGACTCCCAATGAGGAGGTGACTCAGGCTGCCCTAAACCGATGGCAAAGTGCAAATCGGGATGTCAAATGCATCATGTTGGTAACAATGTCTCCCGAGCTTCAAAAGACATTCTTTGAAAAGGAGACAGCTTTTGAGATCATTTTTGAGCTGCAAAACATGTTCCAAAAACAGGCCTGAACTGAGAGGTTTGAAACCCATAGGTAGATCCTTGAGAGCAACCTCAAGAAAGGACAGCCAGACAGCCCACATGTACTCAAAACGATAGGATTGTTTGAGAACATGGAAAGGCTTGATGCGGGGTATTCAACCAAGATGGCAATTGACATCATTCTCCACTCACTTCACAAAGGTTATGATCAGTTCAAGATGAACTATAACATGTACAGCATGCAGAAAACCCTCACCGAGCTTCATGGTATGTTGAAGCAAGCCGAGCAAACCTTCAAGGATGAGGGGAAGCATGATATGCTCATGGTAAAAAAGGGAAAGCCGTTCAAATTCTTAGGCAAGAAGAAGAAAGGCTTTAAGGGGAAGGGTAAGAAGAAGACTTTTCCGCCTAAGTTTAAAACTACCAAGGACAACAAGGAGAAAAAGATAGCATCTTCTAAATATAATTCCGAATTCTTCTACTGTAAGAAGAAGGGACATTGAAAGAGAGATTGCCTCAAGTTCAAGGAAGATAAGATCGAAGAACGGAACCGTTGCTTCTGAATCAGGTATATTCGTTATAGATTTAAAATTCACTAGCTCAACAACATGGGTGTTAGATACTGGATGTGGCTCAGACCTTTGTTCCAATTCTCAGTTTGTCTTTGCCCTCTGGGCTTCTTTTGGAACTTGAAAACTGTTTTTAAGTTCCCAACATTACCAAAAACATCATTTCAATTTCAGCGTTGGACGCCAAAGGTTTTGAATTTCGAGTAAAGGACAATGAATGTTCGTTTTACCTCGATAATGTTTTATATGGTATTGCACATTCTGAAAATGGTATTTATGTGCTTTCTTTAGACAAACAAGTCTATAATGTGAATAATACTACTAAAAGAGCTAAGACCATGGAGTCAAATCAGACTTACTTGTGGCATTGTTGACTTAGCCACATTAACATCAAACGCATCAAGAAACTTCTACAGGAAGGTGTTCTTGACTCTTTCGATTTTGAATTGTTTGTGAATTGCGAAGGATGTTTATTAGGCTAGATGATTAAGCAGCCATTCTCCAAGCCGGGAGAAGGGCAAGAGACTTATTAGGTCTAATACACACCGATGTGTGTGGACCAATGAGCTCCGCCACAAGAAATGGACATCGATATTTTATCACCTTCACAGACAAATATAGTATGGCTATGTCTAACTCATGTCGCATAAATCTGAATCGTTTGAAAAGTTCAAAGAATTTCAGAGTGAAGTTGAAAATCAGCTTGGCAAGAAAATCAAAGCCCATCGATTGGATCGAGGTGGTGAATACTTAAGCCAAGAATTTGATGACCATCTGAAAGAAAAGGGTATACTTTCAGAATTGACACCTCTAGGAACTCCTCAATGAAATGGAGTATCCGAAAGGAGAAATCAAACCTTGTTAGACATGGTACGATCAACAATGGGCCTTAGTGATCTTCCTATCTCTTTCTGGGGACACGAACTTCTAACTGCGGCACTAACACTGAACCGTGCTCCATCAAAAGATGTAGAAATGACTCCATACGAGTTATGGACGAAGAAATCTCCTAGGTTGTCTTTTCTAAAGATATGGGGATGCGAAGAATATGTCAAGAAATTGATTTCTGACAAACTTCATCCCAAATCTGACAAGGTTTACTTTGTGGGATACCCAAAAGAAACCAAAGGGTATTACTTCTACAACAAATCGGAGAACAAAGTGTTTGTTGCTCGCGATGGTGTCTTTTTGGAGAAAGAGCACCTTTCTAAAATGACAAGTGGGAGGAAAATCGAATTCGATGAAGTTCGTGAGGATGAGCAACAAAATCAGAATAACAGTCAAAGTGCTTAAACAGCATCTGTAGACGCAGGTCAAAATGATCAAAATGTGCAAAGTCACACCGACAATGCAAATGCTCAATCCATTACCCTACGTAGGTCTCAGAGACCGAGATCTCAACGTGATAGATATCTTAGTTTAGTATTAACCGAGAATCAGGACATCCTGATTATGGATCGAGATGAACCAGTAACCTACAAGCAAGCGATGGCAAGCACCCACTCTGCTAAATGGCAAGAGGCCATGAGATCTGAAATGGATTCCATGTTTGAAAATCAAGTCCGGGACTTGGTTGACTTACCCGAAGGTTACACACCTATCGGATGTAAGTGGATTTTCAAATTGAAAACCAACAAAGATAGAAATTTATTCATTTACAAAGCTAGATTGGTAGCAAAAGGTTATAGACAACTTCATGGTATTGATTACGATGAAAACTTTTCTCCAGTCGCAATGCTTAAATCCGTTCGGATCCTCCTAGCGATTACTGCATATTACAACTATGAAATATGGCAGATGGATGTCAAAACTGCCTTCCTAAATGGTATTTCGGAAGAAATTGTGTATATGACACAGCCTAAAGGTTTTGTCGACCAAAACAATGCTGGAAAAGTTTGTAAGCTTAAGAAGTCCATTTTTGGGCTAAAGTAAGCAAGCAGGAGTTGGAATCTGCAATTCGATGAAGCCATTAGTAAATTTGGTTTTATCAAGAATCTAGATGAATCTTATGTTTATAAGAAGGTCAGTGGGAGTGACATCACCTTCCCAGTCTTATATGTCAATGAAATATTGCTCATTGGAAACAGCATTCCATTGTTGGAGTCTGTAAAGGCCTGGCTTGGAAAGTGTTTCTCAATGAAAGAGTTGGGAGAGGCTCAGTACATACTGGGCATCAAGATCTATAGGGATAGATCGAAAAGGATGATTGGATTGAGCCAAAGTACTTATATTTATAAGGTACTGGCTCGATTTGGCATGGAGGGGGCCAAGAGAGGTCACCTGCCTATGTCACATGGCATAGCCCTAAGCAAGAAGCAGTGTCCATAGACACTTGATGAGCGGGTAAGGATGAATCTGATTCCATATGCTTCGCTTATTAGATCGATCATGTATACCATGATATGTACTAGGACAGATGTATCGTATGCCTTGAATGCTACAAGTCGTTACCAATCAGACCCAGGAGAGGCCCATTGGATTGCGGCCAAGAATATCCTAAAATACCTGAAAAGGAATAAGGATAAATTCCTGATGTATGGTGGTTCAGAGGAATTAGTTGTTGAAGGTTATACCAACGCGAGCTTCTAGACAAACAAAGACGATTTCAAATCGCAATCTAGATATGTGTTCTTTCTAAATGGAGGAGCGTTTAGTTGGAAGAGTACCAAGCAGAGCACAACTGCAGATTCTACAACTGAAGCCGAATACTTGGCAGCTACTGAAGCGGCTAAGGAAGGTGTTTAGATTCGTAAGTTCGTTGGTGAACTTGATGTTGTACCCTCAATCAAGGGTCCAATAGCCTTATATTGTGACAACAATGGAGCTATTGCTCAGGCAAGAGAGCCAAGAGAACATCAAAAGGTCAAACATGTCAAGTGGCGATTTCACATGATTCGAGAATGGAAATCAGAAGGTGAAATCAGAATTTGCAAAGTTAGAACGGATGACAATGTAGCCGATCCAGTTACTAAACCTTTTCCTCAAGTGAAGCACAACAAGCACGTTGAGGCAATGGGAATCAGGCACGTTAGAGACTGGCTTTGATTTCCCTGTTTAGTGTTTTACTTAAATTTGAACATTTTAATGTAAGACACTAAGAAAAACCATTCAAGTTTTGGAGTAATATAAATTTCATGCAATATTTTATCACTCCGTTTACTATTTAATTGTGGTTTAGGATTAAATAACGAGTCCATTTGATTTTAAGAATATTCAAAATAGCGTATCAAGACCAGTCTTGGTAAGGAAACACCTATCAAGTGAACAATTAATATCATAATCGAGAATTATCCCTAATTAAGGTTATTTAAACGATAGACGATTAATGACCATTTGAGATTAGTGTGTAGTTTGATTTATAGCACCGTTTCTTGTGCTACAAGGACATGATCGTCATAAATCATTTGCACAGGTATTGGTTTAGAACCATACTGGATTGACTTATGAGAATACTTTAAGAAATTAAAAATCTTCATAAGTATACTTCTCATTTAGCTATCGGAACCTATTTCCTCGACCATAAGTATTGTGAGTTCTCTTGTTTGAGTACTAGTCCGCTTTGATGTTGTCAAACGTCTGCCATAATAGGGGATTAAAATGGCAAAACTCAGGCGGCTAGGTCCTCTCAATTAGAGAAGCTACATTACAAGACTGGGAATATCCCCCTACTAAATATAGGGAAGATGTCTTTGTTGTTTACAAGGCCTCTCGAAGAGCGAGACTTTAAAATGCATGGTCGTGCTCGGATGGATTTTAGAAATCATCTGTTTATTGACAGTCGGATTCGGGATCGAGAAACACTTCTGGACTTAATAAGGATGATGAATAAATCTTACCTTATAGTTCATGAAGAGACATTAAGTGACATAAGAAGAAGGCTATACACTAAATGTGCACTTGTCCAGAAGGATTAGTGGGAAAATGAAAGGAATGGCGTCCTTTGAACAAGTGTATTATTTTGATAGAGTGTTCGAAATTATTAAAAAGCTAAATATTCAGTTAGGTCAACTGATTGGAATGCTTGGGTGGAGGCTGCTTCCGATCAGTAATATTAATGTATAATTAATATTACAGCTTAATCTTGACTGAACCCTTCGGGTCACACCCAAGCAACTAACTAACCGAAGCGACAAATTAATGAGTCGCCCGAGTAATTAATATTTAGACGTCGGAAATTCGAGATTGGAGCGTCGAAACCGAGGGTCGGAAGTCGAGTAAAAAATGATAAAAAGACGAGAAGAGAAAAAAACTAATAAATCAACATAATGACCAAAATACCCCTAGCATCGGAATGCCCCGAGTAAACCGAGTGCTAGGGGCATAAGGCCTAGCTAGGTGGCTAGCAAGCGCACCAAGCCGAGCCTAGGCTTGTTGGTGCGTGCTAGCGCACCAACGCTGCCAGTGCTGCTGGTGCATGGCTAGCAAGCATCGCTAGCATGCGCTAACAACAATAGCATTAAGGGAATAAAGCTAGCTAGCTAACAGCGCGCTATCGTGCTAGCACTGCTAGCAATGCGTGCGTGCTGGCGCGCAAGGGTTACGATACATGGACATGGCGCGCCACGCCCAACAGTAAGCAGCAAGCAAGCTTGCTGGGCTGGCACGCGTGCGATGATGCTGCTAGGCCAAGGCAGCAGTGCCCAGCCGCAAGCATCAAGCGCTAGCAAGCCATGTGTCCCCAAGCATAAAGGGGAGTGAGGGGGTGAGTTGGCTGGATTTAGAGAGTGAATGGGGAGCAAGTTTGGCCCCCCCTCCTAACCTCTCATGTGAGCTTGACACTTGTTGATTTATTAGTAACTTGATTATTTATTTTATTTTAGATTTAAAATAAAATGGAAAAATCAAATCTCCTACATTGATGGGAGAGCATTTCTCACCCTTGCATTTCCCTATAAATACCCAACTTGGGGTATTGGGTAAAGCACTTGAGTAATTTTTGAAAATGGCATCACAGTGTGAAAACCTTTGAACCTTATTAATTACTCGAGTTTAGGTCGAGCCTTGCTAACTCTAAGGAAATAGACCAATTTCGATGCTCGTGTTGCGGGTGGACTTTGTTGGAGGTCCTTGTGTGAGTGGAGCTAAGAGCTTTCGAAGTAAGAGCTCAATTAAGTGACCGAAGCATGCGACAAAGGTATTAATCTCTTTCTTAATCTTGTTATTTAAGTTAATTAAGCTTTATGGTTATAATTATTGTGAGTGTGATCTTGGCTGGGGTTTCCTTCCGCGGTGGGTCGGACACACCGAAACCTAACATTTTCTTTGTTTGTTACTATTTTTGGTAGTTTGGAGATGATGGAGGTTAGTTTACCAACAATCTTGGAAACAAATTTAGAAGATGAAGTGTTCGTGTGATTGGAATGCCTGGGTGGAGGCCTCTTCCTAACAGTAATATTAATTAATAATTAATATTACAACTTAATCTTGAATGAACCCTTCGGTTCACACCCAAGCAACTAACTAACCGAAGCGACAAATTAATTTGGAAGAAATTAATGAGTCGCCCGAGTAATTAATATTTAGACGTCGGAAATTCGAGCTTGGAGCGTCGAAACCGAGGGTCGGAAGTCGAGTAAAAATGATAAAAAAACGAGACGAGAAAATAACTAATAAATCAACATAATGGACAAAATACCCCTAGCATTGGAATGCCCCGAGCAAACCGGGTGCTAGGGGCATAAGGCCTAGTTAGGTGGCTAGCATGCGCACCAAGCCGAGCCTAGGCTGGCTGGTGCGTGCTAGCACACCAACGCTGCCAGTGCTGCTGGTGCATGGCTAGCAAGCATCGCTAGCATGCGCTAACAACAATAGCATTAAGCAAATAACGCTAGCTAGCTAGCAGCGCGCAGGCTTGCTAGCACTGCTAGCAGTACGTGCGTGCTGGCGCGCAAGGGTTGCGATACGTGGGCATGGCGCGCCATGCCCAGCAGCAAGCAGCAAGCAAGCTTGCTGGGCTGGCACGCGTGCGATGATGCTGTTAGGCCAAGGCAGCAGTGCCCAGCCGCAAGTTGACACGGGAAAAATGTAGGTCCTCCTCTACCCTTTCCTAGAGTCAAAGAAAATTTATAGACACTCGACCAACCTAATACGAGCATAGGGTAAGTCAAGGGTCGAACCCAAGGGAATGAATAGGTGCAAGCTATAGCCTAGGTCATGGTTCTTCGAAGTTTGCGGAAGATGCGGTTGGTAACTAAGGTATCAAGAAGTCTAGATGAATCGAGAAATTCAATATATAAAACACTAGGGATATGGGTTCCACAAGCAAGCTCAATGATTATGCTAATTGAAAAATCACTTAATCAATTCAAACATTGCAAAGGACAAACAATAGTTGCAATAAAAGGAATTCAAGGGTTATCTCCTATAAGCCAAGCTAAGGATCACTATGAATTGCTAGCTAGGAAAATCGCAATCAAATTCAATCAATTAAAGCAATTCTCAAATCAAGGGTTCATGTCACTGAAATTTGCAATGCAATCTAGATTAATCTTATAGGTTGATCACTCCTAGTCCAATCAATCACATGCACAACTATGTCAACCAATTTAATTGCACCATTCAAATCAATCTAGCATCATCAACTAGCAAAAATCATCAATCAAGCATGCTTTCCCTTCTCCTTAGCAACTAATCTACTCACTAAACATGGTGGAATTAAGAAACAAAACAAATTCAATCAAATTCATATTCATTTAAAGCTAAATCAAAAGAAAATCAATCAATCAACAATTTCTAAAGCAAGGAATATAATCTCAATCAAAATCAAAGAAACTAGAAGGAATTGCATTAAAAGTAAAGTAAGGGAAAGAAATCTTAAAAATATTCATTGAATTGAAGAAGGAATTTCAAAATTAAATTGAAATCTAAGATCAAATTCAAGTACTAACAAGTAAATCTTAAGCTTCTCTCTCTACTTTCTCTCTCTACTATTTCTAGAAAAATTCTCTCTCTAGTACAAAGTTAAGTTGTCACCAAAAAGAAAGTCAAAAGCTATAAATAAGAAAAATCAAGCGAAGAAGGCTGCACAGGTCGTGCGCACGCACAACCCAGCCGCGCGCGCGCACAGCTGGGTCTGCGCGCACGCTCCCCTGTTCCGCGCGCGCGCACCCCTGTGCGATGCATGGGCTTTGGCTCCTTCGCTTGCTTGATCAAACTCCGCGCTCCCGAGCATCCCCAACATCAGTGCACTCGAGATGATGCCCGCGAACATGGCAGTCCTAAAATGAGCAAATTGACTTGATTTTTCACCTATAAAATACAAACAAAACAAAGAGAGGAAGCGTAGCAAGGTAAAACTAAAACTAAAATTATGAATTATCAACTAAAAATATGAAAACTCGTAAAAACCAATCGAGAACTAAAGTGAATTATAAAAAATGGAAAATCAAGTAAAACTAAAAGAATTATATGAAAATGATGAAAGAAAATAAAGAAAATGAACCTAAATCTTATTCTTTTGAGCGCCAAAAACGACGCTCATCAAATTCCCCCAAGCTAAACTTTTGCTCGTCCTCGAGCAAAACAAAATTAAACCCAAGGGAAAATGATGACACTACTCAAGCAAAGAAAGAAACAAAAAAATTAGGGAAGATGAGAATATACATTAACTCACTTTCGTAGGAATCACGGTCAATTTTAGCAATTAAAGACAAGCCATTTAAACCCCTAGATCGCTCTAGAGGACGAGTGATGCTCTCGTAAAGGTTTCCAAAGAGGTTAACCTATAACTCTTTTTATTAAAAAGGAGGCAAAGTAAAAAGAAAAGAAAAGAAAAAGTTTAAAAACCTTAAAAAGAAATGCTTATACAATGGCTTTTTGCAAATGATCAAGGCACAAAGGATATCAAGCTTTCTAAAACAACAATGGTAAGCACGTTCTAAGATATCGAGGGTTGATTGAAACATAGGGTATGCTAAGCGTAGAGAACTAATGAGGCGCAATCCACTTTCATCCCAACCAATCTAACCGCGTTCTCCCTAATGGCCTCAAATCTTCCCTTAGTAAGCGTCTCTATGGTTCCACGAAGGAACCGGAAAAGATTAGAATTTGAGGGTTCTCGACATCTCGACCTTGCATCCTTTTTCTTTAGGCTTTAACTCATAATGCCCTCCCTCGATGCATGACTCAACCACTAGGTCGAAAGGACTTTCCCAAAAGTTGTAACGTAAGGGCAAAAGGTTAGGGGTAGGCTTAAAATCTAGAATTTGGTGGTACACCTAGATTATGAAGCAAAGGTTGGCCACACCTCAACACCAAAACCAAGAAGTCACCAAACAAAAACAAACTAATACCCCCAAGCTTATTCAAAGCTATATCCACAAGCATATATACAAAAAGCGTAAACGCTTCTCCCCCAAGCTAAAAGGAAACATTGTCCTCAATGCGAGAAAAGGGAAAAGAATCACATCAAAATTTGTTTTTTTTTTGAATTATTCTTTTTCTTATTTTATGGAATTTGTATTATATCAAAGCAATTGTCCTCGCCTCTGGTAACGTTGGACGGCTTTTTCGATATTGCATTTATTATGTCCTTGCCTTGTTTAAACTATGGACGGCTTTTTCGATTATATTCATTTGCCATTATACACGTTATGTACAAAAGACGAGTTCGCATACAAATAAAACCAATTTCCACCTTTATAGATCACAAACTCCAAAGGTATGACCATTTGCTTCACAAAAACCAAAAATGGAACGAAAAGAAACAAAAGGTTCAAAGTTCTAAAGATGTGGCTTGAAAAGAAGGGGAATGGCTCAAATGGTTAGCAAGATGGAAAATGTAAACCCAATGAACTAAAAAGAAAGGAGAAAATCCTAGAAATGAAAAATTACCACCTCGAAAAATGGCCTTTGTCCTTCCTAGTTGGTTCGGTCTCGTGTTTGAGAATTATGAGTCAAGATTCAAGATTAGGGATGCAAAGGTGGAGGATCCACGCCGCACAATCAAGAGTGATGATGGCTTGAAAAAGAGAAACCTCACACGGTTGTAGCAAAAACTTACTAAAGGTGTCAAATCCACCAAAGGAAGCAACTCCGTCTTACCACAAACCAAAAGAATCCGGCTTCAAGGCCCCAAAAGGTCTAAACCGCTACCTTAGCATACTCTATCCTTGAATCAACCAAAGATACTCTCAAACCGTGCAAACCATTGTATTTAGGAAGAAAAAATAGCTTATGTGCAAGATCAAGTGGTATTAAAGCCGAAGTGAAAGCGAAGACATTTATTCATATTCACAAAAGCAAGGTTAATTTGTTTTTTTTATTTTTTTAAAATTTTTTTTTATATATGTATATGGTTTTTTTGTAAGAGAAAAGAGAGAAAAATAAGACAAAAGAATAAAAAAAGGAGAAAAAGGAAAACAAGATGAAAAATGAAAACAAAAGAGAAAGAAAAAGAAAAAGAAGAAAAGGAAAATGAAATGAAAAACAGAAAGATATAGGAGTAGTAGAATGCAAAAAGGAAATAATGCTAACACGCATAAATCCCAATCAACAAACAAGTGAACATTCGGCCACAACGCCAATGTTCCCAAACACACTAGGGTGTTAGAAAGCAAATAACCTCGAAACATTCAACTTCTCCTAGAACTAAACCTAGACTAAACAACCAAGGGAAGAAAAAGAAAAGAAATAGAAAGATCTCACCGGGCGCCAAAGCTTTTGCACATTAAAATGGTGAAAAAGCACCTTGATGAATCGTCGAAATCCAAAGCATAAGCAATAGAGCAAGGTGAGGAATAACAAAAAACTATATACCAAGAAAATTGTTAGTAACTTCAATACAAAAGAAAAGAAGAAAATAGAAAATAAAATGTAGGAAAATAAAGATAAAGCCAATAATAGCAGCAGCAAGGGTTAGAATCAACAAACGAAAATAGTATCAGGAGATCAGAAATCAGACAGTCATCATCGGGATTCATCATAAGACAGACATAGAGAAACTCAGCAAACAACAATCAGTGAAACAAACAACAAACCAATAACCGGGCAGAGAAATCAGCAAAAATACTGCAGCATCATCATAAAACCGAACAACACAGAGATCAATATCAGAAGCATAGGAGACCAGGAATGAACTACAAAAGCAGGGGGAGGGGAAATATGGGAAAGCACAGAAACAAATGCAGAAAGCACCCCCAAGCTTAGACTAGACTACCCCCCTAACTCTAAACCTAAAGACATATAGGCAATCGAGAAACATCATATAAAGCACATAAGAAGGGGGGGTAGCCATGGTAGAATCACTCCGCACTATGGTAAGGGGTAGAATGAGAACTCCCCTCACCGGTCTCCATCACATGACTAGAGCTAGCCATCTCACTCACGTCCATGGGTGCCTTACCCCTTAACCTACCATTCCTCCTAGCTCTATCATCCTCAAAATATTGAGACCAATCATCTAAGACCGGCTCACCCGACCTACCCCACCACCCAAAAGTCTCAGGGTCCGGAAAGGGCGAAGGATTAGCCGGATCATACGTGTAATCACAACCACCGGGTCGCTAATAGTCGTAAGTGGCCGGGGTGGTGCCCATGATAGAACTAGGGTGAACATGAGGGCCCTCCCAATAAGGGTAGCAAGGCCGAGGACCAATGTTAGGATCAAAAGGTTCCCACTGAGGAATAGGTCCTTGTTAGACTGGGAGATAAGGGTAGTTCACATATGGCTCGATTTCCCCTCTCCGAACATGCATATCGTACAATTGATTTGTATGATAGTCATAACAAAGATTAGAGGGTTGCATAGAAGGCATGGAATAAAACACATTAGCGATAGAGTCAAGCCTACCATGAATGGTTGACAAATCAAAACTAGAAGGAGTGAAGAGGGGGAAGGAATAGGTGTACCTTCCGGTTCAACTAAGGGAATGGTTGGCACATTCGATGAGAGAGCATTGGTCAATCAGACTCTTGTTTGATTCGTCCTACGTCGAATAGAAGGAGGAATATCTTGCATTGGAGGCCTCCAAGAGAAGGAGTCTTTCACTCTTGGCCGGGTGGTTGCCTCTTTGCATGGGATTAAAAACCATTCTTTAACCCGAGAAACTTTCCAAATAAAGACATCATCCTTCTTCGTACGATCAAGGAACTTTTGGTTCACAAGGGCGGAAATGTTGAGGAAATGAGAAGAAGATTTTTCTCGAGGGTCAATAATTGGGGGAAACTCATTTAACAAAGTCTTATAGTCTTCATTGATGCATAGAGCTAGGATAGAATTCATCCCTCCCAATTGGATGCTCTTCGATAGGCTAACTCCATCCCGAATATCCAATAGTCGATTGATGAAGTGCTCTGTGAAATCGACCAACTCGATCTCAAAGTCATTTTGGTCGGCTATCCAAAGCTAACAAAGCTCTTCTCGGGAGATAGCTCCCAAAGAATCCTTGGAGCAAAGAGCATAAGTGAGGAGACGGTTAAAATACCGCATAGCCGGATGAATCATGGAGGCGGTCTTGGAATTTTAAGGCTCATACTTACCTTCCTCCGAGATACTTCTCCACCAACGTTGCTCATTGTATCCATGATCCTCTACCATTCTATCATGTGCCGGGTAGATACATTGTTCCGCATCCGCGGCCCAAGGAAACTTGAAGTAAGAACATAGTTGAGAATCCGTCAATGAGTGATCATGATTGAAAATTTGGAATGTCAAGGTCCTTGAAGAACCGTCACTCGATTCTCGGACTACCTCAAGAGAAGAAAGGAATTCATAAGTCACCCTAGCATAAGTAGGGGCGCTCAAATCCAAGAATTCCAAAAGATGAAGGCCCTTTGCAAGAAGCCGAACATCCTCATCTATGCCAAGAAACTTGGTTGTTGCTTGATCGTAAAATCTTGTTGGTCTAAGATTTCTCTTGGATAGACGTTTGAAACGATCCCAATCTGATTCCTTAGAAAACTCAATGCTATATGTCTCTTCTACCTCGGGTGGAGGTGGAACAACATGCCTTAGCTTGCTAGAACTTGCTCTTGCCCGCTTCTTGTGACGGATTGGAGCCATCTACAAGAAGAAGCATAAGTCATGAGCAAACTTATATGTCATATTGCAATAAGAACATAAGTAATTGCTCAAGAATCAAGCACAAAAGCAATTATCTCAAAGTAGAAACAAGTAAAAGACCAAGTCATAATATAGCTACATATGAACAAAATGCCATTAATATAGAATCATGAATTTGAAACAAGCATGGATTAAAGGCAAAAATGAACATAAGAGACCAAATCATGAGTCAAATTGAGCAAAATAACCTCAAGCATTGAATTATCAAAGTAATAAAACCATTATAAAGAATACCCATGAGAGAGAAAATGACCAACAATGGTGAATCAAGGAATCAAGCAAATTATGCAAATTAATCATGAAAAAGCTTCAATTTAACGCTCAATGATATCATTCAACACAAATTACAAGTTAAAGGAACCAACAATGGAATTCTACCATGAAAGCAAAAACAAGGTTTCAAGCTTGAACAATGAGGAATAAGATGACTAGAAAATAAGAAATTATACCTCAATGTAGCCTTGAATTACTTGCAAATTGCCCAAAATGAAGATTTAAGAACAAATAGAATACCCAAAGATAAGTTCCAAACCTCACACAAATTCTTAAAATTTCGAAAATAACCCAAAATTTTTGAATTTATGGTTCGAAAATCTGGAAATTTTTTTTTATTAAAAATCGAAAATGTGATGAATTTGATGTAATTTGGTGTTAAAATGAAAATAAAAGAGGTGAATTGAGGTGTATTTGCTAGAAAGGATGATAGGGTTTGATGAGAGGATAGAGAAGCAAGAAATCGGGGAGAGAGAAAGGGGAAATAAGGTGGAAACGTTAGGGTTATAAGGGGGGCGCGCGCCAGGCTGGTGCGGCTGGTGCGTGCGCGCACCAGCGCAGTGGGTTTTGGCTTGCGTTGGCTGGCGACAGAGTCAGAAATCCCTGCTCTCCTGGTGCGTGCGCGCAGGCAGGGGTGCGTGCGCACCAGGGGGGCTGTTTATGCTTGAAAATTTGGCCAATCCCTGACCCTTGTGGTGCGTGCGCGCAGGGTTATGGTGCGTGCGCACCAGGTGGGTACGGGGATGGTTTGAAAACTTGTAATTTTTGCCAAAAGAAATGAAAAATGTCTGACCCCTTTGGTGCGCGTGCGCAGCCTTTGGTGCGCGTGCACCAAGCAATAATTTGTCGGCCATGAATATACTCTCGTGTTTGCATAAGGGGATATTTGAAAGCTTGAAAAGTGCAAACATGAGAGCATAAAACCCCAACAATATTCCACCTAAACCTAACCAAACCTTGAGAAAGCTTGAAATAACACTAAAATTGTTGGAAATTGTCTCCGAATCAATCTCATGGTACCTAAAATCAAGGAAACAATTAAAAAGAAAGAGAAATAAGAAAAATCTCAAAGATAAAAGAAGTGAAGAAAAATGTAAAATCAAAAGAAAAAGGTTAGAAAACCGGGTTGCCTCCTGGGTAGCGCTTGTTTAACGTCATAGCTCGACGTCCTCCACCAACTAAGGTGGTTGCCGGAAAAGCAATGAGTGAACAAGGCCAACAAAAACACCGTCGATATACTTCTTGAGACGATGGCCATTAACCTTAAATGGAGAAGAAGAATCCATCATTGAGACCTCTACAACACCACTTGGAAAAACATTCTTGACCAAATAGGGACCGCTCCATCTTGACATGAGCTTTCCGGGAAACAACTTCATTTTTGAATTGTAGAGAAGAACCTTATAGCCAACACAAAAATCTCTCTTCTCAATAAGCTTGTCATGGATTTCCTTGGAACGAGCTTTATACACATTAGCACAATCATAAGCATCAAACCGAAGCTCCTCCAACTCATGAAGATCTAACCACCTTTTCTCCCCCGCACTTGCCAAGTCAAAGTTTATCTTCTTGATTGCCCATAAAGCACGGTGTTCGATTTCAACCGGGAGATGGCATGACTTGCCGTAGACTAGGCGGTATGGAGTGGTACCTATGGGGGTCTTAAAAGCCGTTCGATAGGCCCAAAGAGCATCATCCAACTTATCCAACCAATCCTTTCGATTTCTCGCAACCGTCTTTTCAAGGATAAGTTTGATTTGACGATTAGAGACTTCCCCTTGACCGCTTGATTGAGGATGATATGGGAGGCCGAATCTTTGATGGACTCCATGCTTTCTCAACATCTTTTGAAAGGCATGGTGAATAAAATGAGAACCATTGTCGCTTATCACCGCCTTAGGAACCCCAAATCTTGGAAAGATTATCTTCTTAAACAACTTCATAACCACCTTGTGATCATTAGTTGGGGAGGCAATGGCCTCAACCCACTTAGACACGTAATCAACCGCCACAAGAATATATTGATTTCCGAAAGATGAGGGGAAAGGTCCCATAAAATCAATACCCCACACATCAAACACTTCCAACTCAAGTATGGGTTGTTGAGGCATTTCATTTCTCTTGGAGATGTTCCCAACTCTTTGACATCGGTCACATGTCTTGACAAAGCCCCATGAATCCTTAAAGAGATGTGGCCACCATAATCCGCATTGAAGGACCTTAGTGGCGGTCCTAGAGGCGCCCATATGGCCCCCACTTGGATCCGAATGGCACATTTTCAAGACACTAGGCACTTCTTCGTTTGGCACACAACGTCTAAGTAAACCATCAACCCCACGCTTGTATAAGATGGGATCATCCCACACATAATGCCATGCCTCTCTCTTGAGCTTTTTTTTTTATTCTTAGAAAAAGAAGGAGGAAACTCCCCACATGCGAGAAAGTTCACTAAATCGACAAACCATGGGAGTTCCCTCGCCTCAATTGCATACAAGAAATCATCAAGCATTCTATCCTCAATTGGAGAACCATCATCTTGAATTTGAAAATCATCCAAACGAGAAAGGTTTGGAGCTCAAGAACCCACCAAATCAACCTTGGCTTGGACTCTTTCTTAGCAAAAAGATACTTGAGAGCCGCATGATCGGTAAAGACAATGGTTTTTGAACCCAATAGATAACAACGGAACTTCTCAAAAGCATGAACTATGGCAAAAAATTCCTTCTCCGTTGTAGTATAATTCCGTTGAGCTCCATTTAGAGTCTTGGACATATAATAGATCACATGAAGTTTCTTGTCCACTCTTTGACCCAAAACACCTCCTATTGCCGAATTTCTTGCATCACACATCAACTCAAATGGCAAATCCCATCTTGGAGCTTGTACAATAGGAGTAGAGATTAGAGCTTTCTTCAACTTATTGAATGCCTCCAAACACTTATCATTAAACACAAAGTCGGCATCTTTTTGAAGAAGATCATTAAGAGGCTTTGCAATGAGCGAGAAATCCTTGATGAATCTTCTATAAAACCCGGCATGCCCTAAGAAAGATCTCACTCCCTTTACGTTCACCGGAGGTGGAAGCTTTTCAATGACTTCAATTTTAGCTTTATCCACTTCTATCCCCTTATGAGAGATCTTGTGGCCAAGGACTATGCCTTCCTCCACCATGAAGTGACATTTTTCCCAATTCAAGACCAACTTCACCTTTTCACATCTTGCAAGACACTTTTCAAGGTTTTCAAGGCATGCCTCAAATGAAACACCTCCTACGGAGAAGTCGTCCATAAAAACCTCCATCTCCTCTTCCAACATATCTCCAAATATACTCATCATGCATCTTGGAAATGTCGCGGGAGCATTGCAAAGGCCGAATGGCATTCTCCTATAAGCAAATGTACCATATTGACAAGTGAAGGTTGTTTTCTCTTGGTTATCCGGGTGGATAGGGATTTGGAAAAATCCCGAATAACCATCAAGAAAACAATAGAACTTGTGCCTTGTTAGTCTTTCAAGCATTTGATCAATAAAAGGAAGGGGGAAATGATATTTCTTTGTTGATGTGTTTAGACGTCTATAGTCTATACACACCCTCCATCCCGTGACCGTCCTCGTCGGAATGAGCTCACCTTTCTCATTCTCAACGACGGTCATACCTCCCTTCTTTGGGACAACGTGAACAGGAGAAACCCACCTAGAACTATAAATGGGGAATATGATTCCCGCATCCAAAAGTTTGGTGATCTCCTTTTTCACTACCTCTCCCATTTAGGGGTGTAGCTTTCGTTGCCTCTCAATAGAAGGTAAAGCACCTTCCTCAAGAGTTTTGTGATTTGTACATAAAGCGGGGCTTATACCTTTGAGGTCATCAATGGTATAACCCAAAGCACTTCGGTGCTTTTTCAAAACACCACACAACTTTTGAGCTTGATGCTCACTCAAAGAAGAGCTAACAATCACGGGAAAAGTGGAGTTGGGTCCCAAAAACTCATACCTAAGGTGTGATGGAAGAGGTTTGAGCTCAACAATTGGAGCACCTTTACCTTCCTTCGATGTTGCCACTTGCAACGCTTCTTGGCTAGAAATGCTCAAACATATTTGTTCTTCATCATCCTCAAAGCTTCCATTGAGCAAATCTTCATACAAACCCATCTCCTTGTTTAGGGTACCTATCTTCTCCTTATTTAACAAAACATTCTCAAGAGCATCGTTAGAAGTGAGTAATTGCTCATGCATGGAAGACACAACATGATCGAGAGAATCAATTAACATACAATTTTCTAGAGAAGAACTTGGATATTTCATGCTATCATTCAAATCAAATTCTATCACTTCGTCCCCTACTTTGAGTGAAATTTTAGCACTTTTTACATCTATCAAAGCACCCGAAGTAGCAAGGAATGGTCTCCCTAGAATGATGGGGATATTAGCAACTTCGTCCATCTCAAGCACAACAAAATCCACCGGAATAACAAATTTCCCGACCCTCAAAGGAACATCCTCTACCTTACCCTTAGGGAACTTAATTGACCTATCGGCCAATTGCAAAGTGATAATAGTAGGTAAGAGTTCTCATAGCTCAAGTCTTTGGTATACCGAGTATGGCATAAGGCTAACACTAGCTCCTAGGTCACACAAGGCATTCTCAATTTGCATTTTATAAATGGCACAAGGGATAGAAAAGTTTCCGGGATCTTTTAGCTTAGGTGGCATCTTGTTCATTATGATAGCACTGCAATTCTCGGTCATCTTCACCGTCTCTACACCATCACATGTTCTCCTACCACTCAAAATGTCCTTGAGGAATTTTGCATAGTTGGGCATTTGGGTGACAACTTCGGTAAATGGTAAAGAGTGAAGTTGCTTAAGCATGTCTATGAACCTTCCAATTGTTCATCTAACTTGTGTCTCATGAATTTTTATGGATAAGGAAGCTTAGGTTTCACAATCTCTTTCTCCACTCTCACCTCACAAGGTTTCTCAATCTCAACCTCACTCAAAGATGCACCATTTCTCTCATCTTCAACCAACGCCCCTTTTGTGCCCTCTTTAGTCTCACTCATCCTAGGCAAACTTTCCTCAAGGACCTTACCACTCCTTGTGACAATAGCATTGACCGGTCTCTTAGGATCTAGGCCTTGGGAAGGTAAAGAAGAAGGACTAGCATGGTCTTTCAAAGCATTAGCAAGTTCAGAAATTTGGTTTTCAAGCATCTTATTATGAGTCATCATTTCATTAAATTTCTTATCACTTACGGTCATGTAAGTGTTTAACAACTTTGTTTGATTTTCAATGATTTCTTCCAAATTTGTTCTATGCGAAGAAGAAGAGGATTGAACATAGGAATTATCATTTTGGGCTTTTGGAGCAAATTTGGGTGGAGGGCCTCTTTAAGCATTGTTTTGAAAATTGCCTCTCCCTTGATTGTTCCAATTACCCCTACTTTGATTTTGACCATAACCTTGATTATGGTTACCACTACCTTGATTATGATTCCCATAACCTTGGTTTTGATTACCATAATTTTGGTTTTGATTTTGGCTACTATAACCTTGATTGTTATAGTTACCTCGAGAACCTTGGTTCCTATAACCACCACCTTGGTTATAGTTGTCAAAATTGCCATGATTGTTGTAATTCCTATTCCATTGACCTCTTTGATTCTCAAACCTAGAATCATGATTATTTGACACATAATTCACATGCTTATTCACATTTCCATCTTGATCATCACAAACATCCATACATGCATGAGGGCAACTAGAAACATCATGCTCATACGACACACAATCATCACAAAACAAGCATCCACTAGGCATGTTACTAGAAGAAGGAAGGGGTTGAGAATTAGAAGACGTACCTCTCCCCTTAATTTGGGAGGGAAGACTTGAAACTTGGTAGGTAGCACTTTCCAACTTTGCCTTGATAGCGGACATCTCCTTCCCCAAGTTTGTCATTTGAGAGGATAGATTGTTGATTGCATTTAGATGATCAACCGAGTACACCGAAGAGCTACTCTTGCTAGTTGATTCTCTTCCTCCATCTTGCCAATCTCTATAATACCTCACTACGTCCTCAATTATGTCCACCACTTTCTCTTCCGTTTTATTCATGATAGGACCTCCGGCTCCTCCATCTAAACATGATTTTCCTTGAGGGCTAAGACCTCCATAGATAATTTGAATGATTTGATAGGTTGGAATTCCGTGATGAGGACATTCTCTTTGATACTCCTTGTATCTCTCCCATGCTTCATAGAGGCTCTCATTTGGCTTTTGCTTGAAACCTTGAATCAAAGCTCTAGCTTCCGTCGTTTTCTTTTGAGGATAGAAACGGGATAGAAATTCCTTGGTGACCTCATCCCATGCCCTTAGAGAATTCGGGTTTACCTCCTTGTTTAGCCATTCCAAAGCACGACCTATGAGAGAAAAGGGAAAGAGCTTGAGGCGGATGAATTCTTGGGAAATTCCGTTCACCATGATAATATTGCAATACTTCTCGAACTCCTTGAGATGGTTTGGTGGGCTTTCATGCTTGGCCCCACTAAATTGTCGCCTCTCTATCAAAGTAATCATTGCCGGTATTTTTCCAAAATCATTTGCCGGTGTTGTAGGCGGAGCAATCCCACTCTCAAATTTATATGCACCGGGAATCCCCAATTCTTTTAGTGCCACTCTCGGATTTTCTCCCATTCTTGATTGTTCTTCTTGTTGTGGCTCTTCTTCACTTGAAAGTCTAGGGCTCAAAGATCGTCTAGCACTCCTCAACCTTGCAATAGTTCTCTCAATTTCCGGATCAAATGGCAATACTGAATGATCACGTGCTCTATGCATAAAATCTCAAAAGAAATGGTTAGTAGCACGGCTACAAATGTAGCCTTAAAGAAAATATTTTTGTATTTTTCAATTAATGGTGAAATAGACTCAATAACTATAACAAAGCACCAATATCATTCCCCGGCAACGACGCCATTTTTGACACGGGAAAAATGTAGGTCGTCCTCTACCCTTTCCTAGAGTCAAAGAAAATTTATAAACAATCAACCAACCTAATACGAGTATAGGGTAAGTCAAGGGTCGAACCCAAGGGAATGAATAGGTGTAAGCTATAGCCTAGGTCAAGCTACTTCGAAGTTTGCGGAAGATGCGGTTGGTAACTAAGGTATCAAGAAGTCTAGATGAATCGAGAAATTCAATATACTAAACACTAGGGATATGGGTTCCACATGCAAGCTCAATGATTATGCTAATTGAAAAATCACTCAATCAATTAAAACATTGCAAAGGACAAACAATAGTTGCAATCAAAGGAATTCAAGGGTTATCTCCTATAAGCCAAGCTAAGGATCACTATGAATGGCTAGCTAGGAAAATCACAATCAAATTCAATCAATTAAAGCAATTCTCAAATCAGGGGTTCATGTCATTAAAATTTGCAATGCAATCTAGATTAATCTTATAGGTTGATCACTCCTAGTCCAATCAATCACATGCACAACTATGTCAACCAATTTAATTGCACCATTCAAATCAATCTAGCATCATCAACTAGCAAAAATCATCAATCAAGCATGCTTCCCCTTCTCCCTAGCAACTAATCTACTCACTAAACATGGTGGAATTAAGAAACAAAACAAATTCAATCAAATTCATATTCATTTAAAGCTAAATCAAAAGAAAATCAATCAATCAACAATTTCTAAAGCAAGGAATATAATCTCAATCAAAATCCAAGAAACTAGAAGGAATTGCATTAAACGTAAATCAAGGGAAAGAAATCTTACAAATATCCGTTGAATTGAAGAAGGAATTTCAAAATTAAATTAAAATCTAAGATCAAATTCAAGTACTAACAAGTAAATCTTAAGCTTCTCTCTCTACTATTTTTAGAAAAATTCTCTCTCTAGTACAAAGTTAAGTTGTCACTAAAAAGAAAGTCAAAAGCTATAAATAAGAAAAATCGAGCGAAGAAGGATGCACAGGTCGTGCGCACGCACAGCCCAGCCGCGCGCGCGCACAGCTGGGTCTGCGCGCGCGCGACTCTGCGATGCATGGGCTTTGGCTCCTTCGCTTGCTTGATCAAACTCCGCGCTCCCGAGCATCCCCAACATCAGTGCACTCGAGATGATGCCCGCGAACATGGCAGCCCTAAAATGAGCAAATTGACTTGATTTTTCACCTACAAAACACAAATAAAACAAAGAGCGGAAGCGTAGCAAGGTAAAACTAAAACTAAAATTATGAATTATCAACTAAAAATATGAAAAACTCGTAAAAACCAATCGAGAACTAAAGTGAATTATAAAAAATGAAAAATCAAGTAAAACTAAAAGAATTATATGAAGATGATAAAAGAAATTAAAGAAAATGAACCTAAATCTTATTCTTTTGAGCGCCAAAAATGACGCTCATCACAAGCATCAAGCGCCAGCAAGCCATGTGGCCCCAAGCATAGAGGGGAGTGAGGGGGTGAGTTGGCTAGTTTTAGAGAGTGACTGGGGAGCAAGATTGGCCCCCCCTCCTAACCTCTTATGTAAGCTGGACAATTGTTGATTTATTAGTAGCTTGATTATTTATTTTACTTTAGATTTAAAATAAAATGGAAAAATAAAATTTCCCACATTGATGGGTGAGCATTTCTCACCCTTGCATTTCCCTATAAATACCCAACTTGGGGTATTGGGTAAAGTACTTGAGCAAGTTTTGAAAAAGGCATCATAGTGTGAAAACCTTTGAATATAATTAATTGCTAGAGTTTAGGACGAGCCTTGCTAACTCTAAGGCAATAGACCAATTTTGGTGCTCGTGTTGCGAGTGGACTTCATTGGAGGTCCTTGTGTGAGCGGGGCTAAGAGCTTTCGAAGTAAGAGCTCAATTAAGTGAGCGAAGCACGCGGAAAAGGTATTAATCTCTTTTTTAATTTTGTTGTTTAAGTTAATTAAGCTTCATGGTTATAATAATTGTGACTGTGATCTGGGCTCGGGTTTTCTATCGCGGTGGGTCGGACTCACCGAAACCTAACATTTTCTTTCTTTGTTACGATTTTTGGTAGTTTAGAGATGATGGAGGTTAGTATACCAACAATCATGGAAACAAATTTTAAAGATGAAGTGTTCTTGTGATTGGAATGCCTGGGTAGAGGCCGCTTCCGATTAGTTATATTAATGTATAATTAATATTATAGCTTAATCTTGACTGAAACCCTTCGGGTCACACCAAAGCAACTAACTAACCGAAGCGACAAATTAATTCGGAAGAAATTAATGAGTCGCCCGAGTAATTAATATTTAGGTGTCGGAAATTCGAGCTTGGAGCGTCGAAACCGAGGGTCGGAAGTGGAGTAAAAAATGATAAAAAGACGAGACTATAAAATAACTAGTAAATCAACATAATGGCCAAAATACCCCTAGCATCGGAATGCCCCGAGCAAACCGAGTGCTAGGGGCTTAAGGCCTAGCTAGGTGGCTAGCAAGCGCACGAAGCCAAGCCTAGGCTGGCTAGTGCGTGCTAGCGCACCAACGCTGCCAGTGCTGCTGGTGCATGGCTAGCAAGCATCGCTTGCATGCGCTAACAGCAATAGCATTCAGCGAATAACGCTAGCTAACTAGGAATGGACTGGCGTGCTAGCAAAATACCCAACTTGGGGTATTGGGTAAAGTACTTGAGTAAGTTTTGAAAAAGGTATCATAGTGTGAAAACCTTTGAACACAATTAATTACTCGAGTTTAGGTCGAACCTTGCTAACTCTAAGGCAATAGACCAATTTCGGTGCTCGTGTTGCGATTGGACTTCGTTGGAGGTCCTTGTGTGAGCGGGGCTAAGAGATTTCGAAGTAAGAGCCCAATTAAGTGAGCGAAGCACGCGGCAAAGGTATTAATCTCTTTCTTAATTTTGTTGTTTAAGTTAATTAAGCTTCATGGTTATAATTATTGTGACTGTGATCTTGGCTTGGGTTTTCTTTCGCGGTGGGTCGGACTCACCGAAACCTAACATTTTCTTTGTTTGTTACGATTTTTGGTTGTTTGGAGATGATGGAGATTAGTTTACCAACAATCCTGGAAACAAATTTTGAAGATGAAGTGTTCTTGTGATTGGAATGCCTGGGTGGAGGCCATTTCCGATCAGTAATATTAATGTATAATTAATATTATAGCTTAATCTTGAATGAACCCTTCGGGTCACACCCATGTAACTAACCGAAGCGACAAATTAATTCGGAAGAATTTAATGAGTCGCCCAAGTAATTAATATTTAGACGTCGAAAATTCGAGCTTGGAGCGTCGAAACTGAGGGTCGGAAGTGGAGTAAAAAATGATAAAAAGACGAGACGAGAAAATAACTAATAAATCAACATAATGGCCAAAATACCCCTAGCATCGGAATGCCCTGAGCAAACCGAGTGCTAGGGGCATAAGGCATAGCTAGGTGGCTAGCAAGCGCACCAAGCCGAGCCTAAGCTGGCTGGTGCGTGCTAGCGCACCAACACTGCCAGTGCTACTGGTGCATGGCTAGCAAGCATCGCTAGCATGCGCTAACAGCAATAGCATTAAGCGAATAACGCTAGCTAACTAGCAACGCATTGGCGTGCTAGCACTGCTAGCAGTGCGTGCGTGCTGGCGCGCAAGGGTTGCGATACATGGGCATGGCACGCCACGCCCAGCAGCAAGCAGCAAGCAAGCTTGCTGGGTTGGCACGAGTGCGATGATGCTGCTAGCCAAGGCAGCAGTGCCCAACCTCGAGTACCAAGCGCCAGCAAGCCATGTGGCCCCAAGCATAGAGGGGAGTGAGAGGGTGAGTTGGCTGGTTGTAGAGAGTGAGTGGGAAGCAAGTTTGGCCCCCGCTCCTTACCTCTCATGTGAGCTTGACACTTGTTGATTTATTAGTAGCTTGATTATTTATTTTATTTTAGATTTAAAATAAAATGGAAAAATAAAATTTCCCACATTGATGGGTGAGCATTTCTTACCCTTGCATTTCCCTATAAATACCCAACGTGGGGTATTGGGTAAAGCACTTGAGTAAGTTTTCAAAAATGCATCACAGTGTGAAACCCTTTGAACACAATTAATTGCTCGAGTTTAGGCCGAGCCTTTCTAACTCTAAGGCACTAGACCAATTTCGGTGCTCGTGTTGCGAGTGGACTTCGTTGGAGGTCCTTGTGTGAGCGGGGCTAGGAGCTTTCAAAGTAAGAGCTCAATTAAGTGAGCGAAGCACGCGGCAAAGGTATTAATCTCTTTCTTAATTTTGTTGTTTAAGTTAATTAAGCTTTATGGTTATATATATTGTGACTGTGATCTTGGCTCGGGTTTTCTTCCGCGGTGGGTCGGACTCACCGAAACCTAACATTTTCTTTGTTTGTTACGATTTTTGGTAGTTTGGAGATGATGGAGGTTAGTTTACCAATAATCTTGGAAACAAATTTTGAAGATGAAGTGTTCTTGTGTTTGGAATGCCTGGGTGGATGCCGCTTCCGATCAGTAATATTAATGTATAATTAATATTATAGCTTAATCTTGACTGAACCCTTCGGGTCACAGCCAAGCAACTAACTAACCGAAGCGACAAATTAATTCGAAAGAAATTAATCAGTCGCCCGAGTAATTAATATTTGGACGTTAGAAATTCGAGCTTGAAGCGTCGAAACCGAGGGTCGAAATTCGAGTAAAAAATGATAAAAAGACGAGACGAGAAAATAACTAATAAATCAACATAATGGCCAAAATACCCCTAGTATCGGAATGCCCCGAGCAAACCGAGTGCTAGGGGCATAAGTCCTAGCTAGGTGGCTAGCAAGCGCACCAAGCCGAGCCTAGGCTGGCTGGTGCATGCTAGCGCACCAACGCTGCCAGTGCTGCTGGTGCATGGCTAGCAAGCATCGCTAGCATGCACTAACAGTAATAGCATTAAACGAATAACGCTAGCTAGCTAGCAGCGCGCTGGCGTGCTAGCACTGCTAGTAGTGCGTGCGTGCTGGCGCGCAAGGGTTGCGATACATGGGCATGGCGCGCCACGCCCAGCAGCAAGCAGCAAGCAAGCTTGCTGGGCTGGCACGCGTGCGATGATGCTGCTAGGCCAAGGCAGCAGTGCCCAGCCGCAAGCACCAAGCGCTAGCAAGCCATGTGGCCCCAAGCATAGAGGGGAGTCAGGGGGTGAGTTGGCTGGTTTTAGAGACTGAGTGGGGAGGAAGTTTGGCCCCCCCTCCTAACCTCTCATGTAAGCTTGACAATTGTTGATTTATTAGTAGCTTGATTATTTATTTTATTTTAGATTTGAAATAAAATGGAAAAATCAAATCTCCCACATTGATGAGTGAGCATTTCTCACACTTGCATTTCCCTATAAATACCCAACTTGGGGTATTGGGTAAAGTACTTGAGTAAGTTTTGAAAAATGTATCATAGTGTGAAACCCTTTGAACACAATTAATTACTCGAGTTTAGGTCAAGCCTTGCTAACTCTAACGCAATAGACCAATTTCGGTGCTCGTGTTGCGAGTGGACTTCGTTGGAGGTCCTTGTGTGAGCGTGGCTAAGAGCTTTCGAAGTAAGAGCTCAATTAAGTGAGCGAAGCACGCGAAAAAGGTATTAATCTCTCTCTTAATTTTGTTGTTTAAGTTAATTAAGCTTTACGGTTATAATTATTGTGAGTGTGATCTTGGCTCGGGTTTCCTTTCGCGGTAGGTCAGACTCATCGAAGCCTAACATTTTCTTTGTTTGTTACGATTTTTGGTAGTTTGGAGATGATGGAGGTTAGTTTACCAACAATCTTGGAAACAAATTTTGAAGATGAAGTGTTCTTGTGGTTATTGAAAGTTTTGAGTAAGAATTGAACTTTGGTAGGTGCAAGATGGTGGTTCATGAATTATGGATGTTGAACCCATTGTCAAGGGGTTTAGAAATTGTCTATCTTCGTGTTTATCATCATTATGGGTGTTGTGCGTACCGGTGAGCGCACCAAAATTGCAAGAGGGTGGCGCGGGCTCGTTGGTCTGCTGCGTTCCCCCTTTAAACGCACCCTTCTCTTATCTCTTTTATTTTGCTTCATTTTTCATTGTATTGTTCAAGCATTTTCCCAATTTTTTCTTCTATATTTCATCATAATATCATCATTGTTCATTTTTCTTCGTTGATAATCACTGCAAATACTCAATTTTATGCTTTGTGATTGATTTTCTGTCTCCAAAAGTTGGGAATTTGGGTATTGTTGATTGGGGTATTGGAAATTTCTTGTTTGGGATTGTTTTCTAGTAGGTGTGCTTTCTACTCTTGTTCATTTGAGTTAAACACTCATTCAAGGTATGAACTCTCTATTTCATTTGATTTTCATGATAAATTTCACACCTTGTATTGTTTTGTTGGATTTGAATGTTACGGTGTTTGCTCTAATGGTGTTTCTACTTTGCCTATATCATGTCCCCAAATTTTACATTCATGATGATTATTGGTGAATATATGAACTTGTGATGCTATGGTTTTGCTTGATTGTTCTACTATTTTGTTACCACCATTGTTGGTCCTCACCCTCTTTGAAATGGTCATAGATGCTTGTAAGAATGTTGTTGCTCACTCTTTCTTCTCAAATGGCTTATGAATCCTTGCTTAAATTGTGGTTTGAATTTTCTTACATACTTGTTATGTGCTAAATTATTCTATCTAAGTTAAATTATTTGTTGTGGATTCATCTATTTTGGTTATGCAACTTGTTGTGAGCACCATATCTTTCATGCTTTTGAGAAATTGCCTTGGTTTGTTTGTGTAGATGGCTCCCCTCCGACGTCCTAAACAAGCCTGTGGCTCTAGTTCCCGTGAGGTGGTGCCACCCCCGCCAAATGTGAGAGAAACTTACGGAATTAAGTTTGCTAAGAGCGAGCATTGGGAGAACTTTGTCCGACTTTTCTCCCGGTAACTTCTATCAACAAGGTTTTATGATCGATTAACGACTACAAAGCTTGGTATTCATGAAAATGTGTGGCGTTTGGCCCGGAATCTTGGTTTGGAGGATTTCATTAGCTTAAGTGCTCCAACTTACGCCCGTCTCACTTTTGAATTCCTCTCCTCTCTCGAGGTACATGAAGAAAAAGTGGATGGTGAGCTTGTTCATACATTGAAGTTCCAAATGTTTAACAACGACCATTCCATCCCTCTATCCTACCTTAGTGGGATTTTCAAATTTCCCGTCCCTTTTGGAGGATTCCGAGTATATCTACCCGACATTTGAAGAGTTGCAAAATAATCATGGTTATAATGAGGGTCGTTGGTGGAGTCATATCTCGGTCGAGGGATCATATGAACCTCAATATCCCAAGACGACGACAATCATTCATCCGGTCTTGAGATATTTTAATAGTTTACTTACCTATGTCTTTTTCTCGAAGGAATCCCTCGGTGCCATCTCTAGGGAGGAGCTTAGTTTGTAATGGTTGGCGAATCAACCATTTGAAGAGATCGGGGTTATTAATTTTAGGACTCAATTGCTTGATCGGTTTGTTGATATTTGTGATGGTGTGTTTCTAAACGGGAGCATCTAATTGGGTGTTTTGATTACCATCATTGCTCTTTCTCTCAACAAGAAGTATGAAAAGATGATCTTGTCACTTGAGCCCATTTGGAACCGTCGAGAGAAGTCCCCCTCCTATCTCCACAACACATATTCTTTGATTAACCAAAATTTTTTGGAGCGGACTTCTAAAGAGGATTTGTTCATTTTGAAGGTTTCTCTGACTATTGATTGATGCTCTATCCCTCATCCGGAGGTCACCGCTCGATGCTTAGGCACTTCTCTTCCTTGGTGACCCAACAAATGGCCCATTGATCCTTCTCTCAAGTGGAATCCTACACCTATGATCTCGTTCTTCTTCATCTTCTTCTTCTAATTGTGTTCCCGTTCGTATTCTCCCTCAAGATTTTCCCCCGGTGTCCCGGGGAGGTACTCCTATGATCTCTTCTTCTTCATCTTCTTCTTCTAATTGTGATTTGTCTATTTTGCATGCAAAGATTGATTCCATTGCCAATGTGTTGAATGCTTCCCCTTTGGGAAATGACTTTGTGCTAGGATATGACTATCATGCTAGACAAATCTATGACTTGCATGTGATGAGAGGGGAGATTGAGCCTTATTTGAATTACCCCTACCTCCCAATCTAACAAGGACCCGTACCCCAATAGGTCCCTTACGACTCGGACCAAGGGCCTTCTTTGTGTTACCCTTATTGGGAGGGGCCCCATGTGCCCCCTAATGCAATTAAAGGGACCACTCCGGCCTCCTATGACTATAAGAGGCCCGGAGGTCGTGATTTTACCTATGACCCGACTAACCCAAACCCCTACCCTAATCCCAAAACCTTTAGTCGATGGGGCTATCGGGTGAGCCGACTCTTGATGATTAGTCTCACTGTTTTGCTAGGGATAAGGCTTAAAGGGAGAGTAGGTGGAGAGGTAAAGGCCCGATGGTGGTCGATGATGTTGTTAGCTAAATCTTTTGTGAGGTTGGTGAAGGGAGTACCTATTCTACCCCTTCCCATAGCGCCGAGTGATACCATATTGGCTACCCTCCCTTTTATGCTTGTTTTGCATTGATGTTGCTCTTTTGCCTGCTTGTTGCTAGGTTTTAACTTGGGGTGGGGGGGGGGGTTAGTTGACTCTAGGCTTGGGGGAGTATTCTTATGATTTGTTATGCTGCTTTGGTCTCCCTTTTGCTTTTATGGTTCACTGCAGTTCTGTCTCTGAGTTTCTGTCCCATTTCTGCTGATGATTTATGATGATGATTTCTGTCTCATGAGCTTGTTTTTTGATGATGATGATATGATGTTGGTCTGTTAATTGATCGTTGTTTTCCTGCTGATTGATTATTTTCTAGATGGATGAGTTTTCTCTCTGCTATTTCATTTTGCTTCTCTGATTCTATGATCATTTATGTATCAGTTTAGATGTTTCGAGTTTTTGTGTGGAAGTTACTCATAATTTTTCTTTGTATATAGTATTTTATTTCTCATTTGGCGTTTTATCCTTGCTTTTTCTTTTGGAGCATCATGAAGGTTTATGCTTCATCTTATTTCTATTCATTAGCATTGCTTAGAGTACCTGGTGAGATCTTTCTATTTCTTCTTTTCCTTTTTCTTTCTTGTTTTCTTAGAATAGGTTTAGTATAGAATGAGTTGATTGTTCGAGGATGCTTGCCTTGTAACACCTTAGAGTGTTTGGGGTCATTGGCGATGTTGCCGAATGACCGCTTGTATGTCGATTGGGTTTTACATGTCTTGCATGCATTCTTTCATATTTCTTTCTCTTTCCCTTTTCTTTTCTTTCTCTTATTTTACCCTTTTGTTTTCTATTTTTCTACAAAAAAATGAAAAGATAAAAAAATTTTGAGGCTTTGTTTTCATCTTTTTAGTTGTTTCGCTTTTGTATTTGGACATAATACCATCCGAGCCTTTGCATTTGAATGAATAATTTCCTATGCCGTATCGGTGTGTATGTTTTGTGAGTATCTTTGGTTGATTCTAGGATAGGGTATGCTAAGGTAGCGATTTAGACCTTTTAGGGCCTTATAGCCGGATTCCATTGGTTTGTGGTAAGATGGAGTTGCTCCCTTTAGTGGATTTGAAGCTAATAGTGAGTTTTTGCTACAAATGTGTGAGGTTTTGATTCTTCTTGCTTTCAAAATTTCTTGAATAAGCGGCACATAGATCCTTGACTTTTGTATGCTTTATCTAGAATTTGATTTTCATCTCCCAAGATTGCGTCCGAGTCATTTAGGAAGGACAAAGGCATCTTTTCGAGGTGGTAATTTTTACTTTTCTAGGATAGTTTTCTTTTCTTTGTTTTGGGTTTACATTCTTGCTAACCATTTAAGCCATATACCTTTCTTTTCAAGCCACAATTTTAGCTTTTGAGTCTTTTGTTTCATTTTTGTTCCCATCTTTGGTTTTTCTGAAGCACTTGGTCCCTATTGTTGGAGTTTTGGTGGATGAGAATGATTGTTTGGTTCTTTTAATGTAAGCAAGTTGTGTTGTAAATATCTTGTGTATAGAAGGCAAATGCCAAGTTGAAAAAGCCATCCATAGTTAAAAGAGGGGAGGACAATCTAATAAAGTGAAAAAATGTGAAAAATGAAAAAGTTCAAAAATATTTTGATGTGAGTGTTTTCTCCCTAAGCATTGAGGACAATGCTTTATTTTGGCTTAAGGGGAAGCGTTCTTACGCTTTTTGTATATATGATTGTCATTTTGGCTTTGAATAAGCTTAGGGGTATTAGTGTTTTTGTTTGGTGATTACTTGGTTTTGGTGTTGAGATTTGGCCAATCTTTACCTCACAATTTAGGTATACCACCAAATTTCAAATTTTAGCCTACCTTCACCCTTTTAACCCTTACATTACAACCCTTTTCATGACCTTTTGACCTTTGTCGTTGAGTCACAAGTCGGTGGAGGGAGGTGTGAGTCAAGCCTATAGAGCGGTGTGCAATAGTCAAGATGTCGAGTAGCCTTAAATGTCTTTCTTTTTCGGTTCCTTTGAGGAACCATTTAGATGCTCACTAAAGGTAGATTTGAAGCTAGTAGGGAGAACGTGGTAAGATTGCATGGGATGAAGGTGAATTTTGCCTCATTAGTTCTCTATGCTTAGCATATCTTATGTTTCAATCAACCTTGGATATCTTGGAACATGCGTACCCTTATTGTATAGAAAGTTTTTTATTCACTTACATTTGATCGTTTGTAAAAGTCCATTTCGAAAGATAGTTGTTTGAATTTTTATTTTACTTTCTATCAATGATTTTGCCTCATTTTTACCCTCAAGAGTTATGGGTTAAACTCTTAGGATACCCTTACGAGACCTCACTCGTCCTCATTGGCGACTGTTAGGTTTAAAGGGCTTGTTGTAGCTAAAAAGAACCGTCTTTCCTATGAAAGTGAGTCTTAGTGTACATTCTTGTCTCTTTCTTCCCTTTTCTTAGTTTGAATAAATTTTTCATCCTATTTCTTCTTGCTTTTGTTTTGCTCGAGGACGAGCGAAACTCTAGCTTGGGGGAGTTTGATGAGTGTCATTTATGGCACTTTTTTGACCTCTTTTAGGATGGATTTTCATTGTTTTTATATCACTTTTATCTCCTTTTCTTTATTCTTATTTGATATTTCTCTAGTTTGTGATTTCCTTTATTGTTTTCTCATTTTCTTGCATTTCTTAGTTTGTTTTGCTTTTTCTCTTTTATTTGTTTGCCATTCTTGAATTTCAGGGAATTGGTAACGTCTAAGGATCCAAATGACCCTCTCTCGAGATTTGCAAAGCCAAAGGTGCAATCTGGTTCCTCCTCTTGAAGCTCAAAAGTGAAGGAGTGCAAAAGCCAAGTCTTCAAGGCCGTGCTCTCATGCTGCATGGACATCAAAATCGGTGTTGAAGCCACCGTGAAGGCCTCTAGTGACTGCCTCCCCCAACATGTATCAAGTGGAGTGCACGAGGATCATCAACGACCGCACGAGAGGGAAATGCCCTGCTCTAAGGTGTGGGCGCGCACAAGTGAGGAGCGGGCGGGCAGGCCCTGTGGGCTGCCGCGCAAGTGTAACGTGCGGCCACGCACCTCCTCTTCCCCTGTTCCATACCTATTTTTGAGTGGCCGCGCTTGTGAAGGAGAGGCCGCGCCATTTGGTGTTCCTTTTAGACGTTCAACTAACTCTTCCATTGTTAGTTTTACTACATATAGAATTTCTTCATTTCTAGAGAGAGAATGAGGAAGAATGAGTTTTGATTTAACTTAGAATTAGATTTAAGAGAGAAAAGCTCAAATTGGGGAAACTTTTGTTCTTAGATTCTTGAGTGAGAAACTTGGGGAATTTGATGAATGGTACTTTCAACCTTCTTCCTCTTTGATTTTGATCAAAGTTTTTTAAGAATTCTTTACTCTTTAATGCAATTTCATGTTTGATAGTTGAATTTAATTGAATTACTTGTTGTTTGTTTGATTTGATTTTTGATAAGTTTGAGCATATTTTGAATACAATGTTGATGATGAAATTTGTGATTAGATTAGTTTTGTTATTCAAATTTGCAATATGTAGTGAGTGCATTACTTGTTAGGGATAGGGTGAAGCATGTATGAGTGATAATTCATTGCTAATTTGGGGATTTTGATTAATCATCATTGTGATTAAATTGGTTGGTGAAATTTGTGCATGTGATTGATATCTTGAGGAGTGATCAACCTTAATTACTAAGGTAGATTGCATAATAGTTTGCATTGATACGAAAAATTAATTTGGAAGCTATTATTATCGATTGATCTTGTTTTCCTTTGAATTTGTAGAGACATCTAGCTTAACCATAGGAAATAGCTCTTTGAGTGATTTTGATTGCATTTGTTGCTTTCCCTCACATTGTATGCTTGGTCGATTTCTTTCCTAATTAGTGTGATTGTCATGAGTGCACATGGATCCTAATTCCCTAGCATCCTTTGTATCATTCTTGTGTTCATTTAATTACGTTGTTTAGTTTGCTAGACCAACCCTCACTTAGGATTCAGAATAGCTTAGCTTGAGACCTTAGTAAATACCACATTCCCTTAGGTTCGACTCGGACTTACCGTTATACCTAGGGTAGGCATAGGGGATCTTCCAGATTCAACATGTTCAAGCACAGATGCTAAGGTAGAATGTGCTACTCTACCCTTTGTAAATAAAAGCTTTCTAAACATGCAAAAAATATAAGCTCTCCTACGGTATACATGGTATGTCTCAGAGACAAGACGATGGAAATATAAATTTGCAAGCTTTTCTAGATCTACCTCGTTACCACACAAAATTTTATTTAAATCAGGATCTGTCAGATTTATATGACGCTCAAAATCCTGTATTAATATTTACGCAGAGTAGGCATTGCAATGAGAACTCAAGCAGGGAAGCCAAAGATAGCACCAAATTCCTCCGGTAGAGGACATATTTCATCATAATCAAACTTGAAACAATGGGTTTCCGGACTCCAATAGTCTAAGGCCTCTCTCAGAAACTCATGTTCAATTACTAAATGCCTTAACGCCAATAAACCTCTGACGTGGAACAATTCTAGCTCTCTTTTCTCTGCATTGGTCAAAGAATATGACTAGTCACGCAACGTATTATCGTAATTCTGAGACATTATTATTGAAATATGAAATTTTAGTTATTTTATCTTTCGCAATTATGCATATCACGAATTAACTGGTCGTAATTTATAGCCAAAATAGTCCAGAAACGCAAAAAATTTATCCTGTCCCACGCTCAAACACACCGCTACACTGTTTGCGCGCCACGACATGGTAGAGTACACCGTGTCACGGGACAAATTGCCATGACGCGGCAACATCTACCGTGACACGGCACTGGCCATGTGTCACGGTGGTTACGCGTCATTAGTTTTTTATCCTTGACCTTTTTTTCCAAATTTTTCTTTTATTTTTCCTTAACTTTTTATCCTTCAAACTCTTTTTTTGAGAGTTTTATTTCTAATAAAATTCTCCTTTTATTTTATTTTTACATTTATTTTCATTTTTTTTATTTTTGGGGAAGTTGTAAAACTTGTCTCGTTTTTTTATTTCTTTTTATTTTTGTGGAAGTTGTAAAACTTGTCCCTTTTTTTATTTTTATTTTCTTTTTATTTTTGCGTAAGTTGTAAAACTTGTCCCTTTTCTTTTCTTTTTATTGTTGGGGAAGTTGTAAAACTTGTCCCAATTTTTTTTATTTCTTTTTATAATTTTTCCATTCCTTTTTTCATATTTTTTTTTCTTTTGGGAGAAAGTCGGTACCCTCCACTTACGAAAAAACTAATGGTTTTTTTGTCGTCTTATTAATAAACACAATCACACACAAACAGTCACAGGCACACACTAACATACATACTAACCGAATAAATAAAGTGTCAAATACAGAGAGTGTGAATAACATGTACAAGAGTGATTCATGGTACATAAGTAGTGTGAATGTACATAATAAAACCCTCGGTCAAAAATCTCCAGGTTTAGAAGAAATAGGATCAGTGTCATCACGAGACTGCGAGTGTAGACACCCAAATGTGTCTCCCAAAAAACCAAACCCAGTGATGAATATCCTTCACGTCGCTTGATTATCGAACAAGGTAAAATGTGAAAAGTCTAGTGATGTCGTTGTTTTTAATAAAAAATACTTCTTTTTGTTTTCGAAAATATTCCTTTTCGTACCCTATTTATGAAAAACGTCCAATCCTGTTTAGTTTGGTCCATGATAAGGGTCCAATAATAGTGTAGTTGGATTGGGCTTGAAAAGAGCTTTCCAACGATATATTATAAGCCCAATTCCAATAAATAATGAGGAAGTTATGGCCAAAATACTAAACTGGGCCCAAACCGGACTTTACATACGATCCAATGATCATGTGGAGGGTCCAAAGGTTTAATCCTATTCATAAACTAATTAAGATTAATTATAATATTCTATGAGTTTCTAAAAGATCTTAATTATCCTTTTTGAAAAGATAAAATCAAAGAATTTGAAATTGAATAAAACTTTCCTTTTTTAAGTCCTAATTCTATTCGAATTTAAAGATGTTCAAACACAGTCAGATATTATTGCCTCATAATCTTTATTCAAATATTATATGGTTGGATAGATCTTGATATTATCTTTCCAATGATATATTATAATATTAATCCCGAGCTATAACCGAAAAAGATATGATAAAAACAAAATCCGCAAAAAACTGTCCCAGCGCCAAACGACAGGTCTGTCGGCTAGCGCTAATACCCGTCGCCTTGCAAGCCAAAACCTTCTGTCGCCGCGATATCGTTCTGTCGCCAGGCGACAAACCTTGTCGTTTGGCGACAGATTTCTTTTTCATTTTTACCGCTGCTGCTGTTGTTCATTGCTCGGTTTCGCTCCGAACTTTCAATTTGGTCGTTTCCTTACAACCAAATCTGCTCAAATCTTTTGGAAATTAAAGCTCTTCATAATTTTGCTCAAACTTCTCTCATCTTGGAAGAATCTCATATATCTATAATCGGGGTTTTTTGAAAAAATCCGGAAATATTCTTGCTCGCTGGAATGTACCTGCATCTATATTTTGGACTATAGGACTTGCTCATCTTTTATTATCTTAGGGTTGACCTAAGGCTTAGTGCTGCTTGACTCATTGATTTGACATGACTCGACTCAAAGCGTTTGACGCATGTGTTAGCTAGAATCCACTCGATGTGATATGACACGACATGACTCAATGTACATGACTCGTGTGTGATGTGCAAAAAGAAGCAAAATTTTCCGTCATTTTTGTGGAGGGTACCGACTTTCTCCCGAAAAAAGAAAGACGCGAAAAAGAATCGAAGTGTTTGATGGTGCATGTTGAATGAGCTTAATCAAGTATATGCATTTGATACTATCTCTCAAGGTGCAAGGATTAATCCAACCTAAACTATCTTAGTTGACTTGATTATGAAAGTATTTAGGTAACTTAGGCACGGAGGCTAAGCACTTCATACTTTGATACAATGATGATTATAAGTGATGAGTGATGTGTGATATGACAAAGCATGCTTCAACATTATGTTAAGATTTCATGACAAAGGGTTCCTAATTGGAAGTCTATTTGGTCATGTATCTGTGATGTGTGTGAAAGTGACACTAAAGTTAAGCTGCAAAGGCTAAGTGTATGGAAAAGTATTACTTGATAAGAGTCAAATAATGATGACTCTTAGGCTAGGTAGGCTAATGATGTAAGGATCAAGCCCCCAAGTCTAGCTCTAAGTAAATAGGGATGAGCATTGGAAATCCCTTGATATGATCATGGTGTAAGTGTGTGAATGTGAAAATGAATGCATTTTTATTATGGCAGCACCTCAATATGAGGTTGCCTACGTATCCGTTAGGAATCAGGCCAAACGTAGCTATAGCCGAACCTCGCACAAGTGTGTGTATACCTCAAAAAGGTCTTTTTTAAGGGTTGTAACGTGGTTAGGCTAAAGGTTAGAGAAGAAGGGGATAAAGGCTCAAGACCCTAGATAAGCCCCCAAGGTGTGCAACCTTGCTTTTGAATCTTTTTTATTTTTATGCTTGAGGTTTTCTCTCTTTTGAACTCTCTTTTATTTTTTGTTTGCTCTTCTTTTTTGCTTTTGCATTTTTTTATTCGCATATTTTTTTATAAGTGTGGGCAATCTCGATCATGCGGTCTATCACTCACTTGGCATTCATGTTTCTCAGGCACGGTACCGAGCACTCGATAAGACATTGGAACACTCGCCCTTTTGTACACTTTTATTCATTTACTTATTTTTATTTTATTCTTTTGAGATCACTCAAGCTTTCATATTTGGAACTTGCATAAGTTACACACCATCCCATCCCAAGGTTAGTAGATGTGGGTTGAAAAAATGAGAGGTCTATCGTTAGAGGAGGCTCAAAGTGGTTTATCAAGAAAAGGATTATATATTTGAAGGGTGAAAGGTAATATGATATGGTTACAAGGGGTACCTCAAATCATTGGTATACCTTGTGCTCAATTAGGCGTTTTTTTTTTTTTGAATAAAGCAATGCAATGATCATATGCAAGGAATAAAATGCTCATTTTATTAAAAGGGAAAAAGGAAAAACCTACAAAGTAAATCTAAGGAAAATGCAAGGTGCCTATGCTAGACTTATGGGGGAATGGTTTGAAAAAAGAAGAAGAAAGCATGAAATCTTAGTGAGAAGCTTGCCTTGTGTTTTGTCTCATCATTACTCTTTTTTTTTATTATTATTGTCAATCACATGACTCAAACTCGATTCAACATACATAGATGGAGAAAGATCATGGAAGAATGAGGGGAATAATATGCATGGGTAAAAAATGTAGTAAGTGGGAAGATGATGGAGATGGAAAAATATGGAAGAAAGTATGTGGAGAGTAGGAAGAAGATGGAAGAATTAGGAATAGAATGGACCCCCCCAGCTCAAATGACGGAAAGACGACTCATGCATGAACCTAAGACATGGTCATGATGACATATACAAAGTGTGTGCTAAGACTAGTGAGTGTAGGTGACATGTTAAGACTTGTGTCATGACCATGTGGCTAGACTATGTGACTAGACTCAAGCAAGGACTAAATTAAGACTTCGTATATGCATTAAACTGGACAGGCTGTGGTATTTTAGTCATAACTTTTAATCTGTGACTCTGATTGGGACGAAACCAACGCCTAATTAAAGATTAAACTCGGGGCTACAGATCCATAGGTTATACGACTCGTTGTTCTTCCTAGAACTCCGGCTATGACCAAAACAAGTTGACACATGTGCAGTATACGGGAATAAAAATCCGGGTTGACTTAAAGCAACTATGACTCGATTTTAGGCTTATTTATTAGTTCAAATTAATTAAACAAAGTCTTTTAGTAATTGGTTAGTTTATTTAGATTTAACCACAAGTCAAACAAACGGTTAACACATATATAATATATACAAGCAAGGGTGCACAAGTAGTTCACATAGTCACAATATGATGAGTTTGCAACCTAACCATGGCTCTAGTTCTCTAAAGTTCGAGGATATGGGTTAAGTCAAAAAGGTCCATGGTTATGAATCCATATGCATTGCACACAAGCCTACCGGGAGGGTTGGAGCGAATGGACAGGATTCCGCGAGTTCGTGATGAAATCGAACTCGACTCCATGGTTTGGTGGATTCACAAACTTTGCATGTACCCAAATCTGAACTTTGCACATGATAGTGGGATATTCCATTGGGCAGGTAAAGCAGGAACCCCCAGAGGGTTATATCCATATGTAGAACACATATGGGTTCAGAAAAGTGAGAAAAAGACTCAATCAATAAGCAAAATCAAGCCAACAATGCTAGAAATGGTCAAAGCAAGAAGGCAGACCCCTGGCTCGGTATTGGAAGAACTTGGCGCCAGACTACAGGGATTGTCGCCGCAAAAAAGCTCCTGTCGCCAAGCGACAGAACTGTCGCCAGGCGACAGAAACTTTTTACGGGCGACAAGCCCCGTTTTCTATACGCTAGTTCCTACATGCCTTGGCAAGTTTCTGTGTTCTTCGAATTTTCCAGATTTCGCATCATCTTTTCGATTCTAGTCATGAAAGATATTTCTCAAATTTCCTACGTGTAAAATTCCTATGGATTGACTCATGGGGCTCTCCCATGAGGACCTTTTAATGCATATGACAATAATGTTAATCAAATCACGCACATGAAATACTTAGAATTTTTCGAGTCTCATCCGCTCATTCTAAATAATTGCCAAAATTAAATAAATTTCAGGAATATAAATAGAAATCCTCCCCAGTGAAGTCGCCAAAAAATGTAGGGAATATTTCAAGCATTATGATAACCCCAAACTTGAACCCCACTGTGATCATACACTAAAGTACGGTGGCGTTCCAAAGGGAAAGAAAAAGAGCAAAAAGAGTCGCCAACAAGTTTTAGGAACTTGTAAACCCAAAAGACAATCCAAAAGGACCATCAACTACTCCATAAGGTCTTGAACCAAACAGGGTCCGGGGATGAGGGTACGAATCCAATCTACAAAAGAAAGGACCCGCCCTATAAAATAGGCCTCTACTTTGTTCTGCTCGTATTCATGTGCACTTTTCGAATAACATACAAACATTATATTAAACCTACCCTGTTTAATCTATGTTGGTTGAATATTAATGCACAAACAAAACTATTATTGGCGATCACTTGAATTAAAATCACATTAGCCTAAACCAAATTAATAATTATCTTATTAAGCGTGATTTCAAGTACAAATTTCCTTTAACAATCATAAAAGGTGTGATTAAGCAATAACAATAAAACATAAATAATATCAAGCAACATAATAATAAATCAATAACAATAATGATAATAGCATGATAAGGCATAATAAAGCTCAATAATAATAGCAAGATCCTAGGCATGATACTAACAAGGTTAATAAAAAACCCTAGCATGTCACTAAACAATAAAGATCAAAGCTTTAAACCTAACATGGTACTAACATGATAACATGATATTAGAAAAGATTAAAGGCACCCTAAACATGATACTAAAAAGCATAACATAACATCCTAACATGATACTAGGAATCATAAAACAATAATAAGCATGCTTTCTACATTGTGAAAGAAATAGGGAGTAAGCTAATCTACTTACTTTGAAGCCTCGTACCTCTTTCTAATAACAAAATACACAAGTTAATAAACTTCAATGAAAATCAATAAAGAATAATTAAAGAATCAAATTGAAATCAAGTTAAATAAAGTTTAGACTAGTTTTCGACCAAACCCTCAGAAATTATCAAACCTTGCACGTCTAGGGCGAAGGCAACTTCGAACTTGGCTAAGAGACTCTAAGTCTTGTGAATGCGGAATGTATTATGTAAAAAGGTTGGTTTAGAAAGAGAGAGAGAGAGAGAGAAAAAGAAAGAATTAAGTAATTCTTAATGAGAGTTGATAGAGAGAATTGAGGATGAGAGTTGATGAGAGATCATGAGAGTTCATTCTGAAAACAGGAATTCGGACCCTATTTATAAGGAAAATAGTCCGGAAAAACATAGAATTTGATAAGGAATAAAACTACACGATGTCGCCAGGAATCGACTCTGTCGCGACGCGACAGGGTCTGTCGCGCGGCGATAGAGTCTATCGCGTGGCGACAGACTTGTCGTTTGGCGACAACGTGTATTAGCGCGTTTTCTTCACGCGGAATCCGATCTTTAATCAACTTGATCTACGGAATCCGCACAGAAGATAAAATACGTATTTTTAAGATAACAAAATAATATTTTACTCCAAATAAAAGTCTATTTTAAAATAATTAATTATTAAATCTAATAATATTAGAATAAAAAAGAATCTTCTAGAAACTTCCAGAAAATTATAATTAATCCTAATAATTTTAGGAATAACAATTAACATCAGGCCCTCCTCTAGATCATTGGGCCGTATTTAAATAATTAAGCGGGCCCAGTTTAGTATATTGGCCATAACTTCCTCAATATTCATCGTAATCGGGCTTATAATAATATCGTTGGAAAGGTCTTTTTAAGCTCCATCCAACTACACTATTATTGGACCTTAATCATGGACCAAACTAAACCGGTTTGGCTATTTTCAAATAAATAGAGTTATTTTCAAAAACAGAGAGAAGAGAATTTTAATTAAAACTAAACGTAACACTTGACTTTCAACCACTTTCACCTAATCCGATAATGGTTCGACGTGAAAATCATTCATCACTGGGTTTGGTTTTGGGGAGACACAAATGGGTGTCTACAGTAGGTAGATAAAAACCCAACATAATGAAATAGAAAATTATCATAGAAAAGTAAAATTTACCACTCCGAAAAGATTCCTTTGTCCTTCATAAATGGCTCAGTCGCGATCTCGGGAGATGAAAGTCAAATTCTAGATAAAGTATGCAATAGCCAAGGATCCAAGCGCCGCTCAATCAAGAAATGTTGAAAGCAAGAAGAAACAAAACCTCACATGGTTGTAGCAATAACTCACTATTAGTTTCAAATTCACCAAAAGGGAGCAATTGCAAATTTTCAAAAACAATAAAATCCGGCTTCAAGGTACCAAAAGTTCTAAACGACTACCTTAGCATACTCTATCCTAGAATCAAACAAACATACTCTCAAACCGTGCACACCATTACCATTTAAGAAGAAAAGCATTCATTTATCCAAGTCCAAAAGTATTATGTCCAAAGCAATAACAAAACAAAACACATTGCATATTTGCCTTGATAGAAACAAAAATCTTTTTGGAGTTTTTCAAAATAAAGAACATGGAAATGCATATACAAATGCACATGGCATATACGAATCAAAATCCCACCAAACATGTAGAATACCCTCCCCCAATCTTGAATGAGACAACATGCTCAAATATAAATCATAGATAATATGGGAGGGGAAAACAAAGAGATCAATCCAACAATACCAACACATGTGCAACAAGCATCAACTATTAGAGAAAGATCAAGGAAAGATATTACCAGATTTAGGTAGGTGTAAATACCCGCAAATGACCCAATTTAACCTTTCAAAGCCAATTTCCTCTATTATTGAATCTTGCTTTCCATATGCTAGCAATTGTGGTGTCAAACTTCCTTGAATCTCGATCCAAACCGATGCACCAAAGTATATGAAGTTATGTACCTAGAAAAAGGCACAAAAACGTTTCCATGATAGAAAATCTATTCTAAAAAGAAAAGAGAATGAAAGCAATAAAACACGGGTTACTTCCTGAGAAAAGCTTGCTTAAGGTCCAAGCTTGACCGCTCTAGAAAATAATAATTCAACGCACGCAAGAGCTTGTCAAATGCACTACTACACATTTCATAAGAAAGTAAGTGTGCACATGACAAAAAGAAGGCATGCAACAAGCTTAGTTCACACCTATGAGGAGAGAGATGCCAAGAGAAAGAAGAAAAATCAAAAGAAAATTCAACAAAATAAGAAAAGGAAAAAGAAGAAGAAGGGAAACTCTCCTCATAATATTTTTGGGTGGCAACATCACCCTCTTCCTCAATAGGGGACAAATGAGGCACATATAAATCATCATAGACAAGGGGGTCCCCAATAGGCTCATCCACAAAGGAAGGGAGAGACATAGGAGTGTAAGGGATATGGTTGAAATTTCTTGAAAAAGGGACATGAGAGGAGGGCATAGGAGCAATGGTCTCACAAATGAACTCTTTCTCACCACCATGCCTCAAATAACAAATAAGAGCATGGAAATCAATCATAGAGTCCTCAAAAGAAGAACACTCATGATCTCCATCTCCCTCAAACATCCAACTTCCAAGAGGAACTACATAATCTCCTCCATCACAACAATGAACAACAACTCCCTCAACATCTTTTAAGGTCTCAAAACCATGCATGAATGGATGCAAATTCATTTCAAACTCATCTCTCTCCCATGAAGCATCCTCAATGAACTCATTTAAAAGGCTATGGGTTTTCTTTTAATTCTCAAAGAACTTATGGGACATAACCTCAAACGAGTCCAAGTACTCATAGATAGAAGAATCACAATCATGCATAAGAGACTCATCAAGATAGGAAGGAGGGTTGGGGTTTTCGAAATTGAAACTCTCTTCATTCTCAACTCCTTCACCATCACTCAAATGCTCACCAAAGGTATCCTCACCCTCTCTTGGTTGCTCAAAATCATCATCATCATCATCCTCAACACACACATTGGATAGGGATTTTTCACAAATAAGCATCAAGGAGGACAATTGACTTTTTAACTCTTCCTTTCTTTTCAATTCTTCATTAAAAATACCCTCACGCTCTCTAATCATTTCCAATTGGCTCATTAAAGTTTCCATCATTTGTCTCTCCAAGGGCTTAAGATTAGGATTCATCTCTAACTCCCTCAAAGATTCATCAATTTTGCTATAGGGGACTAGAGACTCATCACAAAAGTTTAGAGAATGAAAAGGCAAAGAGGGTTCATTAATAGTAAAAGAAGAGTCACAAACAAGGGTAGGACCATGCACATTAAAATCATGAGCATTTTCATTAAATAGGGGAGAGGGGGAACAATCAAGCATATGAGATTCATTATTAAGGGAATGAACTACATCACAAGAAGGCATGGTAAATAGTGAAGAAAATTGAAACACATCATTAGCATCAATTTGAGCATGCACCTCATCATCATGAATATAAGGGGAAATAGAATTGAAAACATTTGTTCTAGGTTCACTAATGGGATCATGTGACAAATAATGGGAATTCAAGCTAATATTAGAAGAATCAACACATTGCACATCAACATTAGAATCATGATTACCCCTATTGTATACATCCCTAGCAAACGAAACATAAAAATCCCAAGCATCATCAATTGACAATGCTCTAAATTCACCATTATGCATGCTTTCAAATTCATCCCTAGTTTGCTCATTCAAACCAAAATAACAAATTTCACAAGCCTCCCAAAGACTACAACAATTATAGTCTAAAAATCTCTCAAGTCTATTGAAATATTCACCAAAAGGCTCATTATCATATTGAGGAAATGAGAGACATGCCATTTTTTTTTTTACAAGACAAGCAAAAATCAAATAAAAGAAAAGTATATACAAAGACCTAGACTCAACCAATCAAAAACACTTAAACATAGATACCGTTCCCTGGCAACGGCGCCATTTTGACGTAGGGAAAATGTAGGTTGTTATCTAATCTTCCCTAGATCTAAAGAAATTTAAAAACACTTAACAAACCTTAATACGAGTATAGAGGTAAATCAAGGGTTGAACCCAAAGGAACGATAATGTCAAGCACTCTCAATTATGCGCCTAAGCTAGGTCGAAATCGAAGGTAAAAGGTAACAATAACAACTAACAAAACAAACAACAAAACAAATAAAACACTAGGGAATGGGGATCAACAAGTAATCATGAAAATTGTAGCAACTCGGGAACAACATGCAAATCAAAGGTTGCGAAGACTAATGGTAAGAGCAATCAAAAGAGCTCAACAAGCTATCTCCCACAGGTCTAACTAGCGCCAACTACGAGAGACTCTAACTAGGAACGTCACTAACCGAACTCAATCGACAATTGTGAGCTACAAATCAATGGTTCATGTCAATGTAGACTCACAATGCAATCTAGCATAATCTCAAGGCCTAATCGAATTACACACATGCACCATTTCCATTAGTCACTTTAATCTTAACAATTAATCAACACAATTTCAAAATTAAGCACAATCAATCAATCATACAAGTTTTACCCAATCCCTAGCCAAACAACTACTCTAACATCATTATCTAATCAACTAACAACTAAGGAAATTAAGAATCAACAAAATATCAAGAACAACTACACTAATTAAGCATCAAACATCAAAATCAATCCAAACAAACATGAATATTAAACAAAGCAATAACATGAGATAGAGTTAGAAATGCTCATTCATAATAGAGAAGATCTTCAACACAATTGTCACCATTGAATCTTCAATCTCTCAATCACCATTGAAATTCCACACTTTCTCTCTCTAAATCTACTCCTAAACTAACCCTGAAACTAGAGAGAGAAGCTCTCAACTAAGCTAATAATATGATCAAAGATTATCTCTAATTGCTTCTCCTCCTCCAAAAAATGGGTTACAAGTAGATATATATAGGAGGCGTGAAGCGGAACTGAGCAAAAAAAGGGACCTAGAGCGGTGTGCCCGCGCGTGTGGGTAGCATGCCCGCGCTCCTCTGGGATTCTTTGGTTCTTCTTGAAGCTTCGTGCGTTCGCTAATGGGCTTCGAATGAGCGCACCAAGGTGGAAGATCCAAAGGAGCTTGACGGTGGGATCAACACCACTCCTTCATGAGAGCGCGGCTTGAGAGCACAAGAGCTAGAACTTAGAGAATCCACTTCCTTGCATCTTAAGCTTTCCTATTGCCATGAGCTTGCTCCAAAAGCATCTTCCACCTTAGTAAATCACCAATATCAAAACCCGGTCCTCGTGCAATACCTACAACCACGAAAAGAGAGCAAATAAAGGAGAAAAGACTAGAAAAACCATAGAAATGCACAAAACCACAAAATACGAGAGAAAAGGTAAAATAAATAGGAAAAGCATGAAACTAAGAATTTATTAAGAAGAAAAGCTATGAAAAGGAGGTAAAAACAACCTAAATACTCATAAAATGGGTGCCATTTATATCACCCATCATGTCACGATTCCCCAAAATTAGGGTTTTATCTTTTTAGGGTTCTGTGTTCCCTCTACTCATTCCCCCTATAAATACGACCCTCTTTTTTGTAGTTTGGGGCATCAAATAATCTCTATTATCTCCTCTATGCTCTAGCCTAAACACTAGCCTACTATTATATCACAATACTTCATTTGAGAACTCCAAGTAGTCCGTAATTTACCCCAGGTTCCATCCTTAAACCAAGGCGTGAAAGGTAGAACTGTTTGAGGGTTTGGCCCCAAATCAACTTTATTTAATTTAATTTTAATTATTGTTTTATTATTTTCCTTGAAGTTACTAACGTGTTTATTATTTTGTAGTTGGAAGCAAACAAAATAAAAGTAAGGAATCATGTTCCTTTTATTTCTATTATTTTTATAACGATTTTTTATTATGTTTGTCATATATTAATTGTTGGATTATGGTTAAATTGCTTCCAATATTAATGTTGATTTTGTTTTATTTATTGATCACCATATTTCATGTTTAAAGGGAATATGTAATTGAACGTAACGCCTAATAAGATAATTTGGACGACCGGTTTAGGTTCCTTTTTAATCTTGTTGTTTAATAAAGTGATTACTAATATTTTAGAATTATGTGTTGCATTAATATTCAACCAATTTAGCCTAATAATAGTTTAGAGTGAATTGAATATTTGTTTGTATGCCTTTGAGATCGCAGGAATTACTTTTCACTATTAGAATCGAGTAGAGGCCAATACCGGTGAATGTGACTCAAGGACTTACTTCGTACCATCATCCCCGATCCTCCTTTAATGGTTCCGAACCATATGGAGTTAGTAATCTCATGGATTATGAATGGGGTGTAACCTTCACGGGTTAATCGTTGTTACCTTTCGTTGTCCCTTATCGTGGTTGCCTTAAATGATCCGTGAACGCTTTACAAGTTCCTTAAAAACATGTTGGCGGCTCCCTTCTTTGCTTTGTCCCTAATGGTATACGTCAATTCCCACTTCCTATGAGTGCCAAGCATATTCACACATGCTTAACGTAGGCGCACTTCAAACGACGCCCACACGTCTCGTCTTTTATTAATTCGACTTGACTTGCGATACTCGGTCTTGACGCTCCTAGCTCGATTTTCGATGTTTATGTTCATAATACTCGAGCGACTCATTAATTCGTTCCGGATTAATTTTTCGTGTCGGATCATTAGTTGCTTGGGTGTAACCCGAAGGTTCAGTCAAGATTAAGCTGTAATATTAATTATACATTAATATTACCGATTGAAAACGACCTCCAACTAGGCATTCCAATCACTTGACCTAGCTTTCTAATAATTCTGAACCCTCTATCGGAATAATACACTTATTCAAAGGACACCATTCCTATCAAGAGGTTTTAATATTGTCTAGTTTGATTGGAGTAGCTAACCATGATGCTAAACTTGATTGCATGATTGAATTGATTGACATGACCACTTGATATCGGTTTGATCATAATTGGTTGAGTATTTGATTATTTTTCTTCTTATTGATTAGCACTAGAGAAATCTAGGTTAGAGAGTATGGGGATGATTACTTGAATGCTCCTAATTTCTCCTACTATTTGTCTTTACATTAGTTGCATTGCTTGATCCCCCATTTAGCTTGACTATCATGAATGCATGTTGATCTCCTTTCCCTAGTGTTTCATTTGTTTGATTGTTTGTTTTGTTAGTTGTTAGTATTAGTTACCTTACTCTTCACCTTCGACTTTGACCTAACTTAAACGCAAATTGAAAGAACTTAAACATAATCGTTCCTAGTGGTCGACCGTTGGCTTAAACATAATAGTTTAGTTTGTGCATTAATGTTCAACCAACATAGATTAAACATGCTTAGGATTAATATATTGATTATATGTTAGTCAAAAAGCGCACATGAATATGAAAAAAATAAAGTAGAGGCCTATATTTAGGGCATGATCAATCTTTTTTAGGTTGGATTTGTACCTTCATCTCCAAATATCCAGTCATGGTTCCAGACCACTATGGAGTTAGCGATCTCATGGATTTTAAAGGGGTGTAACCTTCACCCTATGAACGGTTTACAAGTTCCTAAAACTTGTTGGCGACTCTTTTGCTCTAGCTTCCTTCTCTTTGGACGCCACCATGCTTTAAGTGTATGATCACAGTGGGACTCAAGTGTAGGATGCTTGAAATATTCCCTACAATTTTTTGGCGACTCTGCTGGGAGGAATTCTATTTTAAGTCCTAAAATTTATTTTGGCAATAATTTAGAATGAGTGGATGAGACTAAAAAAGTTCTAAGTATTCATGTACGTAATTTTGATTCACATTATTGGCATAAGCATAAAAAGGTCTGCATTGGATAGACCATCCGTAATGCGTCTAAACATAGGCTTTTTATACGTAGGAAATTTGAGAAATATTTTGCACAACTAGAGTCAAAAAAGTGCTGCGAAAACTGGAAAATTCTAAGAATAGAGAGAGCTGCTGAGGCATGTAGGAACTGACGCTGAGAAAACAGTGCCCATCGCAATGCGATGGCTCTTTCGTGGCTCGATAGCAATATCACGGCGCGATAGGGCTATCATCTCGCGATTGTTCCTGTTGTCTTGCGCTGAGTTCATTCAATATCGAGCCAGAAATCTGCGTTCTTGTTTAGACCGGTTCTAGTACTGTTTGCTCGGTTCTACTTCCTGATTGAGTTTTTCTAACTTTTCTGAACCAATATGTGTTCTAAATATGGCCATAATCCTTTGGGAATTCATGCTCCATCTACCCCATTGAACGCTCATTGCAACGAAGGGTACATCTGAGTTTGTGAATTCACCAAACCATGGAAACAAGTTTAACTTATGGGGTCCCATCTATACGCACTACCCCTTCCAAAGGTAAGGCTTCCGCACGATGAATCTAGATTCATAACCATGGACCCTCTTTGACTAACCTTTATCCTTGAACTTTAGAGAACTAGAGCCATGGTTAGGTTGCAAACTCATTGCATCATATTGTGACTATTAGACTACTTGTGCATTATTTGCTTGTGCATACTTACATGTGATTAAACTAACCGTTTGGTTTGACTTGTGATTATGAATATTCTTAAATAAACTAACCAAACACTAAAGGACTTTGCTTAATTAATTAATTAATTAATTAATTTGGGCTAATAAATATGTCTAGAATCGAGTCATAGTTCCTTTGAGTCAACCCGAATTTTTATTCCCGTATATTGCACAAGAGTCAAATTGGTTTGGTCATAGCCGGCATTCTGGGAAGAATTACGAGTTGTGAAACCTATGGATCTGTATCCCCGAGTTTTATCTTTCTGTTGGTGTTGGTTTTGTCCAATTCAGAGTCACAGATCAAAAGTCATAACTGAAATACTACAGCTTGTCCAGTTTAGTGCACATGCTTGAAGTCTTAACTTAGTCTTTGTTTGAGTCTAGTTACATAGTCTAGTCCTATGGTCTTGACACGAATCTTGAACATATCACTTACACTCACAAGTATTCACACACTTTGTACATACTCTTTTACACCATGACCATGTCTTAGGTTCATGCATGAGTCCCTCTTTCCGTTATTTGAGTTGAGGGTCCACTCTATTTCTAATTTTTCCATATCTCTCCATCTACATCATCTTTCCACTCTCTACATGCTTTCTCCATACATACCACTCTCACATTCTTCCATGATCTCTTCCCATCTATGCATGTTGAATCAAGTTTGAGTCAAACAATTAACAATAAGTATCCATGACTTCCCTTTTCACAGCACTTGGCCAAGGAGAGAAGGGCGCTTAATCAAAGACAACACCTTCGTTCAATTACTACTCTTCGACAAACCCATCAGACACCGAAAAAAGTTTGTACTAATTGCTTCCCAACAAGAAGTAGATGAGTTGAAGCAAAACATGAATAACCTAACTGAGATGATGAAAGCCCTTGTTCTTCAAAATAACGATCCTAGCAAGCAATGACAACTTGAGCGCATGGTAGAAAGCATTAAGAAAGTTTCCAACGATTATAAGTATCAAGGAATTAACTCACAATGGGTCTCGGTGGACAAGGAACTTCTTCCGTAGAAGTTCAATGCCAATTACATCCCTAAGTTCAAGCTAATAGATAACCCTTACTTCCATTTGAGAGCTTTCAAAACTATAATGAATATTAAGGGAATTGATAGGAAAGCTTTCCACTTGTTGTTTTTAATATCTCTAGAAACTGTTTGTCAATAATGGTTCTTTTCTCTAGACAAAGAGAAGATCTCTTTTTGGGACTTTATAACAAACACTTTCATTGATAGATACAAGTGTAACATCCAAGTTGAAATTGACCATAGAGAGCTTGAGATGTTAAAACAAAAAGAAAACGAAGGATTCACTTCCTTTTTCAACAAGTGGAGGGAAACTTCGGCTAGGATGGTAGTAGATCCCATTGAAAAGGAATATGTGAGGATGTTCATTAAGAACCTCCAAGATAAGTACCAAAGGCACTTGAAATATCAATGCAATTTAAACACTTTCAAAGTTGTCTATGACATAGGTATTGATATTAAAGTCGATCTTGCAAAACAGAAAGCTAATAAAAATAGTAACAAAGGTGGTTGGAAAGGAAAGAAGAACGATAATCCTTCTTCTTCTTAAAACACCTACTCTGGTAACAATGTTAGTACCTTTGACCATAACGATGTCTTAGCCATGGATAACCAAAGACCTAAGAAGAAACTAAGGAAAGAGTTCACCCCTATTGGGATGAACTACGATACAACTTTCGATCGACTACATGCTAAAGGACTCATCACTCCTATTGGACCTCTTCAAGATCCAGCACCCGAAAACAGGTCACCCAGCTGGGATTCTAACACTCATTGCAAGTACCATCAAGGTAGAGTGCATACTACCGAGAGTTGTTGGAAGCTAAAGGAGGCCATCCAATATTTGATCGATAATATCAAGCTTCTCATACCTCCAGCTGGCAAGAAGGTCGAATGATGATAGAGCATAAGATACGAGGAGAGCTTCAAAGACAAGATTTCGTGACCTCTTTTTCTATTTTTTATTTTATTCCTCCTTTCCCAAATAAGTCTAGCATAAGCATAACTCATCTCCCTCATTAGATTTATTAAGAGTTTGTCGTTTCTCTTTTTCCATTTTAATAAAATGAGCATTTATTTCTTTGCATATGATCGTTGCATTGCATCATCAAAAAAAATATTATTATCGGACTAAGCACAAGGTATACCAATGATTTGAGGCACCTCTTGTAGCCACATCATATCAATCACCCTTTCGAATATACATTACTTTCTCGATAAAACACTTTAAGCCTCGTCTAACGATATACCTTTCTTTCTTCAACCCACATCTACCTAACCTTGGGATGGGATAGTGGGCAATTTGGTTAATTTTCAAAAAGACAAAAGCTTGAGTGATTTTACCTAAATCTCAAAATTTCAAAAATTCAAAAAAAATAAGCAAAAAAGCAATAAAAGTGTGCAAAAGGGAAAATGTTCCAATGTCTTTGATACAAACATATCTTTGATATGAACACGTCTCAGATTGCGTCTCTTATCGAGTGCTCGGCACCGTGCTAGAGAAACATGAATGCCAAGTGAGTGATAGACTGCATGATCGGGATTGCCCACACTTATCAAATTCAAAAAATTCAAAAGCAAAAAAAATAGAGAGAAAAATATAAACAAAAAAGAGTTTAACAGAGAGAAGCCTCAAGCATACAAATACAAAGATTCAAAAGCAAGGTTACACACCTTGGGGGCTTATCTAGGGTCTTGAGCCTTTATCCCCTTCTTCTTCAAACTTTAGCCTAACCATGTTACAACCCGTAAAAGACCTCTTTGAGGTATACACACACTTGTGCGAGGTTCAGCTAGAGCTACGTTCAGCCTAATTCCTAACGGATACGTAGGTAACATCACATTGGGGTGCGGCCGTAATAAAAATGCATTCATTCACATTCAGATTCATGCATAATCATATCAATGGATCTCCAATGCTCATCCCTTTGCATTTAGAGCTAGACTTAGGAGATTGATTCCTACATCATTAGTCTACCTAGCCTAAGAGTCACCACTATTTGACTCTTTTCAAAATAGTTTTCCTCACCGTTAGCCTTTGCGGCTAAACTTTAGTGTCACTTTCATACACATCACAGATACATGACCAAATAATCCTTCCTTTAGGAACCCTTTGTCATGAAATCTTAACACAACGATGAAGCACACCTTGTCATATCAAGATCACTCATTATCATAATCATCATTGCATTACAAAGTATGAAGTGCTTAGCCTCCGTGCCTAAGTTACCTAAATACTTTCATCATTGAGTCAACAATTGAGATAGCCTAGGATGTTACAATCCTTGCACCATGAGATACAACATTAGCATATATATTTGATTAAACTCATTCAATATGCACTGCAAACACTCAAACACTCAAACACTCACTTCGGTTCTTTTTCGCGTCTTTATTTTTCGGGAGAAAGTTGGTACCCTCCACAAAAATGTCGGAAATTTTTTGCTTTTCTGCATTTTAAGTCAAGCACATCACAATACAATGCACACACGAATCATGCATATTGAATCTTGTCGCGTCATATGACATCGAGTTGAGTCTAACACATGTGTCAAAACACATTAAGTCACACAAGAGTCAAGCACACTAAACCTTGAGTTAATTTCAAGTCAAAGCAATCATAATGTCAAACACAACAACCCTTAGGTCGAACCCTAAGAAAAAAACATAAGCAAGATCCTATAGTCCAAAACATAGATGCAGGTGCACTAAGTCCCTGACAGACAAATGATCTGTACAAAGGTCTAAGGAAAAACACGCAAATTTTTTCAAAGACATGCAAAGCTATCAATTCTAAGGCGAGGAAATGAGAAAATTTGACAAGACGGCTCAAGGCACAGTGGTCTTTGACAACATTTCCTAGGATGTGAAAGTTGTCACACAATTTAAGAGGATAGCTCAAGGCAAAGCAATCTTCGACGGCATTCCCTAAGGTGTGGAGGTTACCGAACAAAATAACTTTGATTCAACAAAAATTTATTGTGTCCTGAGACATGGACGACTCACACAGCAAGTTTCTCAAGGAGAAGAGACCCATAATTATCGGACAAGTTTTCCCAAGGAAAAGAAAAATTGTCGATTGATGCACACTTCCCAAGGCGTAGAAGTTGGCGATTGCATCCCAAGGCGTGGGTATTGAGTGGAATTTCACTTACGAGCAACTTAAGGCGTAGGAGCTCAGGACATGAATCTTAAGGCGTGGAAACTGTTAAACTATTAGATTTCTCAAGGTGTGGAAAATCATCATTCAGAACACTACTCAATGCGAAGGAGTGTACGACATGTTTCCCAAGGTGAGGAAATTTGTCGTCATTCACTTATGAGCTGCTCAAGATGAAGGAGTCTACGACATGTTGCCGAAGGCGAGGAAATTTGTCGTCATTCACTTATGAGTTGCTCATAGAAGCTCATGATAAGATTTCCCGAGACATGAAAAATCGTCATCCAATGGATCACTCAAGGCGTAGTGGTTCACGATAGAATTCCCAAGGTGTGGATGATTGTCGTCCAGTGGATCGTCAAGGTGTAGTGGTTCACGATAGAATTCCCTAGACGTGAAAGGACGTCATAGCAAAACTGAAGATGACTACTGTAGGGAATGTTTCAAGCATCCCACACTTGAGCCCCACTATGATCATACACTTAAGCATGGTGGCGTCCAAAGGGAAGGAAGCTAGAGCAAAAGAGTCGCCAACAACTTTTAGGAACTTGTAAACCGTTCAAAGGGTGAAGGTTACACCCCTTAACGATCCAGGAGATCATTAACTCCAATAGGTCTGGTTCCAAGACTGGAAGTTCGAGGATGAAGGTACAAATCCAACCTAAAAGAGATTGAACTTGCCCTAAATAGTCCTCTACTTTATTCTTCTCGTATTCATGTGCGCATCTGACTAACATACAATCATTAGGTTAACCCTAAACCTGTTTATCTATGTTGGTTGAATATTAATGCACAAACAAACCTATTATTAGCGATCACTTGAATTATAATCATATTAACCCTAAACAACATTATTAATTATCTTATTAAGAGTGATTACAAGTACAAATTCACTTTGATCCTGCAAGAGAGAGTGTGATCAAGCAATAACAATGATATCATATCAAGCAACATAACAATCACAATCATCAATAATCCTAATCTCAATCTCAATAAAGCTTAATAATAATAGCAAGATCCTAGGCATGATACTAACAAGATTAATAACAAACCCTAACCTGTCACTAAGCATCAAAGATTAAAGCTTTAACCCTAACATGATACTAACATGATATTAAGAAAGAAATAGGAAGCATCATAATATTAGAAATATTAGTTAACCCTAAACATGATACTAGGAAGCAATAAAACATCCTAACATGATACTAGGAATTAAAATAATCAAAGCATGCTTTCTATATCAAAAGAATAACAATTAAATTACTTACTTGGATGCCTCGTATCTCTTTCTAATAACAAAATACACACGTTAGTAACTTCAAGGAAAATAATAAAAATGAAACGATTAAATCAAATAATTCAAATAGGGATTTGGAACCAAACCCTCAGAAATATTAAACCTTTCACGTCTAGGGCAAAGGCAACTTCGAACTTGGCTAGGTGTGTCTAGATCTAATGTATGAGGAATTTTGTAAGAGGGAAGGTTTAGAAAGAGAAGAGAGAGAAAACTTCTAGCTTTAGAGTGAGATGGAGATTGATGGTCAATTGTAGATTGTAGATGATTAAAAATGGGGAGATACAACCCCTATTTATAGCAAAAATAGCACGGGATCAAAGAAAATCATATTCGGAATAAAATACCTTCTGTCGCAAGCGATAGAAGTCATCGCCAAATGACGAAGGCCAGCGCCAGGCGACGAAGGCCAGCGCCTGGCGACGACTTTGTCGTCTCGTGCTGGTTTAAAAATCAACGCGCTTTTCCATGCGTAATTACCTTTAACACCGGTTGCAGGTAATTAAGCGTCCAAACAGTTTTTAAAATCAGATTTAATATTTTATTCTAAATAAAACCTCTTTTAAAAAAATATAATTATCAATTCTAATTTAATTAAAACTAAAGAGAACCTTCTAAATATTCCTAGAAGACTAAAATCAATCCTAATCACTTTAGGAATAATAATTAATAGGCCCTCCTCTAGATCATTGGGCCACTTTGAAAATCATTGGGCCTAATTTAATTTAATCCATAACTTCCTCATAATTCATCGGAATTGGGCTTATAATATATCATTGAAAAGCTTCTTTGAAGCCCAATCCAACTACACTATTATTGGACCTTCATCATGGACCAAGCTAAATTAGACTAGCTAAAATAGAGTAAGAAAAAAAATACTTTTGAAAACAGAAAGAGAAATATTTTAATAAAAACATCCTCATCACTAGACTTTCCACACTTTCACCTTGTTCGATAATCAAATGACGTGAAAGGTATTCATCACTGGGTTTGGTTTTGGGGAGACATATTTGGGTGTCTACAACTACAAACAGCGGTCTTCAGCGGTGTCCCGAAGTATAGAGGAGATTGTCTATAGCGGCGAGGTACTGCCACAACACTGGATATGACGAGGTACAGTCACTTTCGACGATGTTCACAATGCACTATGGAGGTCGTCGCAAATAAAAACGGTTACTCCAGAGATATGTACTCGATGGTGCAAGATACGCGTTTCTTAACTCTTTTAACCATTTAAATAACGCTAGTTTGCAGTTATCGGCGTTACAAGAATGATTTAGGATCGCAGAATTTTCTGAATTATTCTCTGTCCCTATCGCTACTTTGACTTTTGATTTCGAAACATATGTTTCTCCAAACTCAGTTAAAGTGGGGGCTTCTGTAGACAACTGATTGTGTCTGCCCAAAAACCAAACTCGGTGATGAATATCTTTCACGTCATTGATTATCGAACAAGGTGAAATGTAAAAAGTCTTGTGATGCGGTCATTTTAATAAAAATATTTCTTTTTTGTTTTCGAAAATATTTCTTTTTGTACTCTATTTATGGAAAATGTCCAGTCTAGTTTTGTTTGGTCCATGATAAGGGTCTAATAATTGTGTAGTTTGATGAGGATTGAAAAGAGCTTTCCAACGATATATTATAAGCCCAATTCCGATGAAGAATGAGGAAATTGTGACCAAAATACTAAATTGAGCCTGAAATGAGTTTTATATACGGCCCAATGATCAAGTGGAGGGTCCATTAATTATCATTCCTAAAATCATTAGGATAAACTTTAATCTACTAGAATACTCTAGAAGGTTCTTCTAAATTCTAGTGGAATTAGGATTAATAATTATATTTTTTAGAAAATAAAGAGTTTTATTTGGAATAAAACAAGTGTTTTAAAAGATTTAATCTGGTTTTAATTATGATAAATACGGAGTCTAATTACTTAATTACATTCGGAAAAGGACTTTGTGCAGCATTTTTATCTTTTCAGCATCATCGCCAAACGACAGCTTCATCGCGCCGCGATGGAAGTGGTTTTACTCCGAATCAAATTCAATCTTTTCTGATCACTTCGGGACTATTTTCTTTATAAATAGGGTCGATATTCCCCGTTTTAATCATGACAATCATCAAATTCTATTCTTTTTTCTCTATTTGAGCTAGAAGCTTATTCTTCCTTTCTCTCTCTTACTATTTAAGCCTAGCCTTTTTACAAACACAATAACGCATTCACAAGTTCTAGACACACCTAGCCAAGTTAGAATTTTCCTTCGCCCTAGATGTGAAAGGTTGATAATTTCTCAGGGTTTGGTCCCAAATCTCTATTTCAATTATTTAAATTAATTGTTTGACTTAATATTTTTATTGAAGTTACTAATCGGTGTATTGCTTTGATAGAAAGAGATATGAGGCAACAAAGTACGTTGTTTTATTGTTCTATATCTTTAGAAAGCATGTTTAGATTATATTAATTCCTAGTATCATGTTAGGATGTTATTTATTGCTTTCTAGTATCATGTTTAGGTTGCTTCCTATTTCTCCTATCAAGTTAGTATCATGTTAGGGTTAAAGCTTTGATTTTTATTGTTTAGTGACATTCTAGGATTTGTTATTAATCTTGTTAGTATCATGCCTGGGATCTTGCTAATAATATTATGCTTTGATGAGATTATGATGATGATGATTTTTTGTGTCAATATTATTATGTTGCTTGATATTATTAGTGTTATTGCTTGATCACGCCCTCTCTTGTAGGATTAAAAGGAATTAGTACTTGAAATCACACTTAATAAGATAATTAATAATTTTATTTAGGTTAATGTGATTTTAATTCAAGTGATCGCCGATAATAGTTTTGTTTGTGCATTAATGTTCAGCAAACCTAGATTAAACATGCTTAGGATTAATATATTGATTGTATGTTAGTTAGAAAGCGCACATGAATATGAGAAGAATAAATAGAGGCCTATATTTAGGTGAGGTTCAATCTTTTTTAGGTTGGAATGTACCTTTATCCCCGAATATCCAGTTATGGTTCCAAACTACTATGGAGTTAGTGATCTCATGGATCGGGAAGGGGTGTAACCTTCACCCTATGAACGGTTTACAAGTTCCTAAAACTTGTTGGAGACTCTTTTGCTCTAACTTCCTTCCCTTTGGAGGCCACCACACTTAAGTGTATTATCATAGTGGGGCGTAAAGTGTGGGATGCTTGAAATATTCCCTACACCTTCATTTACCAAATGCTTGAAAGGACTAACAAGGAATGAGTATTATTGTTTTAATTTCTTGATAGCTATTCCTGTTTTTCCAAATTCCTATTCACCCGGATGACCAAGAGAAAACGACTTTTACTTGCCCGTATGGAACCTTTGCTTATAGGAGAATGCCATTTAGGCTTTGCAACACCTCCGCCACTTTCCAACACTGTATGATTAGCATATTTGGTGATATGTTGGAAGACGAAATGGAAGTGTGCATGGATGATTTTTCTATGGGTGGTGTTTCATTTAAAGCTTACCTTGAGAATCTTGAAAAGTGTTTGGCTCGATGTAAGAAAGTGAATTTAGTTTTGAATTTAGAGAAATGTCACTTTATGGTTATGGAAGGCATTGTCCTTGGTCACAAGATCTCCCACAAAGGTATAAAGGTGGACTAAGCGAAGATTAAAGTTATTGAAAAGCTACCACCTCCGGTTAACGTGAAACGTGTGAGATCTTTCTTGGGACATGTCGGGTTCTATAGGAGATTTATCAAGGATTTCTCTTTAATTGCTAATCCTCTCAATGATCTTCTTGAAAAGGATGTTGAGTTTGTATTTGATGATAGATGCTTTGAAGCTTTCAACAAGTTGAAGAAAGCTTTGACTTCTACCCCCATTGTCCAAGCCCCGAGATGGGATTTACCTTTCGAGTTGATATGCGATGCTAGAAACACAACCATTGGAGGTGTGTTCGGTCAAAGGGTGGATAAGAAGCTCTATGTCATCTACTACATGTCAAAAACCCTTAATGGTGCTCAACGGAATTACACAACAACGGAAAAGGAATTTTTGGAATTGTCCATGCTTTTGAGAAGTTCGTTGTCAATGCTACCGCCAAAAACCGAAAAGCAAATTCGGGGATTCATTGGCCGGTTGCAATACATAAGTAGGTTCATATCTAAATTGACAACAATATGTGAACCAATATTCAAGAAGCTTAAGAAGAATGTAACAGTAATATGGGACGATGAGTGTCAAAAAGCCTTTGAGAAGATCAAAGCCTATCTTGCTAATCCTCCCGTATTAGCACCAGCACTCCCAGGAATCCCTCTTAGGTTGTACTTAACAGTCACTGAAGAGACAATAGGGGCTATGCTCGCACAAGAAGTAGAAGGAAAGGAGAACGCCATCTACTATCTAAGTAAAAAGATGCTCGAGTATGAAATACGCTATACACCACTTGAGAAATTGTGCCTCGCATTAGTGTGGGCCACAACCAAGTTAAGACATTACATGCTCGTTCATACGGTCTTTGTAGTATCTCGAATGGATCCACTCAAGTATCTTTTCGAGAAATCTACACTAAATGAGCGAATATCAAGATGGATAATCAACTTAGCCCAATTCGATGTAAGATTCATGCCCCAAAAGGCTATTAAAGGATCCGTGGTTTCAGATTTCTTAGCAGATTTCCCAATATAAGATTCCATGCCTATACACGAGAATGATTTTCCAGACGAAGACTTGATGGTCACAAAACATGATACTTGGACTCTCTACTTCGATGGAGCCTCAAACTAAAAGGGATGTGGTGTAGGAGTACTATTGGTATCACCTAAAGAAGAACACGTTCCAATCTCCAAAAAGCTAGATTACGACGTTACCAACAATGCTGCAAAATATGAAGCATGCGTGGTAGGCCTCGAAACAGCATTAGCGTTGGGAGTAAAAAGACTTCGAATTTTTGGGTATTCTTCGTTGATCATCAATGAAATTTCCAAGAGATGGAAAGTTAGGAGTGAAAGCTTGGCCCCTTACCAAACCTACCTGGAAACTCTCATAAATCAACTAGAAAAGGTAGAATACACATATCTACCTAGAGAGGAAAATCAATTTGCTGATGCCTTGGCAAGACTAGCCTCAATGGTTAGGATTCCTACGGAAATTGAGAAAATGCCTTAAACAATAGAAAAAAGGCATAAACCAGCTTATATCCAAGCAATAGAGGATGATGGAGTAACCCAAGAAGAAGAAGAGGAGGAAGAACCTTGGTATACAGACATCCTCAACCATGTCACAAAGGGAGAATATCCACCCCATGCTGACAAAAGAGCAAAACAAGCCTTGAGACTTTTGGCTTCCCAATATGTGCTTATAAACGACAAGTTACACAAAAGAGTACCTAAAGGTCGAGCACTTCTATGTGTAGGCAAAAAGGAAGCCCAAAGGACTCTGAGAATAGTCCACGAAGGGGTATGTGGAACACATGTAAATGGCAAAATGCTAGTCAAAAGATAATGCGTGAAGGGTATTATTGGACTACCATGAATAGAGACTGTCATCAATATGTCAAAAGATGCCCTAAATGCCAAATATATGCTAACTTGCAACATGTTCCTCTGTCTCTCCTCTACACCTATACATCACCATGGGTATTCTTAACATAGGGACTAGATATCATAGGAAGTACTCCTCCAGGAACAGGAGGCCATAAATACATATTAGTAGCAATTGATTACTTCACTAAATAGGTTGAAGCAAAATCATATGCAAAACTCACTGCAAAGCATGTAGCATTCTTTATCAAAAGAAGCATTATTTGTTGATATGGAGTCCCACATGAAATGATAAGTGACAATAGAATTCACTTTCAAGTAGAATGTGAAGAATTGCTACAAAAGTGTGGCATTCAACACCATCACTCTTCTCCATACAGACCTCAGGCAAATGGTGCAGTTGAGGTAGCTAATAAAATTTAGAGACGATCATCGAGAAGATGACAGAAAATTACAAAGATTGGCCTGACAAACTCCACTTTGCTCTTTGGGGTTATCGCACGTCAATTCGCTCGTCAACAGGAAATACGCCATTTTCTTTAGTCTATGGAATGGATGCCGTACAACCTGTAGAACTAGAAATACCTTCCTTATGCATTGCGTTGGAAAGTAAACTCGATGAAGTTGATTGGACTAGCGCAAGATATGAGGAGCTAATTCTACTCGATGAAAAACGACTAGAAGCTCTACATCATACGCAATGCTATAAAACTCGTATGGCTAGACACTTCAACAAGAAATTCAAGACAAGAAACATCAAAGTAGGAGATTTGGTGTTAAAAGCATTAAGGAAAACTGCGTTGGATCCAAGAGGAAAATTTAGGCCCAATTGGTCTAGACCATATATTGTCAAAACCATCCTATCAGGAGGTGCTGCAAAACTAACTGATATGGATGGCAATGAATTCTCAAACATGACAAATCTTGAACAACTTAAGAAGTACTACCCATAATTACTTGAGTAGGATAACTCAAGAGAGCTACGTTTAGCCTGATTCCTTAGGAAAGGATACGTAGGCAACCCTTATAGGGTGTGGCCACATTAATTTTTACAAATCTCGGATCCCAGCATCGACATATCAACTCAGAGTAATTGGCGCGAAAATTTTCAAACGCATCCCAGAAAAGTTGTTGCCTGACGACAGACATCAGCGTCGGCCGACAGCAGCGGCATTTGGCGACAAGGACAGCTCCAGGCGACGAACATTAGCATCTGGCGACAAAACTAAATTGGGACGCCAATTTTTCCGCATTAAACTGGGAAAATTTTAGTGTATTCCGGAAATTTTCGACTTCCGTACTCAAATATTTTTCAGAAAAATAATTAAGTGTTTTCATTGCTTTAATGGAAATTATAATGTACATGTTGATTTTATTTAGAAAGCTGAAAATAGCATTAATAAAATAAAGTAAAATTACATTATTGATGGAATTTAAATGAAATTTTAAAAAATAAATTAACTTAAAAATTAAAATTGTCTAATAAATTGAAAGTAAAGCAATGCTCTAATCTTTCTTCTCTTTCTTTGCTCTCTTCCAGTTTTTGTCCGCTTCTTCTTCTTCATCCATTACTTTTGCTAGCAAGCATCCTTTAGAGGATCTGCATTCAATTTTGGTGTCAATAGTTTCTCCTTTAGCCATTACACCATGTTTCTTTTCTACCCACACTTTCTTTTTAGAGTCAGCTTTTCTTTTCTCCTTGCTCTTAGTAGTATGTTTCTTCTTAGGCATAACAGGAGTCTTGAATTTAACCTTTTCACCAAGGCGTTCCTTAACAGGAGCTTTCTTATTTCCAAGACGATGCTTCACATTGGTCTTACTTTGAACTTTGTTTTGGTCCTTTTTAGATCTACCAAGTATCCATTGCTTCACATATTTAGACAAATAAGGAGGAACCTTTTGGGTAACAACTTCCCATAAAGGCCTAGGACTCCAATAATTATCAAACCTCTCCATGTCTTGTGAAATAGGAAATTCATAAGGGCGACGAAGATCACCAGAAGGAATAGTTTGAGCAAGGCCATACTGTCTTTTTACCCTGTACGGGTAATAAAAGGTTAACTTTGATAAGCTAGGAAGACGGCAAGAGGGTTGCTTGTTGACACCAACCATCTTCTCAATTTTCCACCAAGGAATGACCCACTTTATCGCAAAATCACAAGAGGCAAATATTTTGCTCCACTCCTGGCAGCCCATCTTTATGGAAAAGCGTTTCTTTCACCTTACAAAGCAGTTTGGCGTATACTTGTCAATGTTAATAGGAGGACTAATTAATTCTAGCCTCTCCATTAGCCACATCTGCAAAAATTTAATGCAAATAGTTAGTATTACTATGCAAAAATATATATTTTTTATTTCTGTAATTAAAAATATTGTTTTTCTACCTGTAATAAAATTGGAGAACCTTAAATAGGTGCTTTTGGATTTTTCTTTAATTCATCTAAACTAAGCATACTTTCTCTAACGATTAAAGGCATTGGATTCCTCCCTGATTCAATTTGTTCCATGACAGATACTAAAATTGCTTGTCCCTCACGAATATTACCACTAGTGAGGAGATATTGGCTAAACATACAAAAGAGGAAAGCTCTCCTCCTATAAACATGAAAAGACTCGGAATATGGTCTATCGAAATAATGGCGTGCAAATTCTTTTAGATTAACTACATTTCCTTCTACGATAGTTGTTAGATCCCTGTCTTTAAGATTAAGAAATGCTCAAAGTCTTTATAATAATATTCACTCACATTAGGAATTACCGCAAGATCTAAAGAGGGGAAGCCTAGAATGGCACCAAATTCTTCTAGTAAAGGACTAATTTCATCATAGCCTAGTCTAAAGCAATGGGTGTCTAGATCCCAATATTCTAAGGCGGTATGAATAAAATCTATATCTATGTCTACCCCCTTAATACCATAAATACCTCCCAAGTGAAAAAATTCAAGTTCTTTTCTCTCTTTAGCAGCCAAAGACCGGCACCACTCACGAGTAAATCACTAAAACTCTTAGACATGATCGCTTGATGAGAATTAAAACTATAACTTTTTGATCTGTTCGAAATAAACAAAATCGGCAGATTGGGGGCTATTTATGCACAAAACTAGTACAATTCAAATCCCGAAAGGATCCGGAGAAAAAGAGATTAACGCCAGGCGACAGGTGCAACGCCTAGCCACAATGCCTATCGCTTGGCGATAAAGGTCAGCGCCTGACGATAGAAAGCCGACACGACGCTAGCTTGATGCGCTAAGCAAATCGTGTTTTTTCCGACTATGAATTGATTTTGTACGTTGACTTTATGGTTTTTTTACCTCTTGTCTCAAAACCTTATCCAACATTATCTCAAACACTCTTTTCAATTAAATTGAGCTTAATTAAATTTAGGCTTATTTTAGTCAAAGCTCATTTTTTTTTTCATTTTTTCTTTGGGGGAGAAAGTCCAATACCCTTAATTAATAATAAAAATGACAGAAATTTTTGCGCAAAATCGTCAAAATTAGTCACAATTTTTCACACACTCACATGCACATAAAATAGAAAAATAAAATAAGCATAAATAGATAAAAGTTTGAATGTACAGCGTGTCTAACATAGAGTCATATAATACAAACTAGCAATGTCCTACAAAGTCAAATAAAAATAAATACAGGTATAGCTAGGTGCCGGAGGACGCAAATGGGGAGGAACTCCCAAAGCGTCAAAGAACAATGTAGATTGTGGAGTATGCTCCTCACTACCTCCAGGATCACCCTGACGCTGAATCGCTAACGACTGAGGCTGCTGTGGCTGTTGCGACGACGAGCCAACCTCGTACGTCCTACCACCTCCTAAAGGAGCCGATGTCACATCTCCTTGGCTTGTCGGCCTAACATGTACACCCTCAGACGAAGAGCCCGAACCCTCCGATCTCTCTGTATGAGCCGTCTCCGACCGGCCACCCTCGCCCCTAGAAGAGGTACGACGATATCTCGAGCCAGACCCGGATCTCTCTCTACTAGCTTCGGATCTCGTCCGAGTATGTGGCGGAGGAATAGGCTACCTGCAAAAATAAATCAAGTCAGATGCAAAAATAAACAAATATAACATGTGATAAAGATAAGAGAAATACCACTATAGCAATGTCGTCACGACTACTAGGAGGCTCGGTCCTTCAATCTCACCAGCTGGTAGCGAAAGACGTCCATACCCCTCGCCATCTTCGTTACCACCTTGCGAGTAAACTATCAAGAGACAAAGTCAGTAACAATCAAAGATATATAAGTACACAATGAACAAATTACTCACCCAAGTCTGATGCCGAGGTATAGACTTCTCGATGAAACGATGTTCTGGAGGAGCTAGTGGAATCATCTCCTCAACCGGGCCATACATCCCCTGATAGGTAATGGATACTGGTGGAGGAACGAACTCTGGACGCGTATCCTGGCAAAACAAATCCAAATTATTAGTATCTACTTGGGGGTTATCTAAAGGACAAACAGATGAAACGAGGAATACCCCTCCTCCCTCTAGCAAAACAGGTGGTGGAGCCAGAAGCGACAACAACATCTCCCCATAACACTTCTCCACTCGGGCGTGAGTCCGCCACGGGGTACCCGCTCGCGACCTACTCGCCAAAGTCAGCAATCTAGTCTGGTCAAACATGTGCCAAGGAGGGTGAGCAGGAACGACAAAAGCCTCTAAGGAGTGCTGAATAGCCACTCTCTCACCTAAGTACACTACAACATCGTACGTCTCATGAAAATAACGATGCTGAGCAGTGTATTGCGCAGCGAGCGCAGGAATCTCCAGATCGGCACATGGCCGAAACTCTACAGCAGGCTCCTACAAAACGCATATTCAGTAGATGAAATCCTACTAAAAGGTACTGAAAGACAAGTATTCAAGGAACATACCGAGAGTATCAACTCTCGAACATGAGCGGTAGTATCCTGGTCATTGAGACGGCCTCCCCAACAGGCAGCAACGGGAAGCTCGCCATGCGTAGGTCTCGCCGGCGCAAGAGACGGAAAGTACTCGTAGAACCAGATCTACGGGGATAAAGAAGTGTCAATAAATGCTAACGCAAATCTAGAGATAACTTTAAATAAAACAAAGTATACCTCTACGAGTCTCCAAAATCTGGAGAGTGCGATATATACCTCTACGAGTCTCCAAAATCTGGAGAGTGCGATATCTAACGCAATCCGACTAGGAAGTCTGCGTAGGCCAAGCTGGCCCAATCATACGACCCGACCATGTAAAGGTCGCGAAGAGCAGGCAAGTAGTAGAGTAAAACTCGACTACCTCTGTCAGGAGAAAAGGTCCCTGACAGCAAGATAAGAGCAAAGATGCGCACTCGCTGCTCTGGGGTGGTTGCACCATCATGAAAAGCCGCCACGAGCGTGGACCGACAGATACATCAAGAGCTGAGACGCGTCGGATCAGCCTCACTACGAGCCCGAATAGTGATAGGGCCCAGCAGCTCCAATACTACTGGAGAAAATATTGTGATCTCGCTATCAAATGGAAGCGCGACTGAATGAAACTCCAACCCTGTAATGAGACTGAAGTCGGCAGGGGTAACAGTCATCTCACCCAGATGAGTGACATTTATGGCACTCATTTGATCTCTTTTTGGATGAATTTAATTTAATTTTATTACTCTCTCTTTAGTTTTCCTTAGTTTTATTCTTAATTTCTTCATTTTATGCTTTTCATGGTTAGTTTCTCTATTTTGTGCATTTTCTAGTTTACTTGTTATTTTTTCCCTTTTATTTGCTTTTTCTCCTTTGTTTGTAGGTTGTGATTGATTGTCCAAGAATTCCCAAGCTTCCTCTCCATGATCTTTCATTGTTTTCATGCCTAAAGCTTGTGCAAGAAGTTTCAAGTCAAAGGGGGATCCAAGGAGCATGCTTCAAGGCCTTGCATATGCTCTTTCCATGCCTATATCCTTCAAGAATTTCAAGAAAGTTACTGCCTACCTTGTCCTCCATCACCATCATCTAGGATGTGTGCACCACATGAGCTAGGACGAAGAAGAAGAAAGGAGGCTGCAGTTTTGTGCGGGCGCACGCGGGGAGTGTGCGGCCGCACATATGTCATGTGCGGCCGCACATGGAGTGTGTGCGGGCGCACATGGAGTGTGTGCGGGCGCACCTTTCCGGGTGTGTCCCGTGCGCACTTCTCTCTCTCCTCCGAGCGCCCGCACCTGCGTGGGTCTATTCTTGGGCGTCAAAACCGACCTTCTCCTTTGTATATATAGTTATTTCCTTTTATTTTTGTGGTAAGAAGTTTCATAATAGAATTAGATCATATTCTTAGCTTAGTTGAGAGCTTCTCTCTCTAGATTTAAGGGTTAGTTTTAGGAGTAGATTTTAGAGAGAGAAAGTGAAGAATTTCAATGGTGATTGAGAGATTGAAGATCCAATGGTGACAATTTCAAAGGCGACTTTGGGGTTTAAAGGGCTTGTTGTAGCTAAAAACAACCGTGATTCCTACGACAGTGAGTCTTAGTGTATATTCTTATCTTGAGTCTTTCTTTTTCATTTTCAATAAATTTTTCATCCTTGATCTTCCTTGCTTTGTTTTGCTCGAGGACGAGCAAAAGTTTAGCTTAGGGGAATTTGATGAGTGACATTTATGGCACTCATTTAATCTCTTTTTGGATGAATTTCATTTAATTTTATTACTCTTCTCTTTAGTTTTCCTTAGTTTTATTCTTAATTTCTTCATTTTATGCTTTTCATGGTTAGTTTCTCTATTTTGTGTATTTTCTAGTTTACTTGTTATTTTTTCCCTTTTATTTGCTTTTTCTCCTTTGTTTGTAGGTTGTGATTGATTGTCCAAGAATTCCCAAGCTTCCTCTCCATGATCTTTCATTGTTTTCATGCCTAAAGCTTGTGCAAGAAGTTTCAAGTCAAAGGGGGATCCAAGAAGCATGCTTCAAGGCCTTAATATGCTCTTTCCATGGCCTATATCCTTCAAGAATTTCAAGAAAGTTATTGCCTACCTTGTCCTCCATCACCATCATCTAGGATGTGTGTACCACATGAGCTAGGACGAAGAAGAAGAAAGGAGGCTGCAGTTTTGTGCGGGCGCACGCGGGGAGTGTGCGGCCGCACATATGTCGTGTGCGGCCGCACATGGAGTGTGTGCGGGCGCACCTTTCTGGGTGTGTCCCGTGCGCACTTCTCTCTCTCCTCCGAGCGCCCGCACCTGCGTGGGTCTATTCTTGGGCGTCAAAACCGACCTTCTCCTTTGTATATATAGTTATTTCCTTCTATTTTTGTGGTAAGAAGTTTCATAATAGAATTAGATCATATTCTTAGCTTAGTTGAGAGCTTCTCTCTCTAGATTTAAGGTTTAGTTTTAAGAGTAGATTTTAGAGAGAGAAAGTGAAGAATTTCAATGGTGATTGAGAGATTGAAGATCCAATGGTGACAATTGTACTGGAGATCTACTCTATTATCAATGAGCATTTCTAAACTCTGTCTCATTTATTGTTTTGTTTAGTATTCATGTTTAGATTGTTGATTTTGATTGGATTTTGATGATTGATGTTTGATTAGAGTAATTGTTCTTCTTTGATTGTTGATTCTTGATTGTTGATTGTTGATTACTTTAGTTGTTTGTTGAATTGATGATGTTTCTAGAGTAGTTGTTTGGTTAGGGATTTGGTGAAGCTTGTATTATGTAATGGATTGATGTAGATTGGGGATTTTGATGGAGTTGATGATGTGATTAAATTGGTTAATTGATTATGTGCATGTGTGTGTTTGATTGTGGCTTGATCACCCTAGTTATTCACACTAGATTGCATTGTAAGTTCACATTGATACGGACCATTGATTTGTGGCTTGCATTTACACGATTGAGGTGTCTTGTGATGTTTCCTAGCTAGAGTTTATCGTAGTTGACGCTAGTTAGACCTCTAGGAGAATAGCTTGATATGCTCTTTTGGTTGCATAATTGATCTTCCCTCACATTGCTTGACTTAGTCAACTTCCTAAACCAATTTGCATTGTTCGTTGCTATTATAAGTGAATCCTAATCCCTAGCATTTTATTTGTTTGGTTTCTTTGTCTCAGTAGTTGTTAGTGTCCTCTTTTACCCTTTGTCTTCGGCCTAGATTAGGCACATAATTGGAAGCACTTAGACATTACCGTTCCTTTGGGTTCGACCCTTGACTTACCTCTATACTTGTATTTAGGTTTGTTAAGTGTTTATAAATTTTGTTTGGCTTAGGAGGATTAGTCCAACGACCTAATTTTCCCACGTCACACCCTAAGGGAAATGGAAGGTGTTGGTGGTGTCCCAAAATAACTCCATTAAAGCTCAAACCACGTAACGGCTCGACCTGAAAGAATACAAAGCCCGAGTGGCTCGAAGTAAAGGAGTCAAGCCACAAGACTCCCACAGGTGACGCAAACCGTCATGGTCACGGAAGTAAGTATCGTACAAAGAACCGATAGCGTCATTGCCAGAACCATGACTACAAACTCTCCCACTGTGAATCCCACGCCAAACGCGCTCCGAGATATGGAACTCGGGCGCAAAGTACAGAGTGTGCTCGTCCCACTCTAGGAAATCCTTTAGAGAAGAAGTGGTTCCTACGCTAGCATCAACGGGATCGTCCTCCCGATGAGCCTCCCTAGAACGAGAATTGGAACCTCATCGTCTAGCCATGCTATGTTATGAAAAATAACAGAAAATTAAGGTTCTATAGTATCTAAGGTTCGCCTAGCCGCATGGTACTATGTTCGCCAAAAACAGAGAACGTAGTACTATAACAGAGCACAATTTCAATACATGCAGAAATAACATTTTTTTTAGCAATCAAACAATTTCTTGCAACATTATGACAAATATTGTGACAAATTTGATAAGAATGGCTAGCAAAAACACGAGAAACAAGTTACATTGTTCTCACGAACTCAAGGGATTCAACAATGGATATTTTTCTCATTTCTTCACCAAATTGAGTCAAGACAAGTCTCAAAATGCTCTAAAGATAATATATAAACATAATCAAGCAATTTCAAGGCATAAGACTCAACAAACAAACCGAATTAAGCACAATTGGGTTCGAATTTTTCGAAAACCCGCGTATGAATATGTTTAAATTCAGCAAAAATCGTGATAAGTTGGTGAAAAGTTACATGGATTGGGAAACTAGATGAAATAAGATTTGATTTGCAAGAAGTTTGAGCAAATTTGGTGGACAAACGAGAAAGAACGATCGAATTGAAGTCTTCGAGCGCAAACACGAACAGCAGCAACAGCCACGGCCAAATGAAGAAGAAGGGGTTTTATTTTGCAAAACCCGACATCATCGCCAGACGACGAGCTCGTCGCCAAGCGCTGACCTTTGTCGCCTAGCGACAGATAGTAGTAGTGTGCACTGGTGCGGCGACAGGACGCGTGGCCCCCATAAATGATTATGCGGACCTTATACAACAATTTCGGGTTCCCTGGTACGCCAGTTAGCCCTTAAAGCAACTTGACATAATTAAGTAGTCGGCTCAATTACAATTACAGTAAGTGATCGACCTGATAAATGATCGTCTCACTTAGCTTAAAGCGCCAAAACATTGGCTCATCGCAAAGCAGCAAAATGAGCCGACGTACTAGCACCACAGTAATTTCAGCAAATATCACATCAGCAAAGTTCAAGCGAGCTTTGAAGATCAACAAGCGTTGGTTTTCAATAATTTTCTTCAGAATATTATCGTAACAACTGAGGATGACTTCAAGCGGAGTTATCTTCGACGGCGTTCCTAGGATGTGGAAGGTTTTCAGACAACTAAAGATGGCTTCAAGCGGAGTTATCTTCAACTGCGTTCCCTAGGATGAGGAAGGTTGTCAGAAAACAGGAGGTGACTTCAAGCGAAGTTATCTTCGATCATGTCCCCTAGGATGTGGAAGATGGTCATAAAACAGCGGAAATTGAAGGCAGCTGCAAGCGTAGCTGTCTTCAAGCGACATCCCCTAGCTTGAGGAAGATCGTCAAACAAAATTGGTTACTCAAGAGACGTGTGCTCAACGGTGCAAGATACGCGTTTCTTAACTCTTTTATCTGTTTTAACTAACGTTAGTTTGCAGGTATCGGCGTTACAAGAATGATTTAGGATCGCAGAACGTTCTGAATCATTCTCCGTCCCTATCGCTACATTGACTTTTTATTTTCAAAACTTGTGTTTCTCCAAACTCAATCAAAGTGGGGGATTCTGTAGACATCCAAATGTGTCTCCCCAAAACTAAACCCAGTGATGAATACCTTTCACGTCATTTGATTATCGAACAAAGTGAAAGTGTAAAAAGTCTAGTGATAAGGATGTTTTTATTAAAATATTTCTCTTTTTGTTTTCAAAAATATTTCTTCACTTACACTATGTATAAAAATAGCCAGTCCAATTTAGTTTAGTCCATGGTAAGGGTCCAATAATAATAGAGTTGGATTGGGCTCGAAAAGAGCTTTCCAATGATATTTTATAAGCCCAAGCCCAATTCCGATGAATAATGAGGAAGTTATGGATTATATTAAATTGAGCTCGAAATGATTTTTATATGTGGCCCAATGATCTAGAGGAGGGCCTATTAATTATTATTCCTAAGGTTATTAATATTGATTTTAATCTTCTGGAATATCTAGAAGGTTCCTTTTAATTCTAATAGAATTAGGATTAATAATTATATTTTAAAGTGTTTTATTTGGAATAAAATAAGTGTTTTATGATAAACCTGATTTTAATTTGATAAACACGGAATTTGCTGCTTAATCATATTAAGAAGAGGATTCCGTACAAAAGCGCATTTTATCTTTTAATTAGCGCCAAACGACAAAGTATGTCGCCTGGCACTAACATCTGTCGCTTGGCGCTGGTCTTGTCGCCTGGCGCTGATGACTTGTCGCCTAGCAACAGATTCCAGTTTTATTTCGTATAGAACTTGAAGCATTTTCTGTCGTTTCCGAACTATTTTCTTATAAATAGGGGTCGTACCTCCTCCGTTTTCATTTATCAATTTACAATCATTATTCACAATCAATCATCTCTCTTCTTTCTCTCTAAAAAAGGTAGAAGCTTTCCTTCTCTCTCTATTCTTTTTCTAAACCTTCCCCTCTTACAAAATTCCTCTTACATTAGTTCTAGACACACCTAGCCATGTTCGAAGTTTCCTTCGCCCTAGATGTGAAAGGTTGTTAATTTCTGAGGGTTTGGTCCCAAATCCCTATTTCAATTATTTAAATTAATTGTTTAATTTATTATTTTCCTTGAAGTTACTAACGTGTGTATTTTGTTATTAGAAAGAGATACAAGGCATCAAAGTAAGTACTTTAGTGGCTTTGTTGATATAGAAATCATGCTTAGATTATTTTTTTAATTCCTAGTATCATGTTAGGATGTTTTATTGCTTTCTAGTATCATGTTTAGGGGAATAACTAATATTTCTAATATCATGCATGTTTTTATGATGCTTCCTATTTCTTTCCTAATATCATGTTAGTATCATATTAGAGCTAAAGATTTTATCTTTAATATTTAGTGACATGCTAGGGTTTATTATTAATCTTGTTAGTATCATTCCTAGGATCTTGCTATTATTATTAAGCTTTGATTATGATGATGATTTTTATGTTGCTTGACATATTTTTATTGTTATTGCTTGATCACGCCTTTTATGCATGTTTAAAGGGAATTTGTACTTGTAATCACGCTTAATAAGATAATTAATAATCTTATTTAGGCTAATATGATTATAATTCAAGTGACCGCCAATAATAGTTTTGTTTGTGCATTAATATTCTACCAACATAGATTAAACAGGTTTAGGGTTAACCTATTGAGTGCATGTTAGTCAGAAAGCGCACATGAATACGAGAAGAATAAAGTAGAGGCCTATTTAGGGCAAGTTCAATCTCTTTTAGGTTGGATTTGTACCTTCATCCCCAAACTTCCAGTCATGGTTCCAGACCTATTGGTGTTAACGATCTCCTGGATCGTTAAGGGGTGTAACCTTCACCCTGTGAACGGTTTACAAGTTCCTAAAACTTGTTGGCGACTTTTTTGCTCTAGGTTCCTTCCCTTTGGACGCCAGCATGCTTAAGTGTATGATCACAGCGGGGCTCAAGTGTGGGATGCTTGAAATAATCCCTATAATATTACTTCTACAACTAATCGGAGAACAAAGTGTTTGTTGCTCGCGATGGTGTCTTTTTGGAGAAGGGGCACCTTTCCAAAATGACTAGTGGGAGAAAAATCGAACTCGGTGAAGTTTGGAGGATGAGCAACAAAATCAAAATGATAGTCAAAGTGCTCAAACAGCATATGTTGACGCAGGTCAAAATGATCAAAATGTGCAACGTCAAACCGACAATGCAAAAGCTCAATCCATTACCCTACGTAGCTCTCAAAGACTGAGATCTCAACCTGATAGATATCTTGGTTTAGTATTAACCGAGAATCAGGACATCCTGATTATGGATGGAGATGAACCGGCAACCTATAAGCAAGCGATGCCAAGCACCGACTCTACTAAATGGCATGATGCCATGAGATCTGAAATGGATCCCATGTTTTAAAATCAAGTCTGGGACTTGAATGACTTACCCGAAGGTTACACACCTATCGGATGTAAGTGGATTTTCAAGTTGAAAACCGACAAAGATGGAAATGTTTTCATTTACAAAGCTAGATTGGTAGCAAAAGGTTACAGACAAGATCATTGTATTGATTATGATGAAACCTTTTCTCCAGTCGCAATGCTCAAATCCGTTCGGATCCTCCTAGCGATTGATGCATATTACAACTATGAAATATGGTACATAGATGTCAAAACCGCCTTCCTAAATGGTATTTTGGAAGAAACTGTGTATATGACACAGCCTGAAGGTTTTGTCGACCAAAACAATGCTGGGAATGTTTGTAACTTAATAAGTCCATTCATGGGCTAAAGCAAGCAAGCAGAAGTTGGAATCTACAATTCGATGAAACCATTAGTAAATTTGGTTTTATCAAGAATCCAGATGAATCTTGTGTTTACAAGAAGGTCAGTGGGAGTGACATCGCCTTCCTAGTCTTATATGTGTCATCGCATTGGAAACAACATTCCGTTCTTAGAATCTGTAAAGGCCTGGCTTGGAAAGTGTTTCTCAATGAAAGACTTGGGAGAGGCTCAGTACATACTAGGCATCAAAATCTATAGGGATAGATCAAAAAGGATGATTGGATTGAGCCAAAGTACTTTTATTGATAAGGTACTAGCTCGATTTCGCATGGAGGAGGCCAAGAGAGGTCACCTGCCTATGTCACATGGCATAACCCTAAGCAAGAAGCAGTGTCCACAGACACCTGATGAGCGGGTAAGGATGAATTAGATTCCATATGCTTCGCTTATTGGATCGATCATGTATGCCATGATATATACTAAGAAAAATGTATCGTATGCCTTGAGTGCTACGAGTCGTTATCAATCAGACCCAGGAGAGGCCTATTGGACTGCGGCTAAGAATATCCTAAAATACCTGAAAAGGAACAAGGATAAATTCCTGGTGTATGGTGGTTCAGAGGAATTAGTTATTGAAGGTTATATCGACGCGACCTTCCAAACAAACAGAGACGATTTCAAATCGCAATCTGGAAATGTGTTCTGTCTAAATAGAGGAGCGTTTAGTTGGAAGAGTGCCAAGCAGAGCACAACTGCAGATTTTACAACTAAAGCCGAATACTTGGCAGCTGCAGAAGCGGCTAAGGAGGCTGTTTGGATTCGTAAGTTCAATTATGAACTTGATGTTTTACTCTCAATCAACGGTCCAATAGCCCTCTTTTGTGACAACAATGGAGCTATTACTCAGGCCAGAGAGCCAAGGGAACATCAGAAAGTCAAACATGTCAAGCGGCGATTTCACATGATTCGAGAATGGAAATCAGAAGGTGAAATCAGAATTTACAAAGTTGAAACGGATGACAATGTAGCCGATCCACTTACTAAACCTTTGCCTCAAGTGAAGCACAACAAGCACGTTGAGGCAATGGGAATCAGGCACGTTAGAGACTGGCTTTGATTTCCCTGTTTAGTGTTTTAGTTAAATTTGAACATTTTAATGTAAGACACTAAGAAAAGCCATTCAAGTTTTGGAGTAATATAAATTTCATGCAATATTTTATCACTCCATATGCTATTTAATTGTGGTTTAGGATTAAATAATGAGTCCATTCGTTTTTAAGAATATTCAAAATAGGGTATCAAGACCAGTCTTGGTAAGGAAGCACCTATTAAGTGAACATTAAATATCATAATCGAGAATTATCCCTAATCAAGGTCATTTAAATGATGGACGATTAATGACCATTTGAGATTAGTGTGTAGTTTGATTTATAACACCGTTTCTTGTGCTACAAGGGCATGATCATCATAAATCATTTGCACAGGTATTTGTTTATAACTATACTGGATCGACCTATGAGAATACTTTAAGAGATTAAAAATCGTCATAAGTATACTTCTCATTATGGCTATCGGAACCTATTTCCTCGACCATGAGTATTGTGAGTAGGGATGTCAGTGGGGCGGGTCAAGTAGGAGACCCGCCCCATCCCCGCCCAAGTGAGGCGGGGATGGGTCTCGATTTGGCGGGTGGTGGGGCGGGGATGGGGATAAAAACCATACCCGCCATGGGTGATGGGGCGGGGGTGGATTTTAAGTTGTACCCGCCCCATCCCCGCCCCGCCCCACCCGCCCCACTTCATACCCGCCCCATCCCCACCTCATACCCACATCTATATATCTTTTAAAGCAAAATTACATACTTTTATACTACTTATAAAATAATTACGTGAAATACAATATTAATTATAAATACTTTGTATGACACTTATATTATAACACAAAAATGTGTGTAGAATGTTTTATTTTATAATTCGTATTAATTATGTAAGATTGTTTATTTGAGATACGGAGATTAGGTGGATCTTGGGTGGGGATTAGGTGGGTCTTTGGTGGGGATAAGGTGGGGATGGATATCCAAGTGGGGGGTGGGGCGGGGATGGTTTTGGAGTTATACCCGGTGGGGCGGGGATGGGGATGAAAATTGGACCCGCCGCGGGGATGGGGATGGGGATGGGGATGAAAATATTAGGTGGGGATGGGGATGGGAAAGCCAACATCCGCCCCGCCCCGCCCCATTGACATCCCTAATTGTGAGTTCTCTTGTTTGAGTACTAGTCCGCTTTGATGTTGTCAAACATCTGCCGTAATAGGGGGATTATAACGGCAACACTCGGGCGGCTAGGTCTTCTCAGTAAGAGAAGCTGCATTACAAGATGATGAGTGGCATTTATGCCACAATTTAGTGTTCTCTTTACGGGTTTTTCCCACCCATTTGTAGCTTGTTTGCCCCCTTTTCTCTCCTTTTTGTTCCTCTTTTCTTTGTTTGCCTTTCTCCTTGTTTTCTTTGTTTTTGTTTTGTAGGAATCAAGGCATTGGAAGAAGAGCAATTCACCCCAAACTTCCCTGTGTGCGGGCGCGCAGCACTGTGAGAACCCGCGCAGGATTGCTCCAAGAACAGAACACTAACAGAAGATTTGTGCGCCTTGTGCGCGCTTTGTGTGCGGGCGCGCGACCTTGATGTGTGCGGGCGCGCAGCCCTGGGAGAACCCGCACGGAACAGCATCAGAAGCAGGAGTCAAAACAGAGTGTTGCGTGCGCCTTGTGTGCGGGCGCACACTCCTTAAGCGCGGGCGCGCAGTGTTGCTGAGAGAAGGCGCGCATCCATGGGTTTCATTCTCCGTACCCACAGATCTGCGGGCGCGCAAGATCTGCGAAGGCGCACACACAACTTCTGCGCGGGCGCGCACCGCTGAGCTGCAGTCTTTTTATTTCGTATTTTTGTATCTTTTAAAGGACCTATATATATAGGTCGTAGGGAGTTTAGTGCATTATCTATCATTACGTAGAAACAATTTAACCCTAATCTAGTGAGAGAAACTTCATTAGTAGAGAGAGAAAGTGTGGATTTCCATTGATGAACTTGGATATTGAAGAAGGAGCTTGATTGAATCTTTGTAAATCTTCATCTTCAATTAATGAGCAATCTCTTACTCTCTTTCTTTACTTTTGTATTTAGTTTTATTTGCTTATTTTGATTTTTCCTTCATTGCTTATTGATCATGTTGATGCTTATTGATTTGATGATTGATATTGTTTTCAATATGATTTGTGAGTAGTCACCTAGCCAAGGGTGTGGGGATGGTGTAATTGTTAATTGATTCATGCTTGTGATGTTGGGGTTTTGTTAATGGTGATTAAAGTCTTTGTATGTTTGATATTCTTTAATCTTCTTGCAAGTGCACATTGTTAGTTGATTAAAGGTGAATCTTTGCTAACAAGAAACGGAAGTTGACTTAGTTAAGGTTCATTGTTATCGATAGTTCTTTGATTGCACCTTCTAATATATGGTTCTAGTGTGGAAACATGGAGGCTATGTTAGGAGAATTTGATTAACCCCGGAAGGCGGTTAGATTGAGTTTTAATTCGATATTCTTGCATGCTTAGTTTACCATTGCTTTGCTTCCGTGTTATTGCATGATCAATTGGCAACTACATCTACCTACTTCCCTTGGTGCTTAGTTATATTGATTTTTAATCATTCTTAATCTCTAGTTTAATTTCTTAGCTTTTCACACTTCTCGTTCCGAGGTAGCTTAAGTATTAAGTAGTGAATGTGGTGTTTATGCATGTCTCCTTGTGGTTCGACCCCTATACTTGCCTTATACTTGTATTAGGTTTGTTTAGGTGTATAAATTATATTTGATCTAGGGATAGACTTTTGACGACACGTTTATTTCCTTGTCAAATTGGCGCCGTTGCCGGGGAGACGGCTTCCATTGCTTTTTCATTACTTTATTTGAGACTATCTCATTCCTTGTTTGTTAGTATTTGTTACTTCTTGTTACTTGTCAGTGCTTACGTTCTCCTTAGCTTTGTTGTATGAACAGAGGACGAACTCGCTCAAGGTCTTTGATTCCCATTGATCCGGAGCTAGAAAGATCTTTGTCCTTACTTCGAAGAGAAGCGAGAGCGATGAGTAGAAATTCTCACACCCCAACGAAAGAAGGAGTAAGAGAATTGGAAGATACTCCACCATCTTCACCCTCAAGTGAAGACTTAGATAGCCCTAATTCGCCATCAAGTCCGGAAATCAACCCCTTTTCAATCTTTAAGTCCAAAATTGAAGAAGGTTCTAAAATGGGAGAGAATACACCTTTGAGTCGTTTTGGGGCTCCCGAAGCCTTTAGAGCCCAAAGTGGGATCCTAACCCCTACCACTCAAGCCAACAATTTCGAAATCAAGCCCAATTTGATTGCTTTAATAGAGAAGGAAACAATTCTCGGGTGGAAAATTTGAGAGTCCTCATGAGCATTTGAAAGAATTTGAGAAGTATTGTGACACGATCAAAGCCAACGGAGTGACTCAAGAGTATATCCGCCTCAAGATGTTTCCAATTTCTTTAATTGGGAGAGGTCTAGAATGGCTAGAGAAGGAGGTGCCCCCTAATTCTCTCACAACTTGGGACCAAGTGACTACGGCTTTCTTGAGGAGATTTTATAACCATAGGAAGACCGCCGAGGCTCGATCTTTAATTCAAGGTTTTCGCCAAAAGAGTGGTGAGACTCTAAGTGCGGCATGGGACCGGTACAAGGAGCTTCAACGTCAATGCCCACATCATGGGATACCCAAGTATCAACTCATCCACACTTTCTATGGAGGTCTCTCACCTCAAGGGAGAACAAGCCTAGATGCCGCCGCCGGCGGTCCAATCATGAACAAGGGAGAGGATGAAGTGGAATGCATCATAGAGGAGGCCGCAAAGCATTATGATGATTGGTACGAAGGAGAAAGGGAGGCCACTTCTAGCAAAGGTGTCTATGCATTGGAGCAAGCCAACGCAATCAACAACCTTTCTTCCCAAATCTCCAAGATGGCCAAGCAAATGGACGAAATGATGAAAGAAAGGTCCAACCCTCATGGTAATACCTCCCCTTCAACCAAGGGAGGCAATGGTATGGCCACTTCTTCCCCCTCTTCTTATAATAAAATGCCTCAAGGATGTATGTTTTGCTCAAATTGTGAAACCTATGATCATGATACCTCCCATTGTGTGTATGCTTGTGAAGTTCAACCCCCTCCCTATGAACATGATGATAATGTAGAAGATGTCAATGCTATGAATTTTGCTCCTAGAATGGAAAATGTAGGGAACTTGAGGCCAAACTCCAATCAAATGGGGAATTGGAATCAAGGTGGAAACCGTAGTTGGAACCAAAGTGGTGGTGGTTATGGTAACCAATACCATGGTGGGGGAGGCCCTTCCAATTTCATTGGAAGAGGCTACTCTAACCAAAGAGGGTATGGCTACCAAAACCAACAACCCAACTCCCGATACCATGACCATCAAAATCAAAATTTTGGTGATCAAGGTAACATGGGAAACAATCGACAAAGCAATGTTCCCAACCAAGGCACCGGAGGTAATAGGGGCCAAAATGTTTCTAACTATGCCCAAACCAATAGGCCTCCGGGTTTCCATCAAGCCCAACTTCCTCCACCTCAACAACCTCTTCAAATTGAGGCCCCTCCTAATGATCTCGTGATGGCTAAGCTAGATGCCATCATGAAAATGCATGAGGAGGAAAAGAAGAGAAATGAGGAGGATAAAAAGCGAGCCAATGCTCATATGAAAATGCTTGAAACCTAAATTGCCCAACTTGCTTCCAATTCCTCTTCTTCTTCTTCTTCCTCTATCCCTAGTCAAGGAGTCAACCCAAAACCTTTGTATGCCGTGACAACAAGGAGTGGAAAGGTAGTAGGGAGTGACCCCTTAGTTGAGGAGGAACCTCGAAATGAAGTAGAGTTGGAGAGGGGGGATGAGAGAACCAAGGAACCTTCTAATGTTGAGAGGAAGAAGGATGTTGAGGTGCAAAAGGAAAAAGAGACCACCCCCTTGCCCCTAAATCTCCAACCTAGAGAGGAGAGGCTACCTTTTCCCCAAAGATTTGTGAGAGCTAAGCTTGATGCTCAATTTGGGAAGTTTTTGGATGTGATCAAGAATTTGCATGTTTCCCTTCCTTTTGTAGATGCTATGAAACAAATGCCCCATTACTCTAAGTTTTTGAAAGATCTATTGAGTGGGAGAAGGGAGTGTGAAACGGTGAGCTTGACCGCCAATTGTAGTGCAATCCTTTCCAACAAACTTCCCGCCAAGTTGAAGGATCCGGGTAGTTTTTCCATCCCTTGTTCTATTAATGGCATTGAGTTTGACAAAGCTTTGTGTGATTTAGGAGCAAGTGTGAGCCTCATGCCCTACTGCGTCACCAAAATCTTAGTGTAGGAACCCTTTCCCCCACTAACATCACTCTCCAACTAGCGGATCGGTCCATTAAATTTCCCATGGGTAAGGTTGAGGACATCCCCCTTAGGGTAGGAAAGTTCACATTCCCCGTGGATTTTTATGTGCTAGAAATGGATGAGGATGAAAGGATTCCTATTATCTTGGGTAGGCCGTTTTTAGACACCTCTAGGGCCATCATTGATGTAAAGGAGGGCAAAATATCTTTGAAAATTGACAATGATTCAATTGAGTTTGATTTGAATAATGTCATGCAACAACCTTCCTCAAGTGGTGAATGCTTTAGAGTAGATGTTCTAGATACCATGCTTAGTGAATTCTCTCGTTCCCATTTGCATGCTTCTAACGATCCCCTAGAAAGTGTATTGTTGAATGATTCTAAGCTAGGTGTTCACAAGGACGACATTCAATTCTATGAGGATTTGCTAGAGGAAAGCAAGAGCGAGTGCATGGATGAGAGCATGGAGGAGGAGGCTTTTCACACCCATGACCTCTTTCAAGTTGAGGAAAGAGAGGAGAGCACCAATGGTAAGGGAGCACCAAAGGTAGACTTGAAACCTCTACCTTTGGGCTTGAGGTATGAATTTCTTGGTTCTAATGAGTCTTTCCCCGTAATTGTTAATTCCAACCTAACGGAGGAGCAAACCTCCCTCTTGATCAGTGTTTTGAAAAAACACAAGAAAGCTTTAGGCTATACCATTGATGACATCAAAGGTATAAGTCCTTCTTTATGCATGCACAAAATTGATCTAGAGGGAGATGCTAAACCCGTTAGGCAAAGGCAAAGGAAGCTTAACCCTTCCATGCAAGAGGTTGTGCGGAAGGAAGTGGCTAAGCTTCTTGATGCGAGAATTATATACCCAATTGCTCCTAGTGATTGGGTATCTCCCGTGCAAGTTGGGCCTAAGAAAGGGGGAATGACGGTAGTGAAAAATGATCATGATCAACTAGTCCCCACTAGGCTTGTAACCGGTTGGCGCATGTGCATTGACTATCGCCAACTCAACACAAGTACATGCAAAGACCATTTTCCATTACCGTTCATTGATCAAATGTTGGAGAGGCTTACAAAGCATTCCTTCTATTGTTTTCTTGATGGTTATTCGGGATTTTTCCAAATCCCGATTAACCCCAAGGATCAAGAGAAGACGACTTTCACTTGTCCCTACGGTACTTATGCGTATCGTAGGATGCCTTTTGGGCTTTGTAATGCTCCCGCAACATTCCAACGTTGTATGATGTCCATTTTTAGTGATATGATTGAGGATGAGATAGAGGTCTTTATGGATGACTTATCCGTTGGAGGGGCCACCTATGAAGATTGTCTATCTAATTTATCTCGTTGCTTAGAAAGATGTGAGAGGGCTAACCTCGTGTTAAATTGGGAAAAATGCCATTTTATGGTAGAAAGTGGGATTGTTCTTGGGCACAAAATTTCCCATGCCGGCATTGAGGTTGATAGAGCCAAGGTAGAGGTCATTGAGAAACTTCCTCCCCCCACCAACGTGAGGGAAGTGAGGTCTTTTCTTGGCCATGCCGGGTTCTATCGGCGTTTTATAAAAGACTTTTCTTTGATTGCAAAGCCTCTCACATCCCTATTGCAACAAGATAAAGTGTTTATATTTGATGATGCTTGTCAAGAATCTTTTTGTAGGTTGAAAGAGGCCCTTTGCACCGCCCCTATTGTCCAAGGTCCGGATTGGTCTCTTCCATTTGAGCTCATGTGCGATGCAAGCGACGAGGCTATTGGTTCGGTTCTTGGGCAACGGAAGGATGGGAAGCTTCATGTCATACATTATTTGTCCAAAACTCTCAATGATGCTCAACGAAATTACACAACCACCGAGAAGGAATTCTTAGCGGTTATTCACTCATTTGAGAAGTTTAGAACCTACCTCATTGGTTCTAGGACAATTGTGTACACCGACCATTCGGCTCTCAAATATTTGATAGGGAAGAAGGAAGCTAAACCAAGGTTGTTGAGATGGGTTTTAGTTCTGCAAGACTTTGATTATGAAATGAGAGACAAAAAGGGAGCCGAGAATGTGGTGGCGGATCACCTTTCAAGGTTGGGCGGTACAAGGTTCAAGGATGATGGTTTGCCAATAGAGGACGCTCTAAGGGATGATGTGCTATATGTTCTTGAGGTGAAGTCGGCTCCATGGTATGCGGATATTGTGAATTACTTGGCTTGTGGTGCCATACCTCCGGATTTCACTTCACAACAACGTCGAAAGCTCAAGCACGAGGCAAAGAGATATATTTGGGATGAACCGATTTTGTTGAAGAGAGGGGTTGATGGGTTGTTGAGGAGATGCGTCCCCGACGATGAGTTTCAAAGTGTTCTCCATATGTGCCATTCTTCTCCTTGTGGTGGGCATATGAGTGCTCAGAAAACCGCCTCAAAAGTTCTCCAATCAATGCTCTTTTGGCCTTCCTTATTCAAGGACTCTTGGATATTTGTCAAGACCTGCGATAGATGTCAAAGGGTGGGAAATATTTCGAGAAGGGATGAAATGCCACAAAACCCCATCCTTGAGCTTGAAGTTTTCGATGTGTGGGCGATAGATTTCATGGGCCCTTTTATCTCCTCAAATGGGAACAAATATATTTTGGTTGCCGTTGACTACGTGTCCAAATGGGCGGAGGCTGTAGCTTCTCCAACCAATGACTCAAACGTGGTGGTCAACCTCTTCAAGAAAGTGATTTTCCCAAGATTCGGTGTTCCGAGGGAGATTATTAGTGATGGGGGGTCACATTTCAAACACCACACCTTCGTGCGACTACTTGAGAAATATGGGGTATCTCACAAGCGGGGGCTTGCTTATCACCCCCAAACAAGTGGTCAAGCGGAGGTCACAAATAGGGAGCTCAAAGTGATCTTGGAGAAAACAGTTGCCAGAACGAGGAAGGATTGGTCCTCTAAGCTCATTGATTCTCTATGGGCTTATAAGACCGCTTTCAAGACGCCAATTGGGACCACCCCTTACAAGCTTGTATATGGGAAGAATTGTCATTTGCCCGTGGAGATGGAGCATCGTGCTCATTGGGCGATCAAGCAAATCAACTTTGATCTCCATAGTGCGGGGGAGCAAAGGCATTTAGAGTTGCACGAGCTAGAGGAATTGAGGTTGAATGCCTATGAGAATGCAAGTATGTATAAGGCAAGATCAAAAGCGTGGCACGACGCTCAAATCATCAAGAAAGATTTTGTCAAAGGGCAAAAGGTGCTCCTCTTCAATTCAAGGTTGAAACTCTTCCCGGGCAAGCTCCGATCAAGATGGAGTGGGCCGTAGATTGTTACGGAGGTGTTTCCATATGGTGCTTATGAAATTTTCCAAGATGGCCACTCCCCCTTCAAAGTCAACGGCCACCGCCTCAAGCCTTAATTTGAAGGATTCCCAAGTGATGAACCAATTTCAGTTACTCTAATTGATGTGCATCGTCAATTCCACCCTCCTTAATCATCTCGAAGAACGTCGAGCTAACGACGCTAACCAAAAGCGCTTCTGGGAGGCAACCCGAGTTTCTAACCCTCTTCTGCTTTCTTCTCTTCATGTTACTTTCATTTTTTAATTTACAACTTTGGATTATTGGGATTTGTGAGTTTTGATTATATTTAAGTCTTTGATAAACGGTGCATCTAGCATAATAAAGGACTATTTTTGCAGGCCGTTTGTTGTTATATTTGGAGCTAAGTTGAGGTTTGGAGACTTGGAAGTGACCGAGGAGCAATGCACAAGAGGATTTGATGAAGACCCTGCGCGCAGGCGCGCAGGCCTGGGAGAACCCGCGCACAGGGAAGCTCAAATTTCCAGATTCTGGCAGAAACTTATGCGCGACATCTGCGCGACATATGCGCGGGCGCGCAGATAAAGGCTGTGCGGGCGCGCAGGCCTGGGAGAATCCGCGCAGATTGAAGCACAAATTTCCAGATTCTGGCAGAAAGTTTTGCGCGATGTGTGTGCGCCATCTGCGCGGGCGCGCAGTACAATTGCGCGTGCGCGCAGTATAACTGCGCGGGCGCGCAGATTTGGGTTTATCGGGGCTTAAGTCCTTCTTTTCCCCGTTTATTTCATCACTTTCTCACCATCCCTCACGCATTCTCACTCTCTCTCCTCAAGAACTCAAGCCCTAATTTCCCAAATCCCCTCTAATCTCACTTAATTCCTCGAAATATTAACAAATCCCTTACATTCCCTCAATTTACTCACAAATTCATCACTTTCCCCTCTCAAAATCACCCATTTTTCACCAAATTCGTGGTTGCTCTTCGGTGGTCAAGGTGGTGGTGCATGAGGGCTCTTGAAGGTCTTCAAGCTCTTCACTTGTGGTATAATCCTAATCCTTGAGTACTTTGTGGTTTTGATTCATTAGATAAGATCATGTTTTAGGATTGTTAAGCAAAAATTGAGCTTGTATGGATTTTGTGTGATTTTGGGGTAGTTTTGCTTATAATTGTGGAATTTGTCATGAATTTCTTGGTGATTTGTGACTATTGTTGATGAAATTGTTGTTTTTATGCAATTTGCCTAGCAATTACTTGACTTGGATATTGAGAATTGTGTGAGTGATCACTAGCTTGATATTGAGCATTGAAAATTGTTAATGCATGTGGAATTGAAAATGTATGTTGTTGAGAGTTTTTGATGCTTGATATTGAATTTTGCTTAGTGATTGCCTCTTTAGTGATTGAGTATTGCAAATTTTGGCATTGAATATTGTTGGTGATAGTTGTTTTCCTCTTGTGTTATTTGTATCCTGGAAAGTTGTTGCTCCTAACCCCTTTTCAGATAACAAAATCAAAGGCTTCAATTGTTGTTGTTGTTGTGGGAAAGATTTGGTATTCTTGATTGTGGATCTCTCCTTGGTGTTCTCGGTATTTTTGGGTTGGTGAGTAAAGTTGGTGAAGATGAGCGGTAGGAGAAGGAGTAGAAAGGAGCCTAGAATGTCAGTTGATGAGCCCCAACCCTCCTCCCAAAATCAAAACCAAACACAATCCTCTCTTCCCACTTTAAAGTTTGTGAACCGACACCATGCACCCTTCCATCAAACACTCCTCAAACGCAAGCTTAACCCCACCCGACACTACTATCAACGCTCAATGCGTGACTTGGGGATAGATGAGGACCTTCGGTCCCTTCTTGACAACCTTGGGATGAGTGAGTTCATCAATCACCAATACCCAACCTTCAAGGAACCCACCTACGAGTTCCTCGCTTCCTTTGAGAAGGAACCCGTTGGAAACAACGAGTTCCAAATTTCCTTCCAACTTTTCAATGCCCGCTATGTCGTCTCTCTTCGGCATTTAAATGAACTCCTAGACTTTAACCCCGACGCCGACCTTCTTGCCCCATCCACCGAGCTCTTCCCTGAGTACGATGCTTTCCGTTGGTGGCGGACAATTACCGATTTGGATGAGTTTAGTACTCGGTACTCGGTAGCAAGCCAAATTATCCATCCAGTACTCCGCATCCTTCACCGCATCTTGGGGTTTGCGGTGTTTAGCAAGCAAGACTTGATTAAGCTCTCTCATGAAGAGCTTTTCACTCTTTGGGTCGCCACAAAGTAGGAGTTGAGTGGGCGGCTCAACATGGGATATTGGTTTGTGCTATGTTGCGAGGCAATCAAGAATGGGAACAAGACGGGAGAGATTTCCTTAGGAGGGATGATTTCAAGGATCGCCTCAAAGCTAGGGGGTGAGGTTCTTTTCCCTTTATGTACAAGGGTGGGAAGAGACAGAGACATATTCGTGGACATCTCCTACTTGCGGAAGTCGGTCTTCATCCAACCGACCGACGATGTGAACAACTTCCATGATTGGTGTGTTGAGAGGGAGCACCATTGCATACTTCCATTCCCGAGCCGCACTTCCTTGGAGAGGAACGCAAGGAATGTGTGGAAGGTTCCTAAGGACAATGGTGTCCTTCCTAACGCTCTTGGAGGTGAGCAAAATATGATCGTTCGCGAGCGGCATCAGCAGCAACAACATCAACAACAAGAAGAAGAACAACAAGAAGAACAACAACAACAATTCCAACAGCAACAACAATTTCAGCAACAACAGTTTCATCAACAACAACAACAACAACAAAAACAACAAGGGTTTCAACTTCAAGGTTTCCAGTATGGGGAGGGATCCCAAGGTTTGCGCGTCCCCTCCTCTAGCGAGGGAGGTATGGTCTCTTCCTCTTCTTCTTTTAACCTTGAGCAAGCGTTCCAAAACATGTCAATGCAGGTAAACCGGTTAACGGAGGCCGCCGATGGGTACTCGGTTTACAATGCCAACATTTATGATTGGCATGTAAACCAAGGACATTTTGACCCACCGGTGAACTATCCATATTTTCCGCCCCAACAGGGACCGGTTCCTTCTCACGAGGAACCGCATTCTGACGGCACTCCCCGTCAACCGGTTTAGCCCTATTGGTCTGAGCCTTCATCTCAAGGGACCCCCCGACTGAACTACCCCACCTCTGAGGGGTATGATTACAAGGCACCGGGGGGGTGTGATTACCGTGGGGACCCCAACTACCCCATGTACACATCCGAGCCCCTTGAGATGCCCCCTCCCTATGACCCTCTTCCGGACTACCAACAAGAGTTGTACCGGAACCGCGGTTTTCCACCGGGTTACACCGGTGGTTGGGACCCCCATGGCCCTCCTATCGACGTCGACTACGAGTGGCGTCCTTATGGAGAGGGCTCTAGTTCTCACATGGAGGACTAGAGCCCTCGGGCCGAGTTTAGCCCTTCCTCCCACCCCATTTTCCACTTTGTTCAAACCGAGGACGGTTTTTTGTTCAAGTGTGGGGGGTGCTTGTTTATTGTTTCATTCAAGGGCTTTGTTCTTATGGGGCGCAATTTTGGGCCAAAAGGTGTCTTTTTGGAAGGTTCCTTCCCCTCTTTTCAACAAAATGATGATGATGATGTTTTAATGAAACCTTGTGTTGTTTTGGCTCCCGTTCTTTTCAAAAATCCAAATTCCCCTTTAATCCAAACATTTTCTTGTGTTGTTTTTGCTTTGTATATATTTCTCTTGCTACTAACCAAATATTTGCCGAGTTGTTTTGGTCTTTGACATTTTGTAGGGCTCAGGGGCGCATTCCCCAAATTTTTCCGAGCAATGGAGTTTCAACGATTGTGGATTTGCGTTTGCTAAGCGTAATTGGGTGACAAATTCTCCTTCTCAACTCTTTAAATATTTGATTGGTTGCATAGCTTAGATTAGTTTAGGAAGGAGTTGAATGGTTCGAGGTTGATTGATTTGGTTCTAAGGAACCTGGGATCGTTGATGTTGTATTCAACGATCATTGTATGTCGATTGGGATTTATATGATTTGCATGCCTCATTTATGAACCTTCTTGATTTCTTCCTTTTTCTTTGTGTGTTTCTTTTCTTCTTTCCTTTATGTGACATTCATAATCATGACAAGAGAAAAATTTTTGAAAATTGAGAATTTGCTCGTTCATTTGGAAATGTGGACCTATATGCTTTTGCTATGACATATTTTTGAATGCTTACCTTCCTAGTTGAAAAGGGTCTTCACGGTTTGAGAGTGCTCAGGGTTGAACTAGACACATTTTAAGCTAAGGTAGCCCGGTTTAGAACTCTTGAGGACGTTTGAACCCCTAGTTCACGGGAAAGTGGTAAGATGGTGTTGCTCTCTGTAGTGAATAGGATTCCCTTGGTTGGTAATTGCTTACTTTCATATCCCATGTGAGCGTTTATTGTTCAAGCCTCCATCACTTTTGTTGAGCGGCATTTTGGATCCTTAACTATGCGTGTCTTAATCCTTGTGTTGGTATCTAGCTCCCAAGACCGTGATCATATAACTCTAGAGGAGGAAGAGGGCATCTCTTCTCATTTTTCTTTGTTTTCCTTGTGTTTTGTTACAAATTTGTTTTTTTTATTTTACATGTACCTTCTTGCTAGCCATGTTGAGCCTTATTTCCCCTTTCTTGGTTAAACCATGTTACAAACCTAGCGGTCTATGTTCTACCAACCCTTGTAGTTAGTGAAGCATTGGCTTGTGAGGTTTGGGTTTGAGAGTCTTGATTTTAAGCAAGGAAGTTGTGCAATTTGGTTCGAATGAGGTCTTGAAAGTCTATTCATGAAAAAGTGTGCAAAAGGTTTGGCAAGGAAGTTGTAATCTATGAAAACCAAACACCATTCAAAAAAAAAAAAAAAAAAAAAAAAAAAAAAAAAAAAAAAAAAAAAAAAAGAGGAAAGAAAGGAAAGAAATTGAGAAGGAAAAATTGAGTTGAATGAAAATCTTGCAAAAAGATAGTATTGTCATGTAATTTGTATTGAAGGTTGTGATTTGAAACTTAGGTTAGATTCCTATGTTGTTATTGAGAGATGGCCACTCTTATGCTTCACTTAGGAGTTCCCACCAAAGTTTTCAAATTAATTCCCTACCTTAACCTTTAGCCATGACATTACAACCCTAACTAAGACCCTTAGACTTTAGAGGGGCGTGGTCAAGGAAACGGTGGAGGGAGATGGATTTCAACCCTATGGAGAGAGTACGCATGGTTGAGATGTCGGGATAGCCTCATTGTTCCACATAGAATTATTTTTTTCGGTTCCCTCGAGGAATCATGAGGAGCCAACTAGGGGATGAATTGAAGCTAGCGGAGAGAACGTGGACCGTCTTGGATGGGGCTAGGGCGGAGGATGAAATCATTAGTTCTCTATGCTTAGCTTAGGTTTGTCTCTTTCAACCTTGAGCATCTTAAAGAGTGTTTTCCCTCTGGAATGTAGAAAGGTAAGTATTCTTTGATCAAAGTCATTATATCTGAGTCCGAACTGAGCATTTCTCACCGTGGTACTAGATTGATTCTCTTGAACCTTGTCATGTTGTGTTTGTTGTCTTTTGCCTTGGGTTCCTTTCCTTGAGGACAAGAAAGAAGCAAGTGTGGGGGAATTTGATGAGTGGCATTTATGCCACAATTTAGTGTTCTCTTTACGGGTTTTTCCCAACCATTTGTAGCTTGTTTGCCCCCTTTTCTCTCCTTTTTGTTCCTCTTTTCTTTGTTTTCCTTTCTCCTTGTTTTCTTTGTTTTTGTTTTGTAGGAATCAAGGCATTGGAAGAAGAGCAATTCACCCCAAACTTCCCTGTGTGCGGGCGCGCAGCACTGTAAGAACCCGCGCAGGATTGCTCCAAGAACAGAACATAAACAGAAGATTTGTGCGCCTTGTGTGCGCTTTGTGTGCGGGCGCGCGACCTTGATGTGTGCGGGCGCGCAGCCCTGGGAGAACCCGCACGGAACAACATCAGAAGCAGGAGTCAAAACAGAGTGTTGCGTGCGCCTTGTGTGCGGCTTGTGTGCGGGCGCACACTCCTTAAGCGCGGGCGCGCAGTGTTGCTGAGAGAAGGCGCGCATCCATGGGTTTCATTCTCCGTACCCACAGATCTGCGGGCGCGCAAGATCTGCGAAGGCGCACACACAACTTCTGCGCGGGCGCGTAGTGTATGTGCGCGGGCGCGCACCGCTGAGCTGCAGTCTTTTTATTTCGTATTTTTGTATCTTTTAAAGGACATATATATAGGTCGTAGGGAGTTTAGTGCATTATCTATCATTACTTAGAAACAATTTAACCCTAATCTAGTGAGAGAAACTTCATTAGTAGAGAGAGAAAGTGTGGATTTCCATTGATGAACTTGGATATTGAAGAAGGAGCTTGATTGAATCTTTGTAAATCTTCATATTCAATTAATGAGCAATCTCTTACTCTCTTTCTTTACTTTTGTATTTAGTTTTATTTGCTTATTTTGATTTTTCCTTCATTGCTTATTGATCATGTTGATGCTTATTGATTTGATGATTGATATTGTTTTCAATATGATTTGTGAGTAGTCACCTAGCCAAGGGTGTGGGGATGGTGTAGTTGTTAATTGATTCATGCTTGTGATGTTGGGGTTTTGTTAATGGTGATTAAAGTCTTTGTATGTTTGATATTCTTTAATCTTCTTGCAAGTGCACATTGTTAGTTGATTAAAGGTGAATCTTTGCTAACAAGAAACGGAAGTTGACTTAGTTAAGGTTCATTGTTATCGATAGTTCTTTGATTGCACCTTCTAATATATGGTTCTAGTGTGGAAACATGGAGGCTATGTTAGGAGAATTTGATTAACCCCGGAAGGCGGTTAGATTGAGCTTTAATTCGATATTCTTGCATGCTTAGTTTACCATTGCTTTGCTTCCGTGTTATTGCATGATCAATTGGCAACTACATCTACCTACTTCCCTTGGTGCTTAGTTATATTGATTTTTAATCATTCTTAATCTCTAGTTTAATGTCTTAGCTTTTCACACTTCTCGTTCCGAGGTAGCTTAAGTATTAAGTAGTGAATGTGGTGTTTATGCATGTCTCCTTGTGGTTCGACCCCTATACTTGCCTTATACTTGTATTAGGTTTGTTTAGGTGTATAAATTATATTTGATCTAGGGATAGACTTTTGACGACACGTTTATTTCCTTGTCACAAGACTAGGAATGCCCCCTACTAAAATAGGGAATATGTCTTTGTTGTTTACAAGGCCTCTCGAAGAACGAGACTGTAAAATGCAAGGCCGTGCTCGGATGGATTTTAGAAATCATCTGTTTATTGACAGTCAGACTCGGGATCGAGAAACACTTCTGGACATAATAAGGATGACGAATAAATCTTACCTTATAGTTCATGAAGAGACATTAAGTGACATAGGAAAAAGGATATACACTAAATGCGTACTTGTCCAGAAGGACAAGTGGGAGATTGAAAGGAATAGTGTCCTTCAAACAAGTGTATTATTCTGATACAGGGTTCGGAATTATTAGAAAGCTAATTATTCAGTGGGGTCAAGTGATTGGAATGCTTGGGTGGAGGCCGTTTCCGATTAGTAATATTAATGTATAATTAATATTACAGCTTAATCTTGACTGAACCCTTCGGGTTACACTCAAGCAGCTAACGTATCGAAGCGACGAATTAATTCGGAAGAAATTATTGAGTCGCCCGAGTAATTAACATTTAGACGTCAGAAATTCGAGCTTGGAGCGTCGAAACCGAGCGTCGGAAGTCGAGTCAAAAATGATAAAAAGACAAGACGAGGAAATAACTAATAAATCAACATAATGAACAAAATACCCTTAGCATCGGAATGCCCCGAGCAAATCGAGTGCTTGGGGCATAAGGCCTAGCTAGGTGGATAGCAAGCGCACCAAGCTGAGCCTAGGCTGGCCGGTGCGTGCTAGCGCACCAACGCTTGCAGTGCTGGTTGTGCATGGCTTGCAAGCATCGCTAACATGCGCTAGCAGTAGCAGCATCAAGCCATATATTAGAAGCATCAAGGCAGCAGTGCCCAGCCGCAAGCACCAAGCGCTAGCAAGGCTGCTTGGGTGCTATGGCTGGGGCTACCATGTGGCGCAAGCCAAGAAGGGAGTGAGGAGGTAAGTTGGTCGATTTTTAGAGAGCGAGTGGGGAACAATTTTATTCCCCCCCCCCTCCAAATGGTCCTCACCTAACCTCTCATGTGAGCTTGACACTTGTTGATTTATTAGTAGCTTGATTATTTATTTTATTTTAGATTTAAAATAAAATGGAAAAATCAAATCTCCAACATTGATGAGTGAGCATTTCTCACTCTTGCATTTCCCTATAAATACCCAACTTGGGGTATTGGGAAAAGCACTTGAGTAAGTGTTGAAAAAGGCATCACAGTGTGAAAACCTTTGAACACAATTAATTACTCGGGTTTAGGTTGGGCCTTGGTAACTCCAAGGCAACATACCAATTTCGGTGCTCATGTTGCAGGTGGACTTCGTTGGAGGTCCTAGTGTGAGCGGGGCTAAGAGCTTTCTAATTAAGAGATTTAATTAAGTGACAAAGGTATTAATCTCTTTCTTAATCTTGTTGTTTAAGTTAATTATGCTCTATGGTTATAATTATTGTGAGTGTGATCTTGGCTCGGATTTCCTTCCGCGGTGGGTCGGACTCACCGAAACCCAACAAGTCTGTCATGGTGTATAGTACCATGTGATTCTCAAACGCCAACACGTGGTTCTTAGGTGTTATGGTTCCATTGTACTTACAGGTGGGCATCTTTATTTTCTCCATCGGCTCCTCCAGAATCTCCCTATAAATGGGGAATCATCTGGAATAACCTGGATTCGCGTTCGCTTCTTCCTGTCCAAACTTGGTCTTCGCTCAGAGGCTGGTGACCAACTTTGAGCAACTCGAGCCTCCAGGCTACCCTTTTCTTCGGTTTCCTCATCCACACTCCACTCCTGATTCAGGCTTTGAGCTTCCAATTCCAGCACCTTCTTTCTCAGCTAAACCAACTCTACCTGCTCCGGGGTGAGTGTTTTAGGTTTCGCCTTCTTCGCGGATGACTCTGTAGCTGTAGCTACTAGCGAGTAGCCTGTTCCCTTACCGAATTTGGTAAGGACTGCTGTCATGGCTGCCAGCTGCTCTTTACTGCACTTAGAGAGGTTTTGCAGAATGGCTGGTAGATTGACGGGCTGTGATTTCTAGGTTATTGGGGTTGAAATGATGGGTTCATTATTCGTGCCTGTTGGTGGCATTCTGAACTTAAAAGAAGAACTAGACCCTATCGAATTTACTAGCTTCGCCGCCGCTTTGGTTGCAGCAAACGCCAATCTGGCAGGATTAGATTTCTTGGATATATTGGATTTGGATTTTTCAGTTGATCCGTAGGATCGAGGGTTATTGACGCTATTATTTGTGGTGTTTGGTTGGCTTCGCTGGTCTTAGAGACTAGTGTTTGCACATCTTCCTCTCCGGTCATGGCGTCGGTCAACTAGTCCCTTGCTCAGCTGGTGAATCTCAGGTTAGATGATCCTACCCTTCCTTATACCGCAAATTATTCCAAGTGTGGATCCAAGGGCTCTATTGGCACGAGCTGGGTCCCGTCGATGACCTGAGCAAGGCAGCACACATAAACTGCCCTCGGGGGTGGATCGAGGAATCCCCCTCCATTGCTTAAGTCAGAATGTGTTTAGAGAGAGAAAGTGTACTTAGAAAGATACAGAGAGTGTAATAACATGCGTGTCTAACCTCTTTTCCATCATACTTTGCCCTCTTTTTATAGGCGTACTATCTCCTTTGTGGAGAGCTATACTTTGTCAACCTGCCGGCTGACTTTTTCGGGCCGAGGAGCCCCTTCGGCTATCCTTCTAGCAGTGAGTGTGCACCCCGGGGGCTAGTCTAGGAGGCTGGTGATAGCTCAGCAGGAGCTGTCCTATACAGCTACCTCTTGGCTCATATTTGGGATGGTTATTGCTTCTTTGTTGAATCTGGTTATGAACTCTCTTAGGGGTTCATCTTTTCCTTGCACTAGTGACAACAGCTCGGAGGTCATTTTTGTGCGATCCACCAGGGTGACAAAGTGCTCCATGAACATTCTCTTCAGCTGATTATAGGAGTAAACGGATCCTTTCGAGATCGCTCTGTACCACTCAGCCGCCAGCCCTTCCAACGTCAACGGAAATGCCTTACACCAGACTGATTCTGTCATGGTGTACAGCACCATGTGATTCTCAAACGCTGAAACATGGTTCTTAGGCGTTGTGGTTCCATTGTACTTATCGGTGGGCATCTTTATCTTCTCCATCGGCTCCTCCAAAATCTCTCTACAAAATGGGGAATCATCTGGAATAACCTGGATTCGAGTTTGCTTCTCCCTGTCCAGACTTGGTCCTCGCTCAGGGCCTGGTGATCTACTGCGAGCGACTCGAGCCTCCGGGCTGCCCTTTTCCAAGGCTGCCCCATCTACACTCCACTCTCGATTCAGATTTCGAGCTTCTACTTCCAGCACATTCTTCCTCAGCTAGACCAGCTCCGCCTGCTCTAGGGTGAGAGTTTTCGGTGTCGCCTTTTTTATGGCTGATGTTGTAGCTGTAGCTACTGGTGGGGAGCATGTCCCTTTGCCAAAGTTGGTAAGGACTGTTGTCATGGCTGCCAACTGCTCTTTACTACACTTAAAGAGGTTTTGCAGAATAGCTGGCATATTGACGGGCTGCGGTTTCTAGGTTACTGGTGTTGAAACGATGGGTTCATTGTTCGCGCCTGTCAATGGCATTCTGAACTTAAAAGAAGATCTAGACCCTACCGGATCTATTGGCTTCGTCGCCGCTTTGGTTGCAGCAGACGTCGATCCGGTGGGATTAGATTTCTAGGAGATATTGAATTTGGATTTTTCAGTTGATCCTTTTGGATCGAGAGTTATTGATGCTGCTTTTTGTGGTGTTTGGTTGGCTTCGTTGGTCTTAGAGACTGGTGTTTGTACAGCTTCCTCTCCGGCCATGGCGGTCTGTCAACTAGTCCCTTGCTCAGCTGGTGAACTTTAGGTTAGATGACCCTTCCCCTCCTTCCAGAGCCAATTGTTCTAGGTGTGGATCCAAGGGTTCTGCTGGCACGAGCTGGGTCCCGTCGATGGCCTGCGTAAGGCAGCACACGTAAACTTCTCTCGAGGGTCGCTTGAGGAACCCCCCTCCGATGCTTAAGTTAGAATGTGTTTAGAGAGAGAAAGTGTACTTAGAGAGATATAGAGAGTGTAATAACTTGTGTGTCTAACCTCTTTTCCGTTTTACTTTGCCCTCTATTTATAGGCGTACGATTTCCTTTGTGGAGAGTCATTCTTGGTCAGTCTTGCCGGTTGACTCTACCGGGCCGAGGAGCCCCTTCGACTACTCTTCTAGCGGCGACTGCACACCCCAGGGGCAGTCTGGGAGCCTTGTGATAGCTCAGCAGGAGCTATCCTATACAATAATTATACCTCGCCTGACTCAATGATGTTTCAACCAAAGGCGGCTTTTGCTGGTTGTGTACTTAGTGTCTCAATGTGTTTCAGGATAGAGGCAAGGGTGCTCCTCACTTCTACACGAAGATATTCAAGCAAAAGACGGAAGATGAGGTTAACAGCTCCGCTAAATCTCATAAAGTGTCGTCTACTCAGACGGCTCCTGAACTTCTGCTTAAGAAGGGCCGCCTGAAAATCGAGGGGAAAAGCATCAGCCTAAAGGGCTTTGGTCTAAGAATAGACCTAGAAAAAATGGGTGCTGAGGCCGTGCCTAAAGGAAGCGAGCAACCCAAAGCTACATGCAGCTCAGCGGCGACTGTAGGTGACAACAACCTGCAGATTATTGAAGGTATGGATAGTCCTTTCAAACCCGTTTGAGCCTCCCTGGCCCATGCGGGTGAAATCACACTCGCAGCAGACGTCTGAAGGTTCATCAGGCAGCCGTCAGCAGATTGGTTCCGCCTATATAGCTAATACACCCAATCTTGGTTATAATGCAGATTCCCCCTGGTGGCTTGATGTGCAACAATATGCTAAGTCTATGCTTAGGGCTATCCCTAAGAAGGAGAAGGACGCCATCCTTAGCATAGAGACGTTCAACGTTGAAAGGATTATGACCCTCCTGTCTGAGGTATAAAATTCCGATTTAATTTCTGTAGGGAATATTTCAAGCATCCCACACTTGAGCCCCACCGTGATCATACACTTAAGCATGGTGGCGTCCAAAGGGAAGGAAGCTAGAGTAAAAGAGTTGCCAATAAGTTTTAGGAACTTGTAAACCGTTCACAGGGTGAAGGTTACACCCCTTCACGATCCATGAGATTGCTAATTCCATAGGTCTTGAATCATGACTTGATATTCAAGGATGAAGGTGAACCTGCCCTAAATAGGCCTCTACTTTATTCTTCTCATATTCATGTGCGCCTTCTGACTAACATGCAATCAATAGGTTAACCCTAAACCTATTTAATCTATGTTGGTTGAATATTAATGCACAAACAAAACTATTATTGGCGATCACTTGAATTATAATCATATTAGCCTAAACAAGATTATTAATTATCTTATTAAGCGTGATTACAAGTACAAATTCCCTTTAATCCTGCAAGAGAGGGCGTGATCAAGGAATAAAAATAATAATATCAAGCAACATAATAACAATCATCATAATCATATTAATATTCTCAATAAAGCATAATAATAGCAAGATCCTAGGCATGATAACAAGATTAATAACAAACCCTACCATGTCACTAAACATTAAAGATCAAATCTTTAACCCTAACATGATATAAAGAATGGGAAGCATCATAGAAACATGCACGATATTAGAAATATTAGTTATTATCCTAAACATGATACTAGGAAGAAACAAAACATCCTAACATGATTCTAGGAATCAAAAATGATCAAAGCACGATTTATTTATCAAAATAATAACAATTAAATTACTTACTTGGATGCCTCGTATCTATTTCTAATAACAAAATACACGCGTTGGTAACTTCAAGGAAAATAATAAATCAAACAATTAAATCAAATAATTGAAATTGGGATTTGGGACCAAACCCTCAGAAATTATAAACCTTTCATGTCTAGGGCGAAGACAACTTCGAATTTTGCTAGGTGTGTCTAGAACTTGTGAATGTGGAATTTTGTATGAGGGAAGGTTTAGAAAAAGAAGAGAGAGACAAAGCTTCTAGCTTTTAGAGAGAGAAAGAATAGAATTAGATGATTGTGAATGAATGAAAACGGGGAGATACGACCCCTATTTATAGTCCGAAAACGATAGAAAATACTTCCAGTTTTATACGGAATAAAACTGGCATCTGTCGCGCGACAGACATCAACGCTAGGCGATAGGATTAGCGTCAGGCGATAGACTCTGTCGTTTGGCACTATTAAAAGATAAAACGCTCTTTGTACGGAATCCTTTTCTTAATATGATTAAGCAGTAAATTCCGTGTTTATCAAATTAAAATCGTGTTTATCATAAAACACTTATTTTATCCCAAATAAAAATTTTAAAAAATATACTTATCAATCCTAATTCCATTAGAATTTAAAATCATAACACTTTAGGAATAATAATTAATGTGCCCTCTTCTAGATCATCGGGCCGCATATAAAATTCATTTCGAGCCCGATTTAGTATGTAGGCCATAACTTCCTCATTATTCATTAGAATTGGGCTTATAATATATCGTTGGAAAGCTCTATTAGAGCCCAATCCAAATAATTTATTATTGAACCCTTATCATGGACCAAACTAAACTGGACTGGCTATTTTCATAAATAGAGTATAAAAAGAAATGTTTTCGAAAACAGAAAGAAAGATATTTTAATAAAAAGAACCGCATCACTAGACTTTTCACACTTTTACCTCGTTCGATAATCAAGTGACATGAAAGGTATTCATCACTGGGTTTGGTTTTTAGGGAGACACATTTGGGTGTCTACAAAAGCCCTCGCTTTGAATGAATTTGGAGAAAGGCAAGTTTCGAAACGAATGTCAAAGTAGCGATAGGGACGGAGAATGATTTAGAACTGTCTGCAATCCTAAATCATTCTTGTAACGCCGATACATGCAAACTAGTCATTAGTTAAACAGATAAAAGAGTTTAAGAAAAGCGTATCTTGCACCGTCGAGCATACGTCTCTGAATTAATCGATTTTGTTGTTGTATTTTGTTGGTGATGACCTCCACAGTGCCTCGTAAACGCCATCTAAAGGTAACAGTGCCTCGCTATCTTCATTGTATTGTGAAAATCCTCAACAGTGCCTCGGAAACATCTTCGAAGGTGTCCGTGCCTCGCCATATTCAAGGTTGTGGCAGTGCCTCGCCATATTCAAGGTTGTGCCAGTGCCTCGCCACGGTTGTGCCTCACCATTATAGACAATCTCCTCTCTGCTTTGGGACATCGTCGAAGACCGCTGCTTGTAGCTATCTTCAATTTCATAGTGATAATATTCCGAGAAAAATTATCGAAGTCCATCGCTTGTTGATCCTTAGTGCTTTGCTTTATAGATGCTTATTCTGTTGTTGTGCCAGTACCTCGGCGCATTTTGTGAATGAGCCGGTACCTTAGCGCTTGTGCTTATTTTTGAACCATTACTTCGGCGCTTTAAGCTAAGTGAGACGATCATTTGTCAGGTCGATCACTTACTGCGATTGTAATCGAGCCGACTACTTAATCATGTCAAATTGCTTATAGGGGCTAACTGGCGTACCAAGGAACCCGAAATTGTTGTATAAGGTCTGCATAATCATTTATGGGGGCCATGCATCTTGTCGCCACACCAGCGTACGCTTATACGTGTCGTCGCCAAGATTCAGCTCTGTCGCCAGGCGACAAGCTTGTCGTCTAGCGCCGATGTCGGGTTTTTCTAAATAAAACCCCTCTTTCTTATTTTGCAGTTGTTGTTAATGTTTGCTCGCGATTTCGCTCGGATGTTCAACTTGCTCATTCTCCTCCGTTTCTCAACCAAATTCGATCAAATTTGTTGCAAATCAAAGCTTATTTCATCAAGTTTCCCAATCTAGGTAAGTTTTACTCAAACATGTCTCGATTTTTGCTGAATTTGCCCATGTTCATTCGCGGGTTTTCGATAATTTCAAACCCAATTATGCTTAATTTGCTCTGTTCATTGAATCTTATGCCATGAAATTGCTTTATTATGTTTATATACTGCCTTTAGAGTATTTTGAGACTTATTTGACTCAATTTGGTGAAGAAATGAGTGAATTGCCATTGTTGGGTGATGAGTGCCATTTATGGCACTCATTTGGTCCCTTTTTGGATGAATTCTATTTCATTTTATCTCTCTTTTCTTTAGTTTTCCTTAGTTTTATTCTAGTTTTCTTTATTTCATGCTTTTTGTAGTTAGTTTCTCTATTTTATGCATTTTCTAGTTTACTTGCTATTTTTTCCCTTTTACTTGCTTTTTATCCTTTGATTGTAGGTTGTGATTGATTGTCCAAAGATTCCCGAGCTTCCTCTCCATGGTCTTCCATCGATTTTCATGCCTAAGGCTTGTGCAAGAAGTTTCAAGTCAAAGGGAGGTCCAAGGGGCATGCTTCAAGGCCTTGTATATGCCTTTCTCATGGCTTATACTCTTCAAGAAATTCAAGAAAGTTTCTGCCTACCTTGTCCTCCATCATCATCATCTAGGATGTGTGCACCACTTGAGCTAGGACAAAGACAAGAAGAGGGAAAGACCCAGCTAGGTGCGGGCGCACCCAGGGATTGTGCGGCCGCACATTGGTCGGGTGCGGCCGCACACCTGGTGCGTGCGGGCGCACCAATCTGGGTGTGTTCCCGTGCGCGCCACTCTCTCTCCTCCAAGCGCCCGCACCGACGTGGGTCTATTTTTGGGCGTCAATACCGACCTCCTCTATATATCTATATAGTTATTTTCTTTCTATTTTTAAAAGAAGAGTTTTTTTTTAGAGATTAGATTTCATATAGTTAGTTTTTTATTAGAATTTTAGAGAGAGAAACTCAAGGAATGAAGAGAGAGAAATTCATGGTTTTTGGTGATTATTCAAGAATTCTTCATTGTAATTGATCTTTAGATCAAAGTTTTGTAAGGATCTTCTTCTTGATTTCAATATAAGTTTGATTCTAGTTGATTTCATTTGTTTTCCATGTTATTGTTGATTGATTGAAGTTTGTTTGATGATTGATTGAAGTTTTATTGGATTTTTGATTGATTGTTGATTTGATCTTTGATTTCAACTATGTTGATGATGAAATTGATGATTAGTGTAGTTTTGATCTTGATCTCCATGGCTAGTGAGTAGTTTTCTAGCTAGGGAAATGGTGAAGCATGTTTGAGTGATGGATTAGAGTAATTTGGGGATAATTGATGGAGTTGATGATATGATTAAATTTGGTTGATAATTCATGTGCATGTGTGTGATTGATTGAAGTTTGGCCATCTTTGATTATTGCACTAGATTGCATTGTGAGCTTGCTATGATACGGACCATTGATTAGTAACTTGCAATTTCACGATTGAGGTGCTTTGTGACGTTCCCTAGGTAGTGCTTAGCGTAGTTGACGCTAGTTAGACCTCTAGGTGAACTAACTTGGTATGCTCTTTTGGATACAAGATTGATCTTCCTTCCTATCACTTGACTTAGTCAGTTTGACCTCCCAAATTACCATTTTCCATAACTATTACATGTGGATCCATTGCCCTAGTGCCTTTTAGATTGATTTCATACAAGTTCTTGCATCATTTAGCTCTAGCTCTAGTTTCCTTCATAAACCCCTTTATTTGTCTTCGCAATAGCTTGACTTAGGCATTGTGCATTCGACCTCCATTCCCTTGGGTTCGACCTTGACTTACCACTACACTTAATAGGGGTTTGTTGAGTTACAAATTTTGTTTGATTGGGTGGGGTGGTAGCCCAACGACCTACCGTTCTTCATCCCATCAAAATGGCGCCGTTGCCGGGGAATGATGCTTTGAGTGCATGTTGTTGTTGAGTCTATTTCACTTTATTTGCAAAATACAAAAATATTTTACACTTTAGGCTACACTTGTAGCCGTGCTACTTATATTTTCTTTGAGTTTTGTATGCATAGGTCCCGAGATCGTTCATTTGTTCCCTTTGATCCGGAGATTGAAAGAACTCTCTCAAGGAGGAGAGTAGCAAACAAGACATTGGATTATAGTTCCTCAAGCGAAGAAGAGATTGAATAAGAGCAAGTCATGGGAGAACAACCTAGAGTAGCCTTGAATGAATTGGGAGTGCCCGGTGCATATAGGTTCGAGAGCGGCATAGCTCCACCTACAACACCGGCAAACGATTTTGAAATTAGGCCGGCAATGATCACCCTAATTGAGAGGAGACAATATAGTGGGGCAAAGAACGAGAGCCCATTGAACCATCTTAAGGAGTTTGAAAAATATTGTAACACAATCAAGGTTAATGGAGTGTCTCAAGAATTTATCCGCCTTAAGTTGTTCCCTTTCTCTCTCATAGGAAGATCTTTGTAATGGCTAGACAAAGAGGTGAAGCCCAATTCATTGAGAACGTGGGATGATGTCACTAAAGCTTTCTTGTCCCGTTTCTATCCTCAAAAGAAAACGGCGGAGGCAAGGGCTTTAATTCAAGGGTTCAAGCAAAAGCCAAATGAGAGTCTTTATGAAGCATGGGAAAGATTTAAGGAGTACCAAAGAGAATGTCCTCACCACGGAATTCCAACATATCAATTGATCCAAATCTTCTATGGTGGTTTGTGTCCTCAAGGCAAGGCATGTCTTGATGGAGGGGCCGGTGGTCCAATCATGAACAAAACCGAAGAAGAAGTTGTGGACATAATAGAGGATGTGTTGACTTACTATAGAGATTGGCAAGATGGGGAAAGAGATTCTTCAAGCAAGCAATCTTCGTTGTACTCGGTGGACCATCTCAATGCCATCAACAATCTTTCCTCTCAAATGACAAACTTGGGAAAGGAGATGACGGAAATCAAGGCAATGTTGGAAAGTGTTTCTTCCTCTTCTCAAGCTTCAAATCTTCCCTCCCAAATTAAGGGGAGAGGTACTTCTTCTAACTCTCAAACTCCTTCTACTTCACATAATATGCCTATGGGATGTTTGTTTTGTGATGTATGTGGATCATATGACCATGATTCTAGCAATTGCAACAATGAATGTGTTGATGAATTTGAAAACAATGAGTGTGAGCATGTGAATTTTGTGTCAAACAACAATGTCCAAAGGTTTGATAATCAAAGAGGCCAATGGAATAGGAATTACCAAAACCAAGGGAATTTTGACAACTATAATCATGGTGGTGGTTATAGGAACCAAGGGAATCAAGGTTCTCGTGGTAACCATAACCAAGGTTATAGTGGCCAAAATCAAAGCCAAAATTATGGTAATCAAAACCAAGGTTATGGAAATCATAACCAAGGTAATGGTAACCATAATCAAGGTGGTGGTAACCATAATCAAGGTTATAGTCAAAATCAAAATAGGGGTAATTGGAACAATCAAGGAAGGGGAAATTTTCAAAAAAATTCTCAAAGAGGTCCCCCTCCCGGATTTGTTTCAAAGACTCAAGGTGAAAATTCCTATTCACAACCTTCTTCTCCTAGAACCACTTTGGAGGAATTGATTGATAATCAAACAAAGATCATTAACACCTATATGGCGGTTAGTGATAAGAAATTCAATGAGATGATGACTCACAATAAGATGCTTGAGACTAAAATAACCCAATTAGCAAGCACTATTAAGGATTATGCTAGTCCTTCATCTTTGCCTTCCCAAGGTGTTGAACCAAAGAAACCCGTGTACTCTATTGCCACTAGTGGAGGAAATGACTTTAGTGAGGGAGTTTCTTGTTCAAAAGAGGGAGAAGATGAGAGTGGTGCTATGGAGAATGAAGATGAGAGGGTTGAGTCTAAGGAAATTTATTGTGAGGTTGAGGAAAAAGAAGAAAGTGTTGTTGCAAAGATGAGTGAGGTAGAGAGATTTCCCAATCTACCATACCCCCAAAAATACTTGAGATTCAAAATGGATGAGCAATTTGGGAAGTTTCTTGAAGTTCTTAAGGAAGTCCATGATTCCACACCCTTTACCGAGCCAATTCCCGATATGCCTAAGTACTCCAAGTTTCTTAAGGAGATACAAGAGGAGAAGAAAAATTTTGATGAGGGTAGTTTGGTGGATGGAGGGAAGTGTTTTAGTGCTCTTGTCCATGGTGAGCTTCCGGAGAAAATGGAAGATCCGGGGAATTTTTCAATCCCTTGCCAAATCAAAAACATGGTTTTTGAGTGTGCTTTGTGTGACCTAGGGGCTAGTGTGAGTATTATGCCCTTTTCGGTTTTCAAGAGGCTTGATCTAGGTGAGCTTCAACCATCTAATATAACACTTCAATTGGCCGATCACTCTATTAAGTTTCCTAAGGGGAGAATTGATGATGTCCCTCTAAAGATTGGAGAGTTTGTCTTTCCCGTGGATTTTGTTGTTTTGGAGATTGAGGAAGATGAGCATATTCCAATCATTCTAGGGAGACCTTTCTTAGCCACCTCGGGAGCCTTGATAGATGTGAAGGGAGGCCGAATCACTTTGAGATGTGGAAAATTAGAAGAAAGTTTTAAGTTGAAGCCAATGCATGAGTCCTTATGTTGTGTGCAAGATATAGCATGTGCTAGTCTTTCTCGTTCCATTGATGATGTGTGCATGGTTGATTCTTCTACTAACAATACTTTTGAGGTTGTTGATGATGTTTGTGCAAGTTGTGATGATGTTAGTGAAGAAGAAATTGTAATTCCAAAGCTACGGGATGAGAAAGAAATTGAGATTCAAAATTGGTTCAAGCTTAATTCTCAAGATGAAGAGACAGCTTCCATGGTTAAGGATGTTGGAGTCAAGCCGAAGAAAAAGGCCCGTGACTCGAAGAAATTAAGAAAAAGAAAGAAATTGAAAAAAAAGAAGGAAGAATTTGAAAAGAATTTTGTGAAGGTTTCATTAAGCAACGATGAGAAGTTGCTCAAAATTGAAGAAGATTTTGCTCCATCAACTACCTTGAAGAAGGTGGTGTTCTTTGACCCTCCATGATTTGGAGGAAGGGTCGAGCTTAGGACCTTAAGCAAGCGCTTCCCGGGAGGCAACCCGGAGTTTCTAACTTTTCCTTTTGATTTTTGAATTTTCTTATTTTTGGTTTCTTTTATTACTTTGTCTTTTCTTTCACTTTTCTACTTGATTGGATTTTTAGAATGACTTTTGCGGGATTGGAATTCTACAAGAATGCATGGTCAATGGAAGGTATTCGTGGCACAAACTATATTTTGTTCGATTCTAATCGAAATTTGAGGTAAAAAGGGTAAGAATTTTAGAGAGGTAAGATAGGAAATCCATGTTTTAAAAGTTGGAGGAATTTGATACTTAGTGAGTTTTTGTGGTGAGCACATGAATTTTCAACTTTGAGGTCTTTGAAAATGATTTTAGCTACTGCCTATGTTGTTCCTCATCACCATCATGATTCATGTGCGCACCCAAATAGGCAGTAAGTATCAAAAATATGAGAAAAAGGAAGAATTGGAGACGCACTGGGGTGTACGGCCGCACACGAGGCCTGTGCGGGCGCACAGCCTGCGGGTACGGGCGCACACCAATTTGGTGCGGCCGCACCTGCTGGACATGCACTTTATCTTTCTTCCTCCTCCTTCTTCCCTTCATTTCATCATCTCCCCTTATCTTCCTCATGGCATCCCCCTTCCAAAACCCTCCTTGTGCGCACTCCTCACTCACCATTCACCATCTTAAATCCTTCAAATCCTCACTAAAATCACTCCATTTTTACTCAAGATCACTCACAAACCTTCCTACACTCAAAATTCCTCACAAATTGACCCAAATTTCACTCACTCTCTCTCCTACTCTTGTTGGCCGAAAATTGGGGCTTTTGTAAGGAGTCGAAACTGCTTGCTCTAAGTTAGTTAATCTTGCTTCTTTTATGGTATAATCACTAATCCTTGTTTTAATTTTGCCAAATATATCATAATTTTTCATAGATTGAAAAATTGTATGAGCATGAATAGTGTAGTATTGCTTTTGTGATTTTTGATGCTTGATCTTGATATTGGTTGTGATTTGGTGATGTTTATTGATTGATTTTGCATAACATTGTATTGTTTGTTGATTTTGTAGTGATTCTCATCATTTTTGGTTGATATCTTGTGAGTTGGATTTTTGGAATATGGGTAGTATGTTGTGATTGTTGGTATTGGTCTTGTGGTTGTTCTTGAATTGTTGAAAGGAGTTTTTCTTGGATTATTGGTGTTGTTGATTGGTTTGGAATTGGTTTTGATTGAAAGGAAGTGTGAAATTGGAGTTTGGTGATTTTGGTAGTAAGTGGTGAATTTGGGTGTGGTATTCTTGGTTCATTGGTTTTGCTCATTGTTTATTGTTGGTGACCTTTCTCAAACTCTCAAACATGTCTAAATACATAAAGAAACTCACCAAGAAAAGAAAAACCGATGTTATCATTGATGAGCCTCGCCCAAGTACCTCCTCAAGGCCGAGTACATCTTCTAGGCCGAGTACTTCCAACCCCTCTTCTTCTCAAACACGACCTCCAACCTCTCTACTTAAAAAGAAAAATTTCACCGACAAACAAATAACCTTCTACCAACTGTTGAAGGAAGAGAGAAACCTCAAACAAACCCGCCATTATTTCCAACCCGACATGGTAAAATTGGGGATTGATGATGATGTGCGGTCGTTGTTCTTAAACCTTCGGTTGGGTTCTTTCATCACCGATGCCTATCGCACCTACAAGGAGCCTACATTGGAATTCTTGGCTACCTTGGAGCTTGTACCCGTAGGAGGGGTATATCGGGTGCGATTCCAATTGTTCAACCATATCTTCGATCATTCCTTGGAAGAGTTCAACGTGGCATTGGACTTTGATCCCCATGGGGATATTTTGAACGTTGAACCCTATATCTTCCCAGAGTACGATCACAACTCATGGTGGGAAGACATCTCGGGTGGTAACGAGTTTATCACCAACAGGGCTAAGATTTCATCGGTGTACCCACCTTGCCTTAGGATTGTGCATCGTCTTTTGGGCTATGTGCTGTTCCTTAAACAAGAGTTGGGGAAATTGAGCAAGATGGAGCTCAAGGTCTTGTGGTTGTCTACCCGCCCGGAGTATGTGGGCCGGTTGAACTTGGGGTATATCTTTGCCCAATATTGTGTGGACCTTCGTGGCCGGAGTTCGGGAGAGATCCCATGCGGGGGCATGGTGACTAGGGTCTTGACTCACCTTCGCCTTGATGCATATCTCCCATTTTGTAAGGAGATCGGGGATAGCACCTCCCTCTACCTTGACATGCAACAATTGGGTCAAATACAATTCATCTCCAAGGGCTATAGTGAAGGGAGATATGAATGGCTAAGGGGCAATGAGCATTGGTGCTATTTGCCTAACCCCGGCTTGACTTCTTTGGCCCGGATCGCCAACAATGTGTGGCATGTCCCCAAGTCCTTTCGGCGTCCTAACTTCGACTCCGATGAGGATGAGGAAGATGATGAAGAAGAAGAAGAAGAAGAAGAACAACAACAACAACAATTTCCACAACAACAAGTTCCTCAAGAACAAGAACAAAGGCAACATGCTTATGCCAATGCCGATTTGAGGGCTCTTAGTGAGCAATTGAGTGGATTGAAAATCCACGTGGATGGCATGTATGATCAAGACTTTGGGGCTTTCTATGAACAACTAAGAGGTATTCAAGAAATGCAACAAGGTATGTTTGCTCAACAACAACAAATTCATGATGCGGAAGTTGACCGTGGGAACATTACTCCCCCGGTTAACTATCCGTATTTCCCGCCCCAACAAGGTCCTCTACCTTCGTATGGGCATCCATATTGGTCGGGGCCTTCCAACCCTGATACCGAGCGTCGCTACTATCCGGATGAGCACGGTAACTATGATTACAAGGCTCCGGGTGGTAGTGACTATAGGGGTGATCCTAACTACCCCCAAGTCCATCCCAACCACCCCTTCGAACTCACTTTGCTAGATAACTTCACCCCTCTTGCTTCTTGGCAACAAGATCTTTTCAAGGGGCATTATGGGTGGCCCGAGGGGTACACCGGAGGATGGGAGCCTTACCCTCATCCCTTCGATGACCCCGAGCGCAACAAGGACCCCAATGGGGCCGGGCCGAGTGGTAGTGGTGGTGGTGATGGTAGTAGTTATTAGTTCCCTTTTGCTTTTCGTGCTTTTTGCCTCCATCCCTTATATTTTTGATGCATGTTTTGTTTTGCTTGGGATGTTGAGATGTATTTTTATCTAGCTAGGGGGAAATAATAATTTACTCGGTGACCAATTTTGTTGTTGTGTACATACCTTAGTTGTTTGCATGCTTATTTTTATTCCTCTTGTTTGATTTCCTCATTTTCTTGATCTCTAGGCTACCTTCCTTGTAGCTAGCTTGCTTGCCCTATTTGTTTGGATGCTTGTTGTTTGTGATGATGCTTTGCTTGTGATGTTGTTGTTGTTGATCCCTAATATCCAAATCCCTTCAATCCAAACCCTTTGATCCAAATCCCTTGAATCCAAATCTTGTAGTTTAGTGTAGTTCTTTAGTTAGTTTAGACTTTCTTGCTTTCTTAGTTTCATTTCTTTTATTCTTTCTATTCTTTGATTAGTTTAGCTTTTATTTCCTTTGGTTGTATATACTTTTTGTTTAGGTTAGTTTCCTTTAATTTGTTGTTTTCTTTTCTTTGTTTTGAAGTTACTAACAATTTTCTTTGTTCATAGTTTCTTTTATTTCTTTTCTCACTTGGTTCCTTGAAGAGCTTTTGGATATGGAATGCAACGAGGTGGTTTCTACTTGCTTCGTTTATTTTTGCTAAGCTTGGAAGCCTGGTGAGATCTTTCTTATTTTTCTTTTTATTTTCCTTGGTCGCATAGAATAGAATTAGTTTAGGGGAAGTTGAATGGTTCGAGGATGAATGCTTGTTAACACGTAATGTGTTTGGGATTGATGACGTTGATGTCGATCAATCACTTGTTTGTCGATTGGGATTTTTATGTGTTTAACTTGCTTTCTAGTCCATTGCATGCTCTTTCTCCTATATTTCCTTTTCTATGTCTCCATTTCTTTTCTTTTATTTTCTTTTATTTTCCTTTTCTTTTACTTTCCTTTATTTTTCTTTTTATTTTTGATTTTGAGGCTTTATTTTTCATTTTTCTTATGAAATGAACTTTGTACATTGGTCTTGTCTTTTGCATGATTTTCTTCCTAGGTTGTAAAGGTATGCACGGTTTGAGACTATGTTCGGTTGACTCTAGAATAGGTGTATGCTAGGGTAGTTGGTTTGAACTAGGAGGATCATGAAGCCGGATTCTACTTGTTTGTGGCATGTTGGTAGTTGCTCCCTATAGTCAATTTGACACCATTAGCGAGTTATTGTCACATCCTTGTGAGGTTACTTGTTTTTCAAGCCTTCAACAGATTTTGTATGAGTTGCGTGGATCCTTGACTATGCAAACCTAATCTAATAAAGCTTGATGTATGATTCTCAAACCCGAGACCGAACTATCTAGGAAGGACAAAGGCACATTTTTCGGGGTGGTGTTTTTCATTTTTGATATATTTTGTTATTTTCTTTATTTTTGGGTTTACATTTGCCTTCTTGCAACCATTTGAGCCTTATCCCTTCTTTTCAAGCCACATCTTTAGTTATTCGACCTTTTGTTTCATTTTCTTCTAATCTTGGTTTTTGTGAAGCAAATTGATCATTTGTGGTAGACTTTGTGGTGAATGAAGTTGGAATTTTGGTTTTTATGAATGCAAGTTTGTGATATCATTTTCTTTGTGCACAATGGCAAATATTTGTGAAAAAGCCGTCCTACTTCATAAAAGGCATGGACCAATAAGTTGCATATAGAAAAAGCCGTCCGAATTAAGTAAAAGGCAAGGACATTGCAAATTCATAAAAAAAAAAAGCAAACAAAAAATTGAAAAAATGATGAATTCAATACTATTTTGATGTATTCTTTTCTCCTTCTAAGCATTGAGGACAATGCTTCATTTTAGCTTGGGGGAGAAGCGTGTACGCTTTTTGTATATATTTTTGTGAGTATAGCTTCAAGTAAGCTTGAGGGTGTTGTTTTTGTTTGGTAATTTCTTGATTGTGGTGTTAAGGATTGATCACCCTTTTGCTTCACTTTTTAGGAAAATCACCAAATTTTAATTAGCCTACCTTCACCCTTTATGCCTTACATTACAACCTTTGGGAAAGACCTTTCGACCTAGATAGTTGAGTAACTATTCGGGGGAGGGCATCATGGGTCATTGCCTAAGGAAAGGGGATGCATAGTCAAGATTGTCGAGTAGCCTAAAAATAATTCTTTTTCCGGTTCCTTCGAGGAATCATTGGGACACTCACTAAGGGGAGATTTGAGACTAGTGGGGAGAACGCGGTAAGATTGTTTGGGATGAACGTGGATTGTGATGACTAGTTCCTATGCCTAGCATACCCTATGTTTCAATCAACCTTAGATATCTTGAAAAGTGCATACCTTAACTACTTGAGAAAGATTGTCATTCATTTGCATTATAGTCTTTATGTTAGTTCATTTCTCAAAGGTTTGTTTTCATTTTTATTTTCCTTCCTTTTTATGGTTTGCCTCATTGATGTTTGGTGGAGAGTTATGGATCAAACTCTTAGGATACCCTTACGAGACCTCACTCGTCCTCATAGGAGACTTTGGGGTTTAAAGGGCTTGTTGAGCTAAAAGCAACCGTGATTCCTACGACAGTGAGTCTTAGTATATATTCTTATCTTGAGTCTTTTTCTTTTTCTTTTTCAAATAAAATTTTCATCCTTTATCTTTCTTGCTTTGTTTTGCTCGAGGACGAGCAAAAGTTTAGCTTGGGGGAATTTGATGAGTGACATTTATGGCACTCATTTGGTCCCTTTTTGGATGAATTCTATTTCATTTTATCTCTCTTTTCTTTAGTTTTCCTTAGTTTTATTCTAGTTTTCTTCATTTCATGCTTTTTGTAGTTAGTTTCTCTATTTTATGCATTTTCTAGTTTACTTGCTATTTTTTCCCTTTTACTTGCATTTTATCCTTTGATTGTAGGTTGTGATTGATTTTCGAAAGATTCCCGAGCTTCCTCTCCATGGTCTTCCATTGATTTTCATGCCTAAATCTTGTGCAAGAAGTTTCAAGTCAAAGGGAGGTCCAAGGGGCATGCTTCAAGGCCTTGTATATGCCTTTCTCATGGCTTATACTCTTCAAGAAATTCAAGAAAGTTTCTGCCTACCTTGTCCTCCATCATCATGATCTAGGATGTGTGCACCACTTGAGCTAGGATAAAGACAAGAAGGAGGAAAGACCCAGCTAGGTGCGGGCGCACCCAGGGAGTGTGCGGCCGCACACCTGGTGCGTGCGGGCGCACCAATCTGGGTGTGTTCCCGTGCGCGCCACGCTCTCTCCTCCAAGCGCCCGCACCGACGTGGGTCTATTTTTGGGCGTCAATACCGACCTCCTCTATATATATATAGTTATTTTCTTTCTATTTTTAAAAGAAGAGTTTTTTTTAGAGATTAGATTTCATATAGTTAGTTTTTGATTAGAATTTTAGAGAGAGAAACTCAAGGAATGAAGAGAGAGAAACTCATGGTTTTTGATGATTGTTCAAGAATTCTTCATTATAATTGATCTTTAGATCAAAGTTTTGTAAGGATCTTCTTCTTGATTTCAGTACAAGTTTGATTCTAGTTGATTTCATTTGTTTTCCATGTTATTGTTGATTGATTGAAGTTTGTTTGATGATTGATTGAAGTTTTATTGGATTTTTAATTGATTGTTGATTTGATCTTTGATTTCAACTATGTTGATGATGAAATTGATGATTAGTGTAGTTTTGATCTTGATTTCCATGGCTAGTGAGTAGTTTTCTAGCTAGGGAAATGGTGAAGCATGTTTGAGTGATGGATTAGAGTAATTTGGGGATAATTGATGGAGTTGATGATATGATTAAATTTGGTTGATAATTCATGTGCATGTGTGTGATTGATTGAAATTTGGCTATCTTTGATTATTGCACTAGATTGCATTGTGAGCTTGCTATGATACGGACCATTGATTAGTAACTTGCAATTTCACGATTGAGGTGCTTTGTGACGTTCCCTAGGTAGTGTTTAGTGTAGTTGACACTAGTTAGACCTCTAGGTGAACTAACTTGGTATGCTCTTTTGGATACATGATTGATCTTCCTTCCAATCACTTGACTTAGTCGGTTTGACCTCCCAAATTACCATTTCCATAACAATTACATGTGGATCCATTGCCCTAGTGTCTTTTAGATTAATTTCATACAAGTTCTTGCATCATTTAGCTCTAGCTCTAGTTTCCTTCATAAACCCCTTAATTTGACTTCGGAATAGCTTGACTTAGGCATTGTGCATTCGACCTCCATTCCCTTTGGTTCGACCTTGACTTACCACTACACTTAATAGGGGTTTGTTGAGTTACAAATTTTGTTTGATTGGGTGGGGTGGTAGCCCAACGACCTACCGTTCTTCTTCCCATTATTAGGCCTCTTAAGTTCGTAAGAAAAATGTGGCTTGTTCTTCGCATTTTTTCTAGCCATTCTTGTCCAAATTATCACAATATTTGTCATAGTATTGCAAGAAATTGTTTGATTGCTCTATTTTAGTACGACGTACTCTGTTTTTGGCTATCATACTATCATGCGGCAAGGCAAACCTTCGATACTATAGAACCTTTAATTTGTTGTTGCTTTGCATAATATAGCATGACTAGACGACGCAGCTCTGGCTTTCGCTCTTGGGAGGCTCACCGGGAGGACGATCCCGTTGACGCCGGCGTAGGGACCTCTTCTTCTCTAGGGGAGTTCTCAGAGTGGGACGAGCGCACTCTACACTTTGCGCCCGAGTTTCACATCTCGGAGCGCGTTCGGCGTGGGATTCATAGTGGAAGAGTTCGTAGCCATTGTTCCGGCAACGACGCTATTGGTTCTTTATACGATACTTACTTTCGTGACCATGACGGTTTGCGTCGCCTGTGGGAGTCTTGTGGCTTGACTCCTTAGCTCAGAGCTACTCGGGCTCTGTATTCTTTCGGGTCAAGCCGTTACGTGGTTCGAGCTTTGGTGGATTTCTTTTGGGACACTACCAACACTTTCCATTTCCCCTGCGGTGAGATAACTATTACCCGTATTGACTTTAGTCTCATCACGGGGTTGGAGTTTCGTTCGGTGGCACTTCCGGTTGATAGCGAGATCACGGTCTTTTCTCTAGTGGTACTAGAGCTGTTAGGCCCTATCACCGCTCGGGCTCGTAGTGAGGCTGAGCCGACTCATCTCAGCTCTCGATGTATCCGCCGGTCCACTCTTGTGGCGGCTTTTCTGGATGGTGCGACCACCCTAGAGAAACGGGTGCACATCTTTGCTCTTTTCTTGTTGTTATGGATCTTTTCACCTGATAGAGGTAGTCGAGTCTTACTCTACTACTTGCCTGCTCTTCGCGACCTTCACATGGTCGGATTAAATGATTGGGCCAGCCTGGCCTATGTGGACTTCCTAGTGGATTGCGACTTTCCAGTCGTCATGGTTCCTTCGAGGGAGATATCGCGCTCTCCAGCTTTTGGAGGCTCGTAGAGGTATATTTTATTTCCTTCATCAAAGTTAGCTCTAGATCTGCATTAGCATTTACTGACACTTCTTTTTCCTCGTAGATTTATATCTACGAGTATTTTCTGTCTCTTGCGCCGGCGAGACCTTCACCTCGCTACCTCCCCGTTACTGCCTGTTGGGGAGGTCGTCTCAATGACCAGGCTACTACTGCTCATGTTCGAGAGTTTATCCTCTCGGTATGTTCCTTAAATACTTGTCTCTTAGTACCTTTAAGTAGGATTTTATCTCATGAACATGCGTTTTGTAGGAGCCTGCTGTAGAGTTTCGGCCGTGAGCTGATTTGGACATTCCTGCGCTTGCTGCGCAGTACACTGCTCGGCGTTGGTACTTTCGGGGGACGTAAGATTCTGTAGTGTACTTTTGTCGTTCCTGCTCGCCCTCCTCGGCACATGTTTGATCAGACTAGATTGAGAACTTTGGCGAGTAGGTCACCAGCGGGTACACCGTAGCGGACTCACGCCCGAGTGGAGCAATGTTATGGGGAGGTGCTGTTGCCACTTCTGGCCCAACCACCTGTTTTGCCAGAGGGAGGGGAGGTATTCCTCGTTTCCTGTGTTTGTCTTTTAAATAGCCCCCAAGTAGATCCTAATTACTTGGATTTGTTTTGCTAGGGTGCGCCCGCAGAGTTCGTTCCTCCACCCATATCCATTACCTACCAGGGGATGTACGGTCCGGTCGAGGAGATGATTCCTCTAGCTCCTCCGAAACATCGTTTCATCGAGCAGTCGATACCTCGGCATCAGACATGAGTGAGTCATTTGTTCATTGTTTACTTATATATCTTTGATTGTTACTGACTTATCTCTTGTTAGTTTACTCGCGAGGTGATAACGAGGATGGCGAGGGGTATTGACGCCTTCCGCTATCAACTGGTGAGATTGAGAAACCAAGCCTCCTCTCGTCGTGATGACACTGCTACAAAGGTATTTCTCTTATCCTCATCACATGTTTTATTAGTTCATTTTTGCATCTGAATTGATTTATTTTTGCAGGGGCATCCTATTCCTCCGCCACATACTTGGACGAGACCAGAGGCTAGTAGAAGGAGATCCGGGTCTGGCTTCAGACGTCGTTGTACTTCTTCTGGTGGCCAGGGTGGCCGGTCGGAGACGGCTCCTACCGAGAGATCGGAGGGTTCGGGCTCTTCGTCTGAGGGTGCACATGTTAGGCCAACAGGCCAAGGAGGCGTGACATAAGCTCTTTTAGGGGGTGTGGGATGTACGAGGTTGGCTCGTCGTCAGAGCAGCCGCAGCAGCCTCATTTGTCGGCAATTTAGCATCAGGGTGAACCTAGATGGGCTGACCCTACTTTGTCGATCCCGACTGTTTGTGATCCTGGAGCTAGTGAGGGGCATACCCCACGATCTACATTGTTTTTTTAAACTTTGGGTGTTCCTCCCCATTTGCGTCATCCGGCACCGTAGCAGTACCTGTATGTACTTTTATTTGACTTTGTAGGACTTTGCTAGTTTGTATCACATGACTCTATGTTAGACATACTGTATATACATACTTTTATCTATTTATGCTTATTTTATCTCTGTATTTTTTATTTTACCATTTTATGTGCATGAGAGTGTGTAAAAAATTATGACTAATCTTGACAATTATGTGCAAAAATTTTCGTCATTTTTATTATCAACGGAGGGTATCCGACTTTATCCCCCAAAAGAAAAAAAATAAAAAAAACTTTGACTAAAATAAGCCTAAAATTGATTAAGCATAAATTAATCGAAAAGAGTGTTTGAGATAATGTTGGATAAGGCTTTGAGACAAGAGGTCAAAACCGTAAAGTCAATGTACAAAATCGAGTCATAGTCGGAAAAACGTGGTTTGTATAGTGGCAAAGCTGGCGTCGTGATGGCTTTTTGTCGCCACATGCTGGCCTTTGTCGCCTGGCGCTAATATCTTTTTCTCCGAATCCTTTCGGGGTTCAAACTGTACCAATTTTGTGCATAAATAGGCCCCAAATCTGCCGATTTTGTATATTTCGAACAGATTAAAAATAAAGTTATAGCCTTAATTTCTTATTAAACAATCATGTCTAAGAGTTTTAGTGATTTTACTCGTGAGTGGTGCCTGTCTTTGACTGCTAAGGAGAGAAAAGAGCATGAATTTTTTCACTTGGGAGGTATTTCACTTGAGAGGTATTTATGGTATTAAGGGGATAGACATAGATATAGATTTTATTCATACCGCCTTACAATATTGGGATCCGGACACCTATTACTTTAGACTAGGCTATGATGAAATTAGTCCTTTACCGGAAGAATTTGGTGCCATTCTAGGCTTCCCTTCTTTAGATCTTGCGGTAATTCCTAATGTGAGTGAATATTATTATAAAGACTTTGTGCGTTTCTTTAATCTTCAGGACAGGGATCTAACAAATATCGTAGATGGGAATGTAGTTAATTTGAAAGAATTTGCACGCCATTATTTTGATAGACCACGTTCAGAATCTTTTCATGTTTATAGGAGGAGAGCTTTCCTCTTTTGCATGTTTAGCCAATATCTCCTCACTAGTGGTAATATTCGTGAGGGTCAAGCAATTTTAGTATCTGTCATGGAACAAATTGAATCAGGGAGGAACCCAATGCCTTTAATTGTTAGAGAAACTATGCTTAGTTTAGATGAATTAAAGAAAAATCCAAAAGCACCTCTTCGAGGCTCTCCAATTTTGTTATAGGTAAAATAATATTTTTAATTACAGAAATCAAAAATATATATTTTTGTATAGTAATACTAATTATTTGCATTGAATTTTTATAGATGTGGTTAATGGAGAGGCTAGAATTAATTAGTCCTCCTGACAATATTGACAAATATACGCCAAATTGCTTTGTAAGGCGAAAGAAACTCTTTTCCATAAAGATGGGCCGCCGGGAGTGGAGCAAAATATTTGCCTCTTGTGATTTTGCCATAAAGTGGGTCATTCCTTTGAGGAAAATTGAGAAGATGGTTGGTGTCAACAAACAACCCTTTTGTCGTCTTCCTAGCTTATCAAAGTTGACCTTTTATTACCCTTGTAGGGTAAAAAGACAGTATGGCCTTGTTTAAACCATTCCTTTTGGTGATCTTCGTCGCCCTTATGAATTTCCTATTTCACAAGACACGGAGAAGTTCGACAATTGTTGGTGTGCTAGGCCATTATGGGAAGTTGTTACCCAAAAGGTTCTTCCTTCTTTGTCTAAAGATGTGAAGCAATGGATACTTGGTAGATCTAAAAAGGACCAGAACAAAGTTTTAAATAAGACCAATGTGAAGAATCGTCTGGGAAACAAGAAAGCTCCTGTTAAGGAATGCCTTGGTGAAAGAGTTAAGTTCAAGACTCCTGTTATTCCTAAGAAGAAAAATACTACTAAGAGCAAGGAGAAAAGAAAAGCTGACTCTGTAGAAAAGAAAGTGTGGGTAGAAAAGAAACATGGTGTGATGGCTAAAGAGGAAACTACCTATACCAAGATTGAATGCAGATCCTTTAAGGGATGCTTGCTAGCAAAAGTCATGGATGACGAAGAAAATGCAAACAAGAATTGGAAGAGGGCTAGAAAAGTGAAGACATAATAGAACATTGCTTTACTTTCAATTTATTAGACATTTTTAATTTTCAAGTTAAATTATTTTTAAGCTTTATTTAAATTTCATCAATAATGTAATTTTTTACTTTATTTTATTAATGCAATTTTGAGCTTTTTTTTAGATTAAATCAGCATTTAAATTTAATTTCTATTAAAGAAATGAAAACACTTTAATAATTTTCTGAAAATTATTCAAGTACGGGAGTCAAAATTTTCCGAAATACACCGAACTTTGCCCAAATTACCGCAGAAAAATTGGCGTCGTAGTTTCATTTCTTTCGCCAGACACTACTGCTTGTCGCCTGGTGCTACATCTTGTCGCCTGGCGCTACATCTTGTCGCCAAATGCTGCAATTGTCGGCCGACGCTGATAACTGTCGTTAGGCGACTGATTTTCTAGGGTGCGTTGGTCTTGAATTTTTCGCGTCGTTTGTTCTGAGTCGACTTGTGGATGCTGACATCGGGAGGTGAATGACTCAACCACTAGGTCGAAAGGACTTTCCCAAAGGTTGTAACGTAAGGGCAAAAGGTTAGGGGTAGGCTTAAAATTTAGAATTTGGTGGTACACCTAGATTATGAAGCAAAGGTTGGCCACACTTCAACACCAAAACCAAGAAGTCACCAAACAAAAACGAACTAATACCCCCAAGCTTATTCAAAGCTATATCCACAAGCACATATACAAAAAGCGTGAACGCTTCTCCCCCAAGCTAAAAGGAAGCATTGTCCTCAATGCGAGAAAAGGGAAAAGAATCACATCAAACTATTTTTCGAATTTTTCATTTTCTCTTGGAGATGTTTCCAACTCTTTGACATCGGTCACATGTCTTGACAAAGCCCCATGAATCCTTAAAGAGATGTGGCCACCATAATCCGCATTGAAGGACCTTAGAGGCGGTCCTAGAGGCGCCCATATGGCCCCCGCTTGGATCCGAATGGCACATTTTTAAGACACTAGGCACTTCTTCGTTTGGCACACAACGTCTAAGTAAACCATCGACTCCACGCTTGTATAAGATGGGATCATCCCACACATAATGCCGTGCCTATCTCTTGAGCTTCTTTCTTTGATTCTTAGAAAAAGAAGGAGGAAACTCCCCACATGCAAGAAAGTTCACTAAATCGGCAAACCATGGAAGTTCCCTTGCTTCAATAGCGTACAAGAAATCATCAAGCATTCTATCTTCAATTAGAGAACTATCATCTTGAATTTGAAAATCTTCCAAACGAGAAAGATGGTCCGCCACAACATTTTCCGCTCCTCTTTTATCCCTAATCTCAATGTCAAAGGTTTGGAGCTCAAGAACCCACCGAATCAACCTTGGCTTGGACTCTTTCTTAGCAAAAGATACTTGAGAGCCGCAGGATCGGTAAAGATAATGGTTTTGGAACCCAATAGATAACAACGGAACTTCTCAAAAGCATGAACTATGGCCAAAAATTCCTTCTCTGTTGAGCTCCATTTAGAGTCTTGGACATATAATAGATCACATGAAGTTTCTTGTCCACTCTTTGACCCAAAACACCTCCTATTGCCGAATCGCTTGCATCACACATCAACTCAAATGGTAAATCCCATCTTGGAGCTTGTACAATAGGAGTAGAGATTAGAGCTTTCTTTAACTTGTTGAATGCCTCCAAACACTTATCATCAAACACAAAGTCGGCATCTTTTTGAAGAAGATTATTAAGAGGCTTTGCAATGAGTGAGAAATCCTTGACGAATCTTCTATAAAACCCGGCATGCCCTAAGAAAGATCTCATTCCCTTTACGTTCTCCGGAGGTGGAAGCTTTTCAATGACTTCAATTTTAGCTTTATCCACCTCTATCCCCTTATGAGAGATCTTGTGGCCAAGGACTATGCCTTCCTCCACCATGAAGTGACATTTTTCCCAATTCAAGACCAAGTTCACCTTTTCACACCATGCAAGACATTTTTCAAGGTTTTCAAGGCATGCCTCAAATGAAACACCTCCTATGGAGAAGTCGTCCATAAAAACCTCCATCTCCTCTTCCAACATATCTCCAAATATACTCATCATGCATCTTTGAAATGTCGCGGGAGCATTGCAAAGGCTGAATGGCATTCTCCTATAAGCAAATGTATCATATAGACAAGTGAATGTTGTTTTCTCTTTGTCATCCGGGTGGATAGGGATTTGGAAAAATCCCGAATAGCCATCAAGAAAACAATAGAACTTGTGCCTTGTTAGTGTTTTAAGCATTTGATCAATAAAAGGAAGGGGGAAATGATCTTTCTTTGTTGATGTGTTTAGACGTCTATAGTCTATACACATCCTCCATCCCGTGACCGTCCTCGTCGAAATGAGCTCACCTTTCTCATTCTCAACGACAGTCATACCTCCCTTCTTTGGGACAACGTGAACGGGAGAAACCCACCTAGAACTAGAAATAGGGAATATGATTCCCGCATCCAAAAGTTTGGTGATCTCCTTTTTCACTACCTCTCCCATTTGGGGGTGTAACTTTCGTTGCCTCTCAATAGAAGGTAAAGCACCATCCTCAAGAGTTATGTGATGTGTGCATAAAGCGGGGCTTATACCTTTGAGGTCATCAATGGTATAACCCAAAGCACTTCGGTGCTTTTTCAAAACACCACACAACTTTTGAGCTTGATGCTCACTCAAAGAAGAGCCAACAATGACGGGAAAAGTGGAGTTGGGTCCCAAAAACTCATACCTAAGGTGTGATGGAAGAGGTTTGAGCTCAACCATTGGAGCACCTTTACCTTCCTTCGATGTTGCCACTTGCAACGCTTCTTGGCTAGAAATGCTCAAACACATTTGTTCTTCATCATCCTCAAATCTTCCATTGAGCAAATCTTCATACAAACCCATCTGGGGTACCTATCTTCTCCTTGTTTAACAAAACACCACACGGAGCCAGATAGATTCATTAATGCAATGGAACTCCAAACTTGAATCTCAAGAGCATCGTTAGATGTGAGTAATTGCTCATGCATGGAAGACACAACATGATCGAGAGAATCAATTAACATACAATTTTCTAGAGAAGAACTTGGATATTTCATGCTATAATTCAAATCAAATTCTATCACTTCATCCCCTACTTTGAGTGAAATTTTAGCACTTTTTACATCTATCAAAGCACCCGAAGTAGCAAGGAATGGTCTCCCTAGAATGATGGGGATATTAGCATCTTCATCCATCTCAAGCACAACAAAATCCACCGGAATAACAAATTTCCCGACCCTTAAAGGAACATCCTCTACCTTACCCTTAGGGAACTTAATTGACCTATCGGCCAATTGCAAAGTGATGTTAGTAGGTAAGAGTTCTCCTTGCTCAAGTCTTTGGTATACCGAGTATGGCATAAGTCTAACACTAGCTCCTAGGTCACACAAGGCATTCTCAATTTGCATTTTATAAATGGCACAAGGGATAGAAAAGTTTCCGGGATCTTTTAGCTTAGGTGGCATCTTATTCATTATGATAGCACTACAATTCTCGGTCAAGTTCACCGTCTCTACACCATCACATGTTCTCCTACCATTCAAAATGTCCTTGAGGAATTTTGCGTAGTTGGTCATTTGGGTGACAACTTCGGTAAATGGTAAAGAGAGGTGAAGTTGCTTAAGCATGTCTATGAATCTTCCAAATTGTTCATCTAACTTGTGTCTCATGAATTTTTGTGGATAAGGAAGCTTAGGTTTCACAATCTCTTTCTCCACTCTCACCTCACTAGGTTTCTCAACCTCACTCAAAGATGCACCATTTCTCTCATCTTCAACCAACGCCCCTTTTGTGCCCTCTTTAGTCTCACTCATCCTAGGCAAACTTTCCTCAAGGACCTTACCACTCCTTGTGACAATAGCATTGACCGGTCTCTTAGGATCTAGACCTTCGGAAGGTAAAGAATAAGGACTAGCATGGTCTTTCAAAGCATTAGCAAGTTGAGAAATTTAGTTTTCAAGAATCTTATTATGAGTCATCATTTCATTAAATTTCTTATCACTTACGGTCATGTAAGTGTTTAACAACTTTGTTTGATTTTCAATGATTTCTTCCAAATATGTTTTATGCGAAGAAGAAGAGGATTGAACATAGGAATTATCATTTTGGGCTTTTGGAGCAAATCCGGGTGGAGGGCCTCTTTGAGCATTGTTTTGAAAATTGTCTCTCCCTTGATTGTTCCAATTACCCCTACTTTGATTTTGACCATAACCTTGATTATGGTTACCACTACCTTGATTATGATTCCCATAACCTTGGTTTTGATTACCATAATTTTGGTTTTGATTTTGGCTACTGTAACCTTGATTGTTATAGTTACCTCAAGAACCTTGGTTCCCTTAGTTCCTATAACCACCACCTTGGTTATAGTTGTCAAAATTGCCATGATTGTTGTAATTCTATTCCATTGACCTCTTTGATTCTCAAACCTAGAATCATGATTATTTGACACATAGTTCACATGCTCATTCACATTTCCATCTTGATCATCACAAACATCCATACATGCATGAGGGCAACTAGAAACATCATGCTTATACGACCCACAATCATCACAAAACAAGCATCCACTAGACATGTTACTAGAAGAAGGAAGGGGTTGAGAATTAGAAGACGTACCTCTCCCCTTAGTTTGGGAGGGAAGACTTGAAACTTGGTAGGTAGCGCTTTTCAACTTTGCCTTGATAACGGACATCTCCTTCCCCAAGTTTGTCATTTGAGAGGATAGATTTTTTATTACATTTAGATGATCAACAGAGTACACCGAAGAGCTACTCTTGCTAGTTGATTCTGTTTCTCTATCTTGCCAATCTCTATAGTACCTCACTACGTCCTCAATTATGTCCACCACTTCCTCTTCCGTTTTGTTCATGATAGGACCTCCGGCTCCTCCATCTAAACATGATTTTCCTTGAGGGCTAAGACCTCCATAGAAAATTTAAATGATTCGATAGGTTGGAATTCCGTGATGAGGACATTCTTTTTGATACTCCTTGTATCTCTCCCATACTTCATAGAGGCTCTCATTTGGCTTTTGCTTGAAACCTTGAATCAAAGCTCTAGCTTCCGCCGTTTCTTTTGAGGAAAGAAACGGGATAGAAATTCCTTGGTGACCTCGTCCCATGTCCTTAGAGAATTCGGCTTTACCTCCTTGTCTAACCATTCCAAAGCACGACCTATGAGAGAAAAGGAAAAGAGATTGAGGCGGATGAATTCTTGGGAAATTCCGTTCACCTTGATAGTATTGCAATACTTCTCGAACTCCTTGAGATGCTTTAGTGGGCTTTCATGCTTGGCTCCACTAAATTGTCGCCTCTCTATCAAAGTAATCATTGTCGGTCTTATTTCAAAATCATTTGCCGGTGTTGTAGGCGGAGCAATCCCACTCTCAAATCTATATGCAGCGGGAATCCCCAATTCTTTCAATGCCACTCTCGGATTTTCTCCCATTCTTGCTTGTTCTTCTTGTTGTGGCTCTTCTTCACTTGAAATGCTAGGGCTCAAAGATCGTCTAGCACTCCTCAACCTTGCAATAGTTCTCTCAATTTCCGGATCAAGTGGCACTAGTGAATGATCACGTGCTCTATGCATATAATCTCAAAAGAAATGGTTAGTAGCACGGCTACAAATGTAGCCTTAAAGAAAATCTTTTTGTATTTTTCAATTAACGGTGAAATAGACTCAACAACTATAACAAAGAACCAATATCATTCCCCGGCAACGGCGCCATTTTTGACACGGGAAAAATGTAGGTCGTCCTCTACCCTTTCCTAGAGTCAAAGAAAATTTATAAACACTCGACCAACCTAATACGAGTATAGGTTAAGTCAAGGGTCGAACCCAAGGGAATGAATAGGTGTAAGCTATAACCTAGGTCAAGCTACTTCGAAGTTTGCGGAAGATGTGGTTGGTAACTAAGGTATCAAGAAGTCTAGATGAATCGAGAAATTCAATGTACTAAACACTAGGGATATGGGTTCCACATGCAAGCTCAATGATTATGCTAATTGAAAAATCACTCAATCAATTCAAACATTGCAGAGGACAAAGAATAGTTGCAATCAAAGGAATTCAAGGGTTATCTCTTATAAGCCAAGCTAGGGATCTTTATGAATGGCTAGTTAGGAAAATCACAATCAAATTCAATCAATTAAAGCAATTCTCAAATCAAGGGTTCATGTCATTGAAATTTGCAATGCAATCTAGATTAATCTTATAGGTTGATCACTCCTAGTCCAATCAATCACATGCACAACTATGTCAACCAATTTAATTGCACCAGTCAAATCAATCTAGCATCATCAACTAGCAAAAAATAATCAATCAAGAATGCTTCCCCTTCTCCCTAGCAACTAATCTACTCAGTAAACATGGTGGAATTAAGAAACAAAACAAATTCAATTAAATTCATATTCAATTAAAGCTAAATCAAAAGAAAATCAATCAATCAACAATTTCTAATGCAAGGAATATAATCTCAATCAAAATCCTAGAAACTAGAAGGAATTGCATTAAAAGTAAATCAAGGGAAAGAAATCTTACAAATATCCATTGAATTGAAGAAGGAATTTCAAAATTAAATTGAAATCTAAGATCAAATTCAAGTACTAACAAGTGAATCTTAAGCTTCTCTCTCTACTTTCTCTCTCTACTATTTCTGGAAAAATTCTCTCTCTAGTACAAAGTTAAGTCGTAACAAAAAAGAAAGTCAAAAGCTATAAATAAGAAAAATCGAGCGAAGAGGGCTGCACAGGCCGTGCGCACGCACAGCCCAGCCGCGCGCGCGCACAGCTGGGTCTGCGCGCACGCACCTCTGTGCCGCGCGCACGCACCCCTGTGCCGCGCGCACGCACCCTTGTGCGATGCATGGGCTTAGGCTCCTTCGCTTGCTTGATCAAACTCCGCGCTCCCGAGCATCCCCAACATCAGTGCACTCGAGATGATGCCCGCATACATGGCAGTCCTAAAATGAGCAAATTGACTTGATTTTTCACCTACAAAACACAAATAAAACAAAGAGAGGAAGCGTAGCAAGGTAAAACTAAAACTAAAATTATGAATTATCAACTAAAAATATGAAAAACTAGTAAAAACCAATCGAGAACTAAAGTGAATTATAAAAAATGGAAAATCAAATAAAACTAAAAGAGTAATATGAAAGTGATGAAAGAAAATAAAGAAAATGAACCTAAATCTTATTCTTTTGACCTCCAAAAACGACGCTCATCAATGGTCCAGACCAATTAGGCCTAAACTTGCCTCTTGGATCCAAAACATTTTTCCTTAATTCCTTTAACACCAAGTCTCCTACTTTGATGTTTCTTGTCTTGACTTTCTTGTTGAAGTGTCTAGCCATACGAGTTTGATAGCATTGAGTATGATGTAGAGCTTCTAGTCGTTTTTCATCGAGTAGAATTAGCTCCTCATATCTTGCTCTAGTCCATTCAACTTCATCGAGTTTACTTTCCAACGCAATGCGTAAGGAAGGTATTTCTAGCTCTACAGGTTGTACGGCATCCATTCCATAGACTAAGGAAAATGTCGTATTTCCTGTTGATGAGCGAATTGACGTGCAATAACCCCAAAGAAAAAAGTGGAGTTTGTTAGGCTAATCCTTTTAATTTTCTATCATTTTCCCATGATAGTCTTTAAAGTTTTATTAGCCCCCTCAACTGCACCGTTTGCCTGAGGTCTGTATGGAGAAGAGTGATGATGTTGAATGCCATACTTTTGTAGTAATTCTTCACATTCTGCTGGAAAGTGAGTTCCATTATCACTTATCATTTCATGTGGGACTCCATATCGACAAATAATGTTTCTATCGATAAAGAGTGCTACATGCTTTGCAGTGAGTTTTGCATATGATTTTGCTTCAACCCATTCAGTGAAGTAGTCAATTGCTACTAAGATTTATTCATGGCCTCCTGTTCCTGGAGGAGTAATTTTTCCAATGATGTCTATTCCCCAAGTTGTGAATGGCCATGGTGATGTATAGGTGTAGAGAAAAGATGGAGGAACATGTTGTAAGTTAGCGTATATTTGGCATTTAGGGCATCTTTTGACATATTGATGGCAGTCCCTATTCATGGTAGTCCAATAATATCCTTCGCGCATTATCTTTTGGACTAGCATTTTGCCATTTAAATGTTTTCCACGTACTCCTTCGTGGACTATTCTCATAGCCCTTTGGGATTCCTTTTTCCCTACACATAGGAGAGCTCAACCTTTAGGTACCCTTTTGTGTAACTCGTCGTTTATGAACACGTATTGGGAAGCCAAGAGTCTTAAAGCTCGTTTTGCTCTTTTGTGAGCATGGAGTGGATATTTTCCTTTGGCGACATAGTTGAGGATGTCTGTATACCACGGTTCTTCTTCTTCTTCTTCTTTCTCTTGGATCACTTCACCATCCTCTATAGCTTGAATATAAGCCGGTTTGTGCCTTTTTCCTATCGTTAAAGGCATTTGCATGATTTTCGTAGGAATCCTAACCAATGAGGCTAGTCTTGCCAAGGCATCGGCAAATTAATTTTCTTCTCTAGGTAGATATGTGTACTCTACCTTTTCTAGTTGGTTCGTGAGAGTTTCTAAATATGTTTGGTAAGGGCCAAGCTTTCACTCTTTACTTTCCATCTTTTGGAAATTTGGTTGATGATCAATGAAGAACCTTCGAATATTCGAAGTTTCTTTACTCCCAATGCCAATGTTGTTTCAAGGCTTACCACGTATGCTTCATATTCTGCAGCGTTGTTGGTAACGTCGGAATCTAGCTTTATGGAGATTAGAATATGTTCTTCTTTAGGTGATACCAATAATACCCCTATGCCACATCCCTTTTGGTTTGAAGCTCCGTCGAAGTATAGAGTCCAAGTATCATCTTCTGTGACCATCAAGTCTTCGTCTGGAAAGTCATTCTCATGTATTGGTGTCGAATCTTCTATTAGGAAGTCCTCTAGGAAGTCCGAGACCACGGATCCTTTAATAGCCTTTTGGGGCATGAATCTTACATCAAATTGGGCTATCTTAACTATCCATCTTGATAGTCGCCCATTTAGTGTAGATTTCTCAAAAAGATACTTAAGTGGATCCATCCGAGATACTACGAAGACTGTGTGAATGAGCATGTAATGTCTTAACTCGGTTATGGCCTACACTAATGCGAGGCACAATTTCTCAAGTTGTGTATAGCATAATTCATACTCGAGCATCTTTTTACTCAGATAGTAGATGACATTCTCTTTTCCTTCTACTTCTTGTGCGAGCATAGCCCCCATTGTCTCCTTGGTGACTGTTAGGTACAACCTAAGAGGGATTCCTAGGAGTGCTGGTGCTAATACAGGAGGATTAGCGAGATAGGCTTTGATATTTTCAAAGGCTTTTTGGCACTCGTCGTCCCATATTATTGGCACATTCTTCTTGAGCTTCTTGAATATTGGTTCACATATTGTTGTTAATTTGGATATGAACCTCCGTATATATTGCAACCGGCCAATGAATCCCCGAATTTGTTTTTCGGTTTTGGGCGGTGGCATTGACATGATTGCCTTGATCTTGGTTAGGTCTATCTCTATTCTTCTAGAGCTAATGACGTATCCTAAGAGCTTTCTAGATGAGACTCCAAAAGCACACTTAGATGGGTTCAACATCATGTTGTATTTTCTTAGCCTTTCAAAGAATTTTCTTAAGGCTACCAAATGTCCTAGGCGATCCTTCAATTTTACAATCATGTCATCTACATAGACTTCAACTTCCTTGTGCATCATATCATGGAGTAAGGCAGTCGCTGCTCGTTGGTAAGTGGCACCCGCATTTTTCAACCCGAATGGCATCACCGTGTAACAGTAAGTGCCCCAAGGTGTTATAAATGTTGTCTTCTCCATGTCTTCTTCTGCCATGAGAATCTGGTTATACCCCGCATATCCGTCCATAAACGAGAGCAGTACGTGATTCGCTGTATTATCTACTAGAATATCAATGTGTGGTAAAGGGAAGTCGTCCTTTGGACTTACCTTATTTAAATCTCGATAGTCGACACACGTTCTTCCCCTTCCATTCTTCTTTGGAACTAGGACCACATTTGTGACCCATTCGGGATATTTGGAGACCCTGATAAAACCTGCACTTATCTGTTTTTGTACTTCTTCTTTTATTTTAAGAGCTACGTCGGGTTTTATTCAACGTAACTTTTGTTTTACAGGTTTCATTCCTGGAATTAATGGTATTGTGTGTTGAGCTATTTCACTATTTATTCCTGGCATATCTTCATATGACCAAGCGAATACATCGATAAATTCTTTTAGTAGATTAATTAAATCGGTTCTTTCATCTTTACTAAGTGTTAGTCCGATTTTAACTTCTCTTTTAATGGTTGGATCTTTTGAGAAATCAACCGTTTCAGTATCTTCAATTACCGGTGTTCTATTTTCAAGTGTTTCCATTGCTTTAATTATTTCTTTGTCATTTTCATTGTTAGTTAAGCAATGCTCGTCATCTTGGGTTAAAGAGTGACACGAGGAGTAAGCAAATGAAGACATATTATTAAACTCGGAAACCATTACATCAAATAGAAATATGTCCGCTGGGACTTGACTACTAACTATTCTAGGAGAGGGTGCTAAAACAGAAGAATTGGGGGAAGGTGCTATAGCTAAAGACTTAGAAGACTCGATAGGGGAAGACTTTGACTCGGACTCTGACTCAGACGATTCTTCAAACATTGGTCCTTGTCCTGTTGTGATAGAGATCTTTCTTCCACTTAGAGTAGTCACCTTCACGGTCTTTCACCATCCTTGAACTAATCCCTCTATTGGAGTGATAAGCTTAGAAGGATCAAAGTCATCACTTTGTAGTACTGTTTGAATGAGCAAGGAGTTATCCTCAATATATGTTGGCTCATTCTTCTCATGCCCAAAGATAAGCCCCATGACATTAAAGTCAAAGCTTGGAGGTGTTTTCTCCTTATGGGTAGGAGTTGGGATATCATCGAGAAAGTTGCAATCCAAAAATATTTCGAACTCAGGTTGTCTTATCCCATTCTTGACAAAGGGTTCAGGAAATTCAAGACATGGATAATCCTCTCCTTCTCTCATTAATTGTCTATTTAGGGTGAGAGGATAATAATCCATTGGGATTGCTTTCTTTTGGGTACGAGTGTTCCTACGTGCATTTGCTTTTTTCCGGGCTTGATTAAGGTCTTCTAGAGTGGTTCAAAACTAAGTCCAAAAGTGTCCAATTTAGGGAGGCCATGTAGTCCCATTTGCTTTGCTATCCCTTTATTCTTTCCAAGAGTCATTCCAGGAAAGTGTCACTGTTTTCTGAGGATAGCATTTACTGTCATATTGGAGTGGAGGTCATAGTGAAGAAGGGTCCTTTCATCTTCCTCGATTATGGAGACCTCTTCGTTAAAGCCCCACAAATCTTCATCATCTTCATCGTGCACCACATTTATGATTGGATTCTCGATGGCCTTGATTCTCATCGGTGAAGCATCGATTGTAATAGGAATTCCTCCAACTATAGCCTTCACTCGTTGATGAAGGGATGAGGGGACGGCCTTTAGGTCATGAAGCCAAGGGCGTCCCAATAATAAGAAGAAGGATGCTTTAATGTCTACTACTTGAAAAGTAGTAGCATGTTCTATGATTCCTGCCGTTACATTCATGGTGATGGTTCCAAGAGCTTGGCGGCGAGTGTTGTCATAGGCTCTTATTCCCTGTATAGATGAAGACAAGTCTTCATCCCTTATTCCCAACATTCTCGCACTTCGAAGTAGACAAACATTAATTACTGATCAATTATTGTAGGGAATATTTCAAGCATTACCCCAAACTTGAGCCCCACTATGATCATACACTTAAGTATGGTGGCGTCCAAATGGAAGGAAGCTAGAGCAAAAGAGTCGCCAACAAGTTTTAGGAACTTTTAAACCGTTCACAGGGTGAAGGTTACACCCCTTAACGATCCATGAGATCGTCAACTCCAATAGATCTGGAACCAAGACTGGTGTTCGGGGATGAAGGTACAAATTCAATCTAAAAGAGAAAGAACCAGCCCTAATAATAGGCCTCTACTTTATTCTTCTCGTATTCATGTGCGCTTTCTGACTAACATTCAATCATTAGATTAACCCTAAACCTATTTATCTATGTTTGTTGAATATTAATACACAAATAAAACTATTATTGGTGATCACTTAAATTATAATCAAATTAGCCTAAACAAGATTATTAATTATCTTATTAAGCGTAATTACAAGTACAAATTCCCTTTAATCCTACATAAAAGGTGTGATCAAGCAATAACAATAATATTCATCAAGCAACTTAATAATAATAAAAATAATAATCATCATAATAATAATCATTATAACAATCATAATCATGTTAAAGCATAATATTAATAGCAAGATCCTAGTCATGATACTAACAAGATTAATAACAAACCCTAGCATGTCACTAAGCAATAAAGATCAAAGCTTTAGCCCTAACATGATACTAACATGATATTAAGAAAGAAAATAGGAAGCATCCTAGAAATCATAATTGATATAAGCAAATCATCCTAAATATCATACTAAGGAAAGCATCCTAACATGATACTAGGAACCAAAATAACAATCTTAACCTGATAACAAAATACACACGTTAGTTACTTCAAGGAAAAGTATAAAATCAAACAATTAAATTAAATAATAGAAATAGAGATTTGGGACCAAACCCTCAGAAATTATAACCTTTCACGTCTAGGGTGAAGGCAACTTCGAACTTGGCTAGGTGTGTCTAGAACTAATGTATGAGGAATGTTGTTTGTAAAAAAGTTGGTTTAGAAAGGAGAACAGAGAGAGAGAAAGAGAGAGATGATGATTGTTTTTTTTTTCAAAAACGAAGGTCTAAGGACCCTATTTATAATGAAAACAACCGGATATGATAAAAAATAATCAGAGTTCGAAAAGAAATAAAACGCGACGCTATCGTCGCAATAGCCTCTATCACCGCGTGACAAAGTGCAGCGCCGCGCGACAATCCTGTCGTCTGGCGTTGTAAGACAGTTTTTGCGGATTTTGTTTCTTATCATATCTTTTGATCCAGAAGTTCAAATAAGGCATATAATATGTCGTTGGAAAGCTCTTGAAGTCTACTTTGCAACCCATTTAGAATCAGATTAAAATCTTTTGTATATAAAAATATATGGCCGAAATAGTTGAAGGATGTCAATTTTGGATAGAGTTTCGTATTCCATTCATGTCTTTTTCGTTATAGCTCGGAATTAATATTATAATATATCATTGGAAATGTAATTTTAATATGTATCCAATCATATAAGATTTGGATAAAAATTATGAGGCACAAAAATAATATCTGACTATCTTTGAACATCTTTAAATTCGAATAGAATTAGGATTAGAAAAAAGGAAAGTTTTAAAAAAGGAAAGTTTTATTCAATTTCAAAGTCTATAATCTTATCTTTTCAAAAAAGATAATTAAGATCTTTTAGAAACTCATAAAAGCTTCTAATTAATCCTAATTAGTTTAGGAATAGGATTAAACCTTTGGACCTTCCACATGATCATTGGGTCGTAGGTAAAATCTAGTTTGAGCCCAGTTTAGTATTTTAGCCATAACTTCCTCATTATTCATCGGAATTGGGCTTATAATATATTGTTGGAAAGGTCTTTTCAAGCCCCCATACAACTACACTATTATTGGACCCATATCATGGACCAAACTAAACTAGAATGCACATTTTTCATAAAATAGAGTAAGAAAAGAAATATTTTCAAAAACAGAAAAAAGAGATATTTTAATAAAAACATCCTCATCACTAGACTTTTCACACTTTTGCTTCGTTCGATAATCAAATGACGTGAAAGGTATTCATCACTGGGTTTGGTTTTGGGGAGACACATTTGGGTGTCTGCAGAAGCCCCCACTTTGACTGAGTTTGGAGAAACGCAAGTTTCGAAAACGAAAGTCAAAGTAGCGATATGGACGGAGAATGATTTAGAACGTTATGCGATCCTAAATCATTCTTGTAACGCCGATACCTGAAACTAGCGTTAGTTAAAATAGATAAAAAAGTTAAGAAACGTGTATCTTGCACCGTCGAGCACACGTCTCTATACGTAATCGATTTGTTGCTGCATTTGCTGTTGTGACAACCTTCCACAAGCTAGGGAACGCCATCCTACTGCTTTTGACGATCTTCCTCAAGCTAGGGGATACCGCCTGAAGACTGATACGCTTGTAACTGCCTCCAATTTCCGCTATGATAGTATTCTGCAAGCTAGAGAACACTATCAAAAATTGCTTCGCTTGAAACGATCTTCTACCGCCTTGTGACCATCTTCCACAAGCTAGGGAACATGATCGAAGATAACTTCGCTTGAAATCACCTCCAGTTGTTTGTGACAACCCTCCGCAAGTTAGGGAACGTCGTCGACCAATGCTGCTACATCTCGAGCCTTTTCCTTGAATCATAGTGACGACCTTCCCAATCATAGCAAAAGTCGTCGAAGACCGCCTCATCACGAACCGCTCTTTTCAATCTTGGTGACAACCTCCACAACCTTAGCGAATGCCGTCGAAGATCGCCCATCTCGTGCTATCTTCTCAAATCTTGGTGACAACCTCCTCAATCTTAGCGAATGCTGTCGAAGGCCGCCCATCTCGTGCGATCTTCTCAAATCTTGGTGACAACCTCCACAATCTTAGCGAACGCTGTCCAAGACCGCCCATCTCATGCTATCTTCTCAAATCTTGGTGACAACCTCCACAATCTTAGCGAACGCTGTCCAAGACCGCCCATCTCGTGCTATCTTCTCAAATCTTAATGACAACCTCCACAATCTTAGCGAATGCTGTCGAAGACCGCCCATCTCGTGCTATCTTCTCAAATCTTGGTGACAACCTCAACAATCTTAGCGAATGCTGTCGAAGACCTCCCATCTAGTGCTATCTTCTCAAAGCTTAATGACAACCTCCACAATCTTCGCGAATACTGTCGAAGATAACTTCGCTTGAAGTCATCCTCAGTTGTCTGACAACCTTCCATATCCTAGGGGACGCTGTCGAAGATAACTTCGCTTAAAGTCATCCTCAGTTGTTACGATAATGTTCAAAAGAAAATTACCGAAGACCAACGCTTGTCGATCTTAAAGCTCGCTTGAACTTTGTTGTTGTAATTTTTTTTTTTGCTGTAATTTCCGTGGTGCCAATACGTCGGCGCATTTTTGCTGTTTGTGAACCATTATGTCGGTGCCTTTGCGATGAGCCAATGTTTAGGCGCTTTAAGCTAAGTGAGACAATATTTCATCAGGTCGATCACCTATTGTGATTGTAATCGAGCCGATTACTTAATCATGTCAAATTGCTTATAGGGGCTAACTAGCATACCAAGGAACCCGAAATTGCTGCATAAGGTCCACATAGTCACTTATGAGGGCCATGTATCTTGTCACCGCACCGACGCACACTGGAAATTATTGTCGCTGCAATTCTGCTCTGTCGTTGGTCGACAGATATTGTCGCCAGGCGACATCTTTGTCGTTTGGCGCTGGAGTCATGTCTTCCCTATGTTGCTCTTGCTGCTGCTGTTCGTTGCTCGGTTTCGCTCCGAACTTTGAACTTGTTCGTTTCCTTTCAACCAAATCCGCTCAAATCTTTTGTAAATTAAAGCTCTTCATCTCTAATTTATTGATCCATGTAACTCCTCTCATCTTGGAAGAATCTCGTGTGTCATATTCGCGATTTTTCGAAAAAATCCGGGAATGTTCTTGCTTGATGGGATGCACCTGCATTTATATTTTGGACTATAGGACTTTGCTCATCTCTTAAATTATCTTAGGGTTGACCTAAGGCTTAGTTAGGACTTAATGTGTCTTTAACACATATGACTTGCCATGACTCGACTCAAAGTGCTTGACACATGTGTTGGACTCAATTCAAGATGATATGACACGACATGACTCAACATTCATGACTCGTGTTTGCATTATAGTGTGATCGTGCGACTCGAAAAAATGCAAAAAAGCAAAAATTTTCGTCATTTTTTTTGTGGAGGGTACTGACTTTCTCCCGAAAAAGAAAGACACAAAAAGGAAGAAGTTTTTGATGGTGCATGTTGAATGAGCTTAGTCAAACGTTGTTTGATACTATCTCTCAAGGTGCAAGGATTAACTCATACTAGGCTATCTCAATTGTTGACTCAATGATGAAAGTATTTGGGTAACATAGGCACGGAGGCCAAGCACTTCATACTTTGTGAAGCAATGATGAGTGATGAGTGATTTTGTTATGACAAAGTATGCTTCAATGTAGCGTTAAGATTTCATGACAAAGGGTTCCTAAGGGAAGGACTAATTGGTCATGTATCTGTGATGTGTGTGACAGTGACACTAAAGTTAGGCTACAAAGACTAAATGTATGGAAAGATATTATTTGAAGAAGAGTCAAATGATGGTGACTCTTAGGCTAGGTAAGTTAATAATGTAGGGATCAAGCCCCCAAGTCTAGCTCTAAATGAATAGGGATGAGCATTGGAGATCCTTTGATATTATCATGCATTAATGTAAATATGAATGCATTTTTATTATGGCCGCACCCCTTTGTGAGGTTGCCTACGTATTCGTTAGGAATCAGGCCGAACGTAGCTCTAACCGAACCTCGCACAAGTATGTGTATACCTCAAAGAGTTCTTTTTAAGGGTTTTAACGTGGTTAGGCTAAAGGTTATAGAAGAAAGGGATAAATGCTCAAGACCCTACATAAACCCCCAAGGTGTGCAACCTTGCTTTTGAATCGTTATATTTTTTATGCTTGAGGCTTTCTGCTCTTTTTTTTAGCTCTCTCTTTTGCTTTAGCATTTATTTTATTTTTATAAGTGTGGGAAATCCTGATCATGCGGTCTATCACTCACTTGGCATTCATGTTTCTCAGGCACGGTACCGAGCACTCGAGAAGAGACGCAATCTGAGACGTGTTCATATCAAAGACGTGTTCATGTCAAAGACATTGGAGCACTTGCCCTTTTGTACACTTTATTATTTCTATTTTTCTATTTTAATCTTTTAAATCACTCAAGCTTTTGTTCTTTGAAAATTGCATAAGTTACACACTATCCCATCCCAAGGTTAGGTAGATGTGGGTTGAAGAAAGAAAGGTCAATCGTTAAATGAGGCTCAAAGTGGTTTATCATGAAAGGATTGCATATTTGAAGGGTAAAAAATGATATGATATGGCTACAAGAGGAGCCTAAAATCATTGATATACCTCGTGCTCAGTTCGGCATGGATTTTTTCTTTTTTTATAATGTGATGTAATGCAAGAAAATAAATGCTCATTTTATTAAAAGGTAAAAAGGAAAAACCTACAAAATAAGATCTAAGGAAAATAAAAGGTGCCTATGCCAGACTTATTGGGGAAAGGAAGAATAAATGAAGAAATAGAAAAAGAAGTCACGAAATCTTGTCGTTGAAGCCCGCCTCTTGTCTTGTGCTCATCACCCAGTCTTCTTGCTAGCTGGAGGTAAGGGAAGCTTGCTATTATCGATAAAATGTTGGATAGCCTCTTTTAGCTTCCAACAGCTCTCAGTAGTATGACCCCTACCTTGATGGTACTTGTAATGTGAATCTGGGTTCCAACTAGGAAATCTCTTCTCAGGTGCGGGATCTTAAATAGGTCCAATGGGAGTAATGAGTCCCTTGGCATGGAGTCGGTCGAAAGCAATATCATAGCTCATCCCAATGGGGGTGAAGTCTTTCCTTAGTTGTTTCTTAGATCCTTGGTTACCCATGGCTAAAACTTCACTGAGATCAAAGGTACTAACATTGTTACTAGAGTGGGCGTTTTCGAAAGAAGAAGGATTGTCGTTCTTCTTTCCATTCCAGCCACTGTGGTTACTATTGTTAGCAGCTTTTTGCTTTGTGAGGTCATCATCGATCTCGATGCCTATGTCATAGACGGCCTTGAAAGTATTCAAGTTGTGTCGATATTTTAAGTGCTTTGAATACTTTTCTTGTAAATTTTTGATGAACATCCTCACGGATTCTTTTTCAGTAGGGACTTCGATCATGTTAGCGGAAGTTTCCCTCCATTTGTTGAAGAAGGAGGCGAACCCTTCGTTTTCTTTTTGTTTTAGCATCTCAAGTTGTCTATGGTCGGTTTCAATTTGCATATTACACTTATATCTATCAATGAAAGCATTTTTTATTCCATCCCAAGTATAGGTCTTCTCTTTATCAAGGGAGAAGAACCAATGTTGACAAATGGTTTCAAGAGATAGCGAGAACAAAGAGTGAAAAATATTCTTATTATCAATCCCTTTAATGTTCATTATAGTTTCAAGGGCCCTTAAATAAAAGTAAGGATTGTTAGTTGGCTTAAACTTAGGGATGTCATTGGCATTGAATTTCTGCGGAAGAAGCTCCTTGTCTACTGAGACCCCTTGGTAGCTAATGCCCTGGAATCTATAGTCATTGGATATTTTTCTCAAGCTTTCTTGCATGAGCTCCATTTGTTGTTGTTTCACAGGATCATTGATTTGGAGGGTTAAAGCCTTCAACACCTCAGTCACGTTAGCCATTTCCTTCTTAAGCTCATTGACTTCTTCTTGACTTGCCATTATCTTCTTAGCTTTTCTTTTTCGACCGACTGGTTTATCAAAAAGTTGAATTTGAACGAAGGTGTTGTCCTTGATTAATCTCCCATTCTCTCCTTAACCAAGTATTGTGGAAAAGGAAATTAGGGATAATTTTTTTATTATTTATTTTAAGCTCTATTCAACATGGAAGAGAATGTGGAAGAGAATGGGAATAGATTGGACCCCCCACTCGAATGACGGAAAATGACTCATGCATGAACCTAAGACATGGTCATGGTGACATATTCACAAAGTGTGTGCTAAGACTAGTGAGTGTAGGTGACATGTTAAGACTTGTGTCATGACCATGTCGCTAGATTATGTGACTAGACTCAAGCAAAGACTAAGTTAAGACCTCACATATATGCATTAAACTTGATAGGCTGTGGTATTTTAGTCATAACTTATGATCTGTGACTCTGATTGGGATGAAACCAACTCCAAATTAAAGATAAAACTCGGGGCTAAATATCCATAGGTTTTACCACTCGTAGTTCTTCCAATAACTCCGGCTATGACCAAAACAAGTTGACGCTTGTGCAGTATACGGGAATAAAAATCCGGGTTGACTCAAAGGAACTATAACTCGATTTTAGACATATTTATTAGCTCAAATTAATTAATCAATTAATTAAGTAAATTCTTTTATTCCTTGGTTAGTTTATTAATCATATTCATAATTACAAGTTAAACCTAACGGTTAGTTTAATCACATGTGAGTATGCACAAGCAAATAATGCACAAGTAGTCAAGTAGTCACAACATGATGCAATGAGTTTGCAACCTAACCATGGCTCTAGTTCTCAAAAGTTTAGGATATGGGTTAGTCAAAGAGGGTCCATGGTTATGAGTCCGGATGCACCGCGCGGAAGCCTTACCTTTGGAAGGGTTGGCGCGTGTGGATGGAACCCCGCGAGTTAAACTCGCTTCCACGGTTTGGTGAATTCAACATTCTCGGATGTACCCTTCCTTGCTTAGAGCGTTCGATTGGGTAGATGGAGCATGAATTCCCAGAGGGTTATGTCCATATGTAGAACACATATGGGTTTCAGAAAAGAGAGAAAAACTCAATGAGGAAGTAGAATCGAGCCAACAGTGCTAGAACTGGTCGAAATTAGAACTCATATTTCTAGCTCGGCATTGGAAGAACGCAGCACCAGCCAACAGAGACTGTCGCCGCGATATAGCCCTGTCGCCTAGCAACCAAATTGTCGCTCGGCGACAGAGCCATATCTTCGACGACAGGCTCTGTTTTCTAGACGCTAGTTCCTACATGCCTCAGCAGCTTTCAGTGTTCGTAAAATTTTCCAGTTTTTCACAACATTATTTCGGTTCTAGTTGTGAAAGATATTTCTCAAATTTCCTACGTGTAAAAATCCTATGTTTTTTACTCATTAAAGATGGTCTTTCCAATGAGAACCTTTTTTTATGCATATGACAATAATGTTAATCAAAATTACGCACATGAAATACTTAGAACTTTTCGAGTCTCATCCACTTATTCTAAATCATTGCCAAAATAAATTTTAGGAATTAAAATAGAAATCCTCCCAAGTGGAGTCGCCAAAAACTGTAGGGAATATTTCAAGCATTACCCCAAACTTGAGCCCCACTATGATCATACACTTAAGTATGGTGGCGTCCAAAGGGAAGGAAGCTAGAGCAAAAGAGTCGCCAACAAGTTTTAGGAACATGTAAACCATTCATAGGGTGAAGGTTACACCCCTTAACAATCCATGAGATCGTCAACTCCAATAGGTCTGGAACCAAGACTGGTGTTCGGGGATGAAGGTACAAATTCAATCTAAAAGAGAAAGAACCAGCCCTAATAATAGGCCTCTACTTTATTCTTCTCGTATTCATGTGCGCTTTCGGATTGACATGCAATCATTAGATTAAACCTAAACCTGTTTATCTATGTTGGTTGAATATTAATACACAAATAAAACTATTATTGGTGATCATTTGAATTATAATCAAATTAGCCTAAACAAGATTATTAATTATCTTATTAAGCGTGATTACAAGTACAAATTCCCTTTAATCCTCCATAAAAGCTGTGATCAAGCAATAATAATAATAATCATCAAGCAACTTAATAATAATAAAAATAATAATCATCATAATAATAATCATTATAACAATCATAATCATGTTAAAGCATAATATTAATAGCAAGATCCTAGGCATGATACTAACAAGATTAATAACAAACTCTAGCATGTCACTAAGCAATAAAGATCAAAGCTTTAGCCTTAACATGATACTAACATGATATTAAGAAAGAAAATAGGAAGCATCCTAGAAATCATAATTGATATAAGCAAATCACCCTAAATAACATACTAAGGAAAGCATCCTAACATGATACTAGGAACCAAAATAACAATCTTAACATGATTTCTATATCATAAGATAAATTAAACAATTAAAGTACTTACTTTGATGCCTCGTATCTCTTTCTAATAACAAAATACACACGTTAGTAATTTCAAGGAAAAGTATAAAATCAAACAATTAAATTAAATAATGGAAATAGAGATTTGAGACCAAACCCTCATAAATTATAAACTTTCACGTCTAGGGCGAAGGCAACTTCGAACTTGGCTAGGTGTGTCTAAAACTAATGTATGAGGAATGTTGTATGTAAAAAAGTTGGTTTAGAAAGAATAATAGAGAGAGAGAAAGCTTCTAGCTTTAGAGAGAGAAAGAGAGAGATGATGATTGTATTTTTTAAAAAAAACGGAGGTCTAAGGACCCTATTTATAATAAAAAAAATAATTAGAGTTCGAAAAGGAATAAAATGCGACGATGTTGCCACAATAGCCTCTGTTGCCGCACGACGGAGTGCAGCACCTCGCGACAGAGTGCAGCGCCGCGCGACAATCCTTTCGTCCGGCGCTGCAAGACAAGTTTTGCTGGATTTTGTTTTTTATCATATCTTTTGATCCAGAAGTCCAAATAAGGCATATAATATGTCGTTGGAAAGCTCTTGAAGTCTACTTTGCAACCCAATTAAAATAATATTAAAATATTTTGTAAATAAAAAGATATTGCCGAAATAGTGGAAGGATGTTAGTTTTGGATAGAGTTTCGTATTCCATTCATATCTTTTTCATTATAGCTTGGAATTAATATTATAATATATCATTGGAAAGATAATTTCAATATATATCCAATCATATAAGATTTGGAAAAATTTATGAGGCACAAAAATAATATATGACTGTCTTTGAACATCTTTAAATTCGAATAGAATTAGGATTAAAAAAAAAGGAAAGTTTTAAAAAAGGAAAGTTTTATTCAATTTCAAAGTCTATGATCTTATCTTTTCAAAAAAAGATAATTAAGATCTTTTAGAAACTCATAAAAGCTTCTAATTAATTCTAATTAGTTTAGGAATAGGATTAAACCCTTGGACCCTCCACATTATCATTGGGTCGTAGGTAAAATCCGGTTTGAACCCAGTTTAGTATTTTGGCCATAACTTCCTCATTATTCATCGAAATTGGGCTTATAATATATCGTTGGAAAGGTCTTTTGAAGCCCCATCCAACTACACTATTATTGGACCCATATCATGGACCAAAATAAACTGGAATGCACGTTTTTCATAAAATAGAGAAAGAAAAGAAATATTTTCATAAACAGAAAGAAGAGATATTTTAATAAAAACAACCTCATCACTAGACTTTTCACACTTTTGCTTCGTTTGATAATCAAATGACGTGAAAGGTATTCAACACTGGGTTTTGTTTTGGGGAGACACATTTGGGTGTCTACAATTATCTACAAGACTCATTAGGACATTCATCCTCTTGCAGATTACTATGAGATTCAAGGCTTTGTTGTGTTTTTCACCCTCTTGAGGTAGATCCTTGTCAGAAAAGGTGATCAAATTGATGGGACTAGGAAGATCACTCGTGAGAAAATTAGCTAACCCCTCAGGAGTGGTTTTGGAATCTATTCCTATTTTATCTAAAGCATTCATCACTGCCACCCTATGTTGATGGGATGTAGCTAAAAGTTTCCATACATTCATCTTGACCTTAGTCTTCTTTAGTTGTTTGACAATATCGTTGTCTTCTATGATGGGTATGGCAACTTGCTGAGTAGTAGGAATAGGTTATTGTGCGGTAATGGGAGGTTGCATTCTCCAAGATCTTGTGAGAACGTTTATGGGTGAATCTTCTTCATCCCAAATATTGTCCACTGGATACATTGTGGAGAGTGGGGTTTCCTCCATATCCTTGAGATAGACGTCCTCATCATCATTGTCCCAAACTCCATTGATTATAGCATCTTTCTCTTGTGGAATTTGGACTAACTTTTTATTATCAATCAGTTTTTGGATTAAATCCTTGAATTTAAAACAATGTTCTATAGTATGTCCCCCTAAGTGATGATATGAACAGTAGAATCTGTCTATCCTTTTTAGTGATTCAAATGGTCTCGGTTCAAGAGGTTTAATCTTGCCACTCTCAGAGAGCATTTTGAACATATTTGCATATGTGGTCCCAATTGGAGTGTAGGACTTATTGCTCCTTTTGGGTGTTTTGACTACTTGGCGAGAAAATAGCTTCCTCTTAGTAGTCTCTATACGTGTCACCTCTTCATTTACATGTTTACTTTGTTATAATTTTGTGCGTTCGAGAACTTTCTACACATGTCTATTGTTTTCCCCATTGTATATATGAAGAGCAAAACGTCTTCTTTAGTAGCCGGTTGTTGAATTGGGGCCCAATCACTCATGGCATCAAAAAATATTTCCTCTTCTTCTTCAACGACATGAGTTTCTTCGACTGGTTTGATTAAAGATGATGGGTCAACACAATTTTTTTCATCAGAAATAGCCAAGGATTTAGATTGTGGTGCCCTGTTGATGCTTGGCTTCTTGCTTGCAAGAGGCTGTAACACCCTAGAAATTCCTTTCTTTTAAAATACCTTATTTGCCCTGTTTAAAACCTTATGTAGGAATATCTAAGACATTACCGCCACCGTGAAAATGGTTAAGGCAACTATCAAAAACATACAATGGAAGACTAATTTCAAAACCATTCAAAACAAGTCAACTTGAAAAGTCAATCAACGAAAGTAATGTAAAACCAAAGTCAAACGAAGTAAAATAAAATCAATCTACAACTTGGAACCATTATAGGCCCTTATTAAAACAAAACCAAATTCAAAACCTTTTCGTTAGTCACCCATAATATTTATATCATAAATAATTAAAGCAATAAACACATCATATACTTATAGAAACTAGCATGATTCGCTCTTCACTCATACCCATTCATGAATATGCTTCATCACCTAAAAAAGCTTATCTCTACCTATTTCCACTACTCTCCATTAAAAATGGGTCATCATAGGGCCAAGATAAAGACAAGTCCAACAAACACACAAAACATACAATCAACAAAGCTGAGTACATAAGCGTAATTAACACACTAACATGCAATTACCTATCCATACACAACTTACCTTGTTACACCTGTTTTTTCAAGCATACAACATTCAACAAAACTTCTCACTAGACAACTATAATATTTATTTAGCGTTAATTACGAATCGAACGGGTTTCCCACTAACCTCCCCCAATAAATTGAGCTAACTGTGCCAGCATCAAAAACCACTCATAGGTGGCGGAATTCCTGCGCATAATAATAATAAAAGGAATATACATCGTCCTGTACTCTAGTAGAAGTTATGATCAAATATAAAGTCACATAACTCCCCCCATATGTTCATACTCAAGGTATATACGTTCCAAGAGTTTTGGTGCGTAATCTCTTTCACTTTACGTTATTTACAAATTATTAAACTTGGTGATGACTCTCAAACCATAATCGTTCAATCAACAGTAATTAATAAATCAATTAAACACACCAATTTAATTCTTGAATAATTAGTGGCCACATAGTATTTAATGTTGAACCCTTTTTAAATCTACCTCGGTGTCAAAGACACCTTAAACGCATAAAACGCCACAAATCCTATACCTCGGTGTTAAAAACACCTTAAGTGAACTAAGGCACCAACATACAATTTATTCCTTGTGTACATAGACACTTATATAGATCTTTCCTCATACTTATAGCATCAATAAAAATTATATGAACCATAATAAAATCCCTTTTCAATATTCCAAACAAAATTAAACATTCAGTTTAATTAAACATGCTCTCTAACATGCCATAAATAAATATGTGGTTCATAAATACTATTCCAAACTATTATTTTCCATCCAATAATCCATCATAAATAAATCATGCTTCATAATTCAATCACCAACAACATCCAAATCATAATTTCCAATCCAAACCTAGCATGATACTACTTGTAATCAACCAAACACATTTAACATGCTACTACATCAATATAATTATGCTAAATATGCGAACGTACCTTGTATACGATCTTAAAATCGCCACGACTAATAAAAATCGTTCACTTCAAAGTCTCCTACAATTTAAAATCATAGAAGAGTATTAAAATCCTCTCTACACAAATTTCCAGCAATATATACTATTATAAAACCCCTCATAATTTAATTAAAATAAGCTGAAATTATATTTAAAACATCATAATTTAATCCCAATTAATGGGTAGTTAAAATTCCTTGAAGAAACTTGATTTTAAATGTTCTACTAAAAATCCAGCACTATATTTTACTTAAAACTTGTTTTAATTTAGCCTTAAAACACTTTAATCAATGGTTTACACCATTATATATCATAATCCTTCAATAATTTATAAATTAAGAACCTAGGATTTCAAAAATTGGGGCTTTTTAATTAAAAACATAATCTGAAAATTAATCAATATAATACTCATAATCAAACATCAAAATCAAATCCCAAAACTCATAATTAACAATTAGATTTAGGAATAAATTGGTTTTGAAAACTAAAGTTTTAATATATTTTTTTTTTGTTCAAAAACGGTGGCTGGCCGGCCACCACTGCCGGCTGCCGTCAGCCGCCGGCTGGTGCTTCTGGTGGCTGGCGCCAGCGGCCCACTGGTGGTGGTGGTGACCGGCGGTAAGGGGGAGCCGAAAAAGGGGAAGGGGAAAAAGAGAAAGAAAAAGAAAGAAAAATAAATAGAAAGGGAGAGAAGTTTACCTTGGGTTTCCTTCACTCTAGGCAATGTTTGATTTGCCTTATATGTGGGATATTTATACCCCTTCTCTATGACCCTTCTACCTAAACTTTCCTTTTTTAATTTTCCTAATCCCATCCCTAATAAACCTCAACTTAATTAAAATAATTAATTAAATAAACTTTCCTTTTATAAATATTTTCAAACTTATTAAAATAAATAATTAAAATACTTTAAATAAAACATTTTAATTTAATTAAATACTTCTCAAAATACTTATTTTAATTAAAATACGTATAAAATATACGAGGTATTACAGTCTACCCTCCTTAAAAGAAGTTTCGTCTCGAAACTTTGGGAAATGAAATTCAAAGTTTTTCCTCACTTAGTATAATATTGTTGTACTTTTTGTCACCCTTTTTCCTTTTTGCGTCTCATTGAGAACACAATAACTCAATATACACGATAAAATTGTGCAAAAACCAAAAAAATAACTAAAAATATAAGGAAAAAGCACGAAATTCTACCGCATTCTACCCCCCTAAAAGAAAACGAGTTACGTCCCCGTAACTCAACATACCTGAAACAACTCAGGGTATTTCTTTTTCATTTCATCTTCTGCCTCCCAAGTGGCTTCCTCATATTCTTGGTTAGACCATAACACTTTCACAATCTTAACATTCTTATTGCGCGTACTACGCACTTTACTGTTGAGAATATTGACAAGTCTCTCTTCATAGGTCAAACTTTGGTCTAGCTCAATGGTTTTAGGGTGTAGCACATGAGATTTATCAGGTATGTACCTTCTTAATTGAGACACATGAAATACATCATGCACTTTGGTTAGCTCCATAGGTAAGGCCAACCTATAAGCTACTTTGTCTATTCTTTGTAGTATTTCAAATGGACCAATGTACTTTGGGCTCAGTTTTCCTTTCTTTCAAAATTTCATTACTCTTTTCATCGGTGATACCTTTAATAACACCTTGTCACCAACATCAAACTCCTCTTCTCTACGCTTCAAATCTGCGTAGCCTTTTGGCGATTTTGAGCTGTTTGAATTTTGGCTTGAATATCCCTTACTTGCTTCACTGTATCCTCAATCATTTGAGGCCCTAGAATCGTTGTTTCACTTATATCGTTCCAACAAATTGGACTACGACACTTTCTTCCATATAATGCCTCAAATGGAGCCATTCCTATGCTCGAATGATAACTATTATTGTAGGAAAATTCAATCAAACCCAAGCTATCCTCCCATCCTCCTTGGAAGTCTATAACACAAGCTCTCAACATGTCCTCCATGGTTTAAATGGTTCTCTCAGTTTGCCAATCTGTGGCAGGGTGAAACACAGTACTCATCTTAAGTTTTTGAAAGAAACCTGGAATCTCTGTCAGATACAATATCCTTTGGAATTCCATGTAACCTCACAACACTCTTGATGTAAGCTTTCGTAAGTTGCCCCATCTTCCAAGTCTCCTTCATTGGTATAAACACCGCAGATTTTGTAAATATGTCCACCACTACCCAAATGAGATCATTTTCACTCTTTGATTTTGGAAGGCAAGTCACAAAATCCATTGAAATGCAATTCCACTTCCATCCAGGAATTTCCAATGGTTGCACGATTCCTTGTGGCCTCTTATGCTCTATTTTCACCTTTTGGCAAGTCAGACACTTTGCTACAAATTCTGCAACTTCATTCTTCATTCTAGGCCACCAATACACCTTTTTCAATTCCTTATATAGCTTATCCCCTCCTAGGTGCACTGAATAGGGTGTATTGTGTCCTTCTTCCATTAGCTTTCTCTTCACTTCCTCACACTTTTGGGGTACACACCATCGACCTTTATACCTCAAACTTCCATCTTCATGAATCTTGAAATCTGTAGCTTTGCCTTGCTTTATTTTCTCATGTATCCTATCCAATTTCACATCTCCTACTTGGTTTTCTCTTATTTCATCGAATATAGTTGGTTGGATAGTCAAGTTCGCAAGAATGCCAGCTGGTACTCCCCATTCTACAACTTCTATGTTCATTTTACTCATTTCCCTACATAACTCATCAGCCACTATCAAAGTATTTAATCCATGTTTGGTCTTAGGACTTAGAGCATCTGCAACTACGTTTGCTTTCCCTTCATGATATTGTATGTCCAAGTCATAATCCGTCGTATATTCTAACCATCTCCTTTGTCAAGAGTTCAAATACTTTTGAGTGAAAATGTACTTCAAGCTCTTATGGTCTGTACAAATCCTTCATTTCACTCCATACAAGTAATGACGCCAGATCTTTAGTGCAAAGATAGTTGCAGCAAGTTCTAAATCATGGGTTGGGTAATTCACTTCGTTGGTCTTTAATTGCCTTTATGAGTATGTAATCACCTTTCCATTTTGCATAAGAACACACCCCAAAACATTCTTTGACGCATCACTATACACATCATAGATACCACTGTCGTCTAACAGTGTAAGCACTGGTGCTGTAACCAGCTTCTGTTTCAAGAGTTGCAATGCTTCTTCACACTTATCATCCCACTCAAACTTCTTGTCTTTCTTCATTAGAGTAGTCATAGGTTTAGCAATCTTCGAGAAATCTTTCACAAAATGCCTATAATATCCTACTAGACCTAAGAAACTCCGAACATCATACACTGTTTTGGGCGAAGGCTAACCCTTCACAGCTTCGATTTTGGTTGGATCTACTTCCACGCCATCCTTAGACACAAAATGACCGAAGAATACTACCTTTTCCAGCCAAAATTCACACTTAGAGAACTTTGCATAAAGATTGTTTTCTCTTAGTGTTTGCAGAATTGCCCTCAGGTGTTCTACATGCTCTTCTTTGTTCTTTGAATACACCAGTATATCATCTCTGAATACTACCACAAATTTATCAATAAATTGATGAAACACCCTGTTCATCAAATCCATAAAGATTGCCGGAGCATTTGTCAATCCAAATGGCATCACTGTAAACTCATAGTGTCCATATCTTGTCCTAAAAGCAGTTTTAGGTATGTCTTCATCTGCAATCCTCAACTAGTGATATTCGGACCTCAAGTCAATCTTAGAAAACACAGTTGCGCCTTTCAACTGATCAAACAAATTATCAATCCTTGGAAGTGGATACTTGTTCTCTATTGTCACCTTATTTAATTCCCTGTAATCAATAAACAACCTCATGCTCCCATCTTTCTTCTTAACAAACAAAACTGGTGCTCCCCAAGGAGATGCACTCGGTCTGATGTATCCCTTGTCTAACAAATCCTGCAGTTGCTCCTTCAACTCACTAATTTCTGCAGGTGCCATTCGATATGGTGCTTTGGATATCGGTTCTGTCCCTGAGACTAAGTCTATGGTGAAATCAATTGCTCTCTTAGGTGGCATTCCAAGGATCTCGTCCGGAAATACGTCCAGAAACTCATTTCACCACTTCTATATCTTCTAGCTTAGTTGCCTCATCATGATCCATGTTTCTCACACTGCAAAAGTACAGTGGATGCCCCTTTTCATGTACTTTGCCAACTTTAATACAGATATCAACCTAGGGCATTTGGCTTCACCTTGCATCCAATAAGTCACTGACTCATTCTCACTTGTGTTCATTTTCACCTTCTGCGATCGACAACTTATTTCTGCATTGTACTTGCTCAACCAATCCATTCCCAAGATGACATCAAAATCCTTTAACCCAAACTCGATGAGGTCAGACTGAAACACTTTCCCTTCGATCTCTAAAGATACATTCGTAAAGGTCTTGGTACAGTTCACTACCCCACCCGTCGGAATGGTTATTGGTAAATCTACTACTTTTACTGTTTTCAAACAGTCTTTAAGTTTCGAAACAATTTTTTTCGAAATGAAAGAAAAAGTTGCACCAGAATCAAACAAAACTTTAACAGGAATAGAGTGAATAGAAAAAGTACTAGTGATGACATCCTTCGTGGAATCAGCCTCATGCCTACTCAACACATTCAGTTTTCCTGCAGCTCCACTTTTCTGCTGATTATTCCCATTGTTGCTGTTATTGTTGTACTTTGCTCCATTCTACTGCGCTCCCTTATTTCCATTGAAGTTATTGTTGTTTTCCTGAAAGTTCCTTTGGGTCCTCCTAAATTATTGTTTTGTTTATTCCCATTAGGACCTTTGGAGAAACACTCGTACTCTCTATGCCCCAACTTGTTACAAGCACGAAAAACAACAAGATTTCCATCACAGTCCCTTCCAGGATGGTTATTCTTGCATCTCTTGCAAAAATAATGCCTCTCATTTCTGTTATTCCCTAGGTTATTGTTTCTAGCCCCTCCATTGAAATTACGTCCTACTTGGCGATTGTTACCTTGAGAATTATTGTTGTTATTGTGGAAGTTGTTATTCTTATGGTGGTATTTCTGCTTCTTGAAATTGTTCTGGTCACCCTGTTGGTTCCTAGAGTTCTGTACTGCCTCTTTCCTCTTTTCTTTCACTTACACATAGGGCAGATCCTTCTTTTTCTTCACCTCCAGAGAATACAAGTGTGCAGCTCTACCATACACTTCATCCAAGGTTTCAAACACTTGTCCACACAACTTCAGCTGCAAATATGTAGTCAAACCACTCTCAAACTTCCTAGCCTTTGCCTTCTCTGTAAAGACGGACTCTTCATCAAAACGAGACAGCTCAATAAACTTGGTATAGTACTCAGTCACTGACATTTCCTCTATTTTGAGGTTTGAGAACTCCTCCGCCTTCTGCTTCTATAAGAAGCTAGGGTAAAACTTGTCTCTGACCTTTCCTTGGAACTTAGTCCAATTGAATCCAGATAGCTCTCTAATAGTTCTCCTATTTTGCTGCCACCAAAGATCAGATTCACCTCTCAAGTAATAAGTAGCACAGCCCACCTTAGAATTTTCTGGGCACCTAACTGCCCCAAACAGTTTCTCAAACTCCCTTAACCAATTTTCTAATATGGTAGGGTCAGGCTCTCCATGATAGGTTGGGGGTTTGCTTTGGGCCACCTTCTTGAAAGCTCACCCTGAGCATCCACATTGTTAGTTGCATTCCTGGCCAATTGTAGGGCTACAACTGCCAACTATCTCACTACTTCATTCAAATCATTTCTATCATTATCAGAATTATTTCCCCCTGCCATTTTGCTTCTCCTAAATTAAGATAAAGGGTTTATATTAGATATAGCCTTGGTTAGCTCACGGTATACACTCATCTATTATTTAACATCCTTGAAACAATCACAATAAAATTTGAAGCTAACAAATTTGGATAGCAAAAGCTAAGAATTTCCTGAATTTGTAGCTTTGTCAATCAATTATTGATTGCTAATCAACCATGCATTTAATAAAGCATCACATCAAAAATAAAAAGTAATTCCCATAGATCCCCATATCTTAGAAATAATTTATTGGAATTAACTTGCTTGAAATTTTGGCTGTTGGGATAGTGATGTGAAATGGAAGATTTTGGAAAAATAAAATGAATTTATTTATTAATAATATAAATAATTTTAACAAAGAAATAAATAAGGTCTTTTTTTTATTAATTAAAATAAACTGGAATTACCAAAATAATATTGAGTTCTAGAAACTTATGTACATAAGCTCACTAACTCAATGTGGTCATGCCACTTATTAATTTAAAACTGAAATAATAATAAACTGTAATTAAAACTTAAAATTCATGACGAGGAAAACTATAAAAATCTAATCTTTTTGAATGTTGTCTTTCTTGTCTGCCGACTGCTTCTAGCTACCAGGGTCGAACTTAGGATCATCTTCCTCCTCCATTGGTTCAGGTGACTTTGGTTCTGGTTATACCTGCATGAACTCTCCCTCTTCCTCCTCATCAGAAGAAATTTCTATAATGGCTGGAGTTGGAGGTGGATTTGGATTAGAAATTTCCATGAGTGAACTATTTACCTCCCCTTGCTCTCCATTCCCTGCTTGACCACCCTGTGAAGAAGAAGAAGAAGAACTTCCTGATTGATGACTAGGAGAAGGGGGATTTTTCCTCACCGGATTTTCAAAATAATAATCATGGTATGGAAGGTGAAGTTGTCGACAATGGGCTTTCTCGACCCTAACAAGATATGAAATCAAAAATCTGTAATCTGGGTACCATTGTTCATAATAGTCCCTATATTTGTGGTAATTAGGGATGTCCCCTGGTAAATAGAAATCAGAAAATTTGGATTTGACAGCATAATAAGGAGGCTCATCAGGCAAGCAACGGACAATCATAGCTGAAATACGATCAGGGCTATCAAAAACTCTGTCCCTTAAGACATTGCTCCTGTAGGAACAGTAAATGCGAATCTTTCGAACGTAATCATAGGGATGTTCATTAGGTTTCTTAGTGAGAATGCCTAGTTCGGTGTATCTTCTAGGAAGATTCGGCATCCTGTAAAGAAAAGGCTTAGAAAATAATTCCCTTTCCCAAAGAAAACAAAATAACACAGTTCTTGCATGAATTAGGTTCAATGTTCAAACAAACAATTTTCTTATTTCTAAACACATAAATACATATCCTCAAGCAATACATTCATGATTAAACATTCATAACCTAAATATTAATGCATACGAGAACAAGATTATTTCTAACTTATATGCCCAAATTCTTTCCTACCCATTCTCACCAACATGCTTTACAAAAAAAAAAAAAAAAAAAAAAAAAAAAAAAAAAAAAAAAAAATTGTAAACACATAATACTTACCTTAATCCTTGTTTTCCTGCAAAATTAACGAACTAAAAATATTTTTGACTCCTTTTTAATTAAATTTTAAGTTAAATCAAAACGTGCTTTAAATAAATCATTTTGGGCATATGATTACGTTCGTTCATTTTGGTGAGAATTTAATTAAAAAGGAGTCAAAAATATTTTTAGTTCGTTCATTTTGCAGGAAAACTAAGCCCAAAGTACATTGGTCCATTTGAAATACTGCAAAGAATAGGCAACATAGCTTTTAGGTTGGCCTTACCTATGGAGCTAAGAAAAGTGCATGATGTATTTCATGTGTCTCAATTAAGAAGGTACATAACTGATAAATCCCATGTGCTACAACCTGAAACCATTTAGCTAGACCAAAGTTTGGCCTATGAAGAGAGAACTGTCAAAATTCTCGACAGCAAAGTGCGTACTACGCACAATAAGAATGTTAAGATTGTGAAAGTGTTATGGTCTAACCAAGAATATGAGGAAGCCACTTGGGAGGCAGAAGATGAAATGAAAAAGAAATACCCTGAGTTGTTTCAGGTATGTTGAGTTACGAGGACGTAACTCGTTTTCTTTTAGGGGGTAGAATGCGGTAGAATTTCGCGCATTTTCCATATATTTTCAGCTATTTTTGTGGTTTTTGCACAATTTTATCGAGTATATTGAGTTATTGTGTTCTCAAGGAGATGCAAAAAGGAAAAGGATGACAAAAAGTATAGCCATATTATACTAAGTGAGGAAAAACTTTGAATTTCATTTCCCAAAGTTTCGGGACGAAACTTCTTTTAAGGAGGGTAGACTGTAATACCTCGTATTTTTATACGTATTTTAATTAAAATAAGTATTTTGAGATGTATTTAATTAAATTGATATGTTTTATTTAAAGTATTTTAATTATTTATTTTAATAAGTTTGAATATATTTATAAAAGGAAAGTTTATTTAATTAATTATTTTAATTAAGTTGAGGTTTAATTTAAGGAAAGTTTTACTTTAGTAATGTTTTATTACGGATGGGATTAGGAAAATTAAAACAGGAAAGTTTAGGGAGAAGGGTCTTAAAGAAGGGGTATAAATATCCCACATATGAGGCAAATCAAACTTTGCCCAAAGTGGAGAAAACCCAAGGTAAACTTATCTTCCTTTCTCTTTATTTTTCTTTCTTTTTCTTTCTCTTTTTCCCCTTCCCCTTTTTCGGCTACCCCTTACCGCCGGCTACCATCACCAGTGGCCTGCCGGCGCCAGCCACCAGCAGCATCAGCCGGCGGCTGGCGGCATCCGACAGTGGTGGCTGGCCAGCCACCGTTTTCGAACAAAAAATAAATAAAAAAATTATTAAAACATTATTTTTAAAAACCAATTTATTACTAAATCTAATTGTTAATTATGAGTTTTGGGATTTGATTTTGATGTATGATTATGAGTATTATGTTAATTAATTTTAAGATTATGTTTTTAATTAAAAGCCCCAATTTTGCAAACCTATAGACACCTACTTTTGGCCCCCTATCCCGACAGGAAGTGCAATGACGATAAATAAAACCATCTTCGTGTTGGATCGAAGTGAAGAATGCTTATGGATAACTGGTTAAACCACAAAACACAAAAGACTAGCCTAAACCAAGAAACAAAGCCAAATAAAGTCCAATTAATCCGATCATAATTAGGCTGAAGCACGTATTTAAAACCCAATAATGACGGATTTAGGAGCGCCTAGGTCAAAATAAGCGTTGCCGTAGAAAATAACGCGCCCCTCTCAAGGAGTCGCGCTGGGTTGGCGCACGCAACTAATTTAGTTGCGCGTGACACTTAGCGCAACTTCCAGAGTTGCACTCGTGAAAGATTCAGAATTTCAGAAAATTGGAAAATCGAATCTTGCCATAAAGTCGCGCGCAAGACAATTAGTTGTGCTGCCTATAGCAGCGCAGCTCAATCACTTGCGCTGGATGGTTGCGCGCAACTAATCCAGTTGCGCGCGATATCTGCTACGGCAGAATGTTCAAAACCCTAAACTTACTCATTCCCTGTAAATAGAGGCTTAATCCGAGGCTTAAACAGACAGAAATTAACCCTAAACTCTAGCAAAAAACTTGTGAACTTGTGCTACCTAATCCCTCTTGTCCTAAACACTCACCCCTTTAATATTTTGTTACTACGGTGGAGGTTCCTCAACAAGAAGGAGTCCATAAGTGTTCTGAACGGAGATCTAGCAAAGAGAAGTGGTAAATTCCCGAGAACTTAGATAAATCGTTTTTATTTTCTTGTTTAAAAGAACTTTAATTAATTAATTAGTGTTCCTTGATCACTTTTAAAGGTTTAATTAATCAATTCCACATAGTATCTTGCATTAAATAAGATTAGAATTGAATAAATAATTGTTGGTTGATCACTTAAGCCAAGGCAAATATTGTTTATTTCTTGTCATATTCACGAATTTGATTAAATAAAGAATAACGACGTTGCAATGTAATTCCTACGTGAATTAATATGTGTAAATAAAATCAACTAACTTAGTTTTAGGTATCGCGTTGCATATATTGTTTGGTGATGAAATTGTAAAAAAAGAAGAGCTAGTAGAGGCCGTACTAGGGCTAGAATAGCGATTCCCTTCTAAAGGGAACGTTATTTTAGTACCCTCGCTCCCGAACTCATTTCTGGTTTATGTAGACCAATTTGGGCATGGGTAAACTTACGATTCGAGCTAATTAATCCATGAACTCCACATGGAAGAAAGGCATGAACGAGGTTTACGAGTTTTCCGAAAACTCATTGGCGACTCCTACTTGTTTCTTATAAAAAATCGTAATGATAGAATCAATTCTAATTTAAGGTCCCCCAAATAGTCAGGAATTCAAATCCTACTATACCCTAACAAGTGTAAAGTCCTAGGCTTTTAAATGGCCATGGGCATCTAAGGAAGGACCCCCTTATGATGGGATCACCCTCCTTACAGTGGCGACTCCACTAGGGACTTAGAGGTTACATGATTAGTTCTTAGTTATGGTCCAAGGTTTCCAACACTAGGTTGCCTATGGGTTGTAACGGGAATTAACTTGGATAATCTCTAGTTAGAGAGCGAGACTTGAACGCATAATATCTTCCTTTTGCACAAAAGTAAAAACAAAACAAGCAACATTGCATCATGCATAATCATAGCACACTTCAACCTTTGGGGATTGGCTCATTGATTAGGGGTCGCCAACACTAGGCTTCTATCCCAAAATCAATAGCAATCATCCCACCCATATCACCAACAAAATGTTGGGAGAGCAATGTCATGAGTCAACACGTTGAGTGATTGATTTGTGCGTCGTTTCTTAAGATATGGTACCTTTGGGCACCCAAGCCTTTTGACCTTAGAATGGCATTGCGTGAATATTGGCTTATGACATGCTCTATGTGATTATGTGACTATGTGCAACGTGTTAGGATAGTCTTCTTTTTTTTTTTCAGTTTGGTCTAGGTTTCCAATTACGAAGTTTTCCCTTCGTAATTTTAAGTCGTATTCGAAGGGTAACATAAAAAAAATTAAAAAAAAACGATGACAAAAAAAAGCGCTGAAATTAAAAAAAATCTTACGAGCAGGTAGGGCGCGCAACTAAATGAGTTGCGCGACCCCTACCAGCGCAAGTGATTTTGATGCGCGCGCCAGCCGCACGCAGCTTAATCACTTGCGCGCGCCCACTGTTACGAGCCGATTTGATTTCTCAAAAAACAAATTGACTTGTTCAAACAATATCTTCACTAGAGAATTGTTTAAGGATGATGTTATCCGTTCGAATATATCTTGCGTCATTTCTTTTTTGTCCTTTCTTCTAAATAAGTGTATCAATTTACTTATCCTTTTGTACTTCCTTTAGGGCCGATTTTCAAGCTTGGGAACGAAGACTCCCAGGCGCTTGTATTCTACGTTTACCATCAAGCAATCCACCCTTTTCAAACCACCTTCCCTTGACAACTAGTCCTAGTCCAGCAACATTGTCAACCATCCAGCAACTCTAAGAAGAGATTAAGAAACTTGAAAAGGCTGAAAAGAAAAATGCCGAGGCTCTAACCTTGCAACAAAAGATGGAACAATTATCCATCAAAGAAAAGTCGTTGGAGAAGCTTGTTATTCGTTCCACCATGGGGAACAAGTACTTCGACGCAGAAAAGTTTGCTCCTCCCCCAGGACTTGCTTTACCGGAAAAGTTCGTAGCTACAGACTTGCCAATATTTAAGGTGACCAATAATCCACAAAACTACTTAATGTGTTTTACTGGCACCATGGCATTAAAGGGAGTTGATCCTAATCTTTATGCTTTGACTTTCCCTTTATCTCTAGACTTAATCGCGAGAGAGTGGTACTATGGGTTAGATCCGAAATTCAAAACAACATGGGAAGACGTAGTTTCGGCTTTTATTACCCAATATGAGAGTAACGTAGAGTTTAAATTAACTCTACGTGAACTTGAAATGCTTAAGCAAGGCGACGATGAAGGTTTCCTTGCTTTCTATGGTAGATGGCGAGAAAAGGCGGCTTACCTTGTCCAAAGGCAACCTGAACTCGATTTAGTACAAAAGTTCATTGACAATTGTCATGAAAAGTACAACAAGCATCTACGTTACCTTGGTTTAGTCACTTTTCAAAAGGTCTATTCTGTGGCTACTAGGATTGAAGATGATCTTGCTAAAGAAAAAGCAAACAAAATTATCATCATCAACCTAGGAATAACTACAAAAAGGGGATTGATACACGCAATATAATAACAGTGATGATCCACAAAAAAGATGGACGAAAGAAAGAAAATTTACACCATTTCTTGTAAGCTATAAAGAATTATTAGAAAAATTAATCGAAAAAGGCTTACTTGCACCAACAGGGCCAACACCACCCACTCCACCAGAAAAGAGATTTGCTAATTGGGATGGTAATGCTTATTGTTCTTATCATAGAGGCGTTGGGCACGATCCTGAGCATTGCTACGTCTTAAAACACAAGATACAAGATTTAGTAGACGATGGGAGAATTCCCACGCCTAAACCTAACAATAATGCATCCCCATTAGGGGTGTTTTATATTAATGAGGACCATATAGGAAGTGATAAGTTCAATCCTTTGGACTATATCACACCTATAGGAGAACCTCTAGCCACAATACTCATAGGGGAAACTAATTAAGTATGTGGACTATGGGGTGACGACTTTCAAGACTTATATGTCTCTAAGTATGCCGCCGTTCCACCTCCATCTTTTTTACAAAATGAGACAAATGGAGCGCTTGATTGGGATCATTCTTGGGGAAGTCACAAGACTTATCAAATCTCTCCTTGGATGAACAATGGCATCAAGCACAAATCATGGAACATCTTGAAATGGAGGCGCCTTCAAAGCCTCTAGAAGAAAGTTTGTTCATGAGTCCTACAACTAACCTAAATAAGATACATCATCTAACTCGTTCTGGGTGAGTTTACCAAGCACCACCAAATGGACCTTCGACCACACAAAATCAAACTCAAGGTCAAGCACAAAATCCAATACCACCTCCACTTGAGGTGGAAGATCCATTGGTTAAACAACTTTGCCAATCCAAGGCGAATGTTAGCATTTGGGAACTCCTATGTACTTCTAAAGAACATAAGAATTCTCTTATGAACACTCTAATGGCTTTGTCTGTAAGCACAGACACAACCCCTCAGGATCTCGTTAGCTTGCTTACTAACGAGAAATCCGACAAATTAATCATTTTCACTGATGATGATTTGCCTTCAAAAGACACTACCCACAACAATGCATTATACCTAACGGTGGGGTGAAAGGGATACAATATCCCTCTTACTTTAGTAGACAATGGGTCAGCTGTAATTGTGTGCCCATTACGAACAGCAAAATATGTAGGCCTTAATCCAGAAAAAGATTTTCATTCAACAACACAAAGCATTAGGGCCTATGACAACTCGAGAAGATCAGTGTGTGGAACTGTTAAGCTACCAGTCACCACAGGCCCAATTCAAAAGACAGTTGAATTCCACGTTATGGACATTAAACCTACATTCAACCTTTTACTTGGACGTCCTTGGATACATGAGCTTGGTGCAATACCATCCTCACTTCATCAAATTGTTAGGTTGAACTATCAAGGGCTTCCTATGACTATACATGCTTCTCCACTCAAAATAGCCATAAATGACCAATCAATTTTGGAAATAAACCATGATAATGATGAAGAGGACATGTGGGGATTTGCCGCCGAGCCAGTCTACACAATCGAAATGGAAGAGAGCCTTGAAGAATCATTCAAGCTTGATCCATGCTCCACCCGGATAGTAAACAACATCTTGTTTAAGAGTAGTTACTAACGTGGGATGCCTTTGGGAATAGGAATGAAGAAATCTCTTTTACTCCCTATCCCAAAGAAAAGTCTCTCCTTTGGATTGGGATACAAACCAACCAAGGAAGAACTAGAGTCTCACGATGCTAAAAACAAAGCACGTAGAGACAACAATAAAAAGGGGATAATCACTTTGCTCCCATCTTACCAATAAACCCTTAATGGACAATTCATTAGGGAGGGAGACGATTACCCTTGCTATGAATTTCCAGAACCACTAGTTTTGGAAGGAATCAAGAAGCCTGGATTCAAAATATTTCACAATTGCTACTTCTTGAATGACGACCTTAAAATCGTTGAATCAAAACACCCAACTTCAGGGTGCTATGATGGGCAAGCATTCAACTTGCTATTTGGACAAGAGCAAAATCATGTCGCTACAATGACTAATCAAAATGCCATTCAAAATGAAGCTTTTGACCCAACCTCGTTGATCGCCCCTTCTAATGAAACCTTTGAGCAGGGATGGAAGAAGTCTTTCAAATGGACCAATCACAAAGGTGATAAGCTGGAAATCGTCACAGGCGAAGGGAAGATGTTTGAAGAATCGGACGACGAATCTAGTATAGACTCTAAGGAAGCTAAAATTTTAGGTCTTGTGGCCATTATTGAATCTTTATTTTCTAGTTCTAAGGTCGAAGATCCCAAAAAGGATTCTTCTCTTGATTTACTCTCTTTTTACTTTAATAATGTGAGCTCTATTTCCGAGTATATGCCTTTTCTTGAGTCTTTTGAATGTTATAACAATCAATCTATTGAAGATGATAATATTAATGAATTGATTGAACTAATGAATGAACGAGAACAAAAGAACCCTATAATTGAAGAAACCGAAACAGTCAATATAGGAACGAATAAAAATAAAAGAGAAGTCAAAATTGGCTTATCTTTAAAACTGGAAGAGCGATCGACCCTCATATCGACGCTCAAAGAATTCGAAGACGTGTTCGCTTGGTCATACAAGGACATGCCTGGAATAGATAGGGAAATTGCGGAACATACCATTCCCTTGAACCCTACCTCTAAACCAGTAAAACAAAAACTTTGACGAATGAAACCTCATGTCGCTCTGAAAATAAAAGAAGAAGTACAAATTCAATTAAACGCAGGTTTCATTCGCGTATGTAATTATCTAGAATGGGTAGCGAACATCGTCCCAGTCCCTAAAAAGGATAGACGAGTTCGCATGTGTGTCGACTTTAGGGACCTTAATATGGCTAGCCCTAACGACGATTTTCCTCTACCACATATTGATATATTGGTAGATAACATGGCTGAACATGCGATGTTATCCTTTATGGATGGATACGCAGGTTACAACCAAATTTTAATGGCAAAAGAAGACGAAGAAAAGACATGATTTATCACCCCTTGGGGTATATATTGCTACACAGTCATGCCATTTGGTTTAAAAAATGCAGGAGCTACGTACCAAAGAACGGCTATGACTCTCTTGCATGATATGATGCATAAAGAAATAGAAGTGTATGTGGATGATATGATCATAAATTCCAAAGATAGAATGGGACATATAAAAGCTTTACGCTAATTTTCACTCGCATAAAAGAATACAAAATGTGATTGAATCCACAAAAATACGCCTTCGGAGTAACTTCCAGCAAGTTACTCGGATACGTAGTAAGTACACGTGGTATTGATATCGATCCTTCCAAAATAAAGGCAATCGTTGATATGCCTCCCCCTCAAACAGAAAAAGAAATTAGGGGGTTCCTTGGCAAACTACAATACATTAGTCGGTTTATCAAAAAATTGACTATGACTTGTGAGCCAATATTTAAAAAATTGAAATAAGAAGAAAAACATGAATTGGATGATCAATGCCAAAAGGCCTTTGAGAAAATCAAAGATTATGTCAAAATTCCACCAATTTTAGCACCACCAGTACCCAAACTACCTCTTAGGCTATACATCACAGTTACAGACATGGCCACAGGCGCCATGTTAGCACAAGAGGTAGAAAAAGTCGAGCGTGCAATATATTACATAAGTAAAAAATTCATTCAATATGAAACAAAATATAGCACCTTGGAAAAAACAAGTTTAGCATTAGTGTGGGCAATTAAAAAACTACGACATTATATGCTACCACACACTACTCATGTGATTTCTCAACAAAATCCAACAAAGTATTTGTTTGAACAACCACCTATACAAGGAATAATATCCAAGTAGTTGGTAATGTTGGCCGAATTTGAGCTAAAATATATTCCTGAAAAATCAATAAAAGGGAAAGTAACTTCCGACTTTCTAGCACAACATCCAATTCAAACAATTCATGTAGAAACTACTCATCATCCGGATGAAGAGATTCTCATGACACAAGATGACAAATGGGTAATGTACTTCAAGGGTGCGTCCAATCAAAAAGAATGTGGCGTAGGAGTGTTACTCATAAGTCTAGAGGGAGCACATACTCCTATCTCTGTCAAACTAGACTTTAAGGTTAATAATAACGCCGCGGAATATGAAGCGTGCATTATTGGATTAGAAGCAACAGCTAACATAGGTGTGTAAAAATTAGAGGTATATGGAGATTCAAGTTTGATTATAAATTATATACTGAAAAATGGAAAATAAAGAACTCCACAATGATATTATACCAAGCACACCTAGAGCAACTCATCGAGCATTTTGAACATATTGATTTTAAATATCTCCCAAGGGATGATAATCAATTTGCCGATGCGCTAGCAAAATTAGCCTCAATGATCAACATTCCAGATCACTTAAATATGATGCCATTATGCGTTGATAGAAAAGAAGAACCAGTATATTGCAACGCAATAGAGGAAATAAATGACAGTAAAGGAGACAATCCTTGGTATGATCATATCCTACAATATATTACCCATGGCACATATGCTGAAAATACTTCATCGAAAGACCAACGAGCTTTGAGAACACTTGCGGCCTAATACGGTCTATTAAATGGTCAATTATGCAAAAAAGGACCTAATGGTCAAAGTTTATTGTGTATAGAACAACCTGAAACCACACGCCTTATGGAGAATACTCACAAAGGTGTTTGTGGACCTCACATGAAAGGTAAAATGCTTGCAAAAATAATTTCACGACAAGGGTACTATTGCTCCACTACGGAACATGATTGCATACAATATGTTAAAAAAATGTCCAAAGTGCCAAATGTTCGCTAATTTACAACACCTTCCACCATCCGAACTATACAATCTCACTTCCCCTTGGCCTTTTTCAACTTGGGGAATTGACATAATTGGTAAAATTTCTCCAACAGGAGCAGGAGGACACCAGTACGTATTAGTAGCCATCGATTACTTTACCAAGTGGATTGAGGCTGCTTCTTACGTGAATATCACTTCTAAACATGTCGCAAAGTTTCTCGAACGAAACATATTTTGTAGACATGGAGTTCCACATGAACTAATTAGTGATCAGGGATCTCAATTCAAAGCTGAAGTCGAGACCCTCTTAACTTGTTATAAAGTAAAACATCATCACTCATCTACATATAGACCTCAAATGAATGGAGTTATAGAATCGGCAAATAAAAACATAACAGTCATCATTAAGAAAATGGCAGAAAATTATAAAGACTGGCCGAATAAACTACACTTCGCACTATGGGGTTACAGAACGTCCATACGAACATCAATAGGAGTAACTCCATACTCCTTAGTTTTTGGAATGGACGAAGTTCAACCAGTCGAATTGGAAATACCATCCCTACGCATCGTACTCGAAAGTAAGCTATCGGAAGCTGAATGGGTAAGAGCGAGGTATGAAGAGCTTTTATTCCTCGATGAACGACGATTAAGAGCTTTGCATCATGTACAAGTTTACCAACGACGCATTGCGCGTCATTTTAACAAAAGGGTACGACCCAGAAATATCAAAGAAGGTGACTTTGTACTAAAGGAAGTTAGGGGTCCACCAACCGATCCAAGAGGGAAATTCAAGCCTAATTGGATAGGTCCCTATCGCGTAATTGAAATCCTATCAGGAGGAGCCGTCAAATTAATGGATATTGGAGGTGATGAAATTCGCCAATTAATAAACATTGATCGACTTAAAAAATATTACATATGAAATCCAAATAAACTCGTTCATTCATTAAGTAAATCATTTTAGCATTCAATTGAAAAGATGTCACGCGCAACAAATCTAGTTGCGCGCGGCAGGCTCGCGCAACCTCTGATGTTACGCGCGCCACCTGATGACGAACTGCAAACCCAGAATTTTTACGCTCGATTAAAGTTACGACTTTTACTTGTGATAAAAAGAGGGTGTTTCTCGAAAATAACATATCTCGGAAAATAAAAATTAAACTTTGATTTAAGCTTTGTCTAAACAAAGTTTGATAAATTTTTTTTTTCATTTAATTTCTACATAAGAGATTAAGGAATATATATATATATATAAATATACATATATATATATATAATAACTGCAAAGAACTGCACAAAGCCCTGATTTCGTAATACGAATACGTAGGCAATCTTTATGATTCGGTCATATCAAAATAAAAAAAAAAATATAAAGCTCATTTTATTTCATTCAAAATTCAAAATAAGAGACAGTATTGAACTAGATGATAAAAAAAACATAGTAGTGATTACACTTTATTCAAATTAAACTAATGATAAAATTGTGTAACACTCTAAGGTTTTACTATGTCCTCGATTGTCACGAATGATGGAGGAGTAGTTTCCATCGCAGTATTTTCAGAAACCTTAGAGCTTTCCCCTACATTCTTCTTTTTCACCTAAACATTGTTCTTCAATTTAGGGATTGGGGCCTTTGCAACCTGTTTTCCTTTTCCTTTAACAATTGGAGCCTTCTTGCGAGTATTTGGTGAAGGTTCTTTAATTTTCACCCCTTGTTGCTCATGTTTAGGACGGAGGAGCCTTTCTCTTTGGTTCCTTCGAACGAGCCTTAGGAGATGAGAAGTCTAACTTTCTTCTCACTCCTTTGTTTTGACCGCTAGGAGGAGTAGTGGTGGCCGAATGCATCAAAGGCTTTGCTGGATTGCGAGCCGTGGCTGCTTGATGTTGTGATCGAGCCTTGTTCAATTCGCCCTTATCCGCCGCATTCATCCAAGCCTTGTAAAAGGAAGATAATACAATACTCGCATTAGGATTTTGTACTACCCATCTAGGGAGACTTGACCAATATTCCATCCAACGAGCAATTCATTCGGGTTTAAAGATCACATCTTTAGGGGCATCACAATCTTGCGGGGGAATAATTTCTTTCATCCCGTATTGTCTCATCACCCAGCAAGGAAAGACAAAGGTAGTACTAGATAGGCCTAGAAGCCTAATATAAGGGCAATTAAAACTATTTCCAACCATACTACTTATGTTCCACCAAGGAATCACAAAGCGTATGTTAGGAACCCCGTGACAGAAAAACGACGTCCATTCTTCTTCATTCTTGTGCTTGTAGAGAAATCGACGTCCAGGGAATGTCCTTACTCCATTAGCCTCAAGGTTTTGTGGCTAATCAACAATTCGCAAATGCTCCATCAGCCAAATCTGAAAAAAAAAAGAGAACAATTAATTGCGATTTTACACAAGCAGGTGGCGCGCGCAATTGATTGCGCTGGTCAAGCCAGCGGGACTTCATAGCTTACGCTGCTATACGATGAAAAAAAAAACTTACGTGTAATAGGAGTGGACTTCCCGTGAAACCGTTTTCGTTAGGGTCTCCTCTAAGGTGATTCAAGCATAGAACGGTTTCCGCCAAAGCCAACGGAGCGGGTGAATGAGACCCCTCTATTTGCTCTACTATGGACACCATGGATAATCTCCATACTCTTTACCTGTCCTAAGTAAACAATTAACAACAAGACAATAACATAAAGCACGAATTTTAAAGCGCTTTTTAGTCATGTTGTCACGAGGGGCGACGAAGTGTTCAATAAATTGGATCAAATTCACGCCTTCTTCAGTTCCAAATGTTAGTCATATCATTGTCAGACAAGCCAAAAAATCTTTGGAATATAGGTTTGGGATCCGACAAGGTAGGCGCATAGGTCACACGGAGAGTATTTGCAGGGAAGCCTAGCAAGGCCTCAAACTCACCAGGTAGTGGGACAATTTCGTCTCCTTTAAACAAGAAAAGATGGTGGTTGGAGTCCCAATGATTGACGGCGACATGATGAAAATCAAAATTAATCACGAGTTGTATGTAATCTAGGTGGTAAATTTTGAAAGCTAGTTTATCCTCGGTTGAGAGGGAAGTGACCCATTGCTTCAAACGTTGTTCAAATTCAAAAAAAAAAAACCAAGAAAAAAAAGAGGAGAGAATTTAGAGAGATTAATTCTACTTAGTTTCTTATGATATCACTAAGCGAATAAATGCGAGATGATCAAAAGCCTACACGAAACCACGTTTAAATAGACCCAAGAAGGGAAAAATTTTGGCTATTTTCGCTCAAAGGAAAGTTCACCAGCAGGTGGCACGCGCAACTCATGTGTTACGCACGCCATCTGCGCGCAACTCATCCAGTTGCGCGCGTCTGGTTTGTCGCGGCATGAAAATTAGATTTATTTCCGTATTTTGGACTACATGATGACGGAATCTTGACGAAATCTTAAGACTAATTATACGCTTGCCTTTTGCTAACTCTTGTATCTTTTTTTTTTCTCTTTATTATTTGTTTCTTTCTTATTTTCCTCTTTTATTTTATTTTTATTTTTTTTCTCTTCTTTTCCTTTTTTTTTCCTCTACGCTTTTTTTTTTTTGTGTCTCTTTTTGTCATTTTTCAAGGGGGGTAAGTCGGGAACCATTCCGTCCCACGGAAATTTTTTTTTAATTTAAAAAAAATGTACGCATGGAAACAAAAGAAAATAATAATGACATATATATATACAAAAAAAAAGTGTAATATGTACAACAAAAATAATAAAAATGTACATCGGTTCCCTAATCAAAAAAATGTGTGTACAAAGGAGGTCAGGATGCTCGGTGACTCCCAGACGGCTGCTACACATCCTGCAAAATCCAAACGAAGATTAATACATAAAATGTGTGAAAACTTCGTTAAAAGAAAAAATATATATATAAAAACTTACCGCGACCATCCGATGATCACGGCATGACAAAGTGATGAGAGCTCTCCGATAAGTAGCTCGGAAAGCACGCAAAGTCCTCACCATGCTGTTCACGGTCTCTTGCGGAACTTGTTCCAAAATACAAGGACAGTAAGCAAACAAATGTATATGAAAAAAATTATATATATAAATACATATGCATAAGGAACATACCGACTCAATCGTCTCAGGAACAAACGGTATCCCCTCCTCATCCTCCGCAGCTGGAAGGATCTCACGAATTGCCGACCCGACAGCATCGGTATACGTGATCTCCGCCGTAGGAGGCACCCAACCACCTAGCTCGACCCGCTAAAAATACAATAAAAGGGTCAAGGTTCCGAAAAAATAAATATAAATAACAAGAGAGAGTTAAAGTACTAACCGGAACAAAAGCTGGGAAAGGAGTCAGCCTGGATGCAATAAAAGTCGGAAAAGATGCATCCGGCAGCACCAGCTGCTCCGCTGGATAACCTAGGATCGCCTGAGCTCGATCCTCGATAGACAGCAAATCCGGACGTAACATCCGGATCGAAGGATCCATAGGAACCCTGGGCTCCTCGAATGCATACTGCCAGAGAACACGCTCGCCTAAAAACCAAGCGTCTGTCCTCTAGAAGACTGGAAGCCCCTGATAAAGGGCCCGGAAACGGCAATGAATCATGCTAGACCGGACAGCCTCAGGGACTCCAACGATCAAACTCCAAGGACGGAGGTCGATCTATAAACACAGTCACATGAAAAATCATCAGAAAATAAACAAAAAAATCAAAAGACGCACATGTGGTCGAAATACTCACCGACGCACGAGTCGCCGAAAGGATCCTCTAGCAAAAGTCGCTGGCTGAAGTGGCTCGTCTATTCTTCATCGTGACCAGTCGATGGCCGATAGGAAAACGAGCAGCCCCAAGCATCCTGGGGGCTAAGAAAGGTAGGTAAGAGTATCCCCAAGCCTAAAAGAAAACCGAACAATGATAAGCTTAAAGGGGAAAAGAAAAATAATGATTGAAAAAACTTAAAGTACGTACCTCATGGATATGACTGTTCCACGTAAGGGAGATCCGAGACACCTTAGTAGCTGCCGCGGAATCCATCATCCGGTTCGCCTTGCCCACAGCTGTAAGCATACGGGCATACGACACCTCCGCCCAACTCAGGTTACCTACCTGCCCCAAATCACTTAGGCAAATAAGCAACCCGATAGCGAAACGTTCTCCCCGATCACTCAAGATAGTGATGGAAAGAACGTGAGCAATGTATATCCGAGCCAGCTGCTCAGGTATACACTGCCGATCAAGCTCGTAGGCCGATGACTCATCCGCAAGAACCGAGTATAGACAAGACTGCGCGTACACGTGAAGGTCCGCCGCGAGATGGTCCCCCACAAGGTCACGCAGTCTCTCGTCTGACCCCTTAACGATATCTATGGCTACGGGCTCGCCTCCAAAAGGAAAACCCGTTATCATAGAGATCTAAAAAAGGGTAACTGTCATCTCTCCCCATGGAAAGTGGACAGTGTTGGTGGAATCCCACCAAAACTCCAGCAATCCACGGAGGAAAGCTGACGACGCAGGCTGACTCAATAAATCCCGAAGAGCCGCCAGCTGGGGGCTGATCCCCAAAAGCTCCACAATCTCCTTTGCCACCTCGGGCAAACTCGCAAAACGGGCTCGCAGGTCACCAGAACCGTATAGACTCATGCTAGGCTCACTCTAAGGAAAAGTAAAAAAATAAAAAAAATGGTTATAGTTTGAAAAGGAGAAAAAACAAAAAAAAGAAAAACGAAGGCGCAAAGAACTCACGATGCGGTGCCACCCTTTAATCGAGACATGATGGTCTGAATCCCACTTAAGGACCCTCCCAAACCACATCCTCCTGGCGACGTCGATCGGCTGCTACGCGTTGCTCCCAAACCTCCTCACGAGGACGGGTTACCTCTTTCGAGGGCGGACTGCCTCGTCAGGACCCTCTCGAACCTCCTCAACATCAACGAATGGAGGCGAGTCCATGCTATGATTGGATAAGGTTTATTATTAGTTTATTTCTAAGCTAACATATGTGTTCTAGACCCATTTCGGCAGCATAACGAATGCCGATAGGGCAAAACACAAAAATCGAATGCCACCCATACTTGGGGACTACGATACCTGTAGTTAAACTTAGTAAATGGGGGCTTCTAACACCCACAAAAGCCATCCTATACCAGTTTCAACTAAGCATTCAAGGGATTGTATTTCAAAATCTCAAAGAATCAACTACTCCTAGACGAATAACAATAATACAAACATGATTATTGTCTACCAAATAATTTTGAGGTTTAAACATGGAAAAAAACGAGCTAAGAGTATACTTCACGCCATTTTTCAATTTCAAAATTTACAAAATGTGAATTATGAAAGTAATACTAGTTCCACTACTATAATCTACTTCATAATCAGCAAATGTAACCAAATTGAGCAAGTAAAAGCAACAAATTCGAGCAAAATTCGATGGAAAAGAGCAAGAACGAACTTAAATAGAGAAATGCTCATACAAGGTTCTATACTTAACCATTTTTCATGAAATTTGTTGCAAAACACTCCTAAAACATGGCATAACAACATGGAACAAACAATTTCAAGAATAATGGACCGAATCAAAAACCCCCAAATTCGAAATTTGGGGTTTAACGATTCGAAAATCGCCTAAATTTAGCCAAGAACGAACAAAATTTAGTAAAAAACTTACATTGGATTATGGAAAAAATGAATAAGGGACAAGATCTACTTCCTTTGGCTTCAAAAATCGCAAAAAACCGAGCTTTCTAGAGAGAGAAAGGGTCGAAAATGGTGAAGGAAGAAGAAAGAGAACGCGAACTGAAAATCGCGCTCAGCGATTTCTTTTTGCTGATTTAAATGTCGCGCGCAACTGAATCAGTTGCGCATGATTGACCAGCGTAACTCAGAATGATGCGCACGCCTTGCCAGCGCGACCTACTGAGTTGCGCGCGGATACTGGTCATTAAAATAACCGGTATCCAGATTTTGATCTGTTTGATCATTTTTCAACGGTTTTTGCTCGTTATTAGACGTAATGACGCGTAAAATTATCAAAATCTTTTAATTTCTTTGCATTTTGTAGTTTATTTTCTTCTTTGTTAGTTTTTTGCATCATTCTGCATGCACACCATGCTTTATGCCTTCCCTAAGCATACGTTTTGAACGTTTTTCGTAAATGTGTCTTAAGACGTTCCGTAGTGGTGCTTTACGTAAAAGCTCCTATAGACAGGTTTGTCATTTTACTGTACTGACGTTATAAACGTCCGGCTTTTCTTCTTTTTTCACGTCCAAAGCAAAAAGGAAGGCGTCATAATGCAGCGTAAAAATGCAAGGCGTATCGTACAACGTAAAATTGTATGGCGTAGGTGTTGCGCAAAATTTCACTTCAACCCAAGCTTTGCGAGATCTACCTCTCGGAACTAAAAGGTAGAGAATTACTTTACTTTAGGCGTTAGCTCACGAGTCGACAGGCGCACCGAACCATCAGGAACAAACACTTCTTGATTGGAAGAAAATACGGTAGTTAGTGAGCTTACTAGCTTACCGGACAGTTAAGGTGTCCGTCCACCCCCTGTATAAAGAGTGACGAGACGATTGTCGCACCCATGTAGTCACGTGCCCACAGTCCTAAGACACGTTTACTCATCTTGTGGACAAAACTGCTGAGAGAGTTGCTGACTTTCTTCTCTCTCACTGGATTTGGATATGTGCCTCTAGTCCCGAGACATGTATTTCTACCTTGTGGACATCCAGTTCAAATACCGATAGGCTCGAATGCCGAAACATTGAGGCTCTAATGCCGAAACATTTAGGCTCGAATGCCGAAACATTTGGGCTCGAATGCTGAAACATTTAGGTTCGAATGCCTAAAACGTCTAGGCTCGAATGTCGAAAATGCCTTTTTTCATCTTTTTACTTTGTTAAAGTCAGGCTAAAGTTTCAATGACATATCGAGGGACTTTAGACCAATGATGACATAATTGAGAGGAAATAATCCCCTTTTACTCTTTTTAAACCGATCTCTTCTCATGATTTGACATCACCCAGAACACCTTTACTTGTAAAAGCGTTCTACAAAAGCAAAGGATCAATCTAGATTCTTTAGCGAGTTAAGACTAGAAATAACTTTTTATGGCCTTAATAGCTACTTGTTTCATACACTAAGCGAAACAAGGATCGTTTCTACATCCTTAGCATTTCTTGAAGATTCTCTACTCTTTGAGAAGTTCGCAGAATGAGTCTCGGATTTATTTCCTTGACTACTTTGATCATCGTCTATTCTACACTCGATCAAAGTGGGGGCTAACTATAGACACCTACTTTTGGCCTCCTGTACCGACAGGAAGTGCAATGACGATAAATAAAACCATCTTCGCGTTGGATCAAAGTGAAGAATGCTTATGGATAACTGGATAAACCACAAAACACAAAAGACTAGCCCAAACCAGGAAACAAAGCCAAATAAAGTCCAATTGATTAAATCCGATCATAATTAGGCTTAAGCCCGTACTTAAAACCCAATAATGAAGGATTTAGGAGCGCTTAGGTCAAAATAAGCGCTGCCGTAGAAAATAACGCGCGCATCTCAAGAAGTCGCGCTGGATTGGCGCGTGCAACTAATTTAGTTGCGCATGACACTTAGCGCAACTTCCAGAGTTACGCTCGTGAAAGATTCAAAATTTCAGAAAATTGGAAAATCAAATCTTGCCATTAAGCCGCGCACAAGACAATTAGTTACGCTGCCTATAGCAGCGCAGCTCAATCACTTGCGCTGGGTGGTCGCGCGCAACTAATCCAATTGCGCGCGATACCTGCTGCGGCAGAATGTTCAAAACCCTAAACCTACTCATTCCCTATAAATAGAGGCTTAATCCGAGGCTTAAACAGACAGAAATTAACCCTAAACTCTGGCGAAAAACTTGTGAACTTGTGCTACCTAACCCCTCTTGTCCTAAACACTCACCCCTTTGATATTTTGTTACTACGGTGGAGGTTCCTCAACAAGAGGGAGTCCATAAGTGTTCTAAACGGAGATCTAGCAAAGATAAGTGGTAAATTCCCGAGCACTTAGATAAATCATTTTTATTTTCTTGTTTAAAAGGACTTTAATTAATTAATTGGTGTTGCTTGATCACTTTAAAAGGTTATAGTATCTTGCGTTAAATAAGATTAGAATTGAATAATTAATTGTTGGTTGATCACTTAAGCCAAGGCGAATATTGTTTATTTCTTGTCATATTCACGAATTTGATTAAATAAGAATAACGACGTTGCAATGTAATTCCTACGTGAATTAATATGTGTAAATAAAATCAACTAACTCAGTTTTAGGTATCGCGTTGCATATATTGTTAGGTGACGAAATTGTAAAAAAGGAAGAGCTAGTAGAGGTCGTACTGGGGCTAGAATAGCGATTCCCCTCTAAAGGGAATGTTATTTTAGTACCCTCGCTCCCGAACTCATTTCTGGTTTATGTAGACCACTTTGGGCATGGGTAAACTTACGATTCGTGCTAATTATTCCATGAACTCCACATGGAAGAAAGGCATGAACGAGGTTTATGAGTTTTCCCAAAACTCATTGGCGACTCCTACTTGTTTCTTATAAAAAAGCGAAATGATAGAATCAATTCTAATTCAAGGTCCCCCAAACAGTCAGGAATTCAAATCCTACTATACCTTAACAAGTGTAAAGTCCTAGGCTTTATACTGGCCATGGGCATCTAAGGAAGGACCCCCTTATGATGGGATCACCCTCCTTACAAAACCTTTTGTTCTTGATTTATAAATTATTGAAGGATTATGATATATAATGGTGTAAACCTTTGATTAAAGTGTTTTAAGGCTAAATTACAGCAAATTTTAAATAATTTATTTAATGTTGACTACGCATCGAACGGGTTTCCTCCTAACCTCCCCCAAATAAATTGAGGTTACTGACACGGGAGCTAACCGTGCCAGCATTAAAAAACCACTCATAGGTGGCGGAATTCCTGCGCATATAATAATAAAAGGAATATACAACGTTCTGGACTCCTATAGAAGTTATGATCAAATAAAAAGTCACATAACTCCCCCCAAATGTTCATACTCAAGGTATATACGTTCCAAGATTTTTGGTGCGTAATCTCTTTCACTTTACGTTATTTACAGATTATTAAACTTGGTGATGACTCTCAAACCATAATCGTTCAATCAACAGTAATTAATCAATCAATTAAACACACCAATTTAATTCTTGAATAATTAGTGACCACATAGTGTTTAATGTTGAACCCTTTTTAAATCTACCTCGTTGTCAAAGACACCTTAAACACATAAGGAGCCACAAATCCTATCCCTCGGTGTTAAAAAAATCTTAAGTGCACTAAGGCACCAACATACAATTTATTCCTCGTGTACATAGACACTTATATAGCTCTTTCCTCATGCTTATAGCATTAATAAAAATTATATGAACCATAATAAAATCCCTTTTCAATATTCCAAACCAAATTAAACATTCAGTTTAATTAAACATGCTCTCTAACATGCCATAAATAAATATGTGGTTCATAAATACTATTCCAAATTATTATTGTCCATCCAATAATCCATTACAAATAAATCATGCTTCATAATCCAATCACCAATAACATCCAAATCATAATTTCCAATCCAAACCTAGCATGATACTACTTGTAATCAACCAAATACATTTAACATGCTACTAAATCAATATAATTATGCTAAATACGCGAACGTACCTTGTATACGATCTTAAAGTTGCCACGACTAATAAAAATCGCTCACTTCAAAGTCTCCTACAATTTAAAATCATAGAAGAGTATTAAAATCCTCTCTACACAAATTTCCAGCAATATATACTATTATAAAACCTCTCATAATTTAATTAAAATAAGCTGATATTATATTTAAAACATCATACTTTAATCCCAATTAATGGGTAATTAAAATTCCTTAAAAAACATGATTTTTAATGCTCTACCGAAAATTCTAATACTATATTTTAATGAAAACTTGCTGTAATTTAGCCTTAAAACACTTTAATCAAAGGTTTAAACCATTATATATCATAATCCTTCAATAACTAATAATTCAAGAACCTAGGGTTTCAAAAATTGGGGCTTTTTAATTAAAAACATAATCTGAAAATTAATTAACATAAAACTCATAATCAAATATCAAAATCAAATCCCAAAACTCATAATTAATAATTAGATCTAGGATTAAATTGATTTTTAAAACAAAGTTTTAATTTTTTTTTTTTTTATAAACCATGGCAGCCGACAGCCACCAGGCTGCTGCTGGCGGATGGCAGCCACCGCTACTGGTGGTCGGCCGGTGGTGGTGAAGGGGAAGCCGAAAGGAAGAAAAAGGGGAAGGGGAAAAAGAGAAAGGAAAAGAAAGAAAAATAAGGAGAAAGGTGACAGAAGTTTACCTTGCGTTTTCTCCACTTTGGACAAAGTTTGATTTGCCTCATGTGTTGAATATTTAAACCCCATCTCTAGAACCCTTCTTCCTAAAGTTTCCTCTTTTAATTTTCCTAATCCCTTCCCTAATAAAACTTTACTTAAAATAAACTTTCCTAAATTAAATCCCAACTTAATTAAAATAATTAATTAAATAAACTTTCCTTTTATAAAATATTTCCAAAAATTAATAATTAAAATACTTTAAATAAAACAATTTAATTTAACTAAATATTTCTCAAAATACTTATTTTAACTAAAATAAGTATAAAAATACGAGGTACTACAGTCTACCCTCCTTAAAAGAATTTTCGTCCCAAAACTTTGGGAAACAAAATTCAAAGTTTTTCCTCACTTAGTATAATATTACTGTACTTTTTGTCATACCTTTACCTTTTTGTGTCTCATTGAGAACACAATAACTCAAAATACTCATTAAAATTGTGCAAAAAGCACAAAAATAACTGAAAATATAGGGAAAAAGCGCGAAATTCTACCGCTTTCTACCCCTCTAAAAGAAAACGAGTTACGTCCCTGTAACTCAACATACCTGAAACAACTCTGGGTATTTCTTTTTCATTTCATCTTCTGCCTCCCAAGTGGCTTCCTCATATTTGTTAGACCATAGCACTTTCACAATCTTAACATTCTTATTGCGTGTACTACTCACTTTAGTGTCAAGAATTTTGACAGGTCTCTCTTCATAGGTTAAACTTTGGTCTAGCTCAATGGTTTCAGGTTGTAGCACATGGGATTTGTCAGGTATGTACCTTCTTAATTGAGACACATGAAATACAACATGCACTTTGCTTAGCTCCATAGGTAAGGCCAACCTATAAGCTACTTTGCCTATTCTTTGTAGTATTTCATATGGACCAATGTACTTTGGGCTCAGTTTCCTTTTCTTTCCAAATCTCATTATTCCTTTCATTGGCGATACCTTTAATAACACCTTGTCATCAACATCAAACTCCTCTTCTCTGCGCTTTAAATTTGCGTAGCTCTTTTGGCGATCTTGAGCTGCTTGAATCTTAGCTTGAATTTCCCTTACTTGTTTCACTATATCCTCGATCATTTGAGGCCCTAGAATCAATGTTTCACTTATATCGTTCTAACAAATTGGACTACGACACTTCCTCCCATATAATGCCTCAAATGGAGTCATTCCTATGCTGGCATGATGACTATTATTGTAGGAAAATTCAATCAAATCCAAGCTATCCTCCCATCCTCTTTGGAAGTCTATAACACAAGCTCTCAACATGTCCTCCAAGGTTTGAATGGTTCTCTCAAGGAAAATCAGGTGTTACAAAGTGGTCCCAGATTAAACCTTGCTGGAGGTGTTACAAAGTGGTATCTGGGAGCTTAGGTTGAGATTTTATTACCACTAAGCCAAAAATGTGTTTTAAAGTGTTTTAATTTTTTTAAACTTGGCCAAGTACTTATTTATTGGTGAAAATTTTTAGAGAATTAATTTATTTTATTTTATTTTGAGAAGATCAAAAATTTATTTGATTAAACTTAAATCCGAAAACTTTTATTTTTATTTTGAAAAGGGTTCGGATTTTTTTTAGAGGTTCGAATTTTTTTTTTTATTTTGTAAATGTCCGAAATTTTTTTGGGGGGAGGGCCGAAATTTCTTGGTCTTTTCCCCATTATTTTCGAAAAATTTAGTTAAAAAGGAGTCAAAATAATTTTTAGTTCGTTCATTTTGCAGGAAAACAAGGATTAAGGTAAGTATTATGTGTTTACAGTTTTTTTTAAAGCATGTTGGTGAGAATGGGTAGGAAAGAATTTGGGCTTATAAGTTAGAAATAATCATGTTCTCGTATGCATTAATATTTAGTTTATGAATGTTTAATCATGAATGTATTGCTTGAGGATATGTATTTATGTGTTTAGAAATAAGAAAATTGTTTGATTGAACATTGAACCTAATTCATGCAAGAACTGTATTATTTTGTTTTCTTTGAGAAAGGCAATTCTTTTCTAAGCCTTTTCTTTACAGGATGCCAAATCTTCCTAGCAGATACACCAAACTAGGCACTCTCACTAAGAAACCTAATGAACATCCCTATGATTACGTTCAAAAGATTCGCTTTTACTGTTCCTACAGGAGCAATGTCTTAAGGGACAGAGTTTTTGATAGCCTTGATCGTATTTCAGCTATGATTGTCCGTTGCTTGCCTGATGAGCCTCCTTACTATGCTGTCAAATCCAAATTTTCTGATTTCTATTTACCAGGGGACATCCCAAATTACCACAAATATAGGGAGTATTATGGACAATGGTACCCGGATTATAGATTTTTAATTTCATATCTTGTTAAGGTCGAGAAAGCCTATTGTCGACAACTTCACCTTCCATACCCATGACTATTATTTCGAAAATCCAGTTGGGCAAAATCCCCCTTCTCCTAGTCATCAGTCAGGAAGTTCTTCTTCTTCTTCTTCTTCTTCACAGGGTGGTCAAGCAGGGAATGGAGAGCAAGGGGAGGAAGATAGTTCGCTCATGGAAATTTCTAATCCAAATCCACCTCCAACTCCAGTCATTATAGAAATTTCTTCTGATGAGGAAGAAGAGGGAGAGTTCGTACAGGTAGAACTTGAACCAGAACCAGAGTCACCTGAACCAATGGAGGAGGAAGATGATCCTGAATTCGAGCTACAAGCAGTCGGCAGACAAGAAAGACAACATTTGAAAGGATCAGATTTTTATAGTTTTCCTCGTCATGAATTTTCAGTTTTAATTACAGTTTATTATTATTTATCTTTTAAATTAATAAGTGGCATGACCACATTGAGTTAATGAGCTTATGTAGTACATAAGTTTCTAGAACTCAATATTATTTTGGTAATTCCATTTTATTTTAATTAATAAAAAAAATCTTATTTACTTCTTTGTTAAAATTATTTATATTATTAATAAATAAATCCATTTTATTTTTCCAAAATCTTCCATTTCACATCACCATCCCAATAGCCAAAATTCCAAGCAAGTTAATTCCAATAAATCATTTCTAAGCTATGGAGATCTATGGGAATTACTTTTTATTTTTGATGTGATGCTTTATTAAATGCATGGTTGATTAGCAATCAATAATTGATTGACAAAGCTACAAATTTAGGGAATTCTTAGCTTTTGCTATCCCAATTTGTTAGCTTCAAATTTTATTGTGATTGTTTCAAGGATGTTAAGTAATAGATGAGTGTATTCCTTGAGAGCTAACCAAAGCCATATCTAATATAAACCCTTGATCTTAATTCAGGAGAAGAAAAATGGCAGGGGGGAAATAATTCTAGTAATGATGGAAACGATTTGAATGAAGTAGTGAGACAGTTGGCAGTTGTAGCCCAACATTTGGCCAGGAATGCAACAAACAATGTGGATGCTCAAGGTGAGCTTTTTAAGGAGGTGGCCCAAAGCAAACCCCCAACCTATCAAGGAGAGCCTGACCCTACCATATTAGAAAATTGGTTAAGGGAGTTTGAGAAACTATTTGGGGCAGTTGGGTGCCTAGAAAATTCTAAGGTGGGCTGTGTTACTTATTACTTGAGAGGTGAAGCTGGTCTTTGGTGGCAACAAAATGGGAGAACTATTACAGTGCTACTTGGATTCAATTGGACTAAGTTCCAAGAAAAGGTGAGAGAAAAGTTTTACCGTAGCTTCTTACAAAAGCAGAAGCAGAGGAGTTCTCAAACCTCAGAATGGAGGAAATGTCAGTGACTGAGTACTATACCAAGTTTATTGAGCTGTCTCGTTTTGCTGAAGAGTCCGTCTCTACAGAGAAGGCAAAGGCTAGGGAGTTTGAGAGTGGTTTGACTACTGATTTGCAGCTGAAGTTGTGTGGACAAGTGTTTGAAACCTTAGATGAAGTGTATGGTAGAGCTGCACACTTGTATGCTCTAGAGGTGAAGAAAAAGAAGGAACTGGCTGATGTGGAAGTAAAAGAACAGAGGAAAGAGGCAGGACAGAACTCTGGGAACCAACAGGGTAACCAGAATAATTTCCAGAAGCAGAAATACCACCATAACAATAACAACTTCCAAAACAAAAACAACAATTCCCAAGGTAACAATCGTCAAGTAGGACGTAATTTCAATGGAGGGGCTAGAAACAATAACCCAGGGAATAACAGAAACGAGAGGCGTTATTTTTGCAAGAGATGCAAGAATAACCATCCTGGAAGGGACTGTGATGGAAATCTGGTTGTTTGTCGTGCTTGTAACAAGTTGGGGCACAGAGAGTATGAGTGTTTCTCCAAAGGTTCTAATGGGAATAAACAAAATAATAATTCAAGAGGGACCTAAAGGAACTTTCAGGTAAACAACAACAAATTCAATGGAAATAAGGGAGCGTAGCAGAATGGAGCAAAGTACAACAATAACAACAACAATGGGAATAATCAGCAGAAAAGTGGAGCTGTAGGAAAAATGAATGTGTTGAGTAGGCATGAGGCTGATTCCACGAAGGATGTCATCATTGGTACTTTTTCTATTCACTCTATTCCTGTTAAAGTTTTGTTTGATTTTGGTGAAACTTTTTCTTTCATTTCGAAAAGAATTGTTTCGAAACTTAAAGATTGTTTGAAAATCGTACAAGTAGTAGATTTACTAATAACCATTCCGACGGGTGGGGTAGTGAACTGTACCAAGACCTTTACGAATGTACCTTTAGAGATCGAAGGGAAAGTGTTTCAGACTAACCTCATCGAGTTTGGGTTAAAGGATTTCGATGTCATCTTGGGAATGGATTGGTTGAGCAAGTACAATGAAGAAATAAGTTGTCGATCGCAGAAGGTGAAAATGAACACAAGTGAGAATGAGTCAGTGACTTATTGGATGCAAGGTGAAGCCAAATGCCCAAGGTTGATATCTGTATTAAAGTTGGCAAAGTACATGAAAAGGGGCATCCATTGTACTTTTGCAGTGTGAGAAACATGGATCATGATGAGGCAACTAAGCTAGAAGATATAGAAGTGGTGAATGAGTTTCTGGACGTATTTTCAAACGAGATCCTTGGAATACCACCTAAGAGAGCAATTGATTTCACCATAGACTTAGTCCCAGGGACAGAACCGATATCCAAAGCACCATATCGAATGGCACTTGCAGAAATGAGTGAGTTGAAGGAGCAACTGCAGGATTTGTTAGACAAGGGATACATCAGACCGAGTGCATCTCCTTGGGGAGCACCAGTTCTGTTTGTTAAGAAGAAAGATGGGAGCATGAGGTTATGTATTGATTACAGGGAATTAAATAAGGTGACAATAAAGAACAAGTATCCACTTCCAAGGATTGATGATTTTTTTGATCAGTTGAAAGGCGCAACTGTGTTTTCTAAGATTGACTTGAGGTCCGGATATCACCAGTTGAGGATTGCAGATGAAGACATACCTAAAACTACTTTTAGGACAAGATATGGAGACTATGAGTGATAAATGCTCCGGCAATCTTTATGGATTTGATGAATAGGGTGTTTCATCAATTTATGGATAAATTTGTGGTAGTATTCATAGATGATATACTGGTGTATTCAAAGAACAAAGAAGAGCATGTAGAACACCTGAGGGAAATTCTGCAAACACTAAGAGAAAAAAATCTTTATGCAAAGTTCTCTTAGTGTGAATTTTAGCTGGAAAAGGTAGCATTCTTAGGTCATTTTGTGTCTAAGGATGGCGTGGAAGTAGATCCAGCCAAAATCGAAGCTGTAAAGGGTTGGCGTACGCCCAAAACAGTGTCTGATGTTCGGAGTTTCTTAGGTCTAGTAGGATATTATAGGCGTTTTGTGAAAGATTTCTCGAAGATTGCTAAACCTATGACTACTCTATTGAAGAAAGACAAGAAGTTTGAGTGGGATGATAAGTGTGAAGAAGCATTCCAACTCTTGAAACAGAAGCTGGTTACAGCACCAGTGCTTACACTTCCAGACGATAGTGGTATCTATGATGTGTATAGTGATGCGTCAAAGAATGGTTTGGGGTGTGTGCTTATGCAAAATGGGAAGGTGATTGCATACGCATCAAGGAAATTAAAGACCCACAAGTGAATTACCCAACCCATGATTTAGAACTTGCTGCAATTATCTTTGCACTAAAGATCTAGCGTCATTACTTGTAAGGAGTGAAATGTAGGGTGTATACAGACCATAAGAGCTTGAAGTACATTTTCACTTAAAAGGATTTGAACTCTCGACAAAGGAGATGGTTAGAATATACAACGGATTATGACTTGGACATACAGTATCATGAAGGGAAAGCAAACGTAGTTGCAGATGCTCTAAGTCGTAAGACCAGTCATGGATTAAATACTTTGATAGTGGCTGATGAGTTATGTAGGGAAATGAGTAAAATGAACTTAGAAGTTGTAGAATGGGGAGTACCAGCTGGCATTCTTGTGAACTTGACTATCCAACCAACTATATTCGATGAAATAAGAGAAAACCAAGTGGGAGATGTTAAATTGGATAGGATTCGTGAGAAAATAAAGCAAGGAAAAGCTACAGATTTCAAGATTCATGAAGATGGAAGTTTGAGGTATAAAGGTCGATGGTGTGTACCCCAAAAGTGTGAGGAAGTGAAGAGAAAGCTAATGGAAGAAGGACACAATACACCCTATTCATTGCACCCAGGAGGGGATAAGCTATATAAGGACTTGAAAAAGGTGTATTGGTGGCCTAGAATGAAGAATGAAGTTGCAGAATTTGTAGCAAAGTGTCTGACTTGCCAAAATGTGAAAATAGAGCACAAGAGGCCACAAGAAACCGTGCAACCATTGGATATTCCTAGATAGAAGTGGGATTGCATTTCAATGGATTTTGTGACTTGCCTTCCAAAATCAAAGAGTGGAAATGATACCATTTGGGTAGTGGTGGACAGACTTACAAAATCTGCGGTGTTTATACCAACGAAGGAGACTTGGAAGATGGAGCAACTTGAAAAATCTTACATCAAGAATGTTGTGAGGTTACGTGGAATTTCAAAGGATATTGTATCTGATAGAGATTCCAAGTTTCTTTCAAAATTCAGGAAAAGCGTACAGGAAAACTTTGGTACGACACTTAAGATGAGTACAGCGTTTTACCCTGCCACAGATGGGCAAACTGAGAGAACCATTCAAACCTTGGAGGACATGTTGAGAGCTTGTGTTATAGACTTCCAAGGAGGATGGGAGGATAGCTTGGATTTGATTGAATTTTCCTACAATAATAGTTATCATTCGAGCATAGGAATGGCTCCATTTAAGGCATTATATGGGAGAAAGTGTCATAGTCCAATTTGCTGGAATGATATAAGTGAAACAATGATTCTAGGGCCTCAAATGATTGAGGATACAGTGAAGCAAGTAAGGGATATTCAAGCCAAAATTCAAGCAGCTCAAAATCGCCAAAAGAGCTACGTAGATTTGAAGCGTAGAGAAGAGGAGTTTGATGTTGGTGACAAGGTGTTTTTAAAGGTATCACCGATGAAAAGGGTAATGAGATTTTGAAAGAAAGGAAAACTGAGCCCAAAGTACATTGGTCCATATGAAATACTGCAACGAATAGGCAAAGTAGCTTATAGGTTGGCCTTACCTATGGAGCTAAGCAAAGTGCATGATCTATTTCATGTGTCTCAATTAAGAAGGTACATACCTGATAAATCCCATGTGCTACAACCTGAAACCATTGAGCAAGACCAAAGTTTGACTTATGAAGAGAAACCTGTCAAAATTCTCGACAGCAAAGTGCGTAGTACGCACAATAAGAATGTTAAGATTGTGAAAGTGTTATGGCCTAACCAAGAATATGAGAAACCCACTTGGGAGGCAGAAGATGAAATGAAAAAGAAATACCCTGAGTTGTATCATGTATATTGAGTTACGGGGACGTAACTCGTTTTCTTTTAGGGGGGTAGAATGCGGTATAATTACGCGCTTTTTCCCTATATTTTTCGTTATTTTTGTGCTTTTTGCACAATTTTATCGAGTATATTGAGTTATTGTGTTCAATGAGACGCAAAAAGGAAAAAGGATGACAGAAAGTGCAGCAATATTATACTAAGTGAGGAAACACTTTGAATTTCATTTCCCAAAGTTTCGGGACGAAACTTCTTTTAAGGAGGGTAGACTATAATACCTCGTATTTTTATATGTATTTTAATTAAAATAAGTATTTTGAGAAGTATTTAATTAAATTTAAATGTTTTATTTTAAGTATTTTAATTATTTATTTTAATAAGTTTTAAAATATTTATAAAAGGAAAGTTTATTTAATTAATTATTTTAATTAAGTTGAGGTTTAATTTAAGGAAAGTTTTATTTTAGTAAAGTTTTATTAGGGATGGGATTAGGAAAATTAAAAGAGGAAAGTTTAGGGAGAAGGGTCTTAGAGAAGGGGTATAAATATCCCACATATGAGGAAAATCAAACTTTGCCCAGAGTGGAGAAAACCTAAGGTAAACTTCTCTCCCTTTCTCTTTATTTTTCTTTCTCTTTTTCCCCTTCCCCTTTTTCGGCTCCCCCTTACCGCCGGCCGCCGGCGCCAGCCACTAGCAGCACCAGCCGGCGGCTGGCGTCAGCCGGCGGCTGGCGTCAGCCGGCAGTAGTGGCCGGCCAGCCACCGTTTTCGAACAAAAAAAAATAAAAATAAAATTATTAAAACTTTATTTTTCAAAACCAATTTATTCCTAAATCTAATTGTTAATTATGAGTTTTGGGATTTGATTTTGATGTTTGATTATGAGTATTATGTTAATTAATTTTCAGATTATGTTTTTAATTAAAAAGCCCCAATTTTTGAAACCCTAGGTTCTTGATTTATAAATTATTGAAGGATTATGATATATAATGGTGTAAACCATTGATTAAAGTGTTTTAAGGCTAAATTACAGCAAGTTTTAATTAAAATATAGTGCTGGATTTTTAGTAGAACATTTAAAATCAAGTTTTTTCAAGGAATTTTAATCACCCATTAATTGGGATTAAATTATGATGTTTTAAATATAATTTCAGCTTATTTTAATTAAATTATGAGGGGTTTTATGATAGTATATATTGCTGGAAATTTGTGTAGAGAGGATTTTAATATCTTCTATGATTTTAAATTGTAGGAGACTTTGAAGTGAGCGATTTTTATTAGTTGTGGCGATTTTAAGATCGTATACAAGGTACGTTCGCATATTTTGCATAATTATATTGATGTAGTAGCATGTTAAATGTGTTTGGTTGATTAAAAGTAGTATCATGCTAGGTTTGGATTGGAAATTATGATTTGGATGTTATTGGTGATTGGATTATGAAGCATGATTTATTTGTGATGGATAATTGGATGGAAAATAATAGTTTGGAATAGTATTTATGAACCACATATTTATTTATGGCATGTTAGAGAGCATGTTTAATTAAACTGAATGTTTAATTTGGTTTGGAATATTGAAAAGGGATTTTATTATGGTTCATATAATTTTTATTGATGCTATAAGCATGAGGAAAGAGCTATATAAGTGTCTATGTACACGAGGAATAAATTGTATGTTGGTGCCTTAGTGCACTTAAGGTGTTTTTAACACCGAGGGATAGGATTTTTGGCGCTTTATGTGTTTAAGGTGTCTTTGACACCGAGGTAGATTTAAAGAGGGTTCAACATTAAATACTATGTGGTCACTAATTATTCAAGAATTAAATTGGTGTGTTTAATTAATTGATTAATTACTGTTGATTGAACAATAATTATGGTTTGAGAGTCGTCACCAAGTTTAATAATCTATAAATAACGTAAAGTGAAGGAGATTACGCACCAAAACTCTTGGAATGTATATACCTTGAGTATGAACATATGGAGGGAGTTATGTGACTTTATATTTGATCATAGCTTCTACTGGAGTACAGGGCATTGTATATTCCTTTTATTATTATTATGCGCAGGAATTCTGCCACCTATGAGTGGTTTTTGATGCTGGCACGGTTAGCTCCCGTGTCAGTAACCTCAATTTATTGGGGGAGGTTAGTGGGAAACCCGTTTGATGCGTAATTAACGCTAAATAAATAATATAGTTGTCTAGTGAGAAGTTTTGTTGAATGTTGTATGCTTGAAAAAAAAACAGGTGCAACAAGGTAAGTTGTGTGTTGATAGGTAATTGCATGTTAGTGTGTTAATTACGCTTATGTACTCAGCTTTGCTGATTGTGTGTTTTGTGTGTTTGTTGGCCTTGTCTTTATCTTGGCCCTATGATGACCTATTTTAATGGAGAGTAGTGGAAATAGGAAGAGATAAGCTTTTCAAGTGATGAAGCATATTCATGAATGGGCATGAGTGAAGAGTGAATCATGCTAGTTTCTATAAGTATATGATGTGTTTATTGCTTTAATTATTTATGATATTAATATTATGCGTGACTAACGAAAAGGTTTTGAATTTGGTTTGGTTTTAATAAGGGCCTATAATGGTTCCAAGTTGTAGATTGATTTTATTTTTCTTCGTTTGACATTGGTTTGACTTTACTTTCGTTGATAGACTTTTCAAGTTGCTTGTTTTGAATGGTTTTGAAATTAGTCTTCCGCTGTTTGTCTTTGATAGTTTCCTTAACCGTTTTCATGGTGGTGGTAATGTCTTAGATATTCTTACTTAAGGTTTTAAACAGGGCAAATCAGGTATTTTAAAATAAAGGAATTTCTAGGGTGTTACAAAGTGGTAGCCGGCGGCCCACCGGTGGTGGTGGTGGCCGGCGGTAAGGGGGAGCCGAAAAAAGGGAAGGGGAAAAAGAGAAAGAAAAATAAAGAGAAAGGGAGATAAGTTTACCTTGGGTTTTCTCCACTCTGGGCAAAGATTGATTTGCCTCATATGTGGGATATTTATAACCCTTTTCTAAGACCCTTCTCCCTAAACTTTCCTCTTTTAATTTCCTAATCGCATCCCTAATAAAACTTTACTAAAATAAAACTTTCCTTAAATTAAAGCTCAACTTAATTAAAATAATTAATTAAATAAACATTCCTTTTATAAATATTTTAAAACTTATTAAAATAAATAATTAAAATACTTAAAATAAAACATTTCAATTTAATTAAATACTTCTCAAAATACTTATTTTAATTAAAATACATATAAAAATACGAGGTATTACAGAGGCACTGGGAGTTTATTGCTACCAATCAAGTCTTGGATAGCTTCCTATAGCTTCCAGCAATTCTGAGTAAGATGGCCCCTACCTTGATGGTATTTGTATTGTGCATTGGGATTCCAATTAGTCGTTCTCCTTTCGACTGGTGGATCCCCAAATGGTCCAATAGGAGTTATAAGACCTTTTTCATGAAGACGGTCAAATGCGGTGTCATAACTCATACCATTAGGAGTAAAGTTTCTCTTAAATGGTTTCTTTTGTCCTTGATTGTTCATGGTGAGGACTTCATTCAGATTAAAGGTGCTAACATTATTTGAGTGGGTGGTTTTGGAAGAAGAAGGATTGTCGTTCTTCTTTCCTTTCCAGCCATTGTTGGAGTTAGTGTTAGCAGCTTTTTGATTTGCAAGATCATCTTCAATATTAATTCCAATGTCATAAACGGCCTTGAAAGTATTCAAGTTGCTTTGGTACTTGAGATGTTTGGAATATTTTTCCTAGAGATTCTTTATGAATAATCTCACAGGCTCTTTTTCAGTAGGCACTTCAATCATCTTAGCAGAGGTTTCATTCCACTTATTAAAGAAAGAAGTAAAACCTTCATTCTCTTTTTGCTTAAGTATCTCAAGTTCCCTTTGATCAGTTTCAACTTGAATATTACATTTATATCTATTAATAAAAGCGTTACAATAGCATCCAATTAGAGGTTTTCTCTTTATCAAGGGAAAATAACCATTGTTGACAAACGGTTTCAAGAGATAGAGAAAACAATGAATGAAAGACTTTCCTATCGATCCCCTTAATATTCATTATGGTCTCGAAAGCCCTTAGGTGGAAATAAGGATTGTCTGTTGCCTTGAGCCTAGGGATATCATTGGCATTGAACTTATGCGGAAGAGGTCCTTGTCCACTGGGACCCCTTGTGAGCTAATGCCCTGGAATCTATAGTCATTGGAGAGTTTGCTCAAGCTTTCTTGCATGAGCTCCATTTGTTGTTGCTTCACAAGGTCATTGATTTGAAGAGCCATAGTCTTCATCAATTCAATTAAGTTGGCCACGCCCTTCCTAAGTTCGTTAACTTCTTCCTGAGACGCCATTATCTTCTTAGCTTTTCCTTTCCGACTAATTGGTTTGTCAAAAAGTAGTACTTGAACAAAGGTGTTGTCCTTGATTAATCGTCCTTCCTTTCTTGACCAAGCGCTGTAAATTACACCATTTTTTTGTTTTAATGACTTGACTCAAATTGATTTTGACTTTATTGGTTGTTTTTTTAAAAAAAATAATAAAAAAAACAAAAAAGCAAAAATAAGGTGTATTTTGGGAATCAAGTAAGGGTTCAAACAAGTATGGTTTAATTGGAGAATTAATATCCGACTTACCCCTCTAAAAAAAATGACGGAAAACACGCGCATACAAGACTTTCTAGACATGGTCAAGGTGTGACATATATATTAGGTGTGTGCTTTAATAGTGAGTGAGAATGACATTCTTTTACTCTTGTGTGAGACCATGGGACTATGTGCCTAGACTCAATTAAAAACATGACTACTGTCGTTAATAAACTGGTTAAACCGATTAAGCAAACTGATTAACTAGACTCGTCGTGAAGACTCGAGCAGAAAACTGGACTGTCGCCAAACGCTAAGGACCAGCGCCAGACGACAACATTGTCGCCTGGAGCTAATCGCTAGCGCGTGGCGCTACAGTCCAAACCTCTGCTCCATTGCTGGAACATTGGTCTGGGACTATTTCCAATATTTTTACTTCAAAGGGACAAGCCTAAAGTCGTACTAAGTCAAGTTTGATCAATTTATTTAGACTTTAATCATTTATATTAATTAATTAATTAATTTATCAAAGTCCTTTAGTCATTAATTAGTTTATTTAGACTCATTCACAAGTCAAACAAACGGTTAGTGTAAACACATATAGGTTATGCACAAGCAAATAATGCACAAGTAGTCAAATAGTCACAATATGATGCAATGAGGTTGCAACCTAACCATGGTTCTAGTTAGCTAAAGTTCAGGATATGGGTTAGTCAAAGAGGGTCCATGGTTATGAGTCCGGATGCACCGCGCAGAAGCCTTACCTTTGGAAGGGTTGACGTGAGTGGATGGGACCCCGCGAGTTAAACTCGCTTCCACGGTTTGGTGAATTCAACAAACTCGGATGTACCCTTCGTTGCCAGGAGCGTTCGATTGGGTAGATGGAGCGTGAATCCCCAGAGGGTTATGGCCATATGTAGAACACATATGGGTTTCAGAAAAAAGGGAAAAACTCAATCAGGAAGTAAAACTGAGCAAACAGTACTAGAAACTAGTCGAAACAAGAAGGTAGATTTCTGGCTCGATATTGGAAGAATTCAGCGAGAGACAACAGTGCATGTCGCCAAACGATAGCACTGTCGCCAGACGACAATTACTGTCGCCAGGCGACAGAGCCATCGCTTGCTGATGGCGCTGTTTTCTCAACATTTATTCCTACATGCCTCGGCAGCTTTCTATTCTTGAATTTTCCAATTTTTCGCAGCGTTATTTTGACTTTAGTTGTGAAAGATATTTCCCTAAATTCCTACGTGTAAAAATCCTATGTTTTTGACGCATTACGGATGGTCTTTCCAATGCGGACCTTTTTTATGCTTATGCCAATAATGTTAATCAAAATTACGCACATGAAATACTTAGAACTTTTCGAGTCTCATTCACTCATTCTAAATCATCGCCAAAATAAATTTTAGGAATTAAAATAGAAATCCTCCCCAGTGGAGTCGCCAAAAAAGTGTAGGGAATATTTCAAGCATCCAACACTTGAGCCCCATTGTGATCATACGCTTAAGCATGGTGGCGTCCAAAGGGAAGGAAGCTAGAGCAAAAGAGTCGCTAACAAGTTTTAGGAACTTGTAAACCGTTCACAGGATGAAGGTTACACCCCTTCACGATCCATGAGATCGCTAATTCCATAGGTCTGGAACCATGACTTGATATTCGGGGATGAAGGTACAAATCCAACCTAAAAGAGATTGAACCTTCTCTAAATAGGCCTCTACTTTATTCTTCTCATATTCATGTGCGCCTTCTGACTAACATTCAATCAATAGGTTAACCCTAAACCTGTTTAATCTATGTTAGTAGAATATTAATGCACAAACAAAACTATTATTGGCGATCACTTGAATTATAAGTACAAATTCCCTTTACTCCTGCAAGAGAGGGCGTGATCAAGCAATAAAAATAATAATATCAAGCAACATAATAACAATCATCATAATCATGATAATATTCTCAATAAAGCATAATAATAGCAAGATCTTAGGCATAATACTAACAAGATTAATAACAAACCCTAGCATGTCACTTACTTGGATGCCTCGTATCTCTTTCTAATAACAAAATACACGCGTTAGTAACTTCAAGGAAAATAATAAATCAAACAATTAAATCAAATAATTGAAATAGGGATTTGGGACCAAACCCTCAGAAATTATCAACCTTTCACGTCTAGGGCGAAGACAACTTCAAACTTGGCTGGGTGTGTCTAGAACTTGTGGATGTGAAATTTTGTATGAGGGAAGGTTTAGAAAAAGAAGAGAGAGACAAAGCTTCTAGCTTTTAGAGAGAGAAAGAATAGAATTAGATGATTGTTAATGAATGAAAACGGGGAGATACGACCCCTATTTATAGAAAAATAATCCGAAAACGATAGAAAATACTTCAAAGTTCTATACGGAATAAAACTGGCATCTGTCGCCAGGCGACAGACATCAGCGCCAGGCGACAGGATTAGCGCCAAGCAACAGACATTAGCGCCAAGCGACAGACATTAGCGCCAGGCGACAGACTCTGTCGTTTGGCGCTAATTAAAAGATAAAACGCGCTTTGTACGGAATCCTTTTCTTAATATGATTAAGCAGCAAATTCCGTGTTTATCAAATTAAAATCGTGTTAATCAAAAAATACTTATTTTATCCCAAATAAAAAAATTTTAACTATAATTATCAATCCTAATTCCATTCGAATTTTAAAATAACCTTCTAAATATTTCAGAAGATTAAAATCAATCCTAACACTTTAAGAATAATAATTAATAGGTCCTCCTCTAGATCATCGGGCCGCATATAAAATTCATTTTGAGCCTGATTTAGTATTTAGGCCATAAGTTCCTCATTATTCATCGGAATTGGGCTTATAATATATCATTGGAAAGCTCTTTTTGAGCCCAATCCAACTACACTATATTGGACCCTTATCATGGACAAAACTAAAGTGGACTGGCTATTTTCATAAATAGAGTATAAAAAGAAATGTTTTCGAAAACAGAAAGAAAGATATTTTAATAAAAACAACCGCATCACTAGACTTTTCACACTTTTACCACGTTCGATAATCAAGTGACATGAAAGGTATTCATCACTGGATTTTGTTTTTGGGGAGACAAATTTGGGTGTCTACAATTTCTTTAACTACATATCCGCTTGCATCCGTAACACACCGTGTATGTCATACAAACTATGCTGAGAGTTGACGGGTTAAAGAGGCCATGGACCCGCAACTAGAATGAGGTAAAACGAGCTAATAAAGCGCTGAGAGACTCCACAGACGTTGCTTAATACCAAACTACAATAAATGATCTTGAGACTAAAGCGTTCGAACTGATGCAGGCGGAAAACATCAAGCGTTTGACAGTTGAGCTGCAGACCGCCAAGAAGAATGCCTTAGACTTTGAGGCTGCGCTAAAAAATGCTCAAGCGGACCTCATGACTCTTGAAGGGATTGACAAAGAGAACACTGATCTCCGGGCAGACGTTAACCGCCTGAAAAATGAGATGGCCCAGACCCAAACGAACTTCAAAGTAACGGTGGAAGCCGAGCAGGACCGGATCGTTGAAGAGAACGAGTTTGACTGCACATACCATATGAAGATAGCCTGGGAAGCTTTACACCCGGGGAAGGAGTATGGCATCTGGGCCTTGGCTTATCAGTATGCTGATGAAGTCATTACTTCCAAGGAGGGGGGCAAGTTAGAGCCTGGGTCTTTCGACGCTTTAGCCAACAAGGAGTTTGAGGAAGAGCCAACTCAAGCGGCATGCAAAGGAAAGAAAGAGCATGAACAAGAGGGAGAAGCCCAAGTGGACTCTGCTCTACCACCGCCTGAGGAGAAAGAGGGGGGATGATCCGGCTGCACCTTAAAGTCTCAGGCTTGTCTTTTTCAGCTGCAGTATGCCAAGTGTTTTCTCTAGCCTGTGTGCCGCGTATTTTGAATGTAGTCAACCAATAATTTTTATTTCTTTTGTCGGATGTGAATCCGGTATAAATGATGAGTGGCATTTATGGCACTCATTTAGCTTCTTTTAGGATGATTCTTCATTGTTTTTACATCTCTTATATCTCACTTTCTCTAGTTTTACTTGTATTTTCTCTACTTTGCATTTTCTTTAGTTGCTTTCTTAATTTCTTGCTTTTCTTAGTTTATTTTACATTTTCTTCTTTTCTTGTTTGCTTTTCTTTGATTTTAGGAAGTTGGCAATGTTAGAGAGGCTCAATACCATTCTCTCGGGGTTTTCAAGCCAAAGATGTGTTCCGATCCCTCCTTTTGAAGCCTAAAAGCAAAGGTGTGCAAGAGTCAAGTCTTCAAGGATGCGCCCTCATACTGTATGGACATGAAGAGGCGATGTTCAACCCACCTTTATGGCTCCTAGAAACTGCCACTATCAACATGCATCATCTGGAGCTCACGGGGTCATCTTCGAGGGCACCATAGGAAATCCCCTGCTCCCATGGCACTGCCGCATGTGAGGGATGAGCGGCCGTGCAGCTGCAAGGAGCGTTCATGCCTCTCTCTCTTCCCTGTTTCCGTACCCATTTTGTTGCGGCTGCGCTAAGGAGTGAGTGGCCACGCCTTTTAGGTCTCTTTTGGACGTCTAACTAACTTCTTCTTAGTTAGCTTTTATATATATAGATTTCCTTATTTTTCTAGAGGATCATCAGAGAAGAAGTTTTAGACATAATTTTGATTATATTTCTTAGCTTAGATGAGAGCTTCTCTCTCTAGAATAGGATTAGTTTAGGATTAGTTTTAGAGAGAGAAAGTGAGGGATTTCACTAGTTATTTGAGAGATTAAAGATTCAAGGTGACAATTGTATTGAAGACCTCCATTATCAATCAATGAGGATTTCTCACTTTCTGTCCTCTTTATTACTTTGTTTAATTTCATGTTTGTTTGATTTGATTTGGATGCTTGATCTTGATTAGTGTAATAGTTCTTGATATTTTGTTGATTCTTGATTTTTATAGTTGTTTGTTGATAGATGATGATTGTTGAGTAGTTGTTTGGCTAGGAATTGGGTGAAACTTGTATGATTGATTGATTGTGATTAATTTGGGAATTGTGTTGATTGATTGTTGAGATTAATGTGATTAATGTAAGTTTGCATGTGTGTAATTCTATTAGGCCTTGAGAATTATGCTAGATCGCATTGTAATTGCTAATGACACGACCAATTGATTTAGGAATTGCAGTTATCGATTGGTTTGGATAGTGATTCTCTTAGTTTATTATTCGTAGAGACATCTAGCTTAACAATTAGGAGATAGCTCTTTGATCCCAATTGATAGCTCTTATCATTAGTCTTCACAACCATTGATTGGCATGTTTGTCCCAAGTTGTTCCAATTGTCATGATTCCTTGTTGATCCCCATTCCTAGTGCTTTATTTGTTTGGTTGTTTATTTTATTAGTTGTCTAGTGACCTCTTCACCTTCGACTTCGACCTAGGTTAAGCGCCCAATTGAAAGCACATGAACATAACCGTTCCTTTGGGTTCGACCCTTGACTTACCTCTATACTTATATTTAGGTTTGTTAAGTGTTTATAAATTTTGTTTGGCTAAGGGAGGATTAGTCAACGACCTAGTTTTTCCCCTCGTCAATTACAAATTCTCTCCCGGCCGTTTTGGTCGGGGTTTATTCAATTAGTTTCAATTTTTTGCACTTTCAATTTTTGCATATATACTTGAATTTTTTGCCTAACTCGTTAATAGCATGCGGCAACTGGAAACCCAGCTGTGCTTTGCCCCTAGGCAAATATGTGGTTGTTTTCAAAACTTGATTGATTGACTTGGGAACTTTTGATTGCCCCAAACCAAGTACACAGTCGTCCAATCGTACAGGCGGATACGCCGCTGGCCTAGGTTTTGAACTATTTTTCCACCGTCTGGGGTGTTTGAAATCCAATTATGCTCTATATCCGTTTGCCCCATTGGGAGGACTTGTATAATTTCAGTAAATAATCTAAATTTGAACTATGCTTGGTCACCGTATGATGTTTTTAGACATCTGGTTCTCATAAACTTGGTTGTTCTTTAGATTATTCAGCTCAGACGGCTATGAGTTGGCCAATAAGGCCGTTCGATTTTAGTCGTCTATATGCGCTGATAGAGCAATGGTCCACCAAATGGGAAATGCTCTCTGCGACGAATTCACCCGGATGGGCGTCGTCGAACGCCATACTTATGTTGGAGCAGACGAATTTATAAATTTAAATATCATCCGGCCATTGGCCTCATGTCTTTTTAAGACGTTTGTTTAGCCACTGAGTTTTTACTTAGCTTATAATTAGTGCATAAAAGTGGGTCGTATGTGCATTGCACAGACGGCATTTATGACATTACGCACTCGTATAAAGCAATGAACAACAGTATTGAAAACAAAAAGAAACTTTTCATTGATAGGCTTTTCATTTACAAAAATATACAAGTTCTGAGAAGTAGTACTTTTTTAAGTTGTCTACATTCCAAGTTTTGGGCAGCCGCCTGCCGTTTGGAGTTTCCAGGCGGTAGGTTCCGCCTCTTACTTCTTCATAAATCCGGTAGGGACCTTCCTAATTAGGAGTTAACTTTCCTTCCTCATTGACCCTACCGGTTGCCTCCATTTTCCGTAACACAATGTCACCCACTTTCAAGGTCCGTTTGTGTAATCTCTTGTTATAATCACGGGTCATTCTCATACGCTAAATCTCATGACGTAAGGCAGCGTTTCCCCTGCACTCCGAGAGTGAGTCCAACGCTAGCCGCATGGCCTCCCAGTTTGCATCTTCATCGTAAAGCATGACTCATAGAGTCGGCTAGTAATGCTCGATGAGCAAGACAGCTTCAGCACCGTAAACCATGAGAAATGGGGTTTCACCAGTTGCCCCTTTTTTAGTTGTTCGGATGGCCCATATGACATGAATTGATTCTTCTACCCATAAACCACCGTCCCTTTTAATTTTCTTTTTGATGTCATTTTAGATGAGTTTGTTGAAGGCTTCGACTTGGCCGTTTGCTTGGGGTAGGCCGACTAATGCAAAACAATGTGAGGTCCCTTGATCTCCAAACCAATTCTTGAGCTGAGGCGTCTCAAACTGAGGGCCATTGTAAAAAACCATAGACATGGGTACCCCGAATCGGGTGATGATATTCTTCCAAATGAAAGAGATGACATCCTTTGTCATGATGTTTTTTACCGCCTCTGCCTCCACCAACTTGGCGCATTCTTCAAGCCAAACGGCATCACAATATAACAGAATAACCCTTGATCAGTGATGAATGTCGTCTTCTCTTGATCTTTTTTCCATAGGGGAATCTGATGGAAACCTGAGTAGGTATCCATAAAACTCATCAAGGCATGCTCGGCTATAGAGTCGACCAAGCTGTCGATCTTTGGAAGCGGGTAACTGTCCTTTGGACATGCCTTGTTCAAGTTAGTGTAATCTACACACATGCGCCAGGTACCATTCGGCTTCTTTACAAGCACAACGTTTGCAACCGAATCAAGGAAGTTACATGGCCGAATGAACCCCGTGTCTAACAGCTTTTTAACCTCAGTAGCTGCCGCCTGAATTCTCTCATCGCCGTGATTTCTTTTCTTTTACCGGATGGGCTTCTTTTTCGGATCGACGGCGAGTTTATGGACTATGGGATCCGGTCTGATGCTTGGCATCTCTTCCACTTCAAAGGCAAATATGTCTTTGAATTCCTTCAGCAGACACTACTACAAAAGGAGTGTTTTTTAGACGCTAAAGCCTCGACGCTAGACCATGAGCGTCAGCTTATAAATATAGTATCCGCATTTTTTAGACGCTTTTTATGGTCGTCGACGGGAAAAAGCGTCGGCAATTCTATCTCGTGTGTTGCACGCGTAGTTTCCAAACCCACGGTTCTGAGATTTGGGATTAAAATGAATTACCCAACAAATTCACAAAAATCCCTTTGTTCCTCTTCTCAACCCTAACTTATTCATCTCAATTTCATTCTGAATTCTTAAAAGGATTCATTTAATCTTGGACTTCACTTATAGATCTTGTTCTCCTTTCATTATCATAGCTTCTCTACTCATCTGCAGTTGTATTGGATTTCGGCATCTCTGTGCCAATAGATAACATTGAGGTACATCTGTTCTTATTTATTCGTTTTTTCCTATTTAAAATTGAGTTATTGATTGGTTTTAGAATTTTCATTTTCAATAATGTTACAAAATTATTGGAAGATATTGGTTTGATTCATGAACAATACAGATTTTAGGGTTTCATTATGTATATTGTTTATTTCAATTTTTTGTGCTACCGTTTTAGTTTAGAACAACTAACCATTATTCACACATTAGAACTTATACGAATGAAGATCGTTGTTTGATTCTTAAAAAATAAAATAAAATAAAAGGGGAACATTGTTTGATATTACAGTTTGTTTAACTGTTCTTTTTTTTTTTTTTTTTGATGAGTCGCGTTATTGATGTTTATGTCTATTCTGATTCTTCCTAACAGTTTTCACGTTTTTTTCTTGGATGATGGCTATTGTTGACTTATTGGGTTCAAAGTGAGAATAGAAGATTATATCCATGTGAATTGATTGAAGTTCTAGTTTTTTTTGGCGCATTTCAAAACAAAATGATATGCCATTGTTCTAAATTTTTTGTAGAAGATAAGATAAATTGCCATTATTCTAATATTTTTGATAAAATTATCAGGAAAATAAGAGGGGGCAAAAGTTAATGGATCCTACAGTAGCAAGCTTCAATGGGGTGTTCAATAAATTCAAAGAGGAAGTTAATTGCAAATATCAAATCAAATTGCATCCACTTTTTGGCTGACAAATAACCCTTCTACTACACTCTGTTGCTGTAATGTTGATAAAGGCTACACTTTTGAGAGCATATGCAGGAGATAGGCCAACTTGAAAGACCCCTTACCACCCTTGGAGGGTTAAGGTTTTAGCCTCAAGGGTATTCCAACCCTTATTTGATGGGAGAATCATGTTTCTGCTACGCGTTCGGAAGACCAGGAGGCTCACATTGAATCCAATATTAGTGCCTTTCTCGGTGAGTCTAAAAGTGATCAAATGTACTTTGTTTAGTTGTAGTTGCAGATTTTTTTAAGCTAGACTGAAATAATAAACATGCTTAGGTAATGGTTGTAGTCTTAAAAAACAAAAACATAACTGATGTCTGGTTATTAGGCTATTCTACTGAGTAAGGTTGTTACTAGTTAATAAATGTTTATAATTTCCATTTTATCCTACCTTTATACTATATGTATTGATCATAAAACACTTGTTATTTATGAAAATCAAACTGTGTTTTGGGTAGCAACATTTTCTTCAACATTTACTTTTTGTGGAAGGTCGTATCTCTTTATGTCTGGTTGTGTTGGTGTTTTATAGTGAGAAGAGAAACCATAGCTTGGAGTTTTTTTAGTTTTGTCGCGGCGCTATATTGTTGCTGCTGTTATTTTATCGTTGTCTTGTAGCTGTAGTTCTGTTTGTCCCAAAAATTAAAGACCTGCAGTCGTTTTTAGTCTCTAGTCCCTTCATGAAAGTTATAGATCTCAAAAAGTTATCCAACCTAGGCTCAAGAATTTCTCAATTTGGAATTTTGTGCTAGGAGTTATACCTTCTGGAACTTTTATGTGGTCTGCTGACTTGATTCTATCGCAGCGGGATTGTTATTTTTACTCGACGCTTGTGTGGGTTGTTGCGTTGAGTTGGGTGGGCTTGCTAAAATGAATACTTTGGCTTTTCTTATTTGTTTTAGTCTATTTTTCCTCTAATTAATTATATATAACTGTTATTTAAAGAAGAACTATGGTTGTGTTCTTGCATTGAAATGCGTTTAAGTGCAACATATGCCCCCTATGGTTGCTCTGAAGTTTGTGTTATCTATTATATTTTAACTACAGTTTTCTATTGAGCTGTGCGGTTTTCTATCTTCTTTATATAGGTTTATCAAAAACTTTGTTAACTCAGACTTGGATATGAGTGTCTGGCCCTACTGAAGTTTCAGGTATGAAACTACAACTTTCCCTCTCTTAATTATCCCCCTAGATTCCCTCTCTCAATTAAAAAGAAATGTGTCTTATGCATCTGCACGTTGTAGTTTTCATGTGTTGTGATTCTTATTTCTTCAAATTGTTTATGTGCTTCTGTCATCCTAGGATACACCCTAAACCACTAGTTCCTGCCAATGATCCAGAAACATCAAAGGGTGTATTGTGAATTCAAGCCCAACAATGATTGCTCACAATGTGAACTTTGTTTTATGCTCCCTTGCAATCAGATTAAGGAGCAGCTAAATTGGAGATTAATAGAGGTTTTTTTGTGATGAAATGAGCAGATTTGTTCCACTACAACTAGTAACGAATGAAGTATAAGTTGGAATCATATCTTTTGTAACACTACTACAAAATGAGTGATTTTTCGACGTTATTGCCTCGACGCTGGGTAAGGGGTGTCAGTGGGTAAATTTAGTATCCGTGTTTTTTTAGCAACTTTTTTTTTCAATATTATCACAAAATTATGATCTGATGTTGTTTGATTTTTGAATATATGCTTGCGATTTAAAAGAAGTTTATATTCAATCGATTGAATTGTAGATTTCATGTGCGAATTTAAAAGACGTTTATATACAATCGATTGAATTGGTGATTTTGAAGTAAATTCCTAAAGAAAAGTTGTGATTTTGAGAAGTAGTAAGTAGTGAAGCAAAGAGAACCAAACCGGAATTGTAATTTTCTTGTTCCTTTTAATTGGATGTTTGATAGATTTTTTTTCGTTAGTTTTAATCAAATTCAATTCATCTTTGGTTGTTGCTTTTACCTAGCAAATGTTACTTGTAATTTTGTTGGTGTTAATATGATTTTACAATTTAATAATTAATTCCTCCTCTAGATCTATGCATCAAATATAGTGTTAAAGTTCTTTTGGTTTGCTTTCTTCCATTCTTTTTTTTAAAGACGTACTAGGGACTGTGATTAAGAGGTTTTGAAGAAGTTTTTTCTTCACTTGATCTCCCTGATGCTCTTGTCTTGCTGACATAATATAGCAGCCACATTGGCAGCGTCATGGCTGGTTGCTTGGCAACAGGTTGGGTGTTGCAGGTACCTATACGCTGTTGCTTTTATTATTAATTGTTGTTCTGTTTTTGGTCTTGTTTGATGTTGCTGCTGTTATTGTTTGATGCTGCTGTTGCACGCATTGAGGTGTTATTGCAAACTCGCTACTGCCTTCCTTTGTTGACTGAGATGCTGCCCCAGCTATCTTCATGGATGTGTTTATGTTCTATCTTGTGTGTGTGTGTGTGTATGTGTGTGTGTGTATGCGTGTGTGTTCGTTGTTGTGATTGTGTCCAATCTTGTGTTATTTAGACTTGAATCAATAAAAGAAATCATTTTTGTGAGCTTATAAAACTACTAGGATTCTACTTTGACAAAGCTAAGTTCGTCAAGGGAATGCATCTTCGGGACTTCTAAACAAAGCATCTGAATTCTTAGGAAAGGCAAAACATCAAGTAACTAAGTCACATTTTTCTTTATAACTGAAATCAAAGCTGAAATCCAGAACTGAATTCAGATCTGAAGTTCAGAACTGAATCCAGAACTGAATTCAGAACTGAATCCAGAACTGATTTCAGAACTGAATTCAGAACTGAATCCATTTATACTGCTTGTCTGCCCTGCTCCCTTGCTGCTTGCTGTCCTACTCCCCTACTGCTTGCTATCCTGCTCCCCTGCCTAAGCTGAATGCCTGAGATGTCTACGACTTATCTTCCTTCTTTTGCTGCTATATCATGCTGCTATATTTGAGTCTAAAACCATGATATAAAGCATGATGGAATGGAATATTATTTTATTTGTAGTTCTATACTAATGAATGTGTGGGATTTCTTTGCTAAGGTTGAGCAAAGATTGAGGCTGCTTTAGATATTGTGAGCCGCTTTGATAATGTTCATAGAATAGATCAGCAATATAATGAGATTTGGGGATTCATTTACTACATAAGAAATAGCTCGAGTTTTTAAGGGAGAATGAATACTTTACCTAAAGAACCTGAATCCAACAGAATGGTTTTGTCCTGTTTTTTCTCAACACTTACTAGCTAACATGTCAACTTCCAATCTGTTTCCCTTTGTTTAGCTAACATGTTAGCTTCCAATATGTCAGCTAACTTGTCTTCAGGGGGAAATCATTGATGTTTCTTTCTTGGCAGTTTGATTTTTTTAAAATAAAACGCACATATGGTTTTCAATTAATGATTGATTATACTATTATGATATGAATGATTAGCATTTTCTAGTCCTATAAGGTCATCTTTGTGCACATGTTATTTGATAGTATCTTATCTCGATAGATGATTAGGATCCTCTTCTTATATTTCTTCAGGCACTAGTATAATTACTAAGCAAAAATGTGATCTTCACTTAAAATGTTGAGTGTTTTTCCTGTGCTCTGATAATAAGTGTTGAAAGCATAAGTAGCATGAGCAAATACATTATCAGGTTCATAGCAAGGCTCGCCTGCAATAAAGGGGAACAATCCTCTTGTCAACTCCATCTCTTGCAGTACAATAAGTCTGGTTTGTCGTATTATTAGACAAAACAGACCCATACTGATATAGACTGGCTTCCCATTTGCATCGAATAATCCCCAATTCTTTTTTGAGGTGGCCTTATCCTTTGGCATCCCCCTTAGACAACCAGCCTAATGTTTGGGTAATGCTTGTGTGTGTGTGTGTGTGTGTGTGTGTGTGTGTGTGTGTAAGATTGTTGTTATAAGACTGTCTACCTGACGTTTATAAGATTCCTGTTGTAAGTGTTGGCATTTTCAAAGACGTTTGTGTAATGCTTGTGTGTGAAATTCAAAAATGCTTGTGAGTGTGTGTGAAATTTAGAGCTTGTGTGTGTGTGTGTGTATAAGCCTATGTTGTGTAATGTACTAATTTATAATCTTTTTTTTTTTTTTTTGAAGATTGGAAAAGGCAATGTAGGTGCAACAAGAGAATAGGTCGGGACACTTGAGCATCAAAACAAGCGACTAAATCGTTTATAACACCGTCATCTATCTATTTTGGTTTTTAGTCTTATTTATGTTAGTGATGTATTTATTTAGGGATCGGACGAGCTACTATAATATGCGACTTTTTTTATTATTATTTTTATTAATTGTGTTGATGTTTTCTTTTATAAATTTGGTAATTAACTACGTACTATTATTATTGTTTATTAATTATTGTTTTTTTTTTAATCTGATCTAGTTATATAGAATATTTGTTTATTTTAATTTTAATGTTATTAATTTAATTTATGATAAACTTAAATAACTATAATGTATATATGATGGTAATATTTTAATAAAAGGAAAAAAAAAAAGCTTAAAAAAAATTCTAGACGCTTTTTAATGTCTACATATTTGCGCATTTTCAAATTTCAAAGAGTTTCCCGCCATACCATAGGCTGACACGAATAAACGCAAGACAACAAAAAGTGTCGCTAAATTTGATTATGTGGACAACAAAAAGCGTCGCTAAAAAACTACACACATTTGGGATAATGCGCGAAATACGTAATTTTCGACGCTTCGTATATTAGTTTGGACACTAAAAAGCGTCGAGACTCTCGACGCTCTTTTGTGTCCTTGAATAATTTTCGACTCACGGATTTTCGACGCTTTTTTTCAGCGTCGAGAAATAATTTTTCGACGCTTTTTAGCGTCGAAAAAAGGCCTAAAAAGCGTCCAGAAAACACGCTTTTTGTAGTAGTGAGAAGGTGCAAGTCTGCACCCAACTTTGCAAAAGCAACCTTTGGATGACAACCGTCTAGAGTGAACTGTTAAGGTGGAGAAGGTTGCTTTTGCAAAGTTGGGTGCAGACTTGCACCTTCTGTTGAAGGAATTCAAATGAATCTTTTCCTTTGAAGTGGAAGAGATGCCAAGCATCAGCCCGGATCTCGCTTTCCACAAACTCGTCGTTGATCCGAAAAAGAAGCTCATCCGGAAAAAGAAAAGAAATCACGGCGAGGAGAGAAGTTGGCGGCAGCTACCGAGGTCAAAAAGCTGTTAGACGCAGGGTTCATTCGGCCATTTAAATTCCCTGATTGGGTTGCAAACGTGGTGCTTGTAAAAAAGCCGAATGGTACCTGGCGTATATGTGTTGATTACACTGACTTGAACAAGGCATGTCCAAAAAACAGCTACCCGCTCCCAAAGATCGACAGCCTGGTTGACTCTACAGCCGGGCATGCTTTGATGAGTTTTATGGATGCCTACTCAGGCTTCCACCAAATTCCCCTTTGGAAAAAAAATCAAGAGAAGACGGCATTTGTTATTGATCAGGGGTTATTCTATTATACTGTGATACCGTTTGGTTTTGAGAATGCACTTGCTACTTTCCAACGGATGATTAATATCGTCTTCATTAGTCAGATTAGGAGGAATGTAGAGGCGTACATTGATTACTTGATAGTCAAATCCAAGCTATAGACGGTTCACCTTGCTAACCTCCGAGAAACCATCACCACGCTCAGGTGGTATAAAGTCATGTTGAATCCCAAGAAGTGTGTTTTTGGCGTTGAGTTTAGGAAGTTTCTCGGATTCCTGATTGATCAAAGGGTGATCAAGGCCAACCCAGAGGAGATACAAGCGGTGATTAACATAAAGTCACCCTGCACTGTCAAAGAAGTTCATAAACTTACCAATTGCCTGGCAGCATTGGGGAGATTCCTCAGCCGGTAAGGTGACAAGTGCCTCTATTTTTTCCAAGCGATCAGGAAGAAGACAAGGTTCGAGTAAGGGGATGATGTTGAGGCGGCCTTTTTAGAAATTGAAAGAACATCTTCATTCTTTGCCAAGGCTTGTTAGTCCTTTGCCTAAATAAACGCTCTACATGTACTTAGCCGTTTTAGATCATGCCCTCAGTGTTGTTCTCCTTGCTGAGAGAGACAGCATTCAGCTCCTGGTCTATTTCATTAGCCATGTGCTTAGAAAATGCAAAACTATGATACCCCATGGTTGAAAAATTTGGCCTTGTCCTTTATATGGTTGTTAAGAAGTTGAAACCTTACTTTTTGGCACATCCGGTCGTGGTCTACACAGACCAACCTCTCAAGCGGGCAATGACAACTTTGTAATCATCCGATAGAATGCTTTAATGGGATATTAAAATGCAAAGTCTTGAAATCACTTTCAAACCAAGAAAGGCAGTGAAGGGTCAGGCGTTCGCCGACTTCATTGTCGAAATGACAAGGCCAGTTGCACCAGATAATACTGATCCGGTTTGGAAAGTGTATGTAGTCGGGAGCTCAACAATGAACGGTTGTGGTGCAGGCGATCTGTCAGTCCCCTGAAGGGGACAAGTACGAGTATTCACTACGGTTTAAGTTTCAGGCCTCGAATAACGAGGCAGAGTATGAAGCCCTGTTAGCCGGCATCTATATGTGTAAGGCACCAGAGACAACCAAAATTGACGCAAGCTCAGATTCACAGTTGGTCGTTAGCCAATACCATGGTGACTGTGAGGCTACCCATCCGGCTATGATCAAATACCTTCATGCGGTCAAAGTTGAAGCTGGGACACTTGAAAAATTTCATCCGAGTCAAGTGCCCAGGTCGGAGAACAATCAGGCAAATGCCTTGTCCAAATTGGCATCATTTGCCTCTTGTGATCTGCCTCGATTAGTCTTTTCGGAAGTTATGGAAAAACTAAGTATTGTTGAATAAAAGCCCATCGGAATACTAGACCGAAGCTCTACCTAGATGGATGGCATCCGTGCGTACTTGCAAGACGGCACGCTACCTGACTTACCCCAAGAAGTGGCTATCATGAAAAAGTGCGCTATAAACTTCGAGATGTGAAACGGAGAACTCTTCAAAGCAAGTTTCTTAAAGAGACTACTGAAGTGTGTTGCCCTAGAAAAGGGGCAGGAAGTTCTCGAAGAATTGCATACGGGATACTGCGCCTTTCATATAGGCGGCAGATCACTAGCAGTCAGGGCTAGGCGGCAGGGCTATTTCTGGCCCACCTTGAGTCGAAAGCCATGGAGATGGTTAAAAAGTGTGACAAGTGTCAAAGGTTTGGCAAGGTCATCCATCAACCGGCCACTAACCTGACAGCAATCCATAGCTCAGTCCCGTTTGCTAAATGGGGCATGGACATTCTGGGTCCGTGTACGCCTGCACCAGGCGGAAAACGGTACATCCTCGTGGCTGTGGATTACTAAGGCATCCGGAAATTTCCCAGCCATTTCTAAGCTTTCGCTCAAAGCCTTCATCACAACTAGGCTTTTACCACCAATGGTAGGGCGTTTAGGGTCTAGATGGACAGAAGAAGTTGACTAGGAAGGGTTTTGCTTCCCCGCCTTAGCTAGTTTTTCTTTAGCTCATCCCAAGGCCGCTTGAGCATTTTGGAGATAAAGTGGGGAATGGTTCTATTACCACTCTGCAAATCAAGTGGAAGGGTTATAGCCGGCAAATAAAAGTAATTTGAATCAAAAGTAAGAAACCACGGCAGGCGGGCCTTACCCCGTCATTTTTGGCGTCCATAACCGCCTTTTTCTTTTAAAACTGCTCTTTTCTTAGTTGAGCAACCGATTTGGCAGGCGTCATATTGGTGACCACCGTACTTAAAGCTTTTTCTGCAAAAAGAAAACCGGCTGGTAAGATACCTTATAACAAGTTTGTTTAAAACAACAATTAAGACAATGGCAGCCGGGATAAACAACATACGTCTCTTAAACATGGTGTTTAGTCCACAAGCTGAGAGAAACGCCTAATCTTTCAGAAAATCCGGGTGGGGTACCCAATTCTTGGGTACGATTATTTGAGTCCCATCATCCAAGGGGGTGGTGGTTGTCTCGAAAAACCCCAGCTTTATTATTTGCCCCCAGGCCCTGGATGGAATACGAGGAAGGGCGCTTTTCTTTCCGAGCAAAGTTGGATCTTTATTATACCGGTGAAGGAACCAGTTGTGGCCTAAAGAGGGTGAGGAGATCAAGTAAAATTTATCCTTCCAGCCGGTCCACTTAGACGGCTTGTCCAATGTCATCATGTATTGCGGGTGCGTGGTCAAAGTATACCACGCCCCCCATCCGCCTGAAGTCTGGCTCATGTAGTGCATATGAGCGAAAGCCTCAAAACTTGGCTTAATATTTTGGAACTCAAAGGCGGTAATATAGCTCAGTATATCTATCCATGAGTTGGGGGTAAGTTGCTAGACACTTAGCTCATACCCCTTCAAAATCCTTTTAATCCCGCTGTGAAGAGTAAAGCGGAGACTGGCTTTGATCACAGCCTCATAGCAGCCAAAATAGTTATCGGCGATCTCAAGGTCATCCTCCCATGCCACAGTCGCTTCCACAGGCGGGACGCTAATTACCCAATCAGGCCCAATGGGATAGTTTTCCTTAAATGCTCTAAAGGTAGACTGTAGGGTATATATGTCCAAAGCAGACATGTGCGCCTCAGTAGGCTTGAAAGTGGAATGGCCTTTAGCCGTCTGTTAAACCTCATAGCCGGCCTCTGCTGACCAAAACTTGAAGCTTCAGATCCAGACCAGTTGGAGGCTTCTTGGCCATCCTCCGGATCTGAATCATTCTGAGCGGAGGTGGAGACGGGTCCTTCACCGTCTGCCTCCTCTAAAATTCAGTCACTTGGGGTAGACGGGGTACCACTCGGCGAGGAGCCTACATGCTCATCTGATTACTCATACTCCTAATCCGAAGTAATTTCATCGGCAGGCACTTCTAGAGCGCGCCTTCTTTTCGGTTTGGTAGATGTCTATTTAACTCTTGCCATGGTGCCCTGCATAGACACAGAGATGGTGGGATTTGGAGATGAGCAAAGCAGGTCCAAATGTCCAGAGACGGCAATCCCAATTCTAGACTCAGTCGCACCAGGAGATCGGCTGATCATCCTAGGTTGTGCCGTGTCTGTCGATGGAGAATCCATTTTATTTGATAAACTATATACACAAATGGAAAAAGTTTTAAAAATTTGAGAAGAGGAGAGACGGTTACCTTTGTTAAATTCTGAAAACTACCTCAAACGGTGACCTGTTGTATCCACGAAAACTAAAGACGTAAACTTAAGGAGTCTGCTACAGGCGGGGGCAAAGTCTCTCTCTCTAGAAAATTCTCTCTCTTTCTCTCTCTAGACTTGTGAAATGGTCAAAGATGCGAAAGGAGGGGGGCTAAAACTCTATTATAGGAGGGTTAAAACGGGGGCATCCCCGTCACTCTCCCTGAAGGTGGACATTTTTTACTGTTCACCACTTACAAGGGGGACGCTTGTCACAGGCGCCCCGTGGCTTGCCACGTCACTCCCTGTGAGCGGCAAATGTTTTGGGTAAAAATACCCTAGACACGTGGCCTAATCAGAGAGGGACACGTGTCATTCCTGGAAAGGTCTAACATGGACCACTCTCTAGTCGACACGCGTTACCCTCAGATAACATCAGGAAATTGCGGCCTTCAAGGCCCAATTCCCAAGGGCGTATTTCCCAACGACCCTATAAATAGGGAGATTTTCTCCATTTTAGAGACATTCATTTATTACAACATACCTACATTATCTCACATCAGAGAAAACACCTGATCTCGAAATCCGAGAAGATCTCACATTTACCTTTTCCTCGCAATTTCGTATTTTTCGAACGATACTAACTTGATCGTCAGAGACAGTCTCCGTGTTTTGCAGGTACAGACCGCGTGGGACCAATCTTGGTGACGTAACTCCCCCGGTGACCAGAAAACACTCGAAATAGGTGTCATGGACAACATCCTAATAGAAGTGGTTGTAACACCCCCAAATCTCCCTCTACGGAAACACTAGTATAATACGTATAATTATACCGCAGAGATAGAATTAGGCGTATTACCGCCGCGTGATTACGCAAGGCTACTCAACTTACTAACAAAACCATACTTTGCAGCGGAAACTTCAAAACTCTCCTTTATTAATAACAACTATGAATAGAAACTAATGTTATGAGTACTCAAAAATAGATACAATGACCACGATTTCTAACTTAGTGAAACCAAATCCCGGGACTCCAATGCATCAATTTATTCACTCCACCTGAAATAACACTGCTTACCATTACGGTAAACAGGGCGAACCAAAACAAATAAGAAGTAGGGGTTAGCAAATATGCTAAGTACGATAAGTGCAAGATAATTAAATTCAATTTATTTGCAAACATGCTTTTGAAATCAATTCCAATAATTATTCCAATAATTCCAAACTCATGATTCAAAACCAATTCTCAATATTCAAATCCCAATAATCAATAAAACCAATTCCAATTATTTTAAAACCAATTTAACCAATTTCTCCCCCAAGTGTGCACACCCCCCAAGCTAGTCTCCTTATGTTACAAGGCTATTCTTGAGGAAAGACCCGGTCATACAAAGTCCAAGGCCTTATCAAAATACCAAATCCGCATAGTGGGATTACTAACATGCTTATAAAGTATAAATTTAATTCAATGATTAAATAAATCCTCTTTAAATCCAATAACTCCAACCTTTAATAATAATAATTCAAACTCCCTTTTTTTTATTTTATAAATCCAACAAGCTTTCAAAACCAATCCTTTTTAAACATGAATAATAAATTAATTAATCAAAACATGTTATAAAATCAATACTCCAATTTAATTATTAAAACCAATCTTTTAAACATACTTTTATTTCATAAACCATAATTCAAGTCAAATTAATTCAATCACCATAAAATCATTCAAACATTCTCATTCAAATCGATCACTTTCATGGTATCTAGCCACCTAACGTACCTTGATCCTTGCTTAGCCAAAAACACTTCAAAAGAACTCTCAAGTAGCTTGATCAAAAACACCCTACAAATAAATATAACCTTAATTAATATAAGGTTAACAAATAATCACAACAATGAAATTAAAAACCCCCAACTATATGTACATGAACCTTTTAAATTAATTTTCATAAACATCATTAAAAATCTAATTTAATTAAAAGTACTCATAATAATTTTTATAAATCCCCCATAATAATAATAATAATAATAATTGAATAAAAGAAGAGAAAGAGAAAAGATAAGAAACCAAGGAAAAGAGAAGAATTGGATTTTCGTTGGAAAGAATAGGCAGAACTTGCAGATGCTATAACTCCTTCGATATAACTCCGAATTGGGTGATTCTTGAGCCTAACCTCAAGGATTTTTCGAGGGAAACAATCTTCGGTGAAACAGCAATACCCCAAAAACTGACCAGAAGTGCCCGAAAATTGGCTTCAAAGATAAACGGGATGATTTGTGTAAAAAGAGGAGAAGAAAAGAAGAGAATTGGTGTGAAGAATGTGAGAGGTATGGAGGGGTATTTATAGGCTAGCTCATGCAAGAATTATGGTAACATAATTTGGGAAGAATTATGGTAAGTAGGGTTTAAGGGATTACTTAGAGAAGTGAGTAAAGATTTAAGAAAAGTTTTGATATTGAAGAGATTGTGTATAATTGAATATGGAAGGTATGATTGTCATGAAAAATATTAAGGAAATTGAAATTACTTGGGGAATAATTAAGAAAAATAGATGGCAAGAAAATATAATGATTGGATACTAAAAAGATGGAGAATTAGATTTAAGGAAAATAGGAGATTTTAAGGTGATAATTAAAAATACAATTTACCAAAAATATTTTTCCCAAAATCTACATGGGATGGCCGAAATTTTTGAGCTTTCTTAAGCTCATATTTTTGGCCCTTCTATTTAGTACTTTAGGAAATTATTTTGCTAGTTTTAAGGAATTAAAATAATTGTGTAAATAATATTTATTGTAATAAATAATTAAATAATAAAATACCAAATATTCACCAAATAATTTAACTAATAAAATCAGATTTTCTCTTAGGAAAATCCGAAATTTATTAGCCAAATAAATGGGATTTTCGGACTTATTAAAATAATAATAAAATATGGCTTTTGCCTTAATTAAAATATCCAAAATATATAAATAATTCGGTTTTTAAAATAGGATAAATGGATAATAAATCTTATCCAAAATAATAATTTGTTTTTAAAATACTTTTGGCGCCAAAATTCAAATATCGTTTTGGCTCCAAGATTTAAATAGTAAGTTAAATTACTAAAATACCTTTTTAAAAAATAATAATTAATTAATTAATTAGGAAAATACGTATAAAAATACGGGGTATTACAGTCTACCCCCCTTAAAATAAGTTTCGACCCGAAACTTAGTCAAAAGAAACGAAAATCATTTTGAAATTATTGGTTCATGCACATCCTAACTTGACTCCAGACTCCAACTAAACTCAAATAAGACTCGAAATCACTCAAAAATGACTCGAAAAGTAGACGCGCGAAACTCTATCGCCCTCTACCCCCCTTAAAAGGAGCTCCCCCGTAACTCGACCACTAACCTTAGGTAAACAACTCTGGGTATCGTTTCCTCATATCAGCGTCAGCTTCCCATGTAGCCTCCTCAGTTTTCTGATTTGACCACAACACATTGTGAACCCTTTCTAGCTCGTTAGGCAGATCCAACTTATAAGCCACTTTTCCCACTTTCTGGATGATCTCATAAGGCCCTATGTACTTTGGGCTTAGTTTCCTCTTCTTTCCGAACCTCATCACCCCTTTCTTGGGTGAAATTTTCAACAAAACCTTCTCACCAACTTCATATTCTTCCTCCCTTCTTTTCAAATCCGCATAGCTTTTCTGTCGATCCTGGGCTGCTTTAATCTTTTCCTGGATCAACTTGACCTGCTTCACCATATCTTCAATCATTTCTGGCCCAAGAACCATAGTCTCACTTATATCATTCCAACAAACAGGGCTTCTACACTTCCGACCATACAATGCTTCAAACGGTGCCATTCCAATGCTTGCATGGTAACTGTTATTGTAAGAGAACTCTATTAAATCCAAGTGGTCTTCCCAAGACCCTTGATACTCCATCACACAAGCTCTCAACATGTCCTCCAATGTCTGAATCGTTCTTTCCGTTTGACCATCTGTCGCTGGGTGAAACGCTGTGCTCATTAGCAACTTAGTTCCCATCGCCTTTTGCAAACTTTTCCAGAAGTTAGAAAAAAATCTTGAATCTCTATCCGAAATGATATTCGTGGGTACCTCATGGTACTTCACCACAAACTTCACGTATGCTCTTCCCAACTGATCCATAGTCCAAGTACTCTTCATGGGTATGAACGCTGCTGACTTTGTCAACCTGTCCACTATTACCCAAATAGTGTCATTCCCTGCCTTGGTCTTTGGCAAAGCTCCCACAAAATCCATAGAAATCGAATCCCATTTCCACTTGGGCACCTCCAAGGATTGGACCTTTCCTTGAGGCCTGCGATGCTCAATCTTCACCTTCTGACATGTCAAACACTTAGCCACGAACTCAGCCACTTCTCTCTTCATATTGGGCCACCAAAAAGTTTTCTTCATGTCCTTATACAACTTATCCCCTCCAGGATGCATTGAATAAGGAGAATTATGAGCCGCCTCCATCAATCTTTGTTTCAGATCACCACGATTCTGCGGTACACACCATCGTCCCTTAAAACGAATACTTCCCTCATCACCAATGGTGAAATCCAACACTTGTCCTTCATCAATCTTCTTCTTAATTGCTTTTAACTTCTCATCTTCCAATTGACTTTCCCTTATCTCATCATAAATGGATGGTTGAATCACCAAGGCATTCAACATCCTAGTCACTTCACCATTCTCCATCACCTCCAAGTTCAATTTCTGAAATTCCACACACAACTAATCTGATACTACCATCACATTCACCGTATGTTCTGACTTCATGCTCAAAGCATCTGCCACCACATTAGCCTTTCCCTCATGATACTGAATATCCAATGTATAATCGCTCATATACTCCAACCATCGTCTCTGCCTCCCATTCAAGTGCGTCTGGGTGAAAATGTACTTCAAACTCTTATGGTCTGTGAAAATTCTACAAGTCACCCCATACAAGTACTGTCTCCAAATTTTCAAGGCAAATACTATTGCAGCTAACTCCAAATCGTGGGTTGGGTAATTCCCTTCGTGAACCTTCAACTGCCTCGAGGCATACGCAATCACTCTTCGATTTTGCATTAACACACATCCCAATCCCAACTTCGATGCATCACTATGCACGTCATACAGATCACTCCCATCCGGCAAGGCTAGCACAGGTGTTGTGGTTAACCTTTCTTTCAGGATCTTAAACGCCTCCTCACACTCTGGAGTCCATAAGAATTTATGCTCCTTTTTCATCAAACTTGTCATGGGCTTCGCGATCCTCGAAAAATCCTTCACAAACCTTCTGTAATAGCCTGCTAAACCCAGAAAAACTCCTTACATCTGACACATTCTTTGGGGTTGGCCAATCACTCACAGCTCGAATCTTGCTTGGGTCCACTGAAACTCCGTCCTTGGAAATCACATGGCCCAAAAATGCTACTTCCTCCAACCAAAACTCACACTTAGACAACTTGGCATACAATTGATGTTCCCTTAAACATAATAACACTTGTCTCAAATGCTCCTTGTGCTCTTCTTCATCCTTTGAATAGACCAAAATATCATCAATAAACACTACCACAAACTTGTCCAAGTATGGCCTGAAAATCCTATGCATCAAATCCATGAACACTGCAGGTGCATTGGTCAAACCAAATGGAATTACTGTGAACTCATAGTGACCATAACGGGTCCTGAAAGCACTCTTTGAAATATCTTGCTCCCCAATTCTCAACTGGTGATAACCCGATCTCAAATCTATCTTTGAAAATACTCCTGCTCCTTTCAACTGGTCAAACAAATCATCGATCCTTGGTAATGGATACTTATTCTTCATTGTCACCTTGTTCAACTCTCGATAATCTATACACAACCTCATACTCCCATCTTTCTTCTTCACAAACAATACTGGAGCTCCCCAGGGTGATGAACTAGGCCTAATATAACCTTTCTCCAATAAATCATTCAACTGGGTCTTTAACTCCCTCAACTCAGCTGGAGACATCCTATATGGAGCCTTAGAGATAGGTCCAGTTCCAGGCACTAGGTCAATAGTGAACTCAACATCCCTTACTGGCGGCATACCCGGAATCTCGTCTGGAAACACATCTGGAAACTCTTCTACAACAGGAATACCCTCTTCACCTTTCTTTTCCTCACTTTCAATCTGTTGAACACTACACAAAAAACAAAGGACAACCCTTCTTAACCAGCTTCTGTAGTTGCATTGCAGACACAATTCTCAACCCTGAACTTTTCCCTTCCATTTTGTATACCACTTTGGTCTTATTTGGGCTAGTTAAGGTGACCTTTTCAGCCGCACAATCAATCCTTGCCTCATACTTTCCCAACCAATCCATACCCAGAATTACATCGAAGTCGTTCAAATCGAACTCGATCAAATCTGCCAGAAATTCTACCCCAAAAATAGAAATAGGCACTCTCAAAAACAATCTTGAACAACTCCTCACTTCCCCAGATGGGATAGACACATCTAGAGAAACTGACTCAAGACTCTCTAAACCGAGACTCCCAACTAATTTCTTAGAAATAAAAGAATGCGACGCCCCTGAATTAAACAAGACTCTCACAGGAGATGAACTTATAAAGAAAACATCAATTACCACATCATTAGCAGACTCAGCCTGACGGCTATTCATCACGAACACACGACCTTTTGGGGCACTTCCTGCACCGCTACTCGTTCCAGCCTTGGTTGTAGGTCCACTATATTGAGGTGGTTTGCTAGGTGCACTAGACTCTTTCACCTTCCCAAACATCAGCTTCCTTCTTGGAACACTCGTACTCACGGTGTCCCAACTTTTGACAGTAACAACAAGTTACCGGGTCTCCCTCACAGTCCTTCCCTGGGTGGTCTTTCTCACACCGCTTGCAGAAATACCTTCTCTTGGGTTTCTCACCCCTTTGGTTCCCATTCCTCTTATGGTTGGACGACTGGCCTCCATTCCCCTTCCCAAAGTTTCCCTTGTTGTCCCTCCTATCACCAGAATTCCCTTGGTAATTCCCATTGGGCTTGTGCCTCTTTTGACCCCCGTGAAAAGAGTCTGGGTTCTTCCTTTTCTCTCCAACCTGCTCCATCTCTCTCTCCTTAATTCCGTACAGATGGGCTGCACGGCCATAAACTTCATCTAAAGTCTCAAAGGTTACTCCCCCTAGCTTCCCTAGGAGAGTCAAGGTTAAGCCTTGCTCAAATCTCTAAGCTTTGATGGTTTCAGTAGGGACTACTTCCGGGGCAAACCTCATCAACTCAATGAGCTTGTTGTAATATTCACTGATTGATATGTTCCCCATCCTTAGGTTGGTAAACTCCATGCACTTCTGCTTTCTTAGGTAGGAAGGGTAAAACTTTTCTCTCAAGGCTTCCTTAAACTCATCCCACCCAAAGTTTGGTTTCTTCAACAGCTCATCTTTTCTTTGGGCCCACCATAAATCAGCTTCCTCCCTCGAGTAGTAAACCCCATTGTTCACCCTCATCTCACTTGGGCAATTGATAGCATCAAACAACTTGTCAAACTCCCTAATCCAGTTTTCAAGGCTGGCTGGGTCCTCCTTTCCCAAGTAAACAGGTGGTTTAGCTGTAGCTACCCTCTTAAAGATTTCACTATAGGAATCAAGCTCGGGATTTCGGTGTTCCTTTTTCACCACTTTCGTGATGTTCTCAGTAATATGGGCTAACTGCTTAAGGACCTTCCCAACTTTGGAACCAGTGCGCTTACTTTTCACTTGGTCTCTCATTCTTGCAGACATACTTCCTGGGTTTAATTATCACACTTTGAAAATTAAAACAAGTTTTATCATATAAGCATTTAATTCACTTAACAACATAGAGAAATTTCAAATAATTCATTTTATTTCATTAATAATTAATGAAAATACAACTTTGTCATTTAGGACAATTATTAAGACATCAAACAAAACCATAGTTCAAAATCAATCAATCAAATAACACTATGAGCATAACCATCTTCAATAGGATCATAATCCGGGACCTCACTCTTATTACTTGGTTCGGCCATGAAAGTTGGATTATAACCACTATAGCTTGGAATAAGGCCTGATGAGCTTGACCCAGATTTACTTATATTTCTGTCCGGGCCAGGAGTGTAACTTGGGCTTTTTGTTGGGCTTCCATCCCCACGAGGTTGGCTTGAAGAAGCTTTGGGGTTTTGGGCTCTTTCTTTTGCAGTTTGAGAACGAGTTCTAGGCCTTTTTGCAACATGGAAATGGACTTTTGGGCTAGGTTGTTCTGAAGATTCATAGCTTGGAGTTTGGCTAAGAGAACAGTAATGCTTGCTCCTACCAAGAGGTGGTATGGACTCATCACTAGATTCCACATACTCATGTCGCTTCTTTGGGTATGAAAAAGGTACTTGGGCATTTAAGAAGTACATTTGGTCATTAGGTCCAAAGGTTCGATCTTTTGGGATCGAGGGGATTTTCCCAACTTTCCTCCTAGGTTCATACTTGCGCTCCACATAGTGCAAGTCCCTCTTAAGGCTAGACATGGTTGCTAACCATTTCCCTTCATGATGATGCTTCTCATTCCACATTGTTCCATCTTCCTTGATCACATCCCCATATTTGTCAAAGAGAGGTTGGTATTTCTTAATCCTAGGTAAATGGGCTAAAGCTAAAAGGACCATCCAAAGTTGTTGGGTCAAGGCTTCCTCACCATACTTCTCACAAAGGGTCAAGGCCAAAGTACAAATTCCAGTCATGAATTCACTAAATGAGACTCCACTATCTTTCAAATAATGAATGTCAAAATATTGATGTCTCATTTGATCAATCTTTTCCATCTGTTTCACACACACACATGCAAAACAATTAATTAAATGCCAAATCACACAAACAATCCAATTCAAAATCCATTTGCAATAAGCAATTCATAACTCAATAAACCAAGTATAACTCAAAATCACCCAACCATGGGTAATACTCTAAAATTTCGGACCCTTTATACACACTTTCATGTGTTTTAACACCAACTTTAATGCACACATAATCACATACTCAAGTTTCAAATAATTTCAATTCTTTTTATTTTCAAAAATAATAAATATGTACTTGAATCATGATTATAGGACGGTCGAGCCCGCGTCTCCCAGGAAAGTTACCTACGACGTTGAGGAGAGCCTTTCCTAGACAGAGAGTCGTAACCATTATAGGCCTCCGTAAAGAACTCGAGCATCCTTTTCTCATTCATCTTTCCACAAATAGGAAAATAGTTTTTAAATAAAATAAGGCTTTTGACTCACACACAAATGAGAAACTCTATCTATCCTATATGCCCTCTTAAGTATACCCACAATTTTAATTACTATTCCAATTTTAATCTTTTTAGGATCTTGAAAACTGATACCACTTTGTAACACCTCCAAATCTCCCTCTACGGAAAGACTAGTATAATACGTATAATTATACCGTAGAGATAGACTTAGGCGTATTACCGCCGCGTGATTACGCAAGGCTACTCAACTTACTAACAAAACCATACTTTGCAGCGGAAACTTCAAAACTCTCCTTTATTAATAACAACTATGAATAGAAACCAATGTTATGAGTACTCAAAAATAGATACAAAGACCACGATTCCTAACTTAGTGAAACCAAATCCCGGGACTCCAATGCATCAATTTATTCACTCCACCTGAAATAACACAGCTTACCATTACGGTAAACAGGGCGAACCAAAACAAATAAGAAGTACGGGTTAGCAAATATGCTAAGTACGGTAAGTGCAAGATAATTAAATTCAATTTATTTGCAAACATGCTTTTGAAATCAATTCCAATAATTATTCCAATAATTCCAAACTCATGATTCAAAACCGATTCTCAATATTCAAATCCCAATAATCAATAAAACCAATTCCAATTATTTTAAAACCAATTAAACCAATTTAACCAATTCCTCTCCCAAGTGTGCACACCCCCCAAGCTAGTCTCCTTATGTTACAAGGCCATTCTTGAGGAAAGACCCGGTCATACAAAGTCCAAGGCCTTATCAAAATACCAAATCCGCATAGTGGGATTACTAACATGCTTATAAAGCATAAATTTAATTCAATGATTAAATAAATCCTCTTTAAATCCAATAACTCCAACCTTTAATAATAATAATTCAAACTCCCTTTTTTTTTTTTTACAAATCCAACAAGCTTTCAAAACCAATCCTTTTTAAACATGAATAATAAATTAATTAATCAAAACATGTTATAAAATCAATACTCCAATTTAATTATTAAAACCAATCTTTTAAACATACTTTTATTTCATAAACCATAATTCAAGTCAATTTAATTCAATCACCATAAAATCATTCAAACATGCTCATTCAAATCGGTCACTTTCAAGGTATCTAGCCACCTAACGTACCTTGATCCTTGCTTAGCCAAAAACACTTCAAAAGAACTCTCAAGTAGCTTGATCAAAAACACCCTACGAATAAATATAACCTTAATTAATATAAGGTTAACAAATAATCACAACAATGAAATTAAAAACCCCCAACTATATGTACATGAACCTTTTAAATTAATTTTCATAAACATCATTAAAAATCTAATTTAATTAAAAGTACTCATAATAATTTTTATAAATCCCCCATAATAATAATAATAATAATAATTGAATAAAAGAAGAGAAAGAGAAAAGATAAGAAACCAAGGAAAAGTGAAGAATTGGATTTTCGTTGGAAAGAATAGGCAGAACTTGCAGAGGCTATAACTCCTTCGATATAACTCCGAATTGGGTGATTCTTGAGCCTAACCTCAAGGATTTTTTGAGAGGAACAATCTTTTGTGAAACAGCAACACCCCAAAAACTGACCAAAAGTACCCAAAAATTGGCTTCAAAGATAAACGGGATGATGTGTAAAAAGAGGAGAAGAAAAGAAGAGAATTGGTGTGAAGAATGTGAGAGGTATGGAGGGGTATTTATAGGCTAGCTCATGCAAGAATTATGGTAACAGAATTTGGGAAGAATTATGGTAAGTAGGGTTTAAGGGATTACTTGGAGAAGTGAGTAAAGATTTAAGAAAAGTTTTGATATTGAAGAGATTGTGTATAATTGAATATGGAAGGTATGATTGTCATGAAAAATATTAAGGAAATTGGAATTACTTGGGGAATAATTAAGAAAAATAGATGGCAAGAAAATATAATGATTGGATACTAAAAAGATGGAGAATTAGATTTAAGGAAAATAGGATATTTTAAGGAGATAATTAAAAATACAATTTACCAAAAATATTTTTCCCAAAATCTACATGGGATGACCGAAATTTTTGAGCTTTCTTAAGCTCATATTTTTGGCCCTTCCATTTAGTAATTTAGGAAATTATTTTGCTAGTTTTAAGGAATTAAAATAATTGTGTAAATAATATTTATTGTAATAAATAATTAAATAATAAAATACCAAATATTCACCAAATAATTTAACTAATAAAATCAGATTTTCTCTTAGGAAAATTCGAAATTTATTAGCCAAATAAATGGGATTTTCGGACTTATTAAAATAATAATAAAATATGGCTTTTGCCTTAATTAAAATATCCAAAATATATAAATAATCCGGTTTTTAAAATAGGATAAATGGATAATAAATCTTATCCAAAATAATAATTTGTTTTTAAAATACTTTTGGCGCCAAAATTCAAATATCGTTTTAGCTCCAAGATTTAAATAGTAAGTTAAATTACTAAAATACCCTTTTTAAAAAATAATAATTAATTAATTAATTAGGAAAATACGTATAAAAATACGGGGTATTACATGGCAGTATTTATTTTTTTTCCGCGACTGGGCGGAACTCTTCATTGGATTCAGCTTCTCAATTGTCAGCCAGTCCTTTATCTCCATGAGGATGGAGTGACAGTCTTTGTTAAACTCGTACTTTAAGGCGTACGGTTTAAATTCTTTCTTCTTTTTCTAGGACGGCTGGTCAGAATCATTGACCGCCTAGACTTCTTTCCTCTTTTTGCTCTATTTAGCCTTGGGAGCCAGCTAAGCAGACCGACACTCCTTGTGTTTGTCAAACTTCTTAGAGTCTGACTAATTGATGGACGTGCAGAGGTCGGTTGCTTGTATAAAGCTTTCCGCCTCCAGCAACTCCTCTTGGAGGGTGAAAACCCTCTTTCTGACAAGATCAAACTTAAAAGTTGACCCGTCCTTCAGACCCTTAAAGAAGTCTGTGTAAGCAACTTCGTCAGACAGCCCTTGAATCTGGATTCTCACCAGATTGAACCACCTGACGTGGGAGCGGAGTCCTTCTCACTCTCCCTGCCGGATGGTGCTCAAGTCAAGACTTGTTTTCTTGGTAGGGATGTTTATCGAGAAGTTGGAATCAAACAGGAAGGCAAGCCTCCTGAAGCTATCAATACATCCGGCTGGCAAGTTGTCAAACCATTGTTAGGCAATGCCCTTTAATGTAGCCGGGAAGCATCTGCACCACATGGCATCATCCAACTCCTACATGTGCATGAGGTTGGAATAGGCCATAAGGTGATTTTCAGGGTTGGTGGTACCGTCGTAGGCACCAACTAATAAATTCTTAACCTTAACCAGTTGTGCTGCCTCAGTTGTCTCCTTGGTGAACGCAGAATTTTTCTCACCAAGCTTGAGCAGATGGAGCTGCCAGTCCAAGAGTTGGACATTGTATGTCGCCTAACCTCCAAAGAGGGTCGGCTGCATGAAAGGAGGGGTATATTGCTCTTATGGCATCTGAGGCACATACAGGGATGACCCAATCATCTGAGGGCCAGTGTTGACGGTCTTGCCGTCTATATGGCTCTCATGCAAGAATTGGTAATTCCTTGTTGAGGTGTTTTTGAAGCTGTCTAGAAAGCTCTAGGTAGAAGCCGACTTAGACAACTGCTTGTTCTGATTATGCTCGATGATGTGTCGAGGATCAGAAAAAGTCTTCTTGCTTCCACCCGGCTAAACTTGCCGAATGACCTTCCTTGTGCCTGTATGGGGCAGAAGGATTTTAGACCAGACAATTGCAGGTGTGGCCTTCTCCTTTGGATGTGGAGTAGACTGCCTGTCCTTGATCGGCTTTCTCCTCTCAGCCTAAGGAGTCTTCTTGGCCGACTGACCCTTACTTGAGCCAGCCGTCTTCTTAGCCGATTGACTCTTGCTAGAGCCAGCCGTTCTTTTGTTGATGAGGTCCTTGATCTCCCCCTTGAAACTAGTCATGAACTTCATAAGTTCATCCCTAGTAACGGGAGCAGTCCCTCTTTCCCCTGCCAATGGTCCAGTAGATTTACTTGGGTTAGCCTTATTGTTGACCCGTTCTAGTTTATCTTTGGAACGGATGTGTTTGGAAAGAAGTGACCCATCAAGGCCCACTTGGGTATTGACTTGTATGTTGTTCTCTTTATCATGGTCAGAATAGACCTCCCCATCGACCCTAGCCCGATTGGGTTCAGGTGGTGGTACAGACTCTGGAACCATCTTAGAGGTACTCTCCCCACAAACGGCGCCAAAATGTTTTGGGTGTTTTCTGGTCACTCGGGAGAGTTACGTCACCAAGACTAGTCCCACGCAGTCAATATCTGCAAAACACGAAGACTCTGGTTGGTAGGAGCTCTGCCTCCGACGATCAAGTTAGTATCGGTCGAAGAAAGTGAAAAGTGCGGAAAGGTAAAAGTGAGATCTTCTCGGATTCTGAGATCAGGTGAATTTTCTGATGTAAGAGATGTAGGTCAGATGTAATAAATGAATGTGTTCCTAAAAAGGGGAGGAATCTCCATATTTATAGGGTCATCGGGAATTGTGCCTCTACCTAGGTTACAAAAAACCTAGGACTGATGAGTTGCACTGCATTGCTGCTTTCTCGGGATTTGGGCCGTAAAGGCAGTCTTTTTCCCAACAATCTGGAAGGGACACCTGTCAAATGGTGATGGGTCCACTTTGGACCTATCTTAAGGTGACACATGTCACCTTCTAATTGGGACACTTGGTATGGGTATTTTTACCAAAAACACCTAGCATATCACTAAGTAATAAAAATCAAAGTTTTATCCTAAACATGATAATAGGAATTAACAAAATAATCTAACCATGATTCCTAAAGAAATAGAGCAATTGAATTACTCACTTTGAAGTCTCGTACCTCTTTCTATCAAAACAATACACACATTAGTAACTTCAATAAAATATTAAATTGAACAATTAAAATATAAGGAAAAATTGTCAAAAATAATACAAACTTTTAGCAATCCGCCAAAAACAAGTCAAACTTTTAATTAATTTTTAATAATACAAACTTTGAGGGTTATCCGCTTTAAACAATTTAAAACCGATTAGTTACCTCATGAATAGGTTATGTGGAACACGTGACATTGTATTATTTTTTTAATACTATAAAACAACTTTATAAGATAAATAAAAAAAATTAACCGGCTAAATTAGTTGTAGGTAAAATAATTTGTTTAAAGCAGATATCCCTTAAAGTTTTCATTATTTAGAAATAATTAAAAGTTTGACTTGTTTTTAGCGGATCGCTCAAAGTATGTATTATTTTTGACAATTTTTCCTTAAAATAATATTAATTGAAATATGAATTTGGGACCAAACCCTCATAACTATGAACCTTTTATGTTGAAGTCTAAGGCAACTTTGAATTTGGCTAGGTGTATTCAAAACTCTTGATGAGGAATGGTGACTTAATCAAGAAATATCAAAAAGATGTGTGTTTGTGTTCAGGCAAGGCTTTGAAAATCAAGAGAGAGAAAGAGAGAGAAAGAATAAGATTTAGCTTAGAGAGGAAGAATGGATGATGATTTTTGGTGATCAAGCTTGTTGATGATTTAAAAGTGGTGATATGACCTCTATTTATAAGGAAAAAAGAGGATCGAAAGATTAAAAAAGATTTGAATCCAAATCGGAATAAAACTCTTGTGATAGACCGCAGTTTTTGTGGTTTTTGTTTTTTATCATAACTTTTGATCCAGAATTCGAAATAAGATAAATAATATGTTGTTGGAAAGCTCTTGAAGTCTAATTTTCTAACCCAATTAGAATCAGATTAAATTCTTTTGTATAATACAAGATATGGCCGAAATAGTGGGACGGTGTTAGTTTCGGATATAGTTTCATATTTCTTTTATATCTTTTTCATTATAGCTTAGAATTAATAATATAATATATCGTTAGAAAGATAATTTCAAGGGATATCCAACTATCTAAGACTTGGATAAAAAGTATGAGCCACGAAAATCATATCTGAATATCTTTGAACGTCTTTCAATTCGAATAGAATTAGGACTTTCAAAAAGAGAAGTTTTATTCAATTTCAAACTCTTGATCTTTATCTTTGGAAAGGATAGATTAGCACCTTCTATATACTTCTAGAAAATTGTAATGAACCCTAATTGTTTTAGAAATATAATTAATATTAATGGACCCTCCACATGATCATTGGGTCCGTACATAAGCTCGGTTTAGGCCCAGTTTAGTATTTTGGTCATAACTTTTTTGTTATAACTCGAAATTAGGCTTATAATATATCTTTGGAAATCTCTTTTCAAACCCTAATCAACTATACAATTATTGGACTCATATTATGGACCAAAATAAATTGGTTTGGACGCTTTTCATAAATAGGATACGAAATGAATGATTTTCGAAATATGAAATGAATTATTTTTATTTAAAAGCAGTTTAGAAAAGGGATATCTACAAGACTCTTCAACATTTCACCCTGCTCGATATTCAATGACGTGAAAGGTACTTGATAGGCTAAAGTCGTAATCATCTAATAAAAAATAATACCTAAATCCACTAACTATGTAGAAAGGGAAGAAGGGTCGAACCACAAGGAAACAAGTCAATTTATTCCTAATAAATCTATATAATCTAGATTATCAAGTAACCAATTTGTTATTATAAAGGAGAACTAAACTACTAGGAGTAAAAGTGGAAAGGAATAAAAGTAGGAGGAAAATCAAGGAATAAAAGACCTAGGACATAGGTTCACCAATAAATAATATTCCAGTGTAAAACATAATAATCAATCATCAATGCATCAATTAATCAGATCATAAAGGGCTTTCGCTACGTATTACAATCACAGAATTAATCTACCAGTATTAAATCTCATCTCTCGAATCTCGACTTAACCATTTATAAATTAACCTACCTATTGAAACTAGACCTAAACATCAATTCTCATCTCTCGAATCTCGAATCAATATTGTCAAACTCATGCATAAAAGATCAGGCCTAATCTAGTCACAGAGCATTAAATCATAGGAAATTAATCAAGCTTTGACAATCAACAACAATAAACTACCCCTTCATATTATTTATGGATCCCCATAAGCCCTAGAAAGAAAACTACTCAGACATAATCGAACATAAACTAAACAAAGCAATTAAACAAGTCATGATGGAAGAAATAAAATAAATAGCTGAGATTAAAGGAGAAGAATTCGTTACCAAAGTTGAAGGAAACAAGAGATGGAATTAAACAAAGAGTTGCAGAGAGAGAAAATAATACTAGAGTTTAAGAGGAGAGAGAGAGAGAAAAGTTAGAGAGAGAAAGAGAGAGAGAGTAAGGGAAGGGAGAAAAAAGAATATTAAACTTGCTTAACAAAAGCGTATCTAAAACTCCGCTCGAAAATCCTAAATTAAAACAACTTAAACGACGCTTAAACTTCTCCTCAGAAACACGCGCCCGATTGGGCGAGGCACCGCCCGATCGGGCCCGCCTTTTTTTCCTTCGTGAGCTTCTCTTCTCGCACCCGATCGGGCGCGGCACCGCTCGATCGGGCTACTTGGACTCCTTGTTTAGGCTTGTAAATCGGCCCAAACCAAATATCCTCCTTGGGGCTTTAATCATTCGGTCCAATGCCTCATCTTCTCATAAGTCGAGCCCTTAATCACCGGTTCGATGACTCTAATCGATCTTGGGCTATGAAAGATGGTCGTGCTCCTCCAATGCTCGTAGCCGCTTCATAAAATCCCGGGAAAATGCTCCAAGAGTGCAATTCCCTATAAAACTCAACCAAAACTACGAAAACACTAGAAAACACATATTAGTAATAAAAGTGGTTCTAAAGAGCCAAAAGCACTACTAATTATGACCAAGGGACGGGGGTAAAATACTATATAAAATAGACTTATCAGTACTCATCACTAGGTTTGTTTTCTGGGAAAACACAATCAGGTGTCTACATTATGCAACCAAAACATTCTAATCTTAAAGCTGGTGATTAAGGGTTCGTTTGGCATCGCTGTGGTTTTCTGTTTTTTGGTATTTTGTTTTTTAAAAGTATATTGTATATGTCACATAATGAATCAAAAATTATATAGACTTATTAAAATCATGATAATTTTGAAAACTGACACCAGAAAAGTGGAAACACCTTTTCCTTGTTTCCTGTTTTTGGTTTTTAGTTTTCAAAAATACAGGAAACTGAAAACCAAAAATGATGTCAAACAAGCCCTAAGTTCTTTAAGCTTTGTTTAAGTTGTAGTTCAATTAAGGGGTGGCATGACCTTTAACATACTTAATCTACTTGTCTTCTTGTGTAATTTTTTGTGGACAAATCTTATAGAGAATTAGGCTTGAATTATCCTTGTGTGTGTTTAAATCTCTTAAGCATACGCATCAGGGACCTTTTTTATGAGCTTGATGTTTGTCTTATAAATTGATGGTGTCTGGATGGATGTGGACAACTGGTGTTGGTTGTGTTGAGGATAAACATACCTCTTGCGGAATAATCAATCGACCAAACAAACAAACTACAAGCACACACAAGCTACTAGTTTGTTCAAAGGTCACACTTAACCCAAGCTATATGAAATATTCTCCAAGAACAAAAACCCACCAGCATATCAACACATATAATGCAGAAACTTAAGGCAAAGAACGAGCATAAACAACCAAGCAAGAGATACACGATTTTTACGTGGAAAACCTCTTCGATGTGAAGAGTAAAAACCACGGGACTTTAGGAGTCCACCCAAATTGTTCTTATTATGATCAAAGGAATGTTACACAAACACAATTCCAATTCTAAAAGATGGGTACTCAATTTACCCAACAACAACAATCATAAGAACAAAGATACGGAAGAAAAATGAAAGAGTATCACCAGAAAAAACAGAGTTCTGTCCAGAAGCTGTAACTCACGAACAGTAGCAGCAAAAGACAATCCGACCATTGGAAAAGAAGCCCTAGATGTCCCGGACAAGCTGTCAAAATTTGAGCTAATTCGGACCACGGATGAGCTTTGATCGAGACTGATTTTTGGAGCTGCACAATGAAGAACGTGAAATGGCTGAACTTTGAAACTCTCTGTATTTTTCACTCCTCTTCCCAACTACTTCCCTCTCACATTTACTCACAATAGCTGGAAGCAAGTAAGTGATGTTTTAAGGCTATGTTGCTCATCCATTTCCCACGGAAAGAGCACCACAAAGTCAATAAGTAGTAGCTTCTCAAAAAAGCACTAACACCACTTGGGCTAAAACTTAACTAGTTGCCCCAAAATCTAACACAACATTATAATGGGCTTTGTCCACATAGGAAGGGACCCTTAGCCCAACAAATCTCCCCCTCCCGACTATGTGGAGGTGGTTGCCATTCTGGCAATCAAACGACAAGTCTCAAACTTGCCTCTTGGCAATGCTTTAGTCATCATGTCGGAGCCATTGTCATCTATATGGATTTTCTCAAGCTCAAGGAACTTAGCATCAAGAAAATCCCGTATCCAATGATACCTCACATCAATATGTTTTGAATTTGCAAGAAAGGTAAGATGAATAGCACTTTGACTGTCACAATACAACATATACCTCTTTTATTTAAATCCAAGTTAACGGACAAACCGCTTCATCCATAACAATTCCTTACATGCCTCCTGCAATGAACTCTGACTCGATTGTAGACAATGCCACACATTTCTATAGTCTAGACTGCCAAGAAACTGCTCCCCCTACAAAAGTGATCAAATAACCCGAAGTAAACTTCCTCAAGTCGATATCACCTGTCATATCAGAATCTGAGTAGCCAACAAGAATAGGCTTATCACTCCCAAAGCATAGCTTCATATCTACAGTACCTCGTAGATTTCTCATAATCCATTTCACAGCATTCCAATGCTCCATTCCCGGATCAGAGAGAAAACGACTAACCAAACCAACTGCATGAGCTAAATCGGGCCTAGTGCAAACCATAGCATACATCAAGCTACCCACTACTGTAGCATATGGGATATGCATCATACTTTTCCTTCTCTTCCGATGTAGAAGGGCATTGTTGAGAACTCAACTTAGAATGCAGAGCAAGAGGAGTACTCACTAGTTTTGCTTTCTCCATGTTGAACCTTTGAAGCACCTTTTTAATATATGCTTCGTGTGACAACCACAACCTTCAAGCCTTACGATCACGGATGATCCTCATGCCTAAAATGTTCTTTTCTGGGCCGAGTTCCTTCAAAGAGAAAGTCTTACTCAACTGTTGCTTCAAGTTGACAATTCTATCCACATTTTGCCCTACAATAAGCATGTCATCAACATAAAGTAGCTAAATGAAAGGACCACAAACATCAGAAAGAACAAGGTCAATCAAGCCTGACTTTCTGGAAGGAGGGCGTCTCTTGAAAGAGACTCTGTTTTGTTTGCCTGCGAAACAATGTGGACATTTGTCCAACTTTGCACTCTTCAAATCTGGAAGTGCATTCTTCTTCATCAAACAACTTAGCCCTTTTCACTCATATGGCCAAGTCTTCTATGCCACAACTTTGCTGGATCATCATCTGCAACATTTACACTGTCTGTGGAAATTGTGGCTTGCAAATACAGGCTTGTGTGCTTCTTCCCACGAGCTAACACCAAATTTCCCTTAGTGAGCTATGAAAGGTGTTACAATAGCCTTCATCATCGAGCTTTCCTGTTGAGATCAAGTTTAAACGGATTCCTGGAACATGCCTAACATTCTTGAGCACTAACTTTGCTCCAATGTCAGTTACCAAGCAAACATCACCAATACCAACAACTTGAACCAAACCATCATTACCCATCTTTAATACCCCAAAGTCACCAGGTGTATAAGATGTGAAGAATTCCTCCCTTGATGTCACATGAAGTGAGGCTCCACTATCAATAACCCAACTTGTCTCATATCTAGCAAGATTCACAGAGCTCTCATCATGAACAATGATAAGATCATCATCTGTTGTTGTTGCAGCTCGATCATCACCATCTTGATCTTTCTGATCATGCTTCTTTCTTGCTTGCCATTACCACCTCTGTTGTTATCTTTCTTCCACTTGTAGCAGTATTTCTGAATGTAACCCATTTTATCACAATAGTTGCATTTCATGTTTTTATATATTCCACGGGACTTGCTCCTGCTTTTATCTCTTCCACTCGGAGCCTTGCTCTTACTTCTCCCCCTGTTATCAGCAACATATGCTTCTTCGGACAAAGATGACACACCATGAGATTTCTTTCTCATCTCCTCATTCAAGATACCAACCTTAGCAAGATCCAACGTGATTTTGCCTTGTGGTACAGAGTTACAAAGTGTCATTCTAAAAGTGTCCCATGAATCAGGAAGAGTACCAAGCAATATAAGTCCTTGAATTTCATCATCAAACTTGATTCCCATGGCTGACAACTGTTATAGAATGCCATGAAAATCATTCAAGTGATCTGAAAGTGTCTTGCTTTCTCTGTACTTCAAGCCCATCAATTGCTTAATCAAGTACAACTTATTATTGCCAGACTTACTAGCATATAAGGATTCAAGCTTCTTCCGAAGGGACTTTGCATGCACATCATCATTTATGTGATTCAAGACATTATCATCAACCCATTGACTAATGAACCCATAAACTTGCTCATGATCAAATTGTCATTGCTCATCACTTTTACCTTCTGGTTTTTTAGTACTAAACACAGGTAAATGCCAACTCTTAACATACAACAAATCTTTCATCTTTCTCTTCCAAAGATGATAGTTAGTTCCATTCAAACTAACCATTCTACTAGTGTTAATATTACCGAATTCCATCCCGAGAACTCAATAATAAAGCTGTGGCTCTAATACCAGATTGTTGAGGATAAACACACCTCTTGCGGAATAATCAATCGACCAAACAAACAAACCACAAGCACACATAAGCTACTAGTTTGTTTAAAGGTCACACTTAACCCAAGCTATATGAAGTATTCTCCAAGATCAAAAACCCACAAGCATATCAACACATATAATGCAGCAACTTAAGGCAAAGAACGAGCATAAACAACCAAGCAAGAGACACGATTTTTACGTGGAAAACCTCTTCGACGTGAAGAGTAAAAACCAAGGGACTTTAGGAGTCCACCCAAATTGTTCTTATTATGATCAAAGGAATGTTACATAAACACAATTCCAAGTCTAAAAGATGGGTACTCAATTTACCCAACAACAACAATCATAAGAACAAAGATACGAAAGAAAAATGGAAGAGTATCACCAGAAAAAACAGAGTTCTGTCCAGAGGCCGTAAGTCACGAACAGTAGCAGCAAAAGACAATCCAACCATTGGAAAAGAAGCCCTAGATGTCCCGAACAAGCTGTCAAAATTTGAGCTAATTCGGACCACGGATGAGCTTCGATCGAGGCTGATTTTTGGAGCTGCACAATGAAGAACGTGAAATGGCTGAACTTTGAAACTCTCTGTATTTTTCACTCCTCTTCCCAACTACTTCCCTCTCACATTTACTTACAATAGCTGGAAGCAAGTAAGTGATGTTTTAAGGCTTTGTTGCTCATCCATTTCCCACGGAAAGAGCACCACAAAGTCAACAAGTAGTAGCTTCTCAAAGAAGCACTAACACCACTTGGGCTAAAACTTAACTAGTTGCCCCAAAAGCTAACACAACATTATAATGGGATTTCTCCACATAGGAAGGGACCCATAGTCCAACAGGTTGGGGTCTTTGGGAGGCCTCTTCGAACAGGATGGTAGGTGGGTGTGCGAGAGCTTGTCAAACTTCCTCTGCTCATCGATCGGAGTTGTAAGCTTGCCTGGGGAAGTGGCAGTTCCCAAGTACTGAACCCATACTGGACTTATAAAAATTTTGCATAGTCTGGAAAATTGAAAACATATAACAAAAAATTTATGCGTTAATAATATCCATTAAGGCGGAGATGGATCGTGAAGACATGCTCCATATACACTGACGCGGGATCAAACCTTTGCTCTGACCTTTTTTTTTTCTTTTTTTTTTTTTTTTGCATTTTAGCCCCATATTCTTAAAGTAAGAAAATTTGATAGGCTTTTTAACGCCATCTTTTTATTATAAACAAATTTGATACTTATGTTGAAGTATTTGTGTTAAATTAAAGTTTCTTGCGTTGTTGGTGAGTTGGGCAATAAACCAAATTCAATGCAAGGGGATTGAGTTCGAACCTTCTTTCCCTTGAAATTTCACTATATAACTCTTTTAAATCATTCATATAAATATTTTATTTGACGAGCTTGTTTAATGTTATTGTTATTCACTTGTTTTACTTATTGAATTTATGTAATAATTTTAATTGTAATTTTGCATGAATGACACGTTGTCACCCCCAAATTATGGTTGTAGCTTGTAATTGGTAACTAATTCTTTCGTTCTTTTTTATTTGACCTCCTTTATTCATTATGTTTACAAATGCATAAATCTATTTTCAATATATTAATTCCCGGATTTTCACCATATACCCCTGAGTTTTTTATTTATTCACCATATACCCATGAACTTTTTAAAATTCATCATATACCTCTGAGTTTTTACAAAAATTCACCATATACCCTTGATGACTATTGATTATTAACTTTATCAATTATTAGGGTTAATTATGACCCGAAATCACCCTTAATACATTCCATTACCTTTGAAATCACCCACATTTCTTTCTCACCCCCAAAATCAATCATACTGATATATGGTTACAGAGATTTAGAGTGGTTTCAAGAATTAGACAAAGGAGAGGTGTGGTTTCAGGGTTAGATGGAGGGATCGAAAGTGGTTTCGATGCATAATTAATCAAATTCCACTCATCTTATTAGGGGTATAACTCATCTTATTGTCATTAGGAGTATATGGTGAATTTTTGTAACAAAATCAAGGGTATATAGTGAATTTGAAAATTTTCATGAGTATATGTTGAATAAACAAAAAACTCAGGGGTAGATGGTGAAAAAACCGATTAATTCATAATAAGGTAAATTTATAATTAGTACATATTGTGATAAGATATATTGAGACCATTTAAATAAATATGTATGTGACTATGTTTTAACTTGCGTATAAATCACAAAAGGCGATCAAAGGTGAATGTGAATAGTACATAAGTCAAATAAGGTCAAATAAAAAACAACAAAGGAAGTATATTATTTTACGTTCGAAAACTTTGAACCCATATCAAAAAATTCCTGGCACCGCCAGTAAAGGTGTTCGTCACCTCCTTTATCTACACTGATTGTGTTGTTCTTGTCTCCCTTATTTGTCATTTGCGCTCAGTAGACGTTACCTATGTTTGATTACTTCAGGATGAGCTTCTCCTCTAGTGAAGTTCCTACTCAGTGGATAACTCCTACTCATTGGTTGGTTGTGAAGGCTCAACAACGAGTACTTCTTTGGTACTTTTAGGTTGGCTTTGTTTCTTTGAGCGATTTCCATAGATAATACTAAAATGAAAATTAATTCCGTATATACGTTGCTTTTAAAAATATTTCCCGTGATACTGTACACGTTGGAATAGTGGAGATTTGTATGTTATTAAGTTATCCGAGGCTAAAAACCGCTACTAACAATAACGGTTTTTAAAAAAGAACCGCTACTGAAATTAGCGGTTTATATATTAAAACCGCTAATGGTAGTAGCGGTTTTCACTTAAAATATACACAGAAAAATTGTATTACTACCTCCGTTAACAGTTATTTGCAACATTTGCCATAAACGGGTGCTACCTATTATGTGCAACAAATGAATTTTTTTCCTCTTTTAGTAAGTTTTTTTGTAAGAAATGGCCAAACTGCCCTTACTTAACCAACTTACTCCCTTAATCATTTCACTAACCATACTCTATTATAACCAACTTAACTCATCTAATCTTACAAAAAAAAAAAAAAAAAAAAAAAAAAAAGGATCTCAAAACAAAAACCATCAGAATCTCAACATTCATCTTCATCGTCAAATTTCTCTCTCCTCCTTCATCATCTAAATCTCAATCCTCCTCACTCCTCCTTCATCTTCAAGATCTCACTCCTCCTTCATCTTCAAAATCTTACTCCTCCTTCATCATCTTCCCTATTTGCTGTCCAGATTTAGAGGTGGTCGCCTATGGGTTTCGTGGGTGTGGTGGTTCTAGGCGGCACGAGTTTCGTGGATGATGGTCTAAGTTTTGTGGGTTTCGTAGATGGATCTAGATGTCGTGGGTCTGGGTATAGGTTTTGTTGTGGTTGATTTCCTAGGGTGGTAGTTGGCGTGGTGTTGGGTTTCATGGGTAGTGGGCGGCGTGGTGTTGGGTTTCGTGGTAGTGGTGGTTCAATTAGTGGGTTCTTGGTTTCGATGGGTTTTGGGTTTTGTGGTGGTGGTTTAATTGGTGGGTTCTAGTTTTTGTGGTGGTGGTGGATTAATTAGTGGGTTCTGGGTTTCGTGGTGGTGGTGGATTAATTGGTGTCCTGGGTTTCGTGGTGGTGGTGGTTTAATTTGTGGGTTCTGGGTTTCTGGGGGTGGGTTCTGGGTTTCAGGATGGTGGGTTCGATGGTGATGGTTTTCGGTAGGGGTGGTTTTCGGTGGTGGGGGTGGTTTTCGGTGGGTTCTGAATTTCGGCGGTGGTGGTGGTGGTTTTCGGTGGATTCTGGGTTTCCGTGGTGGTGGTGGTTATTCTCGGTTTTGGGTTGGGTGGTTTGTTTTTGGTTAATTTTGGGTTTTTTTTAAAAAAAAAGAAATTGGATTAATACTGAAGTAATGTCCTTATATTTCAATAATCATGTTTAAAAACTTTTGTCTTGGAGTCCGTGCTACCCCCCTTTGTTGCAAATAACTGTTAGCGGAGGTAGTATATGAAGTCTTCATCTTCCTCCAGAGCAAAAAAAAAATAAAAAAAAAAAAGCACGACACTCCTATATTTCTTCAGTGATAAAATTACAACCCCATACTCCAAAGCTCTACCTACTACTCCAAATTGCTGGCAAAAGAATAATCACCGGCCACCTACCACCTGCTATTGTGGCCGTCGTCGACCGAGCCTTCATGTGCGGGAATTAATTCACCACTCTTTCTCCTAATTGAAAGGATAGCCCTAATTTTGATTATTTGTTTTTACAATAATTTCGAGTACACAGTCCTAATTATTTACTTATCAATTTTAAATCCTAATCAAAATTGTGATCAATCCTAACCAATCTTTCAGGTTTTAAGTTTAGGTTCTATGAAAAATAAGTTCTATTTAAAAGAATCGCTGATGGTATTAGAGGTTCTTCAAATAGAACCGCTAATACCGTTAGAGGTTCTCTTTAAAGAACCTCTTATACCATTAGTGGTTCTAATTTATCTAGAACCGCTATTGTTATTAGCGGTTTATAACTAGCAAAAAAACGAACCGAAAAACCGAGCCTACGTATACGGTATCACGGAAAATAGTTTTAAAAGCAACGTATATAGGAAATTAATTTTCATTTTAGCATTATCTCCGGAAATTGCTCCTGTTTCTTTGGTGTATTTTTTTTTTTTTTGAAAGAGATCCTAAATAACACTAAATTTCATTAATTAAAGTCATACGGCATCTACAATTGACAAATAACGATAACGAAAACAAATTTAACAAAATCAAACAAGAATTAATCGGGGAAGGGCTAAGAATCCAAATACATAAATATAACAATTCGGCATATTCTCGATTCGTTGTCTCACACAACTTTTTAAGTGGATCCGTCGTCGCTTCGCAATTTTGTGAGAAAGTAAATTCTTGTGTTGATTCCGTAACATGAATCCGAGCCATAAGCAATCGTAGTCCCGCACAACCGGAGATCAAATTAAGCACAGATAAAACCTTGTCTTTCAAAGGACTCGGAAAAACCTTGTCTTTCGAAAGAGATCGAAAAAACCTTGTCTTTTAAAGGAAATAAACCCTTTCTTTCGAGGAAGACATTATTGTAACTTAAGAAACAAAAAGCTTAAAAGAAAATATGGACTTTCTACCGGTAAAATCCAATGGAAACCCCTTTAAAATTGACAATGTAGGCTAGAGTTTAGAAGAGAGAGAGAGAAAGCTAGGGTTTTTTTCGTATGCGTGATTTCTTTGGTGTGATTTTTAATGTTTTGTAAGAACTTGTCAAAATAAATAGATAAATACTAAAAGAAGTGTTTTTACTAACCTTTGAAAAAACAGCGAAACCAGTCGGTAAATCTTTACTAGCGGTTGGTAATTGTTCGCTGACAGGCATTTTACCCTAAAACTATGATTATTGCTTTGTCTAGAACGGCTAAATTGTAGGGATCATAAACAAGACATAACATTAAATTTAATTATACTTGCATAAATAAAAAATCAAAAATAACAATAAAATACATAAATTGGATACATAACCAAAAATTACATCAGTTTTACACGCATAATTATCACTTAAACTGAATTGCATCTAAGGTGAGGACTCAAAATCGGGAATCTGTACACCATCAATTGTGACATATTACACATCCAAATCATGCATCAAGTCGAAACATCCTGTACCAACTTTAGCAGGCAAGCCCAGACAAATCCTAGCCGAAGGAGTCTCCAAGGTATCAACTTCACCATGGGCTGCTGCATCAGTAAGGAACTTGGAAGCAGTTTCATATGACATTTTGCTAAACGGAGATATCGAATCAATTATACCCCCACTTCTGCTCAATGGCCTATACGCGCCCGTATGTGTCATGTAATCAGCAATTAAGGTTAAGTGTCTCATGTCTACTGTGACTCCATAGTGACCAAAAACTGTGAAGATCTCTGTTATAATGGTCGCTCTGGCAGCTTCAACCCCATAAGTACTAAGCATTGCATAAATGTCATTGGAACTAATGTGCTTGACATCCAGCTCATCTCGCATATCCCAAAAAGCAGCAAAATCCACACCAGCAGTCTGAAGAGCAGGACGAGATTCTTTACCTTTTCTCAGCATTGGGATTCCTCCCTTCCCAGAGTCTTCCAAATGAAGCTCCACTACTTTACATTGCTCAATCTTGCCAGCAGTCTTAACATAAACTTTCTTAGCTACCTTCTCCGCAATCTGCATCAACAACCATAAATGAGAAAATGAAACATAGTTATATTCAGGGAATATCTTGTGGAAGATAGTGATGTAACTATAATATGATCCAACTAAAATATGCGTACTCCTCGGAGGGATATACTCAAGTTTGGAGGAAATTCCTACAGCGCACACACCACTTCTAACATCTTCTTCAACTTAAAGTTTTAGTGCTCACCTGAAGACATATACTGGAAATGCAAGTATTTGCTTTTCACCTACAGTTATAATATATGCATCCCTAAATATTTATACCCTTAGATATTAGTAGTAAAGAAAAATTATGACAAATTCACATGTTGATTTGTGTAATTAACATGCTATTTTTAGCCTCTTATACTTGGCACGAGGGTTGTATATTACTAAAAACTTTTTAACTATGGCCATCCCTGCACAACTAATGTTGATCACATATAAATGACAAAATAAATTAAGTTTCTCCACTTCGTTAAGTTTCAAATCAAAGAGCAGCTATGCAAAAAAGGCAGTCATAAACAATCATAAATAAACCAATTACTAAGACAGGATAATGAAAATTAATGGAAAGAAATCAATTTCAGCATACCTGCGCCAGCAATATGTGTGGTTCATTTGACAACTTAAAATGGACTTCAAAAAATAGTCCATCACAGTCCACATATATTGCTTTGTCATTATCTGATTTTTTTCTTTGATAAGCTTCTCGTTTGTCCTTTTGTTCTTCAGAATCAGGACCAGAAGAGGTTTTCAGTACATCATTGTCCTCAGATACTTCTCCATCTTCATCTCCATTCTCACGATCAGCTACAGGATTTCCCTCCTCAACTTCTTCTGAGTCATCCTCATACTCAATCTCATCTTGCTGTTTCCTTTTTCGTACTTTTGACGAATGATCCCCCCCTGCTTCATTGCAATCATTGTCATCATCTTCATCATCATCATCATCATCTTCTTCTTCTACTGTCTGTGACTGGCTCCCAAAGCCATCTTCATCCATATCTGCTGAACCTTTTGGCTGGGATTCAGATTTGATACCACATATTCTAGAAAGCAAAAGCAAATGACTTTTTATAGCAGCTTCCATCTCACTCATATACTCGTCTAGCAGGGTACTGTGACAGTCTTTTAATGTTATATCAGTGTAAGGAGGATAAAGTACAGGATCATAGAGCTTTATTTTAAGCTTATATATACTGCAGATTTCATGTTTCTCAATTGCAAATGGCACAACACTAACTTCCATGCTTTCTATCATGTCAGCAACTGTGATCCTCTTCAACATCGCAGCAAGTTGCTCTGCATCATCCCTGGAAGTGTCAAATATACTAATCAGCAAAACTTCCAGAAAGAAGGATATCAATAGATATACAGTTGCAACATTATATGCAATAAGTTGTTCAGAAGAAATTAGAGCAAGGTAGGAATGTGACAGAACAAACAGGAATTAAATCTCTATTTCTGCATGGAAAAATGTGAATGTGAAGAGGTCTAAAAATGTTAATGCAAGGAAAAGAATTAATTTTCATGCATTTATTTATTACTGAAGCATATATGTTGTATTTTGAAACATATCCAACTCTGTCTAAAAGTTTCCACAGGCACAAAAGTTTTCAATCTACTTAGGTTAGTACTTCTGTACTTTGTTCACCTTTTATAACCTTAAGTCTAGCTTTGCTATGGTTATGATTTTACACATCAATACATACCTGTCTCCAACTTTCCGCCAATGGATAGTGAACTGTGATTAAAACAGAAGAAACAGGAAAATAGAACTCACTTAGCTTTGCACTTGAGCAAAGGACATGTCATAGTTGGAGTCCTAATAGATTTTGATGCAGTCATTAATATCTCCTGCAGACGTGGAATTCCTAGTGTCACGTTCATTTCACCTCGACCGGCATGATGGAATGTATTCAATCTAAAGTTTCATAATCACAGATACAAAAAGTGCATCAATTAGAAGATTCCTATAAAAAAGAAGATAGTATGAATGTTACTTATAACTAGGCAATAAAAAATTTAGATAATTACGCATGTTTTGTCCATTTCAAATTAAATCTCTAGTACATAGTTTTGAGGCAATGTCAATAGGTCAGAAGCCAGAACAGGTTCAGATAAGAGGCTAGAAAAATACAACTAGGAAAATACATTCGTACAAAAGTTTACAAAGATCAAAAACTGAACACAATTTCTAAAGATAATTAAAGACAAATCTTTTGGCAGTCAGCTTATGAAGAACAAAGATGTAATCAAAGAACATTGATCCTACTTGGACATGAGTAGATATCCTTTCAAACCTCTTTTTCTTTTTTTTTTCTTTTTTTTTTTTTTTTTTTTTTATTTATTAATGTGATATACTATTCTCTCAAGACTCAGACATCCATTCAAAAACTTCTTGTGATTAAGAAGGTGATAATAATAAGGTAACTTTGAGTTTCAGAATCGTGGTTGTCATTAACATTATTTCCAAACATCGAGTTTTACCCCGACTAGAAATCTCAGCTCCAAAACATTAATCCAAGAAGTACTAAAAAAAATCTAGCACTTTACAGAATATTCTTTGAAAAAAAAATCTAATTTCAGATTTATTTGAGAAAATTTAGTCCAATCAAACTCCTTTGAAGGACATTGGCATATGGCTTGGAGCAGGTTAAAGCAGAGCATCATCAATAATGTACATTCACCCCTCTTCTGCAAGTGAACTGCAGGTTCATTGAGGATTCAGCATTTCTTTGTACAAATAAAGTAATGTATTATAGAGCAATTTCATTATATCTACTGTTGCATTGATTGCATGTTCGGAAAACCAAATGCTCATAAAGAGCTAATTTAACCCATATATCTGCTTCATCAACTGTCTTGAACCTAAATGCAATGTAGCAACTTTTGAATCACATATTAAAAGCTTTTTAACAGCAGATTACAAAAAAAAAAATTTCAAACATGTAGCTACTATGAGGAATAAAGAACTCACGTCATCTGTGTAGATGGTTCTCCAACTGACTGAGCTGCAATTATTCCAACAGGCTCCCCAGGTTGTGCAAGACTCCTGTAATATTTGTTCTTAACCAATTTTAGAAAGTTCAAACGGTCCTTTGGGTGACCTTTATAGAATTCTTTGGCTTCCTTGGCAAGTTGATTTGGTACTTCATTATCTTCATCAATGTACTTGGATAAGGATCCATCATCGATTTGACTTAAAGGATTTGTGCTAACAATCAGCGATTGATTCTGGAAGTATAAAAAAATTAACAGTTAAATAAGTATAAAAAAAATAACAGTTAAATAAATTAAAATAACATTGTAGGATAAAAACAAAGCCCAACCAACGCTAATGCCTCATATTCATGCATATAGTTCTTCTTGTGAACATCGACTCCATCTTCTCCATAGCGGAACTGAATGACAGAACCATCTGCATCACGAACTGTGTAGTCATATTGAACGCTGAGGCACTCAAGATTTTTAATCAAGCACCTTTGAAGGTATCCGCTGCGAGACGTTTTGACGGCTGTATCCACTAACCTACATAAACATAATGTACATGAATCAAAAAGCAAACCATTTAAAAAAAATAAAAAAAAATTAATGAGTGGCATGTTCTTTAAAAATAACTGTTCATCTTGTCATTAATGTCTCCACTAACACTCTCATTAGAGCCCTAAGTTGCAGTCAAAAGAAAATGTGCTACGCAGTCCATTCTGAAAAACAAGGTCACAAAACATATACAATGGACTATCTATATTCTAAACAAATAAAGGAACTTTAGCTCACTTTATTTGATAACAGTTTACTCGGAACTGCATGGTCCAACCCAACCAAAAACTAGATTCCTACTTATATTATGATCTCTTTGGGAAACAAAAAGGACAACCATCCAGTTAATGTTCATTTTTTTCCAGTAAACATAGGCCTGGAATATTTCGGTCCCACAGGGAAAGATTCAAAGCCTGTAGGTGACTTTTTCTTCATAGCAATATGATGAATTTGAGCTACAAATCTACAAAACATACAAAATTAACTTAGCCTATTTACTTCCTGATAAGTGGATTTTCCTTGCTACTTAAGATACTTTAAGAGTTCTAAACTTCCACACGATTGTTTTTTTTTTTTTTTAAGGGAGGCGGGAGAGGAATTATTTTAAACTAGTGTTGTACGCCTGAGAAGCAAGGACTGAACAAATTTACCCTTCACGACCAGCCATGCAGTGGAAATAAAATTCTTGGGGGCGAAGGCCAGTAAGATAACGATCACTGATAAATCCTCCAGCTCGAGCTGAACAGTCCCAAGGGACAAAGCAAGGTAGCGTCTTTCCAGAAACCATTCGAGGCACACGTTTCCCTTCCAACTCTTGTTGACCCAACAGAAGAGAGATTTGTTGGAAGTTGAACTGCCAAAAGTTAAAAGAAAACTGAATCAATCAGCATTAATATGACAGCAGCACAAACGCAACAAGTGTAGAAACCGGCAGTCTTGGAGAATCTAAACTCGCTGGAAGGATGTAAGGGTCATGTAAATAAACAAAAAAAAAAAAAAACAAAGCGGTAATCCATCATAATAAACCACGCCTATTGCATAGCTCCACCCATTATCTTTCATCGTATGAGATAGCCAAGCCAAGCACTACAATATTCCAAACATACACACTGAGATAGTGAGATGCCTTCAAGTCCTCGAGTTACCAAGTAACACAAAAACTCTAAAGGGATCCATAAGTGTATTTTGGTTGGAAACTTAACCAGTTATTCTATGAGGTCTACTCTACTTCATATATATACCACAATACCACTATAAGAAATGGGAATGCAAACCTTGCAACTCCAAATACAATATAAAATAATATATAGTACTTATAGTCACTATTGCTATGTTAAGCAAACTAAATTACATCATTTTCTTGTCCAACAAGTATTCTTCCTTCCACCGTTTCACGATACATTATACTTAAGCAATTGTTGTCACCTCTAATTGTACAAGGTTGCAACATCCTTATGAACCTTTATTATGTAATTAATTATGTACAGACCATGAACATTAGCTATATGCTGAACCAGTGAAACTATTTGTAGCAGGCAGCTACCTATCTTGACTCATTAGACAAATTAAATAGTTGTAATTTATCCTAGTATAAGGAGATTCAATACAGTTTAGATATCTAAAATTTATCGGAAGGATCTGAGAGTTGCAAGGCAATGGTAAAACCAAACGCCTTACTTAGTGTGTGACTATGACACAGTGCAACAGTGTCATTAGCAGTAAAAATATAACTTCTCCAGGCACAAAATCATCACAGGCACCTAGGGTTCAACTTCAAAGCTTCAGCATGCCTCGAATGAAGTAAGAGGCGTTATAAAACACACATCTCTAGTCCACCATAAAACATAGGATGTGCTGGGTAGGGGGAGTTGAGGTAAAGACTCATTAAAACAACAATTATTCTGATTCTAATTTCTTTACTTTTTATCATTGGGATACGTTTATCAGAGTATAAGCATCTCATGTTAATATTATTACGATGCTGGATAAAAAGCATTCATTGTATTAATTTTCAGAATCATTTATAAGCATAGGCTCAGCATGTACGGTGCTGCACCTTTCGCTTGCTCCCTATACCATAGCCTTTGAGATGCTTTGTGCCTCAAATTACATCAGGCTTTTACATTCATATTAAATTATAGAAAGTAGAAGAATATCCAAGCAATAAAAAAATCAAACTGAAGCAAGTCAATAAAGTCAACAACTTACAGTGCCACCTTTAGCTCCAGAGAGTGTCATGAGAGAAAGACAGTTCTTCCGAAAAGACTTAATTAGTCCTTCAGGGAATAGCTTAGTGACCGCAGAGCTCAGTGTATTAAGCTTACTTCTCATCAACCCATCAAGAAGCGCTATTGCAGATTCTCCATTACGCCGAACTGCTTTTTCAATTTCGATTTGCATCTCTGAAAATTCTGGACAGATAGAGGTACACAAAAATGAAATCAGAAAGAATTAAAAACAAAACAACTAACATTATTAGAGTGCCATAATTACAGAATCAAAACATACTGCATAACAACAAGCCCCTTACAGCTATTACATCAACTAAAGGGACGACTTTAAGTCCGGAAAAAGGATTAGGCATACATTGAATGTCTCAACTGGAAATCTAGGATATACGGCCAATAAGATTCAGAACACAGAAGCTCATGGATTATAGTAAAGTACTACTGTGGACTAAAACTGATGCCAAAGAGGGAACAAAAAAAAAAAAAAGAAAACCCTTCATGTGAATCTATGTTCAATAACCTGTTCCTCTATACCCATCTTAATGTGTCCTAATGAGAGAAGAGACAGAGGACCAAAGCCAGGAAGATATTTAAAAGAAACTACAATAAATGAAAGCTCTTATAACACTTGAGTGGCACATAAACCCAGCAACAGACAGAACGCAATAAAGTATTTGAGAATTCCATTATATATATATATATATATATATATACATTGTGAAAAGGGAATGTTATGTGAGAAGGGTGAGAAAAGCTGTCAACAGTTGGATTAGTTTAATCTGATGGCTCATATCATCCATTCATTAATGGCATGATGGTAAGTATGTGAAATATTTAGCTCAAAGTGTACCTTGCTGTATATGGGATACATGTGCCTTTCTTAGGAGTACCTTTCTTCCCCAAACTCTATTTTTCCTCCATTTTTTTGGCCTCCTAAGCTATTGAGCTAATCTTTTTCATACTCTCCTCCATTTTCAAAGCTTTATTTCAACAATATATACATCAAATTTATTTTATAGTTTTACAATCAGATATGAAAAACTTTTTGTAAACTCTAAACAAAAATGCTATTGATGTATCTCTAAAACATTTTGATGTATCTATTGAGCATTGATGGTGATGTATGTGTAAGATAATTCTATTGTATGATTGTATCTATACGATTCTTCTATATTTAGCATCTTATTTGTTGAGCTCATCTCTGCTTCTTCCCCTCATAAATTACCTTTAAATTTCATATGCCGTTGTCAACCAAGGTCATTGTTTATAGCTAGCTGCAGCAATATCATGATGTATTTGTTGGTAGAGAAAGACAGAAAGAGGGGGTTTTGGTTTTCAAATTTAATTAATAAGTTTATGACACTAATTGAATTCTAACAAGGCTTGAGAAAGAGGTGAGTTTCTGTAATGGGCATGTGTAGGCGTTGTATTGCCGATATGTCCATATTTAAAAGGAAAAAGGAGGAAAAGGCTTGATGTATATATGATGTTATTTCAATGTATCTATAATACACATTGGATGTATCAGTTCTATATACTTAATGTACCTTTATTTCTCACGCTTCCCACCATAAGCATACTTCTCACCGGATCCTAACTACATATACTTCCTCAGTTTAGTTGCATCACTTTTGTTTTCATAGACTCCTAGACATTTTTTGGGTAGAGAGAAAAAATAAATGGGGCCCATGTGGTAGGAGAGAGATAGAGAAAACTTATAAGTTAAAAAGGATAGTGATGCAATTAATTTAAAACTTCTTTTTTAGTATAGTGATGCAATTAAAAAAAAAAACAAAACAAAACAAAACAAAAAACAGAGGAAGTAACCTATGGTAACCACATATATATGTATATATATGGAAGTCTAAAAACCCTCCTCTATGGAATTAACCTATGGTAACCACAATAAAGTACTCCCTCTGTTTTTTTTTTTAAAGGGTAGAGTTGTGAATGCACAGAGTTTTAGGAGGTTTTATTGATTTAAATAAAATAAGATGCTAGTGGGGTAGGTAGGATAATTAGGGAAAAAAAAAAAAAGGAGCCCAGGTTTATAACAGAGATAAACCTGGTTGTTTCTCTCACACAATTAGTATACTACAAATGCATGGGTTTTGCTGGCCCATTAAAAATATATTTTGTACTTTATTTGTCATATGGCAGTGACAGATGGAGATGACAGACGTTAGCAAACATTTGCTAATGGTTGCAAAATTCATCATCTTCCTCCTCCTATCTTTTTCTTTCTATTCATCTTATTCTTCCTTCATGTACATCTACTTCTTCCCGCCTTCGACTCTGCCAGCAAACCATTTCCGGCGGCTGAAAACAAAACCCGAATAACAAAGGGAGAAATAAAGGGCATGGTAAACCCTAAAGGGTATGTATGCTTTTCTTTCTCCATTGATTTCGCTTGTTTGATTCTGAAGACTGAAAAGTCATTAATTCTGCCATTGAACAAGGTTGAAGCAGGAAAGAGAATGTCAATTGAAGAGAGAATGGGAAACGGCAGTTAAGTCAAAGTCAAATGGTAAATACATAAGTACCCTGTGATAAACAAGAATTGATTATCTCTGTTATAGACTTGTATTTACCTAAAAAAAATGTAAGAGAAAATAGTGGGGTTCTTATTTTATTGAAAAGTAAAAGGATGTGAGAGGGAATGGGAACCATTCAAGGAGTGAGAAATGATAAAATAAGTGAGAGTGGGGACCATTGGTGGGTAAAGTTAAAATATAAGGAATATCCAAAAGAGGAAGTGTGTCATTTGAAAAAAAAAAAACGGCTGAATAAGGCAAGTGTAGCATTTAAAAAAATGTAAGGAGTAGTTGAGAATACAATTATAAAATATATGGAAGTCTAAAAACCATCTTCTATGGAACAAGCAGATGATAACCAATGGGAATGTGAAAAAAAATCCGCTCAATGTCCTTGAAAGGGTAATATTAAGAGACTTTTACAGTAATTCTGAATAGAAAACAGGACTGATTTGATCAGCTGTACCATACCAGCATAAGAAAGGCTCTTGCCGAAACCTCAACATATTGTACTGCTCTAACAAACATCAGAGTGATATGTGATTTGACAATGAAATCAGCTTTATCAAGCTTGCCTTTTCTTTATATAAAAAGGCTCAACAACATGCCTTGCACAGTTTTCAAATAAGTAATGGGAGTATAAAATGGGGATAAGATACAAGGCACAATCTCAAAGAAAACTAATCTCACATTCTAAACCTAATCACTTCATGCTATCTTCATCCTAAGATAATAGTCACAAAAATAATTTTGGATGTTTGGACTTTGAGTAAAGTTGCCAAATTTCCTGATATAGAACAGATATGATTGGATAGCCTAATATACTACCACCCACTTTTAATTGTAAGGAGTTGACTGAGATTGTAAGGAAATTTTGTTGAAATTATGTTAGATCTAGGACAGCAATGATATAATTTTTTTCCATTTGAGCAGGGAGTGTATAAATTAACACAAAGCTACATCCTATAGTCAAGAACTTTGCATTGAAGAATTGTCATGTACCTAAACCTTCTTTCTCGCGGCCAATAAATTGCTGGTGAACCTCCTCGCCACAATTATGGCAAATATCAAGCAATTTTTTCCTCAGGATGTCATAAGGTTGTAATAGGAGAATATCATCAACTCCACAGGTAAAACCATGCAACTACAAGACACAAGAAATTTATAAAGATAAGTCAAAATGCAACACGTACATATGTACACAAATCATTTCGCATTAGGTGAAAATCAGGCTAATAAGAAGGTTGGGTAGCCACCTGCAGGAAAGCTGTGAAAACACGACTCAATACAGAAAGCAAGGTTCCTGCAGCATTAGACCCGTACATCTCCTGCACAGTATGAACTAAACCAAACTTCCCAAACTGTTCCTTGTCAATAACCCCTTGAACCAGCTCATTTTTGTAAACAAACACAACATCTTCATCGATGCTGTGGCTGGGGTCCCTTTGAATGTTTATTGCCGAATCTCCAGCAGTCATCTTCTTAGAACTCCGACTTTTCTTCTTTTTCTTTTGAGAACCCTCTTCAGCTGTCTTAAGATTTTCATCATTCTTCCGTTTGGATTCATCCCTCCCAAAATATTCTCGAGCAATTTTAGCACGCTTTTTTGCAGTAAATGGTAAAGAACCTCTCGTTACGTGATTCAAGATGGCAGTTATAACCTACACAAGAGCGATTATAGACTGTAAAAGTTTATTCAGAAAATCAGAGAGCTAACAACAAGAAATACAGAAGACTGATATGTTACTACAGAGAAATCTCATAAGGGTAATTCAAACCTGCTTCCCTGTCCAAAGCATCTGTGGTTTAATTATAGCGGGTGGATGAACCTGTATAACATTTTCTGCATCTACTACAGATATTTTCTTTCCAGATTTGGCATTCAGGGATGATGCGCCAGAAGAACACACACCGGACATATATAGAAGCTCATTAAATTCTTGTAAGGTAAGAAAAGTATCTCTCTTTGTGAGAAGTACAGCACCTACAATGTGATCCTATTCACAAGTATGAAAATATGAGAAAAATAAGATATTGAGGACAGATTAAGGTAAATTATAATCAATCATATGACCCTCATTTTATATAAGAACCTGAATTAAGGCTCTTTTAGGATCACCACGAGTAGGAACTATATATTGGTTATCAGCATTGACAATGTTGTAAGCTTCAGCCCGAGATATCTCATCTTGTGGAAAGTGAACGTTTATTTCATCACCGTCAAAATCAGCATTGAAAGAACTGCATAAAGTCAGCAGGTAGTGACAAGTATCAGCAGCAAGAACCTTGCAGAATCATAACACAAAGCCATATTGTAAAGGGTAGGAAACATACTCGCAGTTTGCATAATGAAAACGAATAGTCTTCTCTCCAGGCAGGACTCGGACCTTAAGTGCAATTATACTTGGTTTATGAAGCGTCGGCTGAGAAGCATATAAAATATTAGAGTGACTAAAAACCAAGGCGGCAAAAGTAATCACATAAAATATTATTGTTATTGTTATTCTGAATAGGCAAGCTCGGTTGACTAATGCCCAACCAACTCCTAAACAGTCAAACACATCCATTGATTATTTCCTTCTTTTTTTACAATAACAATAACAAGAACAATAATAATAACAATAACAGTAACAATAACAACAACAATAACAATAACAATAATAATATATAAATAAGTAAAAGACATACAAAATTATAAATGGCATATAGAAGAGCAAACACAGGACCCCAAATATTACAAGACCAAAAAGACAACTCTGGCATAAATCATGGCACAGATATCCCAAAAATCCAAACTACTTAAACATAGGCACAAAAACAGGGGCAATAAAAATAAAATAAATAAATAAAAGCACCTATTTACAACGCAATTCATCGAGGTAATTTCACCACAGAAGATCTAGGCTTTCTGAATAAATCAACAAGAATCTCTGACTCATCCCGAATTCAGATGCTATGACCTAGTAGGCAGAACAGAAAATTTCCACAAGCAATGCTTTCCCTTCTTGGTGGTTCCAGATATTGGAAAGTTAAAAAATTTTGTTGATTAAACAACATATTATAGAATGATCATTATGTTGATAAATCAGGGTTTCTTTTAGTTTAATCAAATAAGTTCATCTTCAACAAATCAAGGTAAAAGAGAAATGTAAGAATAGATTTTTGGAAACCGACTGTTCTAGAGAGGTATGGCCTACCTTATCCAATGAATTTCCACACATGCACCAACACTTCCAGAAAAGAATGAGGATAAATGGTATGAGGAGACTTGCTGATAGTAATTATATGCACTAGGCTAAAAGTAACCTTTGAAGTATTATTATTGGTTGTAAATCATTGCTAAACTTGTTAGTGTGGAAGTGAAATCAATGGCTTGAACTTGTCAGCCTCTCATTGTGTTCAAATTATGTTTCCGTATTGATGTCATCCATAGAATAATCCATTTCCATTATCAGACATGATAATCTTTTTTGGTCTTGTGACAATTTTTTGATCTCCTTACCTTATAGCTGAGGGTGGGGAGGTCTGTGACAGTTCAATTCTAAGGTATATTACTTATCCCTCATTAATCATATGGGGAGGGGACTCCCTTGGAGCTAACTTTCAGAATAAGGCACACCCAAAGACGCATCGATTGATATCCAACCAATCAACCTCCCCCTTTGTGCCCTCATACCAATGGTGGAGGATCTTATGTTGCACTGGTCACCCAAGCCTAGATATCCCAAGACCATTTTTGTGTTACACTACGTTATAAACCAATTGCACGATATGGGACTTGAGCCTGACAGGCTAAGCGATAAACCTAAATTCCAGAAGCACTCTCATATCAGCAACATAAAGGGAAAGACGTTAGTCTTATATAGTTTTAAGGGCTCTACTTAATCCTTCCTCCTGAACTAGCATTGGCATTGAGAAACCACACATACTTCCACAATGGATTTGCTATTTCACTGTCAACACTGACATGATTATAAAGAGAAGAAAATGCCCCCAAAAATTAGTCCCACATAAGAATATACCAATTATATTTTCTTAAAAAAAAGCAGAAGAAAAGAAGACTAAGAGCAAAACCAGCATAGCTTCTCCTTTATACAAATGGAAAGCAACTTTAATTCTTCTTAAGTTCTGGGAAGTCAAAGTAAGCAAAATACATAACAAAACAGAAAATCTATAGCCTAATATTCATCCCTTTGCTGCAACACATTAATTTATCTTCTCAGGTTCCTCATTTTGCAGTCACTTCCCAGAACCACACTACAGTTGAAACAACCAAAAGCAATAATCCAATTTTAACAGCAAAATAATTAAGTTGATTCATGAATTTTTTATTTTATACAAGTACCAACAACTCGAAGGGAACTACAAGCATTTAACTATAAGGACTCACATATGCTCACATAGGCACATACACAAGAGGATTAACAAGTTTTAACATAAGTTAAATACAAGTACACATAAATGTACACATCATCACATTTTTCCCACAAACAGATCAACAGTAGATCCACTGCCACATTCCATTTTTCAAACAACTGTTGTTTCCTCATACCTGTCGATTCACCAGAACTACGTCCCCATTGCGCAAGTGACGGTGTACAACCTTCCCTTCGTAATCATTACTGAAAGACTTCCCAGGTTGGGTTGTGACTCCTCTTGAAGAAGGTAATTTTCTTGCAAAAGCAATACGAGATTTCCTGATAGGTGGTAGTTTTGATGTTATTTTATCAACATAGTGTGTGGCCCCAGGATGAATATCAGGTCCATTAACAATTGCTTCTCTTAAGCTTGTCGCATTCCATGGAGTCACTCTCTGTGTAGACAACATTAATCGAACAACTTTAATATCCAATATTAGCACTTAGCATGATCAACAGAAAGTAAGAAGAGGAGGGGGAAGGGGAGGCATTCTTCAGGTCACCAAATTACATTCAATTGTAATCACTTAATGACTTATTAGACCAAGTTTAATTCATTGTTCATGTAGCCTAATCAGTAAGAAAGAAAAAAGATAAGAAAATATCAGATTACTAAATAAAACTAAATAAATAAATAAATAATTCGAGAGTTCTAGCATACATAAATAAACCAGGTTCAAAGTAAATGCAGCTAGATAGAGGCTTAAACAAGTATACAACCATTGAAAATATAGCCACATATGAAATAAAAACATAGATAGAATGAAAAGTTCAATCTACAGAGACCTATCCTAGTACACCAAAACATGGGATCTCAAAAAAGAGAATATTTCTCTTTCAGTCTTTCCAAGGTGATTTTCAGGGTTGGTGGTACCGTCGTAGGCACCAACTAATAAATTCTTAACCTTAACCAGTTGTGCTGCCTCAGTTGTCTCCTTGGTGAACGCAGAATTTTTCTCACCAAGCTTGAGCAGATGGAGCTGCCAGTCCAAGAGTTGGACATTGTATGTCGCCTAACCTCCAAAGAGGGTCGGCTGCATGAAAGGAGGGGTATATTGCTCTTATGGCATCTGAGGCACATACAGGGATGACCCAATCATCTGAGGGCCAGTGTTGACGGTCTTGCCGTCTATATGGCTCTCATGCAAGAATTGGTAATTCCTTGTTGAGGTGTTTTTGAAGCTGTCTAGAAAGCTCTAGGTAGAAGCCGACTTAGACAACTGCTTGTTCTGATTATGCTCGATGATGTGTCGAGGATCAGAAAAAGTCTTCTTGCTTCCACCCGGCTAAACTTGCCGAATGACCTTCCTTGTGCCTGTATGGGGCAGAAGGATTTTAGACCAGACAATTGCAGGTGTGGCCTTCTCCTTTGGATGTGGAGTAGACTGCCTGTCCTTGATCGGCTTTCTCCTCTCAGCCTAAGGAGTCTTCTTGGCCGACTGACCCTTACTTGAGCCAGCCGTCTTCTTAGCCGATTGACTCTTGCTAGAGCCAGCCGTTCTTTTGTTGATGAGGTCCTTGATCTCCCCCTTGAAACTAGTCATGAACTTCATAAGTTCATCCCTAGTAACGGGAGCAGTCCCTCTTTCCCCTGCCAATGGTCCAGTAGATTTACTTGGGTTAGCCTTATTGTTGACCCGTTCTAGTTTATCTTTGGAACGGATGTGTTTGGAAAGAAGTGACCCATCAAGGCCCACTTGGGTATTGACTTGTATGTTGTTCTCTTTATCATGGTCAGAATAGACCTCCCCATCGACCCTAGCCCGATTGGGTTCAGGTGGTGGTACAGACTCTGGAACCATCTTAGAGGTACTCTCCCCACAAACGGCGCCAAAATGTTTTGGGTGTTTTCTGGTCACTCGGGAGAGTTACGTCACCAAGACTAGTCCCACGCAGTCAATATCTGCAAAACACGAAGACTCTGGTTGGTAGGAGCTCTGCCTCCGACGATCAAGTTAGTATCGGTCGAAGAAAGTGAAAAGTGCGGAAAGGTAAAAGTGAGATCTTCTCGGATTCTGAGATCAGGTGAATTTTCTGATGTAAGAGATGTAGGTCAGATGTAATAAATGAATGTGTTCCTAAAAAGGGGAGGAATCTCCATATTTATAGGGTCATCGGGAATTGTGCCTCTACCTAGGTTACAAAAAACCTAGGACTGATGAGTTGCACTGCATTGCTGCTTTCTCGGGATTTGGGCCGTAAAGGCAGTCTTTTTCCCAACAATCTGGAAGGGACACCTGTCAAATGGTGATGGGTCCACTTTGGACCTATCTTAAGGTGACACATGTCACCTTCTAATTGGGACACTTGGTATGGGTATTTTTACCAAAAACACCTAGCATATCACTAAGTAATAAAAATCAAAGTTTTATCCTAAACATGATAATAGGAATTAACAAAATAATGTAACCATGATTCCTAAAGAAATAGAGCAATTGAATTACTCACTTTGAAGTCTCGTACCTCTTTCTATCAAAACAATACACACATTAGTAACTTCAATAAAATATTAAATTGAACAATTAAAATATAAGGAAAAATTGTCAAAAATAATACAAACTTTTAGCAATCCGCCAAAAACAAGTCAAACTTTTAATTAATTTTTAATAATACAAACTTTGAGGGTTATCCGCTTTAAACAATTTAAAACCGATTAGTTACCTCATGAATAGGTTATGTGGAACACGTGACATTGTATTATTTTTTTAATACTATAAAACAACTTTATAAGATAAATAAAAAAAATTAACCGGCTAAATTAGTTGTAGGTAAAATAATTTGTTTAAAGCAGATATCCCTTAAAGTTTTCATTATTTAGAAATAATTAAAAGTTTGACTTGTTTTTAGCGGATCGCTCAAAGTTTGTATTATTTTTGACAATTTTTCCTTAAAATAATATTAATTGAAATATGAATTTGGGACCAAACCCTCATAACTATGAACCTTTTACGTTGAAGTCTAAGGCAACTTTGAATTTGGCTAGGTGTATTCAAAACTCTTGATGAGGAATGGTGACTTAATCAAGAAATATCAAAAAGATGTGTGTTTGTGTTCAGGCAAGGCTTTGAAAATCAAGAGAGAGAAAGAGAGAGAAAGAATAAGATTTAGCTTAGAGAGGAAGAATGGATGATGATTTTTGGTGATCAAGCTTGTTGATGATTTAAAAGTGGTGATATGACCTCTATTTATAAGGAAAAAAGAGGATCGAAAGATTAAAAAAGATTTGAATCCAAATCGGAATAAAACTCTTGTGATAGACCGCAGTTTTTGTGGTTTTTGTTTTTTATCATAACTTTTGATCCAGAATTCGAAATAAGATAAATAATATGTTGTTGGAAAGCTCTTGAAGTCTAATTTTCTAACCCAATTAGAATCAGATTAAATTCTTTTGTATAATACAAGATATGGCCGAAATAGTGGGACGGTGTTAGTTTCGGATATAGTTTCATATTTCTTTTATATCTTTTTCATTATAGCTTAGAATTAATAATATAATATATCGTTAGAAAGATAATTTCAAGGGATATCCAACTATCTAAGACTTGGATAAAAAGTATGAGCCACGAAAATCATATCTGAATATCTTTGAACGTCTTTCAATTCGAATAGAATTAGGACTTTCAAAAAGAGAAGTTTTATTCAATTTCAAACTCTTGATCTTTATCTTTGGAAAGGATAGATTAGCACCTTCTATATACTTCTAGAAACTTGTAATGAACCCTAATTGTTTTAGAAATATAATTAATATTAATGGACCCTCCACATGATCATTGGGTCCGTACATAAGCTCGGTTTAGGCCCAGTTTAGTATTTTGGTCATAACTTTTTTGTTATAACTCGAAATTAGGCTTATAATATATCTTTGGAAATCTCTTTTCAAACCCTAATCAACTATACAATTATTGGACTCATATTATGGACCAAAATAAATTGGTTTGGACGCTTTTCATAAATAGGATACGAAATGAATGATTTTCGAAATATGAAATGAATTATTTTTATTTAAAAGCAGTTTAGAAAAGGGATATCTACAAGACTCTTCAACATTTCACCCTGCTCGATATTCAATGACGTGAAAGGTACTTGATAGGCTAAAGTCGTAATCATCTAATAAAAAATAATACCTAAATCCACTAACTATGTAGAAAGGGAAGAAGGGTCGAACCACAAGGAAACAAGTCAATTTATTCCTAATAAATCTATATAATCTAGATTATCAAGTAACCAATTTGTTATTATAAAGGAGAACTAAACTACTAGGAGTAAAAGTGGAAAGGAATAAAAGTAGGAGGAAAATCAAGGAATAAAAGACCTAGGACATAGGTTCACCAATAAATAATATTCCAGTGTAAAACATAATAATCAATCATCAATGCATCAATTAATCAGATCATAAAGGGCTTTCGCTACGTATTACAATCACAGAATTAATCTACCAGTATTAAATCTCATCTCTCGAATCTCGACTTAACCATTTATAAATTAACCTACCTATTGAAACTAGACCTAAACATCAATTCTCATCTCTCGAATCTCGAATCAATATTGTCAAACTCATGCATAAAAGATCAGGCCTAATCTAGTCAAAGAGCATTAAATCATAGGAAATTAATCAAGCTTTGACAATCAACAACAATAAACTACCCCTTCATATTATTTATGGATCCCCATAAGCCCTAGAAAGAAAACTACTCAGACATAATCGAACATAAACTAAACAAAGCAATTAAACAAGTCATGATGGAAGAAATAAAATAAATAGCTGAGATTAAAGGAGAAGAATTCGTTACCAAAGTTGAAGGAAACAAGAGATGGAATTAAACAAAGAGTTGCAGAGAGAGAAAATAATACTAGAGTTTAAGAGGAGAGAGAGAGAGAAAAGTTAGAGAGAGAAAGAGAGAGAGAGTAAGGGAAGGGAGAAAAAAGAATATTAAACTTGCTTAACAAAAGCGTATCTAAAACTCCGCTCGAAAATCCTAAATTAAAACAACTTAAACGACGCTTAAACTTCTCCTCAGAAACACGCGCCCGATTGGGCGAGGCACCGCCCGATCGGGCCCGCCTTTTTTTCCTTCGTGAGCTTCTCTTCTCGCACCCGATCGGGCGCGGCACCGCTCGATCGGGCTACTTGGACTCCTTGTTTAGGCTTGTAAATCGGCCCAAACCAAATATCCTCCTTGGGGCTTTAATCATTCGGTCCAATGCCTCATCTTCTCATAAGTCGAGCCCTTAATCACCGGTTCGATGACTCTAATCGATCTTGGGCTATGAAAGATGGTCGTGCTCCTCCAATGCTCGTAGCCGCTTCATAAAATCCCGGGAAAATGCTCCAAGAGTGCAATTCCCTATAAAACTCAACCAAAACTACGAAAACACTAGAAAACACATATTAGTAATAAAAGTGGTTCTAAAGAGCCAAAAGCACTACTAATTATGACCAAGGGACGGGGGTAAAATACTATATAAAATAGACTTATCAGTACTCATCACTAGGTTTGTTTTCTGGGAAAACACAATCAGGTGTCTACATTATGCAACCAAAACATTCTAATCTTAAAGCTGGTGATTAAGGGTTCGTTTGGCATCGCTGTGGTTTTCTGTTTTTTGGTATTTTGTTTTTTAAAAGTATATTGTATATGTCACATAATGAATCAAAAATTATATAGACTTATTAAAATCATGATAATTTTGAAAACTGACACCAGAAAAGTGGAAACACCTTTTCCTTGTTTCCTGTTTTTGGTTTTTAGTTTTCAAAAATACAGGAAACTGAAAACCAAAAATGATGTCAAACAAGCCCTAAGTTCTTTAAGCTTTGTTTAAGTTGTAGTTCAATTAAGGGGTGGCATGACCTTTAACATACTTAATCTACTTGTCTTCTTGTGTAATTTTTTGTGGACAAATCTTATAGAGAATTAGGCTTGAATTATCCTTGTGTGTGTTTAAATCTCTTAAGCATACGCATCAGGGACCTTTTTTATGAGCTTGATGTTTGTCTTATAAATTGATGGTGTCTGGATGGATGTGGACAACTGGTGTTGGTTGTGTTGAGGATAAACATACCTCTTGCGGAATAATCAATCGACCAAACAAACAAACTACAAGCACACACAAGCTACTAGTTTGTTCAAAGGTCACACTTAACCCAAGCTATATGAAATATTCTCCAAGAACAAAAACCCACCAGCATATCAACACATATAATGCAGAAACTTAAGGCAAAGAACGAGCATAAACAACCAAGCAAGAGATACACGATTTTTACGTGGAAAACCTCTTCGATGTGAAGAGTAAAAACCACGGGACTTTAGGAGTCCACCCAAATTGTTCTTATTATGATCAAAGGAATGTTACACAAACACAATTCCAATTCTAAAAGATGGGTACTCAATTTACCCAACAACAACAATCATAAGAACAAAGATACGGAAGAAAAATGAAAGAGTATCACCAGAAAAAACAGAGTTCTGTCCAGAAGCTGTAACTCACGAACAGTAGCAGCAAAAGACAATCCGACCATTGGAAAAGAAGCCCTAGATGTCCCGGACAAGCTGTCAAAATTTGAGCTAATTCGGACCACGGATGAGCTTTGATCGAGACTGATTTTTGGAGCTGCACAATGAAGAACGTGAAATGGCTGAACTTTGAAACTCTCTGTATTTTTCACTCCTCTTCCCAACTACTTCCCTCTCACATTTACTCACAATAGCTGGAAGCAAGTAAGTGATGTTTTAAGGCTATGTTGCTCATCCATTTCCCACGGAAAGAGCACCACAAAGTCAATAAGTAGTAGCTTCTCAAAAAAGCACTAACACCACTTGGGCTAAAACTTAACTAGTTGCCCCAAAATCTAACACAACATTATAATGGGCTTTGTCCACATAGGAAGGGACCCTTAGCCCAACAAATCTCCCCCTCCCGACTATGTGGAGGTGGTTGCCATTCTGGCAATCAAACGACAAGTCTCAAACTTGCCTCTTGGCAATGCTTTAGTCATCATGTCGGAGCCATTGTCATCTATATGGATTTTCTCAAGCTCAAGGAACTTAGCATCAAGAAAATCCCGTATCCAATGATACCTCACATCAATATGTTTTGAATTTGCAAGAAAGGTAAGATGAATAGCACTTTGACTGTCACAATACAACATATACCTCTTTTATTTAAATCCAAGTTAACGGACAAACCGCTTCATCCATAACAATTCCTTACATGCCTCCTGCAATGAACTCTGACTCGATTGTAGACAATGCCACACATTTCTATAGTCTAGACTGCCAAGAAACTGCTCCCCCTACAAAAGTGATCAAATAACCCGAAGTAAACTTCCTCAAGTCGATATCACCTGTCATATCAGAATCTGAGTAGCCAACAAGAATAGGCTTATCACTCCCAAAGCATAGCTTCATATCTACAGTACCTCGTAGATTTCTCATAATCCATTTCACAGCATTCCAATGCTCCATTCCCGGATCAGAGAGAAAACGACTAACCAAACCAACTGCATGAGCTAAATCGGGCCTAGTGCAAACCATAGCATACATCAAGCTACCCACTACTGTAGCATATGGGATATGCATCATACTTTTCCTTCTCTTCCGATGTAGAAGGGCATTGTTGAGAACTCAACTTAGAATGCAGAGCAAGAGGAGTACTCACTAGTTTTGCTTTCTCCATGTTGAACCTTTGAAGCACCTTTTTAATATATGCTTCGTGTGACAACCACAACCTTCAAGCCTTACGATCACGGATGATCCTCATGCCTAAAATGTTCTTTTCTGGGCCGAGTTCCTTCAAAGAGAAAGTCTTACTCAACTGTTGCTTCAAGTTGACAATTCTATCCACATTTTGCCCTACAATAAGCATGTCATCAACATAAAGTAGCTAAATGAAAGGACCACAAACATCAGAAAGAACAAGGTCAATCAAGCCTGACTTTCTGGAAGGAGGGCGTCTCTTGAAAGAGACTCTGTTTTGTTTGCCTGCGAAACAATGTGGACATTTGTCCAACTTTGCACTCTTCAAATCTGGAAGTGCATTCTTCTTCATCAAACAACTTAGCCCTTTTCACTCATATGGCCAAGTCTTCTATGCCACAACTTTGCTGGATCATCATCTGCAACATTTACACTGTCTGTGGAAATTGTGGCTTGCAAATACAGGCTTGTGTGCTTCTTCCCACGAGCTAACACCAAATTTCCCTTAGTGAGCTATGAAAGGTGTTACAATAGCCTTCATCATCGAGCTTTCCTGTTGAGATCAAGTTTAAACGGATTCCTGGAACATGCCTAACATTCTTGAGCACTAACTTTGCTCCAATGTCAGTTACCAAGCAAACATCACCAATACCAACAACTTGAACCAAACCATCATTACCCATCTTTAATACCCCAAAGTCACCAGGTGTATAAGATGTGAAGAATTCCTCCCTTGATGTCACATGAAGTGAGGCTCCACTGTCAATAACCCAACTTGTCTCATATCTAGCAAGATTCACAGAGCTCTCATCATGAACAATGATAAGATCATCATCTGTTGTTGTTGCAGCTCGATCATCACCATCTTGATCTTTCTGATCATGCTTCTTTCTTGCTTGCCATTACCACCTCTGTTGTTATCTTTCTTCCACTTGTAGCAGTATTTCTGAATGTAACCCATTTTATCACAATAGTTGCATTTCATGTTTTTGTATATTCCACGGGACTTGCTCCTGCTTTTATCTCTTCCACTCGGAGCCTTGCTCTTACTTCTCCCCCTGTTATCAGCAACATATGCTTCTTCGGACAAAGATGACACACCATGAGATTTCTTTCTCATCTCCTCATTCAAGATACCAACCTTAGCAAGATCCAACGTGATTTTGCCTTGTGGTACAGAGTTACAAAGTGTCATTCTAAAAGTGTCCCATGAATCAGGAAGAGTACCAAGCAATATAAGTCCTTGAATTTCATCATCAAACTTGATTCCCATGGCTGACAACTGTTATAGAATGCCATGAAAATCATTCAAGTGATCTGAAAGTGTCTTGCTTTCTCTGTACTTCAAGCCCATCAATTGCTTAATCAAGTACAACTTATTATTGCCAGACTTACTAGCATATAAGGATTCAAGCTTCTTCCGAAGGGACTTTGCATGCACATCATCATTTATGTGATTCAAGACATTATCATCAACCCATTGACTAATGAACCCATAAACTTGCTCATGATCAAATTGTCATTGCTCATCACTTTTACCTTCTGGTTTTTTAGTACTAAACACAGGTAAATGCCAACTCTTAACATACAACAAATCTTTCATCTTTCTCTTCCAAAGATGATAGTTAGTTCCATTCAAACTAACCATTCTACTAGTGTTAATATTACCGAATTCCATCCCGAGAACTCAATAATAAAGCTGTGGCTCTAATACCAGATTGTTGAGGATAAACACACCTCTTGCGGAATAATCAATCGACCAAACAAACAAACCACAAGCACACATAAGCTACTAGTTTGTTTAAAGGTCACACTTAACCCAAGCTATATGAAGTATTCTCCAAGATCAAAAACCCACAAGCATATCAACACATATAATGCAGCAACTTAAGGCAAAGAACGAGCATAAACAACCAAGCAAGAGACACGATTTTTACGTGGAAAACCTCTTCGACGTGAAGAGTAAAAACCAAGGGACTTTAGGAGTCCACCCAAATTGTTCTTATTATGATCAAAGGAATGTTACATAAACACAATTCCAAGTCTAAAAGATGGGTACTCAATTTACCCAACAACAACAATCATAAGAACAAAGATACGAAAGAAAAATGGAAGAGTATCACCAGAAAAAACAGAGTTCTGTCCAGAGGCCGTAAGTCACGAACAGTAGCAGCAAAAGACAATCCAACCATTGGAAAAGAAGCCCTAGATGTCCCGAACAAGCTGTCAAAATTTGAGCTAATTCGGACCACGGATGAGCTTCGATCGAGGCTGATTTTTGGAGCTGCACAATGAAGAACGTGAAATGGCTGAACTTTGAAACTCTCTGTATTTTTCACTCCTCTTCCCAACTACTTCCCTCTCACATTTACTTACAATAGCTGGAAGCAAGTAAGTGATGTTTTAAGGCTTTGTTGCTCATCCATTTCCCACGGAAAGAGCACCACAAAGTCAACAAGTAGTAGCTTCTCAAAGAAGCACTAACACCACTTGGGCTAAAACTTAACTAGTTGCCCCAAAAGCTAACACAACATTATAATGGGATTTCTCCACATAGGAAGGGACCCATAGTCCAACAGGTTGGGGTCTTTGGGAGGCCTCTTCGAACAGGATGGTAGGTGGGTGTGCGAGAGCTTGTCAAACTTCCTCTGCTCATCGATCGGAGTTGTAAGCTTGCCTGGGGAAGTGGCAGTTCCCAAGTACTGAACCCATACTGGACTTATAAAAATTTTGCATAGTCTGGAAAATTGAAAACATATAACAAAAAATTTATGCGTTAATAATATCCATTAAGGCGGAGATGGATCGTGAAGACATGCTCCATATACACTGACGCGGGATCAAACCTTTGCTCTGACCTTTTTTTTTTCTTTTTTTTTTTTTGCATTTTAGCCCCATATTCTTAAAGTAAGCAAATTTGATAGGCTTTTTAACGCCATCTTTTTATTATAAACAAATTTGATACTTATGTTGAAGTATTTGTATTAAATTAAAGTTTCTTGCGTTGTTGGTGAGTTGGGCAATAAACCAAATTCAATGCAAGGGGATTGAGTTCGAACCTTCTTTCCCTTGAAATTTCACTATATAACTCTTTTAAATCATTCATATAAATATTTTATTTGACGAGCTTGTTTAATGTTATTGTTATTCACTTGTTTTACTTATTGAATTTATGTAATAATTTTAATTGTAATTTTGCATGAATGACACGTTGTCACCCCCAAATTATGGTTGTAGCTTGTAATTGGTAACTAATTCTTTCGTTCTTTTTTATTTGACCTCCTTTATTCATTATGTTTACAAATGCATAAATCTATTTTCAATATATTAATTCCCGGATTTTCACCATATACCCCTGAGTTTTTTATTTATTCACCATATACCCATGAACTTTTTAAAATTCATCATATACCTCTGAGTTTTTACAAAAATTCACCATATACCCTTGATGACTATTGATTATTAACTTTATCAATTATTAGGGTTAATTATGACCCGAAATCACCCTTAATACATTCCATTACCTTTGAAATCACCCACATTTCTTTCTCACCCCCAAAATCAATCATACTGATATATGGTTACAGAGATTTAGAGTGGTTTCAAGAATTAGACAAAGGAGAGGTGTGGTTTCAGGGTTAGATGGAGGGATCGAAAGTGGTTTCGATGCATAATTAATCAAATTCCACTCATCTTATTAGGGGTATAACTCATCTTATTGTCATTAGGAGTATATGGTGAATTTTTGTAACAAAATCAAGGGTATATAGTGAATTTGAAAATTTTCATGAGTATATGTTGAATAAACAAAAAACTCAGGGGTAGATGGTGAAAAAACCGATTAATTCATAATAAGGTAAATTTATAATTAGTACATATTGTGATAAGATATATTGAGACCATTTAAATAAATATGTATGTGACTATGTTTTAACTTGCGTATAAATCACAAAAGGCGATCAAAGGTGAATGTGAATAGTACATAAGTCAAATAAGGTCAAATAAAAAACAACAAAGGAAGTATATTATTTTACGTTCGAAAACTTTGAACCCATATCAAAAAATTCCTGGCACCGCCAGTAAAGGTGTTCGTCACCTCCTTTATCTACACTGATTGTGTTGTTCTTGTCTCCCTTATTTGTCATTTGCGCTCAGTAGACGTTACCTATGTTTGATTACTTCAGGATGAGCTTCTCCTCTAGTGAAGTTCCTACTCAGTGGATAACTCCTACTCATTGGTTGGTTGTGAAGGCTCAACAACGAGTACTTCTTTGGTACTTTTAGGTTGGCTTTGTTTCTTTGAGCGATTTCCATAGATAATACTAAAATGAAAATTAATTCCGTATATACGTTGCTTTTAAAAATATTTCCCGTGATACTGTACACGTTGGAATAGTGGAGATTTGTATGTTATTAAGTTATCCGAGGCTAAAAACCGCTACTAACAATAACGGTTTTTAAAAAAGAACCGCTACTGAAATTAGCGGTTTATATATTAAAACCGCTAATGGTAGTAGCGGTTTTCACTTAAAATATACACAGAAAAATTGTATTACTACCTCCGTTAACAGTTATTTGCAACATTTGCCATAAACGGGTGCTACCTATTATGTGCAACAAATGAATTTTTTTCCTCTTTTAGTAAGTTTTTTTGTAAGAAATGGCCAAACTGCCCTTACTTAACCAACTTACTCCCTTAATCATTTCACTAACCATACTCTATTATAACCAACTTAACTCATCTAATCTTACAAAAAAAAAAAAAAAAAAAAAAAAAAGGATCTCAAAACAAAAACCATCAGAATCTCAACATTCATCTTCATCGTCAAATTTCTCTCTCCTCCTTCATCATCTAAATCTCAATCCTCCTCACTCCTCCTTCATCTTCAAGATCTCACTCCTCCTTCATCTTCAAAATCTTACTCCTCCTTCATCATCTTCCCTATTTGCTGTCCAGATTTAGAGGTGGTCGCCTATGGGTTTCGTGGGTGTGGTGGTTCTAGGCGGCACGAGTTTCGTGGATGATGGTCTAAGTTTTGTGGGTTTCGTAGATGGATCTAGATGTCGTGGGTCTGGGTATAGGTTTTGTTGTGGTTGATTTCCTAGGGTGGTAGTTGGCCTGGTGTTGGGTTTCATGGGTAGTGGGCGGCGTGGTGTTGGGTTTCGTGGTAGTGGTGGTTCAATTAGTGGGTTCTTGGTTTCGATGGGTTTTGGGTTTTGTGGTGGTGGTTTAATTGGTGGGTTCTAGTTTTTGTGGTGGTGGTGGATTAATTAGTGGGTTCTGGGTTTCGTGGTGGTGGTGGATTAATTGGTGTCCTGGGTTTCGTGGTGGTGGTGGTTTAATTTGTGGGTTCTGGGTTTCTGGGGGTGGGTTCTGGGTTTCAGGATGGTGGGTTCGATGGTGATGGTTTTCGGTAGGGGTGGTTTTCGGTGGTGGGGGTGGTTTTCGGTGGGTTCTGAATTTCGGCGGTGGTGGTGGTGGTGGTTTTCGGTGGATTCTGGGTTTCCGTGGTGGTGGTGGTTATTCTCGGTTTTGGGTTGGGTGGTTTGTTTTTGGTTAATTTTGGGTTTTTTTAAAAAAAAAAGAAATTGGATTAATACTGAAGTAATGTCTTTATATTTCAATAATCATGTTTAAAAACTTTTGTCTTGGAGTCCGTGCTACCCCCCTTTGTTGCAAATAACTGTTAGCGGAGGTAGTATATGAAGTCTTCATCTTCCTCCAGAGCAAAAAAAAAATAAAAAAAAAAAGCACGACACTCCTATATTTCTTCAGTGATAAACTTTTGTTTTGATTATTTGTTTTTACAATAATTTCGAGTACACAGTCCTAATTATTTACTTATCAATTTTAAATCCTAATCAAAATTGTGATCAATCCTAACCAATCTTTCAGGTTTTAAGTTTAGGTTCTATGAAAAATAAGTTCTATTTAAAAGAATCGCTGATGGTATTAGAGGTTCTTCAAATAGAACCGCTAATACCGTTAGAGGTTCTCTTTAAAGAACCTCTTATACCATTAGTGGTTCTAATTTATCTAGAACCGCTATTGTTATTAGCGGTTTATAACTAGCAAAAAAACGAACCGAAAAACCGAGCCTACGTATACGGTATCACGGAAAATAGTTTTAAAAGCAACGTATATAGGAAATTAATTTTCATTTTAGCATTATCTCCGGAAATTGCTCCTGTTTCTTTGGTGTATTTTTTTTTTTTTTTGAAAGAGATCCTAAATAACACTAAATTTCATTAATTAAAGTCATACGGCATCTACAATTGACAAATAACGATAACGAAAACAAATTTAACAAAATCAAACAAGAATTAATCGGGGAAGGGCTAAGAATCCAAATACATAAATATAACAATTCGGCATATTCTCGATTCGTTGTCTCACACAACTTTTTAAGTGGATCCGTCGTCGCTTCGCAATTTTGTGAGAAAGTAAATTCTTGTGTTGATTCCGTAACATGAATCCGAGCCATAAGCAATCGTAGTCCCGCACAACCGGAGATCAAATTAAGCACAGATAAAACCTTGTCTTTCAAAGGACTCGGAAAAACCTTGTCTTTCGAAAGAGATCGAAAAAACCTTGTCTTTTAAAGGAAATAAACCCTTTCTTTCGAGGAAGACATTATTGTAACTTAAGAAACAAAAAGCTTAAAAGAAAATATGGACTTTCTACCGGTAAAATCCAATGGAAACCCCTTTAAAATTGACAATGTAAGCTAGAGTTTAGAAGAGAGAGAGAGAAAGCTAGGGTTTTTTTCGTATGCGTGATTTCTTTGGTGTGATTTTTAATGTTTTGTAAGAACTTGTCAAAATAAATAGATAAATACTAAAAGAAGTGTTTTTACTAACCTTTGAAAAAACAGCGAAACCAGTCGGTAAATCTTTACTAGCGGTTGGTAATTGTTCGCTGACAGGCATTTTACCCTAAAACTATGATTATTGCTTTGTCTAGAACGGCTAAATTGTAGGGATCATAAACAAGACATAACATTAAATTTAATTATACTTGCATAAATAAAAAATCAAAAATAACAATAAAATACATAAATTGGATACATAACCAAAAATTACATCAGTTTTACACGCATAATTATCACTTAAACTGAATTGCATCTAAGGTGAGGACTCAAAATCGGGAATCTGTACACCATCAATTGTGACATATTACACATCCAAATCATGCATCAAGTCGAAACATCCTGTACCAACTTTAGCAGGCAAGCCCAGACAAATCCTAGCCGAAGGAGTCTCCAAGGTATCAACTTCACCATGGGCTGCTGCATCAGTAAGGAACTTGGAAGCAGTTTCATATGACATTTTGCTAAACGGAGATATCGAATCAATTATACCCCCACTTCTGCTCAATGGCCTATACGCGCCCGTATGTGTCATGTAATCAGCAATTAAGGTTAAGTGTCTCATGTCTACTGTGACTCCATAGTGACCAAAAACTGTGAAGATCTCTGTTATAATGGTCGCTCTGGCAGCTTCAACCCCATAAGTACTAAGCATTGCATAAATGTCATTGGAACTAATGTGCTTGACATCCAGCTCATCTTGCATATCCCAAAAAGCAGCAAAATCCACACCAGCAGTCTGAAGAGCAGGACGAGATTCTTTACCTTTTCTCAGCATTGGGATTCCTCCCTTCCCAGAGTCTTCCAAATGAAGCTCCACTACTTTACATTGCTCAATCTTGCCAGCAGTCTTAACATAAACTTTCTTAGCTACCTTCTCCGCAATTTGCATCAACAACCATAAATGAGAAAATGAAACATAGTTATATTCAGGGAATATCTTGTGGAAGATAGTGATGTAACTATAATATGATCCAACTAAAATATGCGTACTCCTCGGAGGGATATACTCAAGTTTGGAGGAAATTCCTACAGCGCACACACCACTTCTAACATCTTCTTCAACTTAAAGTTTTAGTGCTCACCTGAAGACATATACTGGAAATGCAAGTATTTGCTTTTCACCTACAGTTATAATATATGCATCCCTAAATATTTATACCCTTAGATATTAGTAGTAAAGAAAAATTATGACAAATTCACATGTTGATTTGTGTAATTAACATGCTATTTTTAGCCTCTTATACTTGGCACGAGGGTTGTATATTACTAAAAACTTTTTAACTATGGCCATCCCTGCACAACTAATGTTGATCACATATAAATGACAAAATAAATTAAGTTTCTCCACTTCGTTAAGTTTCAAATCAAAGAGCAGCTATGCAAAAAAGGCAGTCATAAACAATCATAAATAAACCAATTACTAAGACAGGATAATGAAAATTAATGGAAAGAAATCAATTTCAGCATACCTGCGCCAGCAATATGTGTGGTTCATTTGACAACTTAAAATGGACTTCAAAAAATAGTCCATCACAGTCCACATATATTGCTTTGTCATTATCTGATTTTTTTCTTTGATAAGCTTCTCGTTTGTCCTTTTGTTCTTCAGAATCAGGACCAGAAGAGGTTTTCAGTACATCATTGTCCTCAGATACTTCTCCATCTTCATCTCCATTCTCACGATCAGCTACAGGATTTCCCTCCTCAACTTCTTCTGAGTCATCCTCATACTCAATCTCATCTTGCTGTTTCCTTTTTCGTACTTTTGACGAATGATCCCCCCCTGCTTCATTGCAATCATTGTCATCATCTTCATCATCATCATCATCATCTTCTTCTTCTACTGTCTGTGACTGGCTCCCAAAGCCATCTTCATCCATATCTGCTGAACCTTTTGGCTGGGATTCAGATTTGATACCACATATTCTAGAAAGCAAAAGCAAATGACTTTTTATAGCAGCTTCCATCTCACTCATATACTCGTCTAGCAGGGTACTATGACAGTCTTTTAATGTTATATCAGTGTGAGGAGGATAAAGTACAGGATCATAGAGCTTTATTTTAAGCTTATATATACTGCAGATTTCATGTTTCTCAATTGCAAATGGCACAACACTAACTTCCATGCTTTCTATCATGTCAGCAACTGTGATCCTCTTCAACATCGCAGCAAGTTGCTCTGCATCATCCCTGGAAGTGTCAAATATACTAATCAGCAAAACTTCCAGAAAGAAGGATATCAATAGATATACAGTTGCAACATTATATGCAATAAGTTGTTCAGAAGAAATTAGAGCAAGGTAGGAATGTGACAGAACAAACAGGAATTAAATCTCTATTTCTGCATGGAAAAATGTGAATGTGAAGAGGTCTAAAAATGTTAATGCAAGGAAAAGAATTAATTTTCATGCATTTATTTATTACTGAAGCATATATGTTGTATTTTGAAACATATCCAACTCTGTCTAAAAGTTTCCACAGGCACAAAAGTTTTCAATCTACTTAGGTTAGTACTTCTGTACTTTGTTCACCTTTTATAACCTTAAGTCTAGCTTTGCTATGGTTATGATTTTACACATCAATACATACCTGTCTCCAACTTTCCGCCAATGGATAGTGAACTGTGATTAAAACAGAAGAAACAGGAAAATAGAACTCACTTAGCTTTGCACTTGAGCAAAGGACATGTCATAGTTGGAGTCCTAATAGATTTTGATGCAGTCATTAATATCTCCTGCAGACGTGGAATTCCTAGTGTCACGTTCATTTCACCTCGACCGGCATGATGGAATGTATTCAATCTAAAGTTTCATAATCACAGATACAAAAAGTGCATCAATTAGAAGATTCCTATAAAAAAGAAGATAGTATGAATGTTACTTATAACTAGGCAATAAAAAATTTAGATAATTACGCATGTTTTGTCCATTTCAAATTAAATCTCTAGTACATAGTTTTGAGGCAATGTCAATAGGTCAGAAGCCAGAACAGGTTCAGATAAGAGGCTAGAAAAATACAACTAGGAAAATACATTCGTACAAAAGTTTACAAAGATCAAAAACTGAACACAATTTCTAAAGATAATTAAAGACAAATCTTTTGGCAGTCAGCTTATGAAGAACAAAGATGTAATCAAAGAACATTGATCCTACTTGGACATGAGTAGATATCCTTTCAAACCTCTTTTTCTTTTTTTTTTCTTTTTTTTTTTTTTTTTTTTATTTATTAATGTGATATACTATTCTCTCAAGACTCAGACATCCATTCAAAAACTTCTTGTGATTAAGAAGGTGATAATAATAAGGTAACTTTGAGTTTCAGAATCGTGGTTGTCATTAACATTATTTCCAAACATCGAGTTTTACCCCGACTAGAAATCTCAGCTCCAAAACATTAATCCAAGAAGTACTAAAAAAAATCTAGCACTTTACAGAATATTCTTTGAAAAAAAAATCTAATTTCAGATTTATTTGAGAAAATTTAGTCCAATCAAACTCCTTTGAAGGACATTGGCATATGGCTTGGAGCAGGTTAAAGCAGAGCATCATCAATAATGTACATTCACCCCTCTTCTGCAAGTGAACTGCAGGTTCATTGAGGATTCAGCATTTCTTTGTACAAATAAAGTAATGTATTATAGAGCAATTTCATTATATCTACTGTTGCATTGATTGCATGTTCGGAAAACCAAATGCTCATAAAGAGCTAATTTAACCCATATATCTGCTTCATCAACTGTCTTGAACCTAAATGCAATGTAGCAACTTTTGAATCACATATTAAAAGCTTTTTAACAGCAGATTACAAAAAAAAAATTTCAAACATGTAGCTACTATGAGGAATAAAGAACTCACGTCATCTGTGTAGATGGTTCTCCAACTGACTGAGCTGCAATTATTCCAACAGGCTCCCCAGGTTGTGCAAGACTCCTGTAATATTTGTTCTTAACCAATTTTAGAAAGTTCAAACGGTCCTTTGGGTGACCTTTATAGAATTCTTTGGCTTCCTTGGCAAGTTGATTTGGTACTTCATTATCTTCATCAATGTACTTGGATAAGGATCCATCATCGATTTGACTTAAAGGATTTGTGCTAACAATCAGCGATTGATTCTGGAAGTATAAAAAAATTAACAGTTAAATAAGTATAAAAAAAATAACAGTTAAATAAATTAAAATAACATTGTAGGATAAAAACAAAGCCCAACCAACGCTAATGCCTCATATTCATGCATATAGTTCTTCTTGTGAACATCGACTCCATCTTCTCCATAGCGGAACTGAATGACAGAACCATCTGCATCACGAACTGTGTAGTCATATTGAACGCTGAGGCACTCAAGATTTTTAATCAAGCACCTTTGAAGGTATCCGCTGCGAGACGTTTTGACGGCTGTATCCACTAACCTACATAAACATAATGTACATGAATCAAAAAGCAAACCATTTAAAAAAAATAAAAAAAAATTAATGAGTGGCATGTTCTTTAAAAATAACTGTTCATCTTGTCATTAATGTCTCCACTAACACTCTCATTAGAGCCCTAAGTTGCAGTCAAAAGAAAATGTGCTACGCAGTCCATTCTGAAAAACAAGGTCACAAAACATATACAATGGACTATCTATATTCTAAACAAATAAAGGAACTTTAGCTCACTTTATTTGATAACAGTTTACTCGGAATTGCATGGTCCAACCCAACCAAAAACTAGATTCCTACTTATATTATGATCTCTTTGGGAAACAAAAAGGACAACCATCCAGTTAATGTTCATTTTTTTCCAGTAAACATAGGCCTGGAATATTTCGGTCCCACAGGGAAAGATTCAAAGCCTGTAGGTGACTTTTTCTTCATAGCAATATGATGAATTTGAGCTACAAATCTACAAAACATACAAAATTAACTTAGCCTATTTACTTCCTGATAAGTGGATTTTCCTTGCTACTTAAGATACTTTAAGAGTTCTAAACTTCCACACGATTGTTTTTTTTTTTTTTAAGGGAGGCGGGAGAGGAATTATTTTAAACTAGTGTTGTACGCCTGAGAAGCAAGGACTGAACAAATTTACCCTTCACGACCAGCCATGCAGTGGAAATAAAATTCTTGGGGGCGAAGGCCAGTAAGATAACGATCACTGATAAATCCTCCAGCTCGAGCTGAACAGTCCCAAGGGACAAAGCAAGGTAGCGTCTTTCCAGAAACCATTCGAGGCACACGTTTCCCTTCCAACTCTTGTTGACCCAACAGAAGAGAGATTTGTTGGAAGTTGAACTGCCAAAAGTTAAAAGAAAACTGAATCAATCAGCATTAATATGACAGCAGCACAAACGCAACAAGTGTAGAAACCGGCAGTCTTGGAGAATCTAAACTCGCTGGAAGGATGTAAGGGTCATGTAAATAAACAAAAAAAAAAAAACAAAGCGGTAATCCATCATAATAAACCACGCCTATTGCATAGCTCCACCCATTATCTTTCATCGTATGAGATAGCCAAGCCAAGCACTACAATATTCCAAACATACACACTGAGATAGTGAGATGCCTTCAAGTCCTCGAGTTACCAAGTAACACAAAAACTCTAAAGGGATCCATAAGTGTATTTTGGTTGGAAACTTAACCAGTTATTCTATGAGGTCTACTCTACTTCATATATATACCACAATACCACTATAAGAAATGGGAATGCAAACCTTGCAACTCCAAATACAATATAAAATAATATATAGTACTTATAGTCACTATTGCTATGTTAAGCAAACTAAATTACATCATTTTCTTGTCCAACAAGTATTCTTCCTTCCACCGTTTCACGATACATTATACTTAAGCAATTGTTGTCACCTCTAATTGTACAAGGTTGCAACATCCTTATGAACCTTTATTATGTAATTAATTATGTACAGACCATGAACATTAGCTATATGCTGAACCAGTGAAACTATTTGTAGCAGGCAGCTACCTATCTTGACTCATTAGACAAATTAAATAGTTGTAATTTATCCTAGTATAAGGAGATTCAATACAGTTTAGATATCTAAAATTTATCGGAAGGATCTGAGAGTTGCAAGGCAATGGTAAAACCAAACGCCTTACTTAGTGTGTGACTATGGCACAGTGCAACAGTGTCATTAGCAGTAAAAATATAACTTCTCCAGGCACAAAATCATCACAGGCACCTAGGGTTCAACTTCAAAGCTTCAGCATGCCTCGAATGAAGTAAGAGGCGTTATAAAACACACATCTCTAGTCCACCATAAAACATAGGATGTGCTGGGTAGGGGGAGTTGAGGTAAAGACTCATTAAAACAACAATTATTCTGATTCTAATTTCTTTACTTTTTATCATTGGGATACGTTTATCAGAGTATAAGCATCTCATGTTAATATTATTACGATGCTGGATAAAAAGCATTCATTGTATTAATTTTCAGAATCATTTATAAGCATAGGCTCAGCATGTACGGTGCTGCACCTTTCGCTTGCTCCCTATACCATAGCCTTTGAGATGCTTTGTGCCTCAAATTACATCAGGCTTTTACATTCATATTAAATTATAGAAAGTAGAAGAATATCCAAGCAATAAAAAAATCAAACTGAAGCAAGTCAATAAAGTCAACAACTTACAGTGCCACCTTTAGCTCCAGAGAGTGTCATGAGAGAAAGACAGTTCTTCCGAAAAGGCTTAATTAGTCCTTCAGGGAATAGCTTAGTGACCGCAGAGCTCAGTGTATTAAGCTTACTTCTCATCAACCCATCAAGAAGCGCTATTGCAGATTCTCCATTACGCCGAACTGCTTTTTCAATTTCGATTTGCATCTCTGAAAATTCTGGACAGATAGAGGTACACAAAAATGAAATCAGAAAGAATTAAAAACAAAACAACTAACATTATTAGAGTGCCATAATTACAGAATCAAAACATACTGCATAACAACAAGCCCCTTACAGCTATTACATCAACTAAAGGGACGACTTTAAGTCCGGAAAAAGGATTAGGCATACATTGAATGTCTCAACTGGAAATCTAGGATATACGGCCAATAAGATTCAGAACACAGAAGCTCATGGATTATAGTAAAGTACTACTGTGGACTAAAACTGATGCCAAAGAGGGAACAAAAAAAAAAAAAAAAAAAAACCCTTCATGTGAATCTATGTTCAATAACCTGTTCCTCTATACCCATCTTAATGTGTCCTAATGAGAGAAGAGACAGAGGACCAAAGCCAGGAAGATATTTAAAAGAAACTACAATAAATGAAAGCTCTTATAACACTTGAGTGGCACATAAACCCAGCAACAGACAGAACGCAATAAAGTATTTGAGAATTCCATTATATATATATATATATATATATATATACATTGTGAAAAGGGAATGTTATGTGAGAAGGGTGAGAAAAGCTGTCAACAGTTGGATTAGTTTAATCTGATGGCTCATAACATCCATTCATTAATGGCATGATGGTAAGTATGTGAAATATTTAGCTCAAAGTGTACCTTGCTGTATATGGGATACATGTGCCTTTCTTAGGAGTACCTTTCTTCCCCAAACTCTATTTTTCCTCCATTTTTTTGGCCTCCTAAGCTATTGAGCTAATCTTTTTCATACTCTCCTCCATTTTCAAAGCTTTATTTCAACAATATATACATCAAATTTATTTTATAGTTTTACAATCAGATATGAAAAACTTTTTGTAAACTCTAAACAAAAATGCTATTGATGTATCTCTAAAACATTTTGATGTATCTATTGAGCATTGATGGTGATGTATGTGTAAGATAATTCTATTGTATGATTGTATCTATACGATTCTTCTATATTTAGCATCTTATTTGTTGAGCTCATCTCTGCTTCTTCCCCTCATAAATTACCTTTAAATTTCATATGCCGTTGTCAACCAAGGTCATTGTTTATAGCTAGCTGCAGCAATATCATGATGTATTTGTTGGTAGAGAAAGACAGAAAGAGGGGGTTTTGGTTTTCAAATTTAATTAATAAGTTTATGACACTAATTGAATTCTAACAAGGCTTGAGAAAGAGGTGAGTTTCTGTAATGGGCATGTGTAGGCGTTGTATTGCCGATATGTCCATATTTAAAAGGAAAAAGGAGGAAAAGGCTTGATGTATATATGATGTTATTTCAATGTATCTATAATACACATTGGATGTATCAGTTCTATATACTTAATGTACCTTTATTTCTCACGCTTCCCACCATAAGCATACTTCTCACCGGATCCTAACTACATATACTTCCTCAGTTTAGTTGCATCACTTTTGTTTTCATAGACTCCTAGACATTTTTTGGGTAGAGAGAAAAAATAAATGGGGCCCATGTGGTAGGAGAGAGATAGAGAAAACTTATAAGTTAAAAAGGATAGTGATGCAATTAATTTAAAACTTCTTTTTTAGTATAGTGATGCAATTAAAAAAAAAAACAAAACAAAACAAAACAAAAAACAGAGGAAGTAACCTATGGTAACCACATATATATGTATATATATGGAAGTCTAAAAACCCTCCTCTATGGAATTAACCTATGGTAACCACAATAAAGTACTCCCTCTGTTTTTTTTTTTAAAGGGTAGAGTTGTGAATGCACAGAGTTTTAGGAGGTTTTATTGATTTAAATAAAATAAGATGCTAGTGGGGTAGGTAGGATAATTAGGGAAAAAAAAAAAGGAGCCCAGGTTTATAACAGAGATAAACCTGGTTGTTTCTCTCACACAATTAGTATACTACAAATGCATGGGTTTTGCTGGCCCATTAAAAATATATTTTGTACTTTATTTGTCATATGGCAGTGACAGATGGAGATGACAGACGTTAGCAAACATTTGCTAATGGTTGCAAAATTCATCATCTTCCTCCTCCTATCTTTTTCTTTCTATTCATCTTATTCTTCCTTCATGTACATCTACTTCTTCCCGCCTTCGACTCTGCCAGCAAACCATTTCCGGCGGCTGAAAACAAAACCCGAATAACAAAGGGAGAAATAAAGGGCATGGTAAACCCTAAAGGGTATGTATGCTTTCCTTTCTCCATTGATTTCGCTTGTTTGATTCTGAAGACTGAAAAGTCATTAATTCTGCCATTGAACAAGGTTGAAGCAGGAAAGAGAATGTCAATTGAAGAGAGAATGGGAAACGGCAGTTAAGTCAAAGTCAAATGGTAAATACATAAGTACCCTGTGATAAACAAGAATTGATTATCTCTGTTATAGACTTGTATTTACCTAAAAAAAATGTAAGAGAAAATAGTGGGGTTCTTATTTTATTGAAAAGTAAAAGGATGTGAGAGGGAATGGGAACCATTCAAGGAGTGAGAAATGATAAAATAAGTGAGAGTGGGGACCATTGGTGGGTAAAGTTAAAATATAAGGAATATCCAAAAGAGGAAGTGTGTCATTTGAAAAAAAAAACGGCTGAATAAGGCAAGTGTAGCATTTAAAAAAATGTAAGGAGTAGTTGAGAATACAATTATAAAATATATGGAAGTCTAAAAACCATTTTCTATGGAACAAGCAGATGATAACCAATGGGAATGTGAAAAAAAATCCGCTCAATGTCCTTGAAAGGGTAATATTAAGAGACTTTTACAGTAATTCTGAATAGAAAACAGGACTGATTTGATCAGCTGTACCATACCAGCATAAGAAAGGCTCTTGCCGAAACCTCAACATATTGTACTGCTCTAACAAACATCAGAGTGATATGTGATTTGACAATGAAATCAGCTTTATCAAGCTTGCCTTTTCTTTATATAAAAAGGCTCAACAACATGCCTTGCACAGTTTTCAAATAAGTAATGGGAGTATAAAATGGGGATAAGATACAAGGCACAATCTCAAAGAAAACTAATCTCACATTCTAAACCTAATCACTTCATGCTATCTTCATCCTAAGATAATAGTCACAAAAATAATTTTGGATGTTTGGACTTTGAGTAAAGTTGCCAAATTTCCTGATATAGAACAGATATGATTGGATAGCCTAATATACTACCACCCACTTTTAATTGTAAGGAGTTGACTGAGATTGTAAGGAAATTTTGTTGAAATTATGTTAGATCTAGGACAGCAATGATATAATTTTTTTCCATTTGAGCAGGGAGTGTATAAATTAACACAAAGCTACATCCTATAGTCAAGAACTTTGCATTGAAGAATTGTCATGTACCTAAACCTTCTTTCTCGCGGCCAATAAATTGCTGGTGAACCTCCTCGCCACAATTATGGCAAATATCAAGCAATTTTTTCCTCAGGATGTCATAAGGTTGTAATAGGAGAATATCATCAACTCCACAGGTAAAACCATGCAACTACAAGACACAAGAAATTTATAAAGATAAGTCAAAATGCAACACGTACATATGTACACAAATCATTTCGCATTAGGTGAAAATCAGGCTAATAAGAAGGTTGGGTAGCCACCTGCAGGAAAGCTGTGAAAACACGACTCAATACAGAAAGCAAGGTTCCTGCAGCATTAGACCCGTACATCTCCTGCACAGTATGAACTAAACCAAACTTCCCAAACTGTTCCTTGTCAATAACCCCTTGAACCAGCTCATTTTTGTAAACAAACACAACATCTTCATCGATGCTGTGGCTGGGGTCCCTTTGAATGTTTATTGCCGAATCTCCAGCAGTCATCTTCTTAGAACTCCGACTTTTCTTCTTTTTCTTTTGAGAACCCTCTTCAGCTGTCTTAAGATTTTCATCATTCTTCCGTTTGGATTCATCCCTCCCAAAATATTCTCGAGCAATTTTAGCACGCTTTTTTGCAGTAAATGGTAAAGAACCTCTCGTTACGTGATTCAAGATGGCAGTTATAACCTACACAAGAGCGATTATAGACTGTAAAAGTTTATTCAGAAAATCAGAGAGCTAACAACAAGAAATACAGAAGACTGATATGTTACTACAGAGAAATCTCATAAGGGTAATTCAAACCTGCTTCCCTGTCCAAAGCATCTGTGGTTTAATTATAGCGGGTGGATGAACCTGTATAACATTTTCTGCATCTACTACAGATATTTTCTTTCCAGATTTGGCATTCAGGGATGATGCGCCAGAAGAACACACACCGGACATATATAGAAGCTCATTAAATTCTTGTAAGGTAAGAAAAGTATCTCTCTTTGTGAGAAGTACAGCACCTACAATGTGATCCTATTCACAAGTATGAAAATATGAGAAAAATAAGATATTGAGGACAGATTAAGGTAAATTATAATCAATCATATGACCCTCATTTTATATAAGAACCTGAATTAAGGCTCTTTTAGGATCACCACGAGTAGGAACTATATATTGGTTATCAGCATTGACAATGTTGTAAGCTTCAGCCCGAGATATCTCATCTTGTGGAAAGTGAACGTTTATTTCATCACCGTCAAAATCAGCATTGAAAGAACTGCATAAAGTCAGCAGGTAGTGACAAGTATCAGCAGCAAGAAGCTTGCAGAATCATAACACAAAGCCATATTGTAAAGGGTAGGAAACATACTCGCAGTTTGCATAATGAAAACGAATAGTCTTCTCTCCAGGCAGGACTCGGACCTTAAGTGCAATTATACTTGGTTTATGAAGCGTCGACTGAGAAGCATATAAAATATTAGAGTGACTAAAAACCAAGGCGGCAAAAGTAATCACATAAAATATTATTGTTATTGTTATTCTGAATAGGCAAGCTCGGTTGACTAATGCCCAACCAACTCCTAAACAGTCAAACACATCCATTGATTATTTCCTTCTTTTTTTACAATAACAATAACAAGAACAATAATAATAACAATAACAGTAACAATAACAACAACAATAACAATAACAATAATAATATATAAATAAGTAAAAGACATACAAAATTATAAATGGCATATAGAAGAGCAAACACAGGACCCCAAATATTACAAGACCAAAAAGACAACTCTGGCATAAATCATGGCACAGATATCCCAAAAATCCAAACTACTTAAACATAGGCACAAAAACAGGGGCAATAAAAATAAAATAAATAAATAAAAGCACCTATTTACAACGCAATTCATCGAGGTAATTTCACCACAGAAGATCTAGGCTTTCTGAATAAATCAACAAGAATCTCTGACTCATCCCGAATTCAGATGCTATGACCTAGTAGGCAGAACAGAAAATTTCCACAAGCAATGCTTTCCCTTCTTGGTGGTTCCAGATATTGGAAAGTTAAAAAATTTTGTTGATTAAACAACATATTATAGAATGATCATTATGTTGATAAATCAGGGTTTCTTTTAGTTTAATCAAATAAGTTCATCTTCAATAAATCAAGGTAAAAGAGAAATGTAAGAATAGATTTTTGGAAACCGACTGTTCTAGAGAGGTATGGCCTACCTTATCCAATGAATTTCCACACATGCACCAACACTTCCAGAAAAGAATGAGGATAAATGGTATGAGGAGACTTGCTGATAGTAATTGTATGCACTAGGCTAAAAGTAACCTTTGAAGTATTATTATTGGTTGTAAATCATTGCTAAACTTGTTAGTGTGGAAGTGAAATCAATGGCTTGAACTTGTCAGCCTCTCATTGTGTTCAAATTATGTTTCCGTATTGATGTCATCCATAGAATAATCCATTTCCATTATCAGACATGATAATCTTTTTTGGTCTTGTGACAATTTTTTGATCTCCTTACCTTATAGCTGAGGGTGGGGAGGTCTGTGACAGTTCAATTCTAAGGTATATTACTTATCCCTCATTAATCATATGGGGAGGGGACTCCCTTGGAGCTAACTTTCAGAATAAGGCACACCCAAAGACGCATCGATTGATATCCAACCAATCAACCTCCCCCTTTGTGCCCTCATACCAATGGTGGAGGATCTTATGTTGCACTGGTCACCCAAGCCTAGATATCCCAAGACCATTTTTGTGTTACACTACGTTATAAACCAATTGCACGATATGGGACTTGAGCCTGACAGGCTAAGCGATAAACCTAAATTCCAGAAGCACTCTCATATCAGCAACATAAAGGGAAAGACGTTAGTCTTATATAGTTTTAAGGGCTCTACTTAATCCTTCCTCCTGAACTAGCATTGGCATTGAGAAACCACACATACTTCCACAATGGATTTGCTATTTCACTGTCAACACTGACATGATTATAAAGAGAAGAAAATGCCCCCAAAAATTAGTCCCACATAAGAATATACCAATTATATTTTCTTAAAAAAAAGCAGAAGAAAAGAAGACTAAGAGCAAAACCAGCATAGCTTCTCCTTTATACAAATGGAAAGCAACTTTAATTCTTCTTAAGTTCTGGGAAGTCAAAGTAAGCAAAATACATAACAAAACAGAAAATCTATAGCCTAATATTCATCCCTTTGCTGCAACACATTAATTTATCTTCTCAGGTTCCTCATTTTGCAGTCACTTCCCAGAACCACACTACAGTTGAAACAACCAAAAGCAATAATCCAATTTTAACAGCAAAATAATTAAGTTGATTCATGAATTTTTTATTTTATACAAGTACCAACAACTCGAAGGGAACTACAAGCATTTAACTATAAGGACTCACATATGCTCACATAGGCACATACACAAGAGGATTAACAAGTTTTAACATAAGTTAAATACAAGTACACATAAATGTACACATCATCACATTTTTCCCACAAACAGATCAACAGTAGATCCACTGCCACATTCCATTTTTCAAACAACTGTTGTTTCCTCATACCTGTCGATTCACCAGAACTACGTCCCCATTGCGCAAGTGACGGTGTACAACCTTCCCTTCGTAATCATTACTGAAAGACTTCCCAGGTTGGGTTGTGACTCCTCTTGAAGAAGGTAATTTTCTTGCAAAAGCAATACGAGATTTCCTGATAGGTGGTAGTTTTGATGTTATTTTATCAACATAGTGTGTGGCCCCAGGATGAATATCAGGTCCATTAACAATTGCTTCTCTTAAGCTTGTCGCATTCCATGGAGTCACTCTCTGTGTAGACAACATTAATCGAACAACTTTAATATCCAATATTAGCACTTAGCATGATCAACAGAAAGTAAGAAGAGGAGGGGGAAGGGGAGGCATTCTTCAGGTCACCAAATTACATTCAATTGTAATCACTTAATGACTTATTAGACCAAGTTTAATTCATTGTTCATGTAGCCTAATCAGTAAGAAAGAAAAAAGATAAGAAAATATCAGATTACTAAATAAAAATAAATAAATAAATAAATAATTCGAGAGTTCTAGCATACATAAATAAACCAGGTTCAAAGTAAATGCAGCTAGATAGAGGCTTAAACAAGTATACAACCATTAAAAATATAGCCACATATGAAATAAAAACATAGATAGAATGAAAAGTTCAATCTACAGAGACCTATCCTAGTACACCAAAACATGGGATCTCAAAAAAGAGAATATTTCTCTTTCAGTCTTTCCAAGGTGATTTTCAGGGTTGGTGGTACCGTCGTAGGCACCAACTAATAAATTCTTAACCTTAACCAGTTGTGCTGCCTCAGTTGTCTCCTTGGTGAACGCAGAATTTTTCTCACCAAGCTTGAGCAGATGGAGCTGCCAGTCCAAGAGTTGGACATTGTATGTCGCCTAACCTCCAAAGAGGGTCGGCTGCATGAAAGGAGGGGTATATTGCTCTTATGGCATCTGAGGCACATACAGGGATGACCCAATCATCTGAGGGCCAGTGTTGACGGTCTTGCCGTCTATATGGCTCTCATGCAAGAATTGGTAATTCCTTGTTGAGGTGTTTTTGAAGCTGTCTAGAAAGCTCTAGGTAGAAGCCGACTTAGACAACTGCTTGTTCTGATTATGCTCGATGATGTGTCGAGGATCAGAAAAAGTCTTCTTGCTTCCACCCGGCTAAACTTGCCGAATGACCTTCCTTGTGCCTGTATGGGGCAGAAGGATTTTAGACCAGACAATTGCAGGTGTGGCCTTCTCCTTTGGATGTGGAGTAGACTGCCTGTCCTTGATCGGCTTTCTCCTCTCAGCCTAAGGAGTCTTCTTGGCCGACTGACCCTTACTTGAGCCAGCCGTCTTCTTAGCCGATTGACTCTTGCTAGAGCCAGCCGTTCTTTTGTTGATGAGGTCCTTGATCTCCCCCTTGAAACTAGTCATGAACTTCATAAGTTCATCCCTAGTAACGGGAGCAGTCCCTCTTTCCCCTGCCAATGGTCCAGTAGATTTACTTGGGTTAGCCTTATTGTTGACCCGTTCTAGTTTATCTTTGGAACGGATGTGTTTGGAAAGAAGTGACCCATCAAGGCCCACTTGGGTATTGACTTGTATGTTGTTCTCTTTATCATGGTCAGAATAGACCTCCCCATCGACCCTAGCCCGATTGGGTTCAGGTGGTGGTACAGACTCTGGAACCATCTTAGAGGTACTCTCCCCACAAACGGCGCCAAAATGTTTTGGGTGTTTTCTGGTCACTCGGGAGAGTTACGTCACCAAGACTAGTCCCACGCAGTCAATATCTGCAAAACACGAAGACTCTGGTTGGTAGGAGCTCTGCCTCCGACGATCAAGTTAGTATCGGTCGAAGAAAGTGAAAAGTGCGGAAAGGTAAAAGTGAGATCTTCTCGGATTCTGAGATCAGGTGAATTTTCTGATGTAAGAGATGTAGGTCAGATGTAATAAATGAATGTGTTCCTAAAAAGGGGAGGAATCTCCATATTTATAGGGTCATCGGGAATTGTGCCTCTACCTAGGTTACAAAAAACCTAGGACTGATGAGTTGCACTGCATTGCTGCTTTCTCGGGATTTGGGCCGTAAAGGCAGTCTTTTTCCCAACAATCTGGAAGGGACACCTGTCAAATGGTGATGGGTCCACTTTGGACCTATCTTAAGGTGACACATGTCACCTTCTAATTGGGACACTTGGTATGGGTATTTTTACCAAAAACACCTAGCATATCACTAAGTAATAAAAATCAAAGTTTTATCCTAAACATGATAATAGGAATTAACAAAATAATCTAACCATGATTCCTAAAGAAATAGAGCAATTGAATTACTCACTTTGAAGTCTCGTACCTCTTTCTATCAAAACAATACACACATTAGTAACTTCAATAAAATATTAAATTGAACAATTAAAATATAAGGAAAAATTGTCAAAAATAATACAAACTTTTAGCAATCCGCCAAAAACAAGTCAAACTTTTAATTAATTTTTAATAATACAAACTTTGAGGGTTATCCGCTTTAAACAATTTAAAACCGATTAGTTACCTCATGAATAGGTTATGTGGAACACGTGACATTGTATTATTTTTTTAATACTATAAAACAACTTTATAAGATAAATAAAAAAAATTAACCGGCTAAATTAGTTGTAGGTAAAATAATTTGTTTAAAGCAGATATCCCTTAAAGTTTTCATTATTTAGAAATAATTAAAAGTTTGACTTGTTTTTAGCGGATCGCTCAAAGTTTGTATTATTTTTGACAATTTTTTCTTAAAATAATATTAATTGAAATATGAATTTGGGACCAAACCCTCATAACTATGAACCTTTTACGTTGAAGTCTAAGGCAACTTTGAATTTGGCTAGGTGTATTCAAAACTCTTGATGAGGAATGGTGACTTAATCAAGAAATATCAAAAAGATGTGTGTTTGTGTTCAGGCAAGGCTTTGAAAATCAAGAGAGAGAAAGAGAGAGAAAGAATAAGATTTAGCTTAGAGAGGAAGAATGGATGATGATTTTTGGTGATCAAGCTTGTTGATGATTTAAAAGTGGTGATATGACCTCTATTTATAAGGAAAAAAGAGGATCGAAAGATTAAAAAAGATTTGAATCCAAATCGGAATAAAACTCTTGTGATAGACCGCAGTTTTTGTGGTTTTTGTTTTTTATCATAACTTTTGATCCAGAATTCGAAATAAGATAAATAATATGTTGTTGGAAAGCTCTTGAAGTCTAATTTTCTAACCCAATTAGAATCAGATTAAATTCTTTTGTATAATACAAGATATGGCCGAAATAGTGGGACGGTGTTAGTTTCGGATATAGTTTCATATTTCTTTTATATCTTTTTCATTATAGCTTAGAATTAATAATATAATATATCGTTAGAAAGATAATTTCAAGGGATATCCAACTATCTAAGACTTGGATAAAAAGTATGAGCCACGAAAATCATATCTGAATATCTTTGAACGTCTTTCAATTCGAATAGAATTAGGACTTTCAAAAAGAGAAGTTTTATTCAATTTCAAACTCTTGATCTTTATCTTTGGAAAGGATAGATTAGCACCTTCTATATACTTCTAGAAACTTGTAATGAACCCTAATTGTTTTAGAAATATAATTAATATTAATGGACCCTCCACATGATCATTGGGTCCGTACATAAGCTCGGTTTAGGCCCAGTTTAGTATTTTGGTCATAACTTTTTTGTTATAACTCGAAATTAGGCTTATAATATATCTTTGGAAATATCTTTTCAAACCCTAATCAACTATACAATTATTGGACTCATATTATGGACCAAAATAAATTGGTTTGGACGCTTTTCATAAATAGGATACGAAATGAATGATTTTCGAAATATGAAATGAATTATTTTTATTTAAAAGCAGTTTAGAAAAGGGATATCTACAAGACTCTTCAACATTTCACCCTGCTCGATATTCAATGACGTGAAAGGTACTTGATAGGCTAAAGTCGTAATCATCTAATAAAAAATAATACCTAAATCCACTAACTATGTAGAAAGGGAAGAAGGGTCGAACCACAAGGAAACAAGTCAATTTATTCCTAATAAATCTATATAATCTAGATTATCAAGTAACCAATTTGTTATTATAAAGGAGAACTAAACTACTAGGAGTAAAAGTGGAAAGGAATAAAAGTAGGAGGAAAATCAAGGAATAAAAGACCTAGGACATAGGTTCACCAATAAATAATATTCCAGTGTAAAACATAATAATCAATCATCAATGCATCAATTAATCAGATCATAAAGGGCTTTCGCTACGTATTACAATCACAGAATTAATCTACCAGTATTAAATCTCATCTCTCGAATCTCGACTTAACCATTTATAAATTAACCTACCTATTGAAACTAGACCTAAACATCAATTCTCATCTCTCGAATCTCGAATCAATATTGTCAAACTCATGCATAAAAGATCAGGCCTAATCTAGTCACAGAGCATTAAATCATAGGAAATTAATCAAGCTTTGACAATCAACAACAATAAACTACCCCTTCATATTATTTATGGATCCCCATAAGCCCTAGAAAGAAAACTACTCAGACATAATCGAACATAAACTAAACAAAGCAATTAAACAAGTCATGATGGAAGAAATAAAATAAATAGCTGAGATTAAAGGAGAAGAATTCGTTACCAAAGTTGAAGGAAACAAGAGATGGAATTAAACAAAGAGTTGCAGAGAGAGAAAATAATACTAGAGTTTAAGAGGAGAGAGAGAGAGAAAAGTTAGAGAGAGAAAGAGAGAGAGAGTAAGGGAAGGGAGAAAAAAGAATATTAAACTTGCTTAACAAAAGCGTATCTAAAACTCCGCTCGAAAATCCTAAATTAAAACAACTTAAACGACGCTTAAACTTCTCCTCAGAAACACGCGCCCGATTGGGCGAGGCACCGCCCGATCGGGCCCGCCTTTTTTTCCTTCGTGAGCTTCTCTTCTCGCACCCGATCGGGCGCGGCACCGCTCGATCGGGCTACTTGGACTCCTTGTTTAGGCTTGTAAATCGGCCCAAACCAAATATCCTCCTTGGGGCTTTAATCATTCGGTCCAATGCCTCATCTTCTCATAAGTCGAGCCCTTAATCACCGGTTCGATGACTCTAATCGATCTTAGGCTATGAAAGATGGTCGTGCTCCTCCAATGCTCGTAGCCGCTTCATAAAATCCCGGGAAAATGCTCCAAGAGTGCAATTCCCTATAAAACTCAACCAAAACTACGAAAACACTAGAAAACACATATTAGTAATAAAAGTGGTTCTAAAGAGCCAAAAGCACTACTAATTATGACCAAGGGACGGGGGTAAAATACTATATAAAATAGACTTATCAGTACTCATCACTAGGTTTGTTTTCTGGGAAAACACAATCAGGTGTCTACATTATGCAACCAAAACATTCTAATCTTAAAGCTGGTGATTAAGGGTTCGTTTGGCATCGCTGTGGTTTTCTGTTTTTTGGTATTTTGTTTTTTAAAAGTATATTGTATATGTCACATAATGAATCAAAAATTATATAGACTTATTAAAATCATGATAATTTTGAAAACTGACACCAGAAAAGTGGAAACACCTTTTCCTTGTTTCCTGTTTTTGGTTTTTAGTTTTCAAAAATACAGGAAACTGAAAACCAAAAATGATGTCAAACAAGCCCTAAGTTCTTTAAGCTTTGTTTAAGTTGTAGTTCAATTAAGGGGTGGCATGACCTTTAACATACTTAATCTACTTGTCTTCTTGTGTAATTTTTTGTGGACAAATCTTATAGAGAATTAGGCTTGAATTATCCTTGTGTGTGTTTAAATCTCTTAAGCATACGCATCAGGGACCTTTTTTATGAGCTTGATGTTTGTCTTATAAATTGATGGTGTCTGGATGGATGTGGACAACTGGTGTTGGTTGTGTTGAGGATAAACATACCTCTTGCGGAATAATCAATCGACCAAACAAACAAACTACAAGCACACACAAGCTACTAGTTTGTTCAAAGGTCACACTTAACCCAAGCTATATGAAATATTCTCCAAGAACAAAAACCCACCAGCATATCAACACATATAATGCAGAAACTTAAGGCAAAGAACGAGCATAAACAACCAAGCAAGAGATACACGATTTTTACGTGGAAAACCTCTTCGATGTGAAGAGTAAAAACCACGGGACTTTAGGAGTCCACCCAAATTGTTCTTATTATGATCAAAGGAATGTTACACAAACACAATTCCAATTCTAAAAGATGGGTACTCAATTTACCCAACAACAACAATCATAAGAACAAAGATACGGAAGAAAAATGAAAGAGTATCACCAGAAAAAACAGAGTTCTGTCCAGAAGCTGTAACTCACGAACAGTAGCCGCAAAAGACAATCCGACCATTGGAAAAGAAGCCCTAGATGTCCCGGACAAGCTGTCAAAATTTGAGCTAATTCGGACCACGGATGAGCTTTGATCGAGACTGATTTTTGGAGCTGCACAATGAAGAACGTGAAATGGCTGAACTTTGAAACTCTCTGTATTTTTCACTCCTCTTCCCAACTACTTCCCTCTCACATTTACTCACAATAGCTGGAAGCAAGTAAGTGATGTTTTAAGGCTATGTTGCTCATCCATTTCCCACGGAAAGAGCACCACAAAGTCAATAAGTAGTAGCTTCTCAAAAAAGCACTAACACCACTTGGGCTAAAACTTAACTAGTTGCCCCAAAATCTAACACAACATTATAATGGGCTTTGTCCACATAGGAAGGGACCCTTAGCCCAACAAATCTCCCCCTCCCGACTATGTAGAGGTGGTTGCCATTCTGGCAATCAAACGACAAGTCTCAAACTTGCCTCTTGGCAATGCTTTAGTCATCATGTCGGAGCCATTGTCATCTATATGGATTTTCTCAAGCTCAAGGAACTTAGCATCAAGAAAATCCCGTATCCAATGATACCTCACATCAATATGTTTTGAATTTGCAAGAAAGGTAAGATGAATAGCACTTTGACTGTCACAATACAACATATACCTCTTTTATTTAAATCCAAGTTAACGGACAAACCGCTTCATCCATAACAATTCCTTACATGCCTCCTGCAATGAACTCTGACTCGATTGTAGACAATGCCACACATTTCTATAGTCTAGACTGCCAAGAAACTGCTCCCCCTACAAAAGTGATCAAATAACCCGAAGTAAACTTCCTCAAGTCGATATCACCTGTCATATCAGAATCTGAGTAGCCAACAAGAATAGGCTTATCACTCCCAAAGCATAGCTTCATATCTACAGTACCTCGTAGATTTCTCATAATCCATTTCACAGCATTCCAATGCTCCATTCCCGGATCAGAGAGAAAACGACTAACCAAACCAACTGCATGAGCTAAATCGGGCCTAGTGCAAACCATAGCATACATCAAGCTACCCACTACTGTAGCATATGGGATATGCATCATACTTTTCCTTCTCTTCCGATGTAGAAGGGCATTGTTGAGAACTCAACTTAGAATGCAGAGCAAGAGGAGTACTCACTAGTTTTGCTTTCTCCATGTTGAACCTTTGAAGCACCTTTTTAATATATGCTTCGTGTGACAACCACAACCTTCAAGCCTTACGATCACGGATGATCCTCATGCCTAAAATGTTCTTTTCTGGGCCGAGTTCCTTCAAAGAGAAAGTCTTACTCAACTGTTGCTTCAAGTTGACAATTCTATCCACATTTTGCCCTACAATAAGCATGTCATCAACATAAAGTAGCTAAATGAAAGGACCACAAACATCAGAAAGAACAAGGTCAATCAAGCCTGACTTTCTGGAAGGAGGGCGTCTCTTGAAAGAGACTCTGTTTTGTTTGCCTGCGAAACAATGTGGACATTTGTCCAACTTTGCACTCTTCAAATCTGGAAGTGCATTCTTCTTCATCAAACAACTTAGCCCTTTTCACTCATATGGCCAAGTCTTCTATGCCACAACTTTGCTGGATCATCATCTGCAACATTTACACTGTCTGTGGAAATTGTGGCTTGCAAATACAGGCTTGTGTGCTTCTTCCCACGAGCTAACACCAAATTTCCCTTAGTGAGCTATGAAAGGTGTTACAATAGCCTTCATCATCGAGCTTTCCTGTTGAGATCAAGTTTAAACGGATTCCTGGAACATGCCTAACATTCTTGAGCACTAACTTTGCTCCAATGTCAGTTACCAAGCAAACATCACCAATACCAACAACTTGAACCAAACCATCATTACCCATCTTTAATACCCCAAAGTCACCAGGTGTATAAGATGTGAAGAATTCCTCCCTTGATGTCACATGAAGTGAGGCTCCACTGTCAATAACCCAACTTGTCTCATATCTAGCAAGATTCACAGAGCTCTCATCATGAACAATGATAAGATCATCATCTGTTGTTGTTGCAGCTCGATCATCACCATCTTGATCTTTCTGATCATGCTTCTTTCTTGCTTGCCATTACCACCTCTGTTGTTATCTTTCTTCCACTTGTAGCAGTATTTCTGAATGTAACCCATTTTATCACAATAGTTGCATTTCATGTTTTTGTATATTCCACGGGACTTGCTCCTGCTTTTATCTCTTCCACTCGGAGCCTTGCTCTTACTTCTCCCCCTGTTATCAGCAACATATGCTTCTTCGGACAAAGATGACACACCATGAGATTTCTTTCTCATCTCCTCATTCAAGATACCAACCTTAGCAAGATCCAACGTGATTTTGCCTTGTGGTACAGAGTTACAAAGTGTCATTCTAAAAGTGTCCCATGAATCAGGAAGAGTACCAAGCAATATAAGTCCTTGAATTTCATCATCAAACTTGATTCCCATGGCTGACAACTGTTATAGAATGCCATGAAAATCATTCAAGTGATCTGAAAGTGTCTTGCTTTCTCTGTACTTCAAGCCCATCAATTGCTTAATCAAGTACAACTTATTATTGCCAGACTTACTAGCATATAAGGATTCAAGCTTCTTCCGAAGGGACTTTGCATGCACATCATCATTTATGTGATTCAAGACATTATCATCAACCCATTGACTAATGAACCCATAAACTTGCTCATGATCAAATTGTCATTGCTCATCACTTTTACCTTCTGGTTTTTTAGTACTAAACACAGGTAAATGCCAACTCTTAACATACAACAAATCTTTCATCTTTCTCTTCCAAAGATGATAGTTAGTTCCATTCAAACTAACCATTCTACTAGTGTTAATATTACCGAATTCCATCCCGAGAACTCAATAATAAAGCTGTGGCTCTAATACCAGATTGTTGAGGATAAACACACCTCTTGCGGAATAATCAATCGACCAAACAAACAAACCACAAGCACACATAAGCTACTAGTTTGTTTAAAGGTCACACTTAACCCAAGCTATATGAAGTATTCTCCAAGATCAAAAACCCACAAGCATATCAACACATATAATGCAGCAACTTAAGGCAAAGAACGAGCATAAACAACCAAGCAAGAGACACGATTTTTACGTGGAAAACCTCTTCGACGTGAAGAGTAAAAACCAAGGGACTTTAGGAGTCCACCCAAATTGTTCTTATTATGATCAAAGGAATGTTACATAAACACAATTCCAAGTCTAAAATATGGGTACTCAATTTACCCAACAACAACAATCATAAGAACAAAGATACGAAAGAAAAATGGAAGAGTATCACCAGAAAAAACAGAGTTCTGTCCAGAGGCCGTAAGTCACGAACAGTAGCAGCAAAAGACAATCCAACCATTGGAAAAGAAGCCCTAGATGTCCCGAACAAGCTGTCAAAATTTGAGCTAATTCGGACCACGGATGAGCTTCGATCGAGGCTGATTTTTGGAGCTGCACAATGAAGAACGTGAAATGGCTGAACTTTGAAACTCTCTGTATTTTTCACTCCTCTTCCCAACTACTTCCCTCTCACATTTACTTACAATAGCTGGAAGCAAGTAAGTGATGTTTTAAGGCTTTGTTGCTCATCCATTTCCCACGGAAAGAGCACCACAAAGTCAACAAGTAGTAGCTTCTCAAAGAAGCACTAACACCACTTGGGCTAAAACTTAACTAGTTGCCCCAAAAGCTAACACAACATTATAATGGGATTTCTCCACATAGGAAGGGACCCATAGTCCAACAGGTTGGGGTCTTTGGGAGGCCTCTTCGAACAGGATGGTAGGTGGGTGTGCGAGAGCTTGTCAAACTTCCTCTGCTCATCGATCGGAGTTGTAAGCTTGCCTGGGGAAGTGGCAGTTCCCAAGTACTGAACCCATACTGGACTTATAAAAATTTTGCATAGTCTGGAAAATTGAAAACATATAACAAAAAATTTATGCGTTAATAATATCCATTAAGGCGGAGATGGATCGTGAAGACATGCTCCATATACACTGACGCGGGATCAAACCTTTGCTCTGACCTTTTTTTTTTCTTTTTTTTTTTTTTGCATTTTAGCCCCATATTCTTAAAGTAAGCAAATTTGATAGGCTTTTTAACGCCATCTTTTTATTATAAACAAATTTGATACTTATGTTGAAGTATTTGTGTTAAATTAAAGTTTCTTGCGTTGTTGGTGAGTTGGGCAATAAACCAAATTCAATGCAAGGGGATTGAGTTCGAACCTTCTTTCCCTTGAAATTTCACTATATAACTCTTTTAAATCATTCATATAAATATTTTATTTGACGAGCTTGTTTAATGTTATTGTTATTCACTTGTTTTACTTATTGAATTTATGTAATAATTTTAATTGTAATTTTGCATGAATGACACGTTGTCACCCCCAAATTATGGTTGTAGCTTGTAATTGGTAACTAATTCTTTCGTTCTTTTTTATTTGACCTCCTTTATTCATTATGTTTACAAATGCATAAATCTATTTTCAATATATTAATTCCCGGATTTTCACCATATACCCCTGAGTTTTTTATTTATTCACCATATACCCATGAACTTTTTAAAATTCATCATATACCTCTGAGTTTTTACAAAAATTCACCATATACCCTTGATGACTATTGATTATTAACTTTATCAATTATTAGGGTTAATTATGACCCGAAATCACCCTTAATACATTCCATTACCTTTGAAATCACCCACATTTCTTTCTCACCCCCAAAATCAATCATACTGATATATGGTTACAGAGATTTAGAGTGGTTTCAAGAATTAGACAAAGGAGAGGTGTGGTTTCAGGGTTAGATGGAGGGATCGAAAGTGGTTTCGATGCATAATTAATCAAATTCCACTCATCTTATTAGGGGTATAACTCATCTTATTGTCATTAGGAGTATATGGTGAATTTTTGTAACAAAATCAAGGGTATATAGTGAATTTGAAAATTTTCATGAGTATATGTTGAATAAACAAAAAACTCAGGGGTAGATGGTGAAAAAACCGATTAATTCATAATAAGGTAAATTTATAATTAGTACATATTGTGATAAGATATATTGAGACCATTTAAATAAATATGTATGTGACTATGTTTTAACTTGCGTATAAATCACAAAAGGCGATCAAAGGTGAATGTGAATAGTACATAAGTCAAATAAGGTCAAATAAAAAACAACAAAGGAAGTATATTATTTTACGTTCGAAAACTTTGAACCCATATCAAAAAATTCCTGGCACCGCCAGTAAAGGTGTTCGTCACCTCCTTTATCTACACTGATTGTGTTGTTCTTGTCTCCCTTATTTGTCATTTGCGCTCAGTAGACGTTACCTATGTTTGATTACTTCAGGATGAGCTTCTCCTCTAGTGAAGTTCCTACTCAGTGGATAACTCCTACTCATTGGTTGGTTGTGAAGGCTCAACAACGAGTACTTCTTTGGTACTTTTAGGTTGGCTTTGTTTCTTTGAGCGATTTCCATAGATAATACTAAAATGAAAATTAATTCCGTATATACGTTGCTTTTAAAAATATTTCCCGTGATACTGTACACGTTGGAATAGTGGAGATTTGTATGTTATTAAGTTATCCGAGGCTAAAAACCGCTACTAACAATAACGGTTTTTAAAAAAGAACCGCTACTGAAATTAGCGGTTTATATATTAAAACCGCTAATGGTAGTAGCGGTTTTCACTTAAAATATACACAGAAAAATTGTATTACTACCTCCGTTAACAGTTATTTGCAACATTTGCCATAAACGGGTGCTACCTATTATGTGCAACAAATGAATTTTTTTCCTCTTTTAGTAAGTTTTTTTGTAAGAAATGGCCAAACTGCCCTTACTTAACCAACTTACTCCCTTAATCATTTCACTAACCATACTCTATTATAACCAACTTAACTCATCTAATCTTACAAAAAAAAAAAAAAAAAAAAAAAAAAAGGATCTCAAAACAAAAACCATCAGAATCTCAACATTCATCTTCATCGTCAAATTTCTCTCTCCTCCTTCATCATCTAAATCTCAATCCTCCTCACTCCTCCTTCATCTTCAAGATCTCACTCCTCCTTCATCTTCAAAATCTTACTCCTCCTTCATCATCTTCCCTATTTGCTGTCCAGATTTAGAGGTGGTCGCCTATGGGTTTCGTGGGTGTGGTGGTTCTAGGCGGCACGAGTTTCGTGGATGATGGTCTAAGTTTTGTGGGTTTCGTAGATGGATCTAGATGTCGTGGGTCTGGGTATAGGTTTTGTTGTGGTTGATTTCCTAGGGTGGTAGTTGGCGTGGTGTTGGGTTTCATGGGTAGTGGGCGGCGTGGTGTTGGGTTTCGTGGTAGTGGTGGTTCAATTAGTGGGTTCTTGGTTTCGATGGGTTTTGGGTTTTGTGGTGGTGGTTTAATTGGTGGGTTCTAGTTTTTGTGGTGGTGGTGGATTAATTAGTGGGTTCTGGGTTTCGTGGTGGTGGTGGATTAATTGGTGTCCTGGGTTTCGTGGTGGTGGTGGTTTAATTTGTGGGTTCTGGGTTTCTGGGGGTGGGTTCTGGGTTTCAGGATGGTGGGTTCGATGGTGATGGTTTTCGGTAGGGGTGGTTTTCGGTGGTGGGGGTGGTTTTCGGTGGGTTCTGAATTTCGGCGGTGGTGGTGGTGGTTTTCGGTGGATTCTGGGTTTCCGTGGTGGTGGTGGTTATTCTCGGTTTTGGGTTGGGTGGTTTGTTTTTGGTTAATTTTGGGTTTTTTTTAAAAAAAAAGAAATTGGATTAATACTGAAGTAATGTCCTTATATTTCAATAATCATGTTTAAAAACTTTTGTCTTGGAGTCCGTGCTACCCCCCTTTGTTGCAAATAACTGTTAGCGGAGGTAGTATATGAAGTCTTCATCTTCCTCCAGAGCAAAAAAAAAATAAAAAAAAAAAAGCACGACACTCCTATATTTCTTCAGTGATAAAATTACAACCCCATACTCCAAAGCTCTACCTACTACTCCAAATTAATGGCAAAAGAATAATCACCGGCCACCTACCACCTGCTATTGTGGCCGTCGTCGACCGAGCCTTCATTTGCGGGAATTAATTCACCACTCTTTCTCCTAATTGAAAGGATAGCCCTAATTTTGATTATTTGTTTTTACAATAATTTCGAGTACACAGTCCTAATTATTTACTTATCAATTTTAAATCCTAATCAAAATTGTGATCAATCCTAACCAATCTTTCAGGTTTTAAGTTTAGGTTCTATGAAAAATAAGTTCTATTTAAAAGAATCGCTGATGGTATTAGAGGTTCTTCAAATAGAACCGCTAATACCGTTAGAGGTTCTCTTTAAAGAACCTCTTATACCATTAGTGGTTCTAATTTATCTAGAACCGCTATTGTTATTAGCGGTTTATAACTAGCAAAAAAACGAACCGAAAAACCGAGCCTACGTATACGGTATCACGGAAAATAGTTTTAAAAGCAACGTATATAGGAAATTAATTTTCATTTTAGCATTATCTCCGGAAATTGCTCCTGTTTCTTTGGTGTATTTTTTTTTTTTTTGAAAGAGATCCTAAATAACACTAAATTTCATTAATTAAAGTCATACGGCATCTACAATTGACAAATAACGATAACGAAAACAAATTTAACAAAATCAAACAAGAATTAATCGGGGAAGGGCTAAGAATCCAAATACATAAATATAACAATTCGGCATATTCTCGATTCGTTGTCTCACACAACTTTTTAAGTGGATCCGTCGTCGCTTCGCAATTTTGTGAGAAAGTAAATTCTTGTGTTGATTCCGTAACATGAATCCGAGCCATAAGCAATCGTAGTCCCGCACAACCGGAGATCAAATTAAGCACAGATAAAACCTTGTCTTTCAAAGGACTCGGAAAAACCTTGTCTTTCGAAAGAGATCGAAAAAACCTTGTCTTTTAAAGGAAATAAACCCTTTCTTTCGAGGAAGACATTATTGTAACTTAAGAAACAAAAAGCTTAAAAGAAAATATGGACTTTCTACCGGTAAAATCCAATGGAAACCCCTTTAAAATTGACAATGTAGGCTAGAGTTTAGAAGAGAGAGAGAGAAAGCTAGGGTTTTTTTCGTATGCGTGATTTCTTTGGTGTGATTTTTAATGTTTTGTAAGAACTTGTCAAAATAAATAGATAAATACTAAAAGAAGTGTTTTTACTAACCTTTGAAAAAACAGCGAAACCAGTCGGTAAATCTTTACTAGCGGTTGGTAATTGTTCGCTGACAGGCATTTTACCCTAAAACTATGATTATTGCTTTGTCTAGAACGGCTAAATTGTAGGGATCATAAACAAGACATAACATTAAATTTAATTATACTTGCATAAATAAAAAATCAAAAATAACAATAAAATACATAAATTGGATACATAACCAAAAATTACATCAGTTTTACACGCATAATTATCACTTAAACTGAATTGCATCTAAGGTGAGGACTCAAAATCGGGAATCTGTACACCATCAATTGTGACATATTACACATCCAAATCATGCATCAAGTCGAAACATCCTGTACCAACTTTAGCAGGCAAGCCCAGACAAATCCTAGCCGAAGGAGTCTCCAAGGTATCAACTTCACCATGGGCTGCTGCATCAGTAAGGAACTTGGAAGCAGTTTCATATGACATTTTTCTAAACGGAGATATCGAATCAATTATACCCCCACTTCTGCTCAATGGCCTATACGCGCCCGTATGTGTCATGTAATCAGCAATTAAGGTTAAGTGTCTCATGTCTACTGTGACTCCATAGTGACCAAAAACTGTGAAGATCTCTGTTATAATGGTCGCTCTGGCAGCTTCAACCCCATAAGTACTAAGCATTGCATAAATGTCATTGGAACTAATGTGCTTGACATCCAGCTCATCTTGCATATCCCAAAAAGCAGCAAAATCCACACCAGCAGTCTGAAGAGCAGGACGAGATTCTTTACCTTTTCTCAGCATTGGGATTCCTCCCTTCCCAGAGTCTTCCAAATGAAGCTCCACTACTTTACATTGCTCAATCTTGCCAGCAGTCTTAACATAAACTTTCTTAGCTACCTTCTCCGCAATCTGCATCAACAACCATAAATGAGAAAATGAAACATAGTTATATTCAGGGAATATCTTGTGGAAGATAGTGATGTAACTATAATATGATCCAACTAAAATATGCGTACTCCTCGGAGGGATATACTCAAGTTTGGAGGAAATTCCTACAGCGCACACACCACTTCTAACATCTTCTTCAACTTAAAGTTTTAGTGCTCACCTGAAGACATATACTGGAAATGCAAGTATTTGCTTTTCACCTACAGTTATAATATATGCATCCCTAAATATTTATACCCTTAGATATTAGTAGTAAAGAAAAATTATGACAAATTCACATGTTGATTTGTGTAATTAACATGCTATTTTTAGCCTCTTATACTTGGCACGAGGGTTGTATATTACTAAAAACTTTTTAACTATGGCCATCCCTGCACAACTAATGTTGATCACATATAAATGACAAAATAAATTAAGTTTCTCCACTTCGTTAAGTTTCAAATCAAAGAGCAGCTATGCAAAAAAGGCAGTCATAAACAATCATAAATAAACCAATTACTAAGACAGGATAATGAAAATTAATGGAAAGAAATCAATTTCAGCATACCTGCGCCAGCAATATGTGTGGTTCATTTGACAACTTAAAATGGACTTCAAAAAATAGTCCATCACAGTCCACATATATTGCTTTGTCATTATCTGATTTTTTTCTTTGATAAGCTTCTCGTTTGTCCTTTTGTTCTTCAGAATCAGGACCAGAAGAGGTTTTCAGTACATCATTGTCCTCAGATACTTCTCCATCTTCATCTCCATTCTCACGATCAGCTACAGGATTTCCCTCCTCAACTTCTTCTGAGTCATCCTCATACTCAATCTCATCTTGCTGTTTCCTTTTTCGTACTTTTGACGAATGATCCCCCCCTGCTTCATTGCAATCATTGTCATCATCTTCATCATCATCATCATCATCTTCTTCTTCTACTGTCTGTGACTGGCTCCCAAAGCCATCTTCATCCATATCTGCTGAACCTTTTGGCTGGGATTCAGATTTGATACCACATATTCTAGAAAGCAAAAGCAAATGACTTTTTATAGCAGCTTCCATCTCACTCATATACTCGTCTAGCAGGGTACTGTGACAGTCTTTTAATGTTATATCAGTGTGAGGAGGATAAAGTACAGGATCATAGAGCTTTATTTTAAGCTTATATATACTTCAGATTTCATGTTTCTCAATTGCAAATGGCACAACACTAACTTCCATGCTTTCTATCATGTCAGCAACTGTGATCCTCTTCAACATCGCAGCAAGTTGCTCTGCATCATCCCTGGAAGTGTCAAATATACTAATCAGCAAAACTTCCAGAAAGAAGGATATCAATAGATATACAGTTGCAACATTATATGCAATAAGTTGTTCAGAAGAAATTAGAGCAAGGTAGGAATGTGACAGAACAAACAGGAATTAAATCTCTATTTCTGCATGGAAAAATGTGAATGTGAAGAGGTCTAAAAATGTTAATGCAAGGAAAAGAATTAATTTTCATGCATTTATTTATTACTGAAGCATATATGTTGTATTTTGAAACATATCCAACTCTGTCTAAAAGTTTCCACAGGCACAAAAGTTTTCAATCTACTTAGGTTAGTACTTCTGTACTTTGTTCACCTTTTATAACCTTAAGTCTAGCTTTGCTATGGTTATGATTTTACACATCAATACATACCTGTCTCCAACTTTCCGCCAATGGATAGTGAACTGTGATTAAAACAGAAGAAACAGGAAAATAGAACTCACTTAGCTTTGCACTTGAGCAAAGGACATGTCATAGTTGGAGTCCTAATAGATTTTGATGCAGTCATTAATATCTCCTGCAGACGTGGAATTCCTAGTGTCACGTTCATTTCACCTCGACCGGCATGATGGAATGTATTCAATCTAAAGTTTCATAATCACAGATACAAAAAGTGCATCAATTAGAAGATTCCTATAAAAAAGAAGATAGTATGAATGTTACTTATAACTAGGCAATAAAAAATTTAGATAATTACGCATGTTTTGTCCATTTCAAATTAAATCTCTAGTACATAGTTTTGAGGCAATGTCAATAGGTCAGAAGCCAGAACAGGTTCAGATAAGAGGCTAGAAAAATACAACTAGGAAAATACATTCGTACAAAAGTTTACAAAGATCAAAAACTGAACACAATTTCTAAAGATAATTAAAGACAAATCTTTTGGCAGTCAGCTTATGAAGAACAAAGATGTAATCAAAGAACATTGATCCTACTTGGACATGAGTAGATATCCTTTCAAACCTCTTTTTCTTTTTTTTTTCTTTTTTTTTTTTTTTTTTTTTTATTTATTAATGTGATATACTATTCTCTCAAGACTCAGACATCCATTCAAAAACTTCTTGTGATTAAGAAGGTGATAATAATAAGGTAACTTTGAGTTTCAGAATCGTGGTTGTCATTAACATTATTTCCAAACATCGAGTTTTACCCCGACTAGAAATCTCAGCTCCAAAACATTAATCCAAGAAGTACTAAAAAAAATCTAGCACTTTACAGAATATTCTTTGAAAAAAAAATCTAATTTCAGATTTATTTGAGAAAATTTAGTCCAATCAAACTCCTTTGAAGGACATTGGCATATGGCTTGGAGCAGGTTAAAGCAGAGCATCATCAATAATGTACATTCACCCCTCTTCTGCAAGTGAACTGCAGGTTCATTGAGGATTCAGCATTTCTTTGTACAAATAAAGTAATGTATTATAGAGCAATTTCATTATATCTACTGTTGCATTGATTGCATGTTCGGAAAACCAAATGCTCATAAAGAGCTAATTTAACCCATATATCTGCTTCATCAACTGTCTTGAACCTAAATGCAATGTAGCAACTTTTGAATCACATATTAAAAGCTTTTTAACAGCAGATTACAAAAAAAAAATTTCAAACATGTAGCTACTATGAGGAATAAAGAACTCACGTCATCTGTGTAGATGGTTCTCCAACTGACTGAGCTGCAATTATTCCAACAGGCTCCCCAGGTTGTGCAAGACTCCTGTAATATTTGTTCTTAACCAATTTTAGAAAGTTCAAACGGTCCTTTGGGTGACCTTTATAGAATTCTTTGGCTTCCTTGGCAAGTTGATTTGGTACTTCATTATCTTCATCAATGTACTTGGATAAGGATCCATCATCGATTTGACTTAAAGGATTTGTGCTAACAATCAGCGATTGATTCTGGAAGTATAAAAAAATTAACAGTTAAATAAGTATAAAAAAAATAACAGTTAAATAAATTAAAATAACATTGTAGGATAAAAACAAAGCCCAACCAACGCTAATGCCTCATATTCATGCATATAGTTCTTCTTGTGAACATCGACTCCATCTTCTCCATAGCGGAACTGAATGACAGAACCATCTGCATCACGAACTGTGTAGTCATATTGAACGCTGAGGCACTCAAGATTTTTAATCAAGCACCTTTGAAGGTATCCGCTGCGAGACGTTTTGACGGCTGTATCCACTAACCTACATAAACATAATGTACATGAATCAAAAAGCAAACCATTTAAAAAAAATAAAAAAAAATTAATGAGTGGCATGTTCTTTAAAAATAACTGTTCATCTTGTCATTAATGTCTCCACTAACACTCTCATTAGAGCCCTAAGTTGCAGTCAAAAGAAAATGTGCTACGCAGTCCATTCTGAAAAACAAGGTCACAAAACATATACAATGGACTATCTATATTCTAAACAAATAAAGGAACTTTAGCTCACTTTATTTGATAACAGTTTACTCGGAACTGCATGGTCCAACCCAACCAAAAACTAGATTCCTACTTATATTATGATCTCTTTGGGAAACAAAAAGGACAACCATCCAGTTAATGTTCATTTTTTTCCAGGAAACATAGGCCTGGAATATTTCGGTCCCACAGGGAAAGATTCAAAGCCTGTAGGTGACTTTTTCTTCATAGCAATATGATGAATTTGAGCTACAAATCTACAAAACATACAAAATTAACTTAGCCTATTTACTTCCTGATAAGTGGATTTTCCTTGCTACTTAAGATACTTTAAGAGTTCTAAACTTCCACACGATTGTTTTTTTTTTTTTTTTAAGGGAGGCGGGAGAGGAATTATTTTAAACTAGTGTTGTACGCCTGAGAAGCAAGGACTGAACAAATTTACCCTTCACGACCAGCCATGCAGTGGAAATAAAATTCTTGGGGGCGAAGGCCAGTAAGATAACGATCACTGATAAATCCTCCAGCTCGAGCTGAACAGTCCCAAGGGACAAAGCAAGGTAGCGTCTTTCCAGAAACCATTCGAGGCACACGTTTCCCTTCCAACTCTTGTTGACCCAACAGAAGAGAGATTTGTTGGAAGTTGAACTGCCAAAAGTTAAAAGAAAACTGAATCAATCAGCATTAATATGACAGCAGCACAAACGCAACAAGTGTAGAAACCGGCAGTCTTGGAGAATCTAAACTCGCTGGAAGGATGTAAGGGTCATGTAAATAAACAAAAAAAAAAAAAACAAAGCGGTAATCCATCATAATAAACCACGCCTATTGCATAGCTCCACCCATTATCTTTCATCGTATGAGATAGCCAAGCCAAGCACTACAATATTCCAAACATACACACTGAGATAGTGAGATGCCTTCAAGTCCTCGAGTTACCAAGTAACACAAAAACTCTAAAGGGATCCATAAGTGTATTTTGGTTGGAAACTTAACCAGTTATTCTATGAGGTCTACTCTACTTCATATATATACCACAATACCACTATAAGAAATGGGAATGCAAACCTTGCAACTCCAAATACAATATAAAATAATATATAGTACTTATAGTCACTATTGCTATGTTAAGCAAACTAAATTACATCATTTTCTTGTCCAACAAGTATTCTTCCTTCCACCGTTTCACGATACATTATACTTAAGCAATTGTTGTCACCTCTAATTGTACAAGGTTGCAACATCCTTATGAACCTTTATTATGTAATTAATTATGTACAGACCATGAACATTAGCTATATGCTGAACCAGTGAAACTATTTGTAGCAGGCAGCTACCTATCTTGACTCATTAGACAAATTAAATAGTTGTAATTTATCCTAGTATAAGGAGATTCAATACAGTTTAGATATCTAAAATTTATCGGAAGGATCTGAGAGTTGCAAGGCAATGGTAAAACCAAACGCCTTACTTAGTGTGTGACTATGGCACAGTGCAACAGTGTCATTAGCAGTAAAAATATAACTTCTCCAGGCACAAAATCATCACAGGCACCTAGGGTTCAACTTCAAAGCTTCAGCATGCCTCGAATGAAGTAAGAGGCGTTATAAAACACACATCTCTAGTCCACCATAAAACATAGGATGTGCTGGGTAGGGGGAGTTGAGGTAAAGACTCATTAAAACAACAATTATTCTGATTCTAATTTCTTTACTTTTTATCATTGGGATACGTTTATCAGAGTATAAGCATCTCATGTTAATATTATTACGATGCTGGATAAAAAGCATTCATTGTATTAATTTTCAGAATCATTTATAAGCATAGGCTCAGCATGTACGGTGCTGCACCTTTCGCTTGCTCCCTATACCATAGCCTTTGAGATGCTTTGTGCCTCAAATTACATCAGGCTTTTACATTCATATTAAATTATAGAAAGTAGAAGAATATCCAAGCAATAAAAAAATCAAACTGAAGCAAGTCAATAAAGTCAACAACTTACAGTGCCACCTTTAGCTCCAGAGAGTGTCATGAGAGAAAGACAGTTCTTCCGAAAAGGCTTAATTAGTCCTTCAGGGAATAGCTTAGTGACCGCAGAGCTCAGTGTATTAAGCTTACTTCTCATCAACCCATCAAGAAGCGCTATTGCAGATTCTCCATTACGCCGAACTGCTTTTTCAATTTCGATTTGCATCTCTGAAAATTCTGGACAGATAGAGGTACACAAAAATGAAATCAGAAAGAATTAAAAATAAAACAACTAACATTATTAGAGTGCCATAATTACAGAATCAAAACATACTGCATAACAACAAGCCCCTTACAGCTATTACATCAACTAAAGGGACGACTTTAAGTCCGGAAAAAGGATTAGGCATACATTGAATGTCTCAACTGGAAATCTAGGATATACGGCCAATAAGATTCAGAACACAGAAGCTCATGGATTATAGTAAAGTACTACTGTGGACTAAAACTGATGCCAAAGAGGGAACAAAAAAAAAAAAAAAAGAAAACCCTTCATGTGAATCTATGTTCAATAACCTGTTCCTCTATACCCATCTTAATGTGTCCTAATGAGAGAAGAGACAGAGGACCAAAGCCAGGAAGATATTTAAAAGAAACTACAATAAATGAAAGCTCTTATAACACTTGAGTGGCACATAAACCCAGCAACAGACAGAACGCAATAAAGTATTTGAGAATTCCATTATATATATATATATATACATTGTGAAAAGGGAATGTTATGTGAGAAGGGTGAGAAAAGCTGTCAACAGTTGGATTAGTTTAATCTGATGGCTCATATCATCCATTCATTAATGGCATGATGGTAAGTATGTGAAATATTTAGCTCAAAGTGTACCTTGCTGTATATGGGATACATGTGCCTTTCTTAGGAGTACCTTTCTTCCCCAAACTCTATTTTTCCTCCATTTTTTTGGCCTCCTAAGCTATTGAGCTAATCTTTTTCATACTCTCCTCCATTTTCAAAGCTTTATTTCAACAATATATACATCAAATTTATTTTATAGTTTTACAATCAGATATGAAAAACTTTTTGTAAACTCTAAACAAAAATGCTATTGATGTATCTCTAAAACATTTTGATGTATCTATTGAGCATTGATGGTGATGTATGTGTAAGATAATTCTATTGTATGATTGTATCTATACGATTCTTCTATATTTAGCATCTTATTTGTTGAGCTCATCTCTGCTTCTTCCCCTCATAAATTACCTTTAAATTTCATATGCCGTTGTCAACCAAGGTCATTGTTTATAGCTAGCTGCAGCAATATCATGATGTATTTGTTGGTAGAGAAAGACAGAAAGAGGGGGTTTTGGTTTTCAAATTTAATTAATAAGTTTATGACACTAATTGAATTCTAACAAGGCTTGAGAAAGAGGTGAGTTTCTGTAATGGGCATGTGTAGGCGTTGTATTGCCGATATGTCCATATTTAAAAGGAAAAAGGAGGAAAAGGCTTGATGTATATATGATGTTATTTCAATGTATCTATAATACACATTGGATGTATCAGTTCTATATACTTAATGTACCTTTATTTCTCACGCTTCCCACCATAAGCATACTTCTCACCGGATCCTAACTACATATACTTCCTCAGTTTAGTTGCATCACTTTTGTTTTCATAGACTCCTAGACATTTTTTGGGTAGAGAGAAAAAATAAATGGGGCCCATGTGGTAGGAGAGAGATAGAGAAAACTTATAAGTTAAAAAGGATAGTGATGCAATTAATTTAAAACTTCTTTTTTAGTATAGTGATGCAATTAAAAAAAAAAACAAAACAAAACAAAACAAAAAACAGAGGAAGTAACCTATGGTAACCACATATATATGTATATATATGGAAGTCTAAAAACCCTCCTCTATGGAATTAACCTATGGTAACCACAATAAAGTACTCCCTCTGTTTTTTTTTTTTAAAGGGTAGAGTTGTGAATGCACAGAGTTTTAGGAGGTTTTATTGATTTAAATAAAATAAGATGCTAGTGGGGTAGGTAGGATAATTAGGGAAAAAAAAAAAAAGGAGCCCAGGTTTATAACAGAGATAAACCTGGTTGTTTCTCTCACACAATTAGTATACTACAAATGCATGGGTTTTGCTGGCCCATTAAAAATATATTTTGTACTTTATTTGTCATATGGCAGTGACAGATGGAGATGACAGACGTTAGCAAACATTTGCTAATGGTTGCAAAATTCATCATCTTCCTCCTCCTATCTTTTTCTTTCTATTCATCTTATTCTTCCTTCATGTACATCTACTTCTTCCCGCCTTCGACTCTGCCAGCAAACCATTTCCGGCGGCTGAAAACAAAACCCGAATAACAAAGGGAGAAATAAAGGGCATGGTAAACCCTAAAGGGTATGTATGCTTTCCTTTCTCCATTGATTTCGCTTGTTTGATTCTGAAGACTGAAAAGTCATTAATTCTGCCATTGAACAAGGTTGAAGCAGGAAAGAGAATGTCAATTGAAGAGAGAATGGGAAACGGCAGTTAAGTCAAAGTCAAATGGTAAATACATAAGTACCCTGTGATAAACAAGAATTGATTATCTCTGTTATAGACTTGTATTTACCTAAAAAAAATGTAAGAGAAAATAGTGGGGTTCTTATTTTATTGAAAAGTAAAAGGATGTGAGAGGGAATGGGAACCATTCAAGGAGTGAGAAATGATAAAATAAGTGAGAGTGGGGACCATTGGTGGGTAAAGTTAAAATATAAGGAATATCCAAAAGAGGAAGTGTGTCATTTGAAAAAAAAAAACGGCTGAATAAGGCAAGTGTAGCATTTAAAAAAATGTAAGGAGTAGTTGAGAATACAATTATAAAATATATGGAAGTCTAAAAACCATCTTCTATGGAACAAGCAGATGATAACCAATGGGAATGTGAAAAAAAATCCGCTCAATGTCCTTGAAAGGGTAATATTAAGAGACTTTTACAGTAATTCTGAATAGAAAACAGGACTGATTTGATCAGCTGTACCATACCAGCATAAGAAAGGCTCTTGCCGAAACCTCAACATATTGTACTGCTCTAACAAACATCAGAGTGATATGTGATTTGACAATGAAATCAGCTTTATCAAGCTTGCCTTTTCTTTATATAAAAAGGCTCAACAACATGCCTTGCACAGTTTTCAAATAAGTAATGGGAGTATAAAATGGGGATAAGATACAAGGCACAATCTCAAAGAAAACTAATCTCACATTCTAAACCTAATCACTTCATGCTATCTTCATCCTAAGATAATAGTCACAAAAATAATTTTGGATGTTTGGACTTTGAGTAAAGTTGCCAAATTTCCTGATATAGAACAGATATGATTGGATAGCCTAATATACTACCACCCACTTTTAATTGTAAGGAGTTGACTGAGATTGTAAGGAAATTTTGTTGAAATTATGTTAGATCTAGGACAGCAATGATATAATTTTTTTCCATTTGAGCAGGGAGTGTATAAATTAACACAAAGCTACATCCTATAGTCAAGAACTTTGCATTGAAGAATTGTCATGTACCTAAACCTTCTTTCTCGCGGCCAATAAATTGCTGGTGAACCTCCTCGCCACAATTATGGCAAATATCAAGCAATTTTTTCCTCAGGATGTCATAAGGTTGTAATAGGAGAATATCATCAACTCCACAGGTAAAACCATGCAACTACAAGACACAAGAAATTTATAAAGATAAGTCAAAATGCAACACGTACATATGTACACAAATCATTTCGCATTAGGTGAAAATCAGGCTAATAAGAAGGTTGGGTAGCCACCTGCAGGAAAGCTGTGAAAACACGACTCAATACAGAAAGCAAGGTTCCTGCAGCATTAGACCCGTACATCTCCTGCACAGTATGAACTAAACCAAACTTCCCAAACTGTTCCTTGTCAATAACCCCTTGAACCAGCTCATTTTTGTAAACAAACACAACATCTTCATCGATGCTGTGGCTGGGGTCCCTTTGAATGTTTATTGCCGAATCTCCAGCAGTCATCTTCTTAGAACTCCGACTTTTCTTCTTTTTCTTTTGAGAACCCTCTTCAGCTGTCTTAAGATTTTCATCATTCTTCCGTTTGGATTCATCCCTCCCAAAATATTCTCGAGCAATTTTAGCACGCTTTTTTGCAGTAAATGGTAAAGAACCTCTCGTTACGTGATTCAAGATGGCAGTTATAACCTACACAAGAGCGATTATAGACTGTAAAAGTTTATTCAGAAAATCAGAGAGCTAACAACAAGAAATACAGAAGACTGATATGTTACTACAGAGAAATCTCATAAGGGTAATTCAAACCTGCTTCCCTGTCCAAAGCATCTGTGGTTTAATTATAGCGGGTGGATGAACCTGTATAACATTTTCTGCATCTACTACAGATATTTTCTTTCCAGATTTGGCATTCAGGGATGATGCGCCAGAAGAACACACACCGGACATATATAGAAGCTCATTAAATTCTTGTAAGGTAAGAAAAGTATCTCTCTTTGTGAGAAGTACAGCACCTACAATGTGATCCTATTCAAAAGTATGAAAATATGAGAAAAATAAGATATTGAGGACAGATTAAGGTAAATTATAATCAATCATATGACCCTCATTTTATATAAGAACCTGAATTAAGGCTCTTTTAGGATCACCACGAGTAGGAACTATATATTGGTTATCAGCATTGACAATGTTGTAAGCTTCAGCCCGAGATATCTCATCTTGTGGAAAGTGAACGTTTATTTCATCACCGTCAAAATCAGCATTGAAAGAACTGCATAAAGTCAGCAGGTAGTGACAAGTATCAGCAGCAAGAAGCTTGCAGAATCATAACACAAAGCCATATTGTAAAGGGTAGGAAACATACTCGCAGTTTGCATAATGAAAACGAATAGTCTTCTCTCCAGGCAGGACTCGGACCTTAAGTGCAATTATACTTGGTTTATGAAGCGTCGGCTGAGAAGCATATAAAATATTAGAGTGACTAAAAACCAAGGCGGCAAAAGTAATCACATAAAATATTATTGTTATTGTTATTCTGAATAGGCAAGCTCGGTTGACTAATGCCCAACCAACTCCTAAACAGTCAAACACATCCATTGATTATTTCCTTCTTTTTTTACAATAACAATAACAAGAACAATAATAATAACAATAACAGTAACAATAACAACAACAATAACAATAACAATAATAATATATAAATAAGTAAAAGACATACAAAATTATAAATGGCATATAAGAGAGCAAACACAGGACCCCAAATATTACAAGACCAAAAAGACAACTCTGGCATAAATCATGGCACAGATATCCCAAAAATCCAAACTACTTAAACATAGGCACAAAAACAGGGGCAATAAAAATAAAATAAATAAATAAAAGCACCTATTTACAACGCAATTCATCGAGGTAATTTCACCACAGAAGATCTAGGCTTTCTGAATAAATCAACAAGAATCTCTGACTCATCCCGAATTCAGATGCTATGACCTAGTAGGCAGAACAGAAAATTTCCACAAGCAATGCTTTCCCTTCTTGGTGGTTCCAGATATTGGAAAGTTAAAAAATTTTGTTGATTAAACAACATATTATAGAATGATCATTATGTTGATAAATCAGGGTTTCTTTTAGTTTAATCAAATAAGTTCATCTTCAATAAATCAAGGTAAAAGAGAAATGTAAGAATAGATTTTTGGAAACCGACTGTTCTAGAGAGGTATGGCCTACCTTATCCAATGAATTTCCACACATGCACCAACACTTCCAGAAAAGAATGAGGATAAATGGTATGAGGAGACTTGCTGATAGTAATTATATGCACTAGGCTAAAAGTAACCTTTGAAGTATTATTATTGGTTGTAAATCATTGCTAAACTTGTTAGTGTGGAAGTGAAATCAATGGCTTGAACTTGTCAGCCTCTCATTGTGTTCAAATTATGTTTCCGTATTGATGTCATCCATAGAATAATCCATTTCCATTATCAGACATGATAATCTTTTTTGGTCTTGTGACAATTTTTTGATCTCCTTACCTTATAGCTGAGGGTGGGGAGGTCTGTGACAGTTCAATTCTAAGGTATATTACTTATCCCTCATTAATCATATGGGGAGGGGACTCCCTTGGAGCTAACTTTCAGAATAAGGCACACCCAAAGACGCATCGATTGATATCCAACCAATCAACCTCCCCCTTTGTGCCCTCATACCAATGGTGGAGGATCTTATGTTGCACTGGTCACCCAAGCCTAGATATCCCAAGACCATTTTTGTGTTACACTACGTTATAAACCAATTGCACGATATGGGACTTGAGCCTGACAGGCTAAGCGATAAACCTAAATTCCAGAAGCACTCTCATATCAGCAACATAAAGGGAAAGACGTTAGTCTTATATAGTTTTAAGGGCTCTACTTAATCCTTCCTCCTGAACTAGCATTGGCATTGAGAAACCACACATACTTCCACAATGGATTTGCTATTTCACTGTCAACACTGACATGATTATAAAGAGAAGAAAATGCCCCCAAAAATTAGTCCCACATAAGAATATACCAATTATATTTTCTTAAAAAAAAGCAGAAGAAAAGAAGACTAAGAGCAAAACCAGCATAGCTTCTCCTTTATACAAATGGAAAGCAACTTTAATTCTTCTTAAGTTCTGGGAAGTCAAAGTAAGCAAAATACATAACAAAACAGAAAATCTATAGCCTAATATTCATCCCTTTGCTGCAACACATTAATTTATCTTCTCAGGTTCCTCATTTTGCAGTCACTTCCCAGAACCACACTACAGTTGAAACAACCAAAAGCAATAATCCAATTTTAACAGCAAAATAATTAAGTTGATTCATGAATTTTTTATTTTATACAAGTACCAACAACTCGAAGGGAACTACAAGCATTTAACTATAAGGACTCACATATGCTCACATAGGCACATACACAAGAGGATTAACAAGTTTTAACATAAGTTAAATACAAGTACACATAAATGTACACATCATCACATTTTTCCCACAAACAGATCAACAGTAGATCCACTGCCACATTCCATTTTTCAAACAACTGTTGTTTCCTCATACCTGTCGATTCACCAGAACTACGTCCTCATTGCGCAAGTGACGGTGTACAACCTTCCCTTCGTAATCATTACTGAAAGACTTCCCAGGTTGGGTTGTGACTCCTCTTGAAGAAGGTAATTTTCTTGCAAAAGCAATACGAGATTTCCTGATAGGTGGTAGTTTTGATGTTATTTTATCAACATAGTGTGTGGCCCCAGGATGAATATCAGGTCCATTAACAATTGCTTCTCTTAAGCTTGTCGCATTCCATGGAGTCACTCTCTGTGTAGACAACATTAATCGAACAACTTTAATATCCAATATTAGCACTTAGCATGATCAACAGAAAGTAAGAAGAGGAGGGGGAAGGGGAGGCATTCTTCAGGTCACCAAATTACATTCAATTGTAATCACTTAATGACTTATTAGACCAAGTTTAATTCATTGTTCATGTAGCCTAATCAGTAAGAAAGAAAAAAGATAAGAAAATATCAGATTACTAAATAAAAATAAATAAATAAATAAATAATTCGAGAGTTCTAGCATACATAAATAAACCAGGTTCAAAGTAAATGCAGCTAGATAGAGGCTTAAACAAGTATACAACCATTGAAAATATAGCCACATATGAAATAAAAACATAGATAGAATGAAAAGTTCAATCTACAGAGACCTATCCTAGTACACCAAAACATGGGATCTCAAAAAAGAGAATATTTCTCTTTCAGTCTTTCCAAGGTGATTTTCAGGGTTGGTGGTACCGTCGTAGGAACCAACTAATAAATTCTTAACCTTAACCAGTTGTGCTGCCTCAGTTGTCTCCTTGGTGAACGCAGAATTTTTCTCACCAAGCTTGAGCAGATGGAGCTGCCAGTCCAAGAGTTGGACATTGTATGTCGCCTAACCTCCAAAGAGGGTCGGCTGCATGAAAGGAGGGGTATATTGCTCTTATGGCATCTGAGGCACATACAGGGATGACCCAATCATCTGAGGGCCAGTGTTGACGGTCTTGCCGTCTATATGGCTCTCATGCAAGAATTGGTAATTCCTTGTTGAGGTGTTTTTGAAGCTGTCTAGAAAGCTCTAGGTAGAAGCCGACTTAGACAACTGCTTGTTCTGATTATGCTCGATGATGTGTCGAGGATCAGAAAAAGTCTTCTTGCTTCCACCCGGCTAAACTTGCCGAATGACCTTCCTTGTGCCTGTATGGGGCAGAAGGATTTTAGACCAGACAATTGCAGGTGTGGCCTTCTCCTTTGGATGTGGAGTAGACTGCCTGTCCTTGATCGGCTTTCTCCTCTCAGCCTAAGGAGTCTTCTTGGCCGACTGACCCTTACTTGAGCCAGCCGTCTTCTTAGCCGATTGACTCTTGCTAGAGCCAGCCGTTCTTTTGTTGATGAGGTCCTTGATCTCCCCCTTGAAACTAGTCATGAACTTCATAAGTTCATCCCTAGTAACGGGAGCAGTCCCTCTTTCCCCTGCCAATGGTCCAGTAGATTTACTTGGGTTAGCCTTATTGTTGACCCGTTCTAGTTTATCTTTGGAACGGATGTGTTTGGAAAGAAGTGACCCATCAAGGCCCACTTGGGTATTGACTTGTATGTTGTTCTCTTTATCATGGTCAGAATAGACCTCCCCATCGACCCTAGCCCGATTGGGTTCAGGTGGTGGTACAGACTCTGGAACCATCTTAGAGGTACTCTCCCCACAAACGGCGCCAAAATGTTTTGGGTGTTTTCTGGTCACTCGGGAGAGTTACGTCACCAAGACTAGTCCCACGCAGTCAATATCTGCAAAACACGAAGACTCTGGTTGGTAGGAGCTCTGCCTCCGACGATCAAGTTAGTATCGGTCGAAGAAAGTGAAAAGTGCGGAAAGGTAAAAGTGAGATCTTCTCGGATTCTGAGATCAGGTGAATTTTCTGATGTAAGAGATGTAGGTCAGATGTAATAAATGAATGTGTTCCTAAAAAGGGGAGGAATCTCCATATTTATAGGGTCATCGGGAATTGTGCCTCTACCTAGGTTACAAAAAACCTAGGACTGATGAGTTGCACTGCATTGCTGCTTTCTCGGGATTTGGGCCGTAAAGGCAGTCTTTTTCCCAACAATCTGGAAGGGACACCTGTCAAATGGTGATGGGTCCACTTTGGACCTATCTTAAGGTGACACATGTCACCTTCTAATTGGGACACTTGGTATGGGTATTTTTACCAAAAACACCTAGCATATCACTAAGTAATAAAAATCAAAGTTTTATCCTAAACATGATAATAGGAATTAACAAAATAATCTAACCATGATTCCTAAAGAAATAGAGCAATTGAATTACTCACTTTGAAGTCTCGTACCTCTTTCTATCAAAACAATACACACATTAGTAACTTCAATAAAATATTAAATTGAACAATTAAAATATAAGGAAAAATTGTCAAAAATAATACAAACTTTTAGCAATCCGCCAAAAACAAGTCAAACTTTTAATTAATTTTTAATAATACAAACTTTGAGGGTTATCCGCTTTAAACAATTTAAAACCGATTAGTTACCTCATGAATAGGTTATGTGGAACACGTGACATTGTATTATTTTTTTAATACTATAAAACAACTTTATAAGATAAATAAAAAAAATTAACCGGCTAAATTAGTTGTAGGTAAAATAATTTGTTTAAAGCAGATATCCCTTAAAGTTTTCATTATTTAGAAATAATTAAAAGTTTGACTTGTTTTTAGCGGATCGCTCAAAGTTTGTATTATTTTTGACAATTTTTCCTTAAAATAATATTAATTGAAATATGAATTTGGGACCAAACCCTCATAACTATGAACCTTTTACGTTGAAGTCTAAGGCAACTTTGAATTTGGCTAGGTGTATTCAAAACTCTTGATGAGGAATGGTGACTTAATCAAGAAATATCAAAAAGATGTGTGTTTGTGTTCAGGCAAGGCTTTGAAAATCAAGAGAGAGAAAGAGAGAGAAAGAATAAGATTTAGCTTAGAGAGGAAGAATGGATGATGATTTTTGGTGATCAAGCTTGTTGATGATTTAAAAGTGGTGATATGACCTCTATTTATAAGGAAAAAAGAGGATCGAAAGATTAAAAAAGATTTGAATCCAAATCGGAATAAAACTCTTGTGATAGACCGCAGTTTTTGTGGTTTTTGTTTTTTATCATAACTTTTGATCCAGAATTCAAAATAAGATAAATAATATGTTGTTGGAAAGCTCTTGAAGTCTAATTTTCTAACCCAATTAGAATCAGATTAAATTCTTTTGTATAATACAAGATATGGCCGAAATAGTGGGACGGTGTTAGTTTCGGATATAGTTTCATATTTCTTTTATATCTTTTTCATTATAGCTTAGAATTAATAATATAATATATCGTTAGAAAGATAATTTCAAGGGATATCCAACTATCTAAGACTTGGATAAAAAGTATGAGCCACGAAAATCATATCTGAATATCTTTGAACGTCTTTCAATTCGAATAGAATTAGGACTTTCAAAAAGAGAAGTTTTATTCAATTTCAAACTCTTGATCTTTATCTTTGGAAAGGATAGATTAGCACCTTCTATATACTTCTAGAAACTTGTAATGAACCCTAATTGTTTTAGAAATATAATTAATATTAATGGACCCTCCACATGATCATTGGGTCCGTACATAAGCTCGGTTTAGGCCCAGTTTAGTATTTTGGTCATAACTTTTTTGTTATAACTCGAAATTAGGCTTATAATATATCTTTGGAAATCTCTTTTCAAACCCTAATCAACTATACAATTATTGGACTCATATTATGGACCAAAATAAATTGGTTTGGACGCTTTTCATAAATAGGATACGAAATGAATGATTTTCGAAATATGAAATGAATTATTTTTATTTAAAAGCAGTTTAGAAAAGGGATATCTACAAGACTCTTCAACATTTCACCCTGCTCGATATTCAATGACGTGAAAGGTACTTGATAGGCTAAAGTCGTAATCATCTAATAAAAAATAATACCTAAATCCACTAACTATGTAGAAAGGGAAGAAGGGTCGAACCACAAGGAAACAAGTCAATTTATTCCTAATAAATCTATATAATCTAGATTATCAAGTAACCAATTTGTTATTATAAAGGAGAACTAAACTACTAGGAGTAAAAGTGGAAAGGAATAAAAGTAGGAGGAAAATCAAGGAATAAAAGACCTAGGACATAGGTTCACCAATAAATAATATTCCAGTGTAAAACATAATAATCAATCATCAATGCATCAATTAATCAGATCATAAAGGGCTTTCGCTACGTATTACAATCACAGAATTAATCTACCAGTATTAAATCTCATCTCTCGAATCTCGACTTAACCATTTATAAATTAACCTACCTATTGAAACTAGACCTAAACATCAATTCTCATCTCTCGAATCTCGAATCAATATTGTCAAACTCATGCATAAAAGATCGGGCCTAATCTAGTCACAGAGCATTAAATCATAGGAAATTAATCAAGCTTTGACAATCAACAACAATAAACTACCCCTTCATATTATTTATGGATCCCCATAAGCCCTAGAAAGAAAACTACTCAGACATAATCGAACATAAACTAAACAAAGCAATTAAACAAGTCATGATGGAAGAAATAAAATAAATAGCTGAGATTAAAGGAGAAGAATTCGTTACCAAAGTTGAAGGAAACAAGAGATGGAATTAAACAAAGAGTTGCAGAGAGAGAAAATAATACTAGAGTTTAAGAGGAGAGAGAGAGAGAAAAGTTAGAGAGAGAAAGAGAGAGAGAGTAAGGGAAGGGAGAAAAAAGAATATTAAACTTGCTTAACAAAAGCGTATCTAAAACTCCGCTCGAAAATCCTAAATTAAAACAACTTAAACGACGCTTAAACTTCTCCTCAGAAACACGCGCCCGATTGGGCGAGGCACTGCCCGATCGGGCCCGCCTTTTTTTCCTTCGTGAGCTTCTCTTCTCGCACCCGATCGGGCGCGGCACCGCTCGATCGGGCTACTTGGACTCCTTGTTTAGGCTTGTAAATCGGCCCAAACCAAATATCCTCCTTGGGGCTTTAATCATTCGGTCCAATGCCTCATCTTCTCATAAGTCGAGCCCTTAATCACCGGTTCGATGACTCTAATCGATCTTGGGCTATGAAAGATGGTCGTGCTCCTCCAATGCTCGTAGCCGCTTCATAAAATCCCGGGAAAATGCTCCAAGAGTGCAATTCCCTATAAAACTCAACCAAAACTACGAAAACACTAGAAAACACATATTAGTAATAAAAGTGGTTCTAAAGAGCCAAAAGCACTACTAATTATGACCAAGGGACGGGGGTAAAATACTATATAAAATAGACTTATCAGTACTCATCACTAGGTTTGTTTTCTGGGAAAACACAATCAGGTGTCTACATTATGCAACCAAAACATTCTAATCTTAAAGCTGGTGATTAAGGGTTCGTTTGGCATCGCTGTGGTTTTCTGTTTTTTGGTATTTTGTTTTTTAAAAGTATATTGTATATGTCACATAATGAATCAAAAATTATATAGACTTATTAAAATCATGATAATTTTGAAAACTGACACCAGAAAAGTGGAAACACCTTTTCCTTGTTTCCTGTTTTTGGTTTTTAGTTTTCAAAAATACAGGAAACTGAAAACCAAAAATGATGTCAAACAAGCCCTAAGTTCTTTAAGCTTTGTTTAAGTTGTAGTTCAATTAAGGGGTGGCATGACCTTTAACATACTTAATCTACTTGTCTTCTTGTGTAATTTTTTGTGGACAAATCTTATAGAGAATTAGGCTTGAATTATCCTTGTGTGTGTTTAAATCTCTTAAGCATACGCATCAGGGACCTTTTTTATGAGCTTGATGTTTGTCTTATAAATTGATGGTGTCTGGATGGATGTGGACAACTGGTGTTGGTTGTGTTGAGGATAAACATACCTCTTGCGGAATAATCAATCGACCAAACAAACAAACTACAAGCACACACAAGCTACTAGTTTGTTCAAAGGTCACACTTAACCCAAGCTATATGAAATATTCTCCAAGAACAAAAACCCACCAGCATATCAACACATATAATGCAGAAACTTAAGGCAAAGAACGAGCATAAACAACCAAGCAAGAGATACACGATTTTTACGTGGAAAACCTCTTCGATGTGAAGAGTAAAAACCACGGGACTTTAGGAGTCCACCCAAATTGTTCTTATTATGATCAAAGGAATGTTACACAAACACAATTCCAATTCTAAAAGATGGGTACTCAATTTACCCAACAACAACAATCATAAGAACAAAGATACGGAAGAAAAATGAAAGAGTATCACCAGAAAAAACAGAGTTCTGTCCAGAAGCTGTAACTCACGAACAGTAGCAGCAAAAGACAATCCGACCATTGGAAAAGAAGCCCTAGATGTCCCGGACAAGCTGTCAAAATTTGAGCTAATTCGGACCACGGATGAGCTTTGATCGAGACTGATTTTTGGAGCTGCACAATGAAGAACGTGAAATGGCTGAACTTTGAAACTCTCTGTATTTTTCACTCCTCTTCCCAACTACTTCCCTCTCACATTTACTCACAATAGCTGGAAGCAAGTAAGTGATGTTTTAAGGCTATGTTGCTCATCCATTTCCCACGGAAAGAGCACCACAAAGTCAATAAGTAGTAGCTTCTCAAAAAAGCACTAACACCACTTGGGCTAAAACTTAACTAGTTGCCCCAAAATCTAACACAACATTATAATGGGCTTTGTCCACATAGGAAGGGACCCTTAGCCCAACAAATCTCCCCCTCCCGACTATGTGGAGGTGGTTGCCATTCTGGCAATCAAACGACAAGCCTCAAACTTGCCTCTTGGCAATGCTTTAGTCATCATGTCGGAGCCATTGTCATCTATATGGATTTTCTCAAGCTCAAGGAACTTAGCATCAAGAAAATCCCGTATCCAATGATACCTCACATCAATATGTTTTGAATTTGCAAGAAAGGTAAGATGAATAGCACTTTGACTGTCACAATACAACATATACCTCTTTTATTTAAATCCAAGTTAACGGACAAACCGCTTCATCCATAACAATTCCTTACATGCCTCCTGCAATGAACTCTGACTCGATTGTAGACAATGCCACACATTTCTATAGTCTAGACTGCCAAGAAACTGCTCCCCCTACAAAAGTGATCAAATAACCCGAAGTAAACTTCCTCAAGTCGATATCACCTGTCATATCAGAATCTGAGTAGCCAACAAGAATAGGCTTATCACTCCCAAAGCATAGCTTCATATCTACAGTACCTCGTAGATTTCTCATAATCCATTTCACAGCATTCCAATGCTCCATTCCCGGATCAGAGAGAAAACGACTAACCAAACCAACTGCATGAGCTAAATCGGGCCTAGTGCAAACCATAGCATACATCAAGCTACCCACTACTGTAGCATATGGGATATGCATCATACTTTTCCTTCTCTTCCGATGTAGAAGGGCATTGTTGAGAACTCAACTTAGAATGCAGAGCAAGAGGAGTACTCACTAGTTTTGCTTTCTCCATGTTGAACCTTTGAAGCACCTTTTTAATATATGCTTCGTGTGACAACCACAACCTTCAAGCCTTACGATCACGGATGATCCTCATGCCTAAAATGTTCTTTTCTGGGCCGAGTTCCTTCAAAGAGAAAGTCTTACTCAACTGTTGCTTCAAGTTGACAATTCTATCCACATTTTGCCCTACAATAAGCATGTCATCAACATAAAGTAGCTAAATGAAAGGACCACAAACATCAGAAAGAACAAGGTCAATCAAGCCTGACTTTCTGGAAGGAGGGCGTCTCTTGAAAGAGACTCTGTTTTGTTTGCCTGCGAAACAATGTGGACATTTGTCCAACTTTGCACTCTTCAAATCTGGAAGTGCATTCTTCTTCATCAAACAACTTAGCCCTTTTCACTCATATGGCCAAGTCTTCTATGCCACAACTTTGCTGGATCATCATCTGCAACATTTACACTGTCTGTGGAAATTGTGGCTTGCAAATACAGGCTTGTGTGCTTCTTCCCACGAGCTAACACCAAATTTCCCTTAGTGAGCTATGAAAGGTGTTACAATAGCCTTCATCATCGAGCTTTCCTGTTGAGATCAAGTTTAAACGGATTCCTGGAACATGCCTAACATTCTTGAGCACTAACTTTGCTCCAATGTCAGTTACCAAGCAAACATCACCAATACCAACAACTTGAACCAAACCATCATTACCCATCTTTAATACCCCAAAGTCACCAGGTGTATAAGATGTGAAGAATTCCTCCCTTGATGTCACATGAAGTGAGGCTCCACTGTCAATAACCCAACTTGTCTCATATCTAGCAAGATTCACAGAGCTCTCATCATGAACAATGATAAGATCATCATCTGTTGTTGTTGCAGCTCGATCATCACCATCTTGATCTTTCTGATCATGCTTCTTTCTTGCTTGCCATTACCACCTCTGTTGTTATCTTTCTTCCACTTGTAGCAGTATTTCTGAATGTAACCCATTTTATCACAATAGTTGCATTTCATGTTTTTGTATATTCCACGGGACTTGCTCCTGCTTTTATCTCTTCCACTCGGAGCCTTGCTCTTACTTCTCCCCCTGTTATCAGCAACATATGCTTCTTCGGACAAAGATGACACACCATGAGATTTCTTTCTCATCTCCTCATTCAAGATACCAACCTTAGCAAGATCCAACGTGATTTTGCCTTGTGGTACAGAGTTACAAAGTGTCATTCTAAAAGTGTCCCATGAATCAGGAAGAGTACCAAGCAATATAAGTCCTTGAATTTCATCATCAAACTTGATTCCCATGGCTGACAACTGTTATAGAATGCCATGAAAATCATTCAAGTGATCTGAAAGTGTCTTGCTTTCTCTGTACTTCAAGCCCATCAATTGCTTAATCAAGTACAACTTATTATTGCCAGACTTACTAGCATATAAGGATTCAAGCTTCTTCCGAAGGGACTTTGCATGCACATCATCATTTATGTGATTCAAGACATTATCATCAACCCATTGACTAATGAACCCATAAACTTGCTCATGATCAAATTGTCATTGCTCATCACTTTTACCTTCTGGTTTTTTAGTACTAAACACAGGTAAATGCCAACTCTTAACATACAACAAATCTTTCATCTTTCTCTTCCAAAGATGATAGTTAGTTCCATTCAAACTAACCATTCTACTAGTGTTAATATTACCGAATTCCATCCCGAGAACTCAATAATAAAGCTGTGGCTCTAATACCAGATTGTTGAGGATAAACACACCTCTTGCGGAATAATCAATCGACCAAACAAACAAACCACAAGCACACATAAGCTACTAGTTTGTTTAAAGGTCACACTTAACCCAAGCTATATGAAGTATTCTCCAAGATCAAAAACCCACAAGCATATCAACACATATAATGCAGCAACTTAAGGCAAAGAACGAGCATAAACAACCAAGCAAGAGACACGATTTTTACGTGGAAAACCTCTTCGACGTGAAGAGTAAAAACCAAGGGACTTTAGGAGTCCACCCAAATTGTTCTTATTATGATCAAAGGAATGTTACATAAACACAATTCCAAGTCTAAAAGATGGGTACTCAATTTACCCAACAACAACAATCATAAGAACAAAGATACGAAAGAAAAATGGAAGAGTATCACCAGAAAAAACAGAGTTCTGTCCAGAGGCCGTAAGTCACGAACAGTAGCAGCAAAAGACAATCCAACCATTGGAAAAGAAGCCCTAGATGTCCCGAACAAGCTGTCAAAATTTGAGCTAATTCGGACCACGGATGAGCTTCGATCGAGGCTGATTTTTGGAGCTGCACAATGAAGAACGTGAAATGGCTGAACTTTGAAACTCTCTGTATTTTTCACTCCTCTTCCCAACTACTTCCCTCTCACATTTACTTACAATAGCTGGAAGCAAGTAAGTGATGTTTTAAGGCTTTGTTGCTCATCCATTTCCCACGGAAAGAGCACCACAAAGTCAACAAGTAGTAGCTTCTCAAAGAAGCACTAACACCACTTGGGCTAAAACTTAACTAGTTGCCCCAAAAGCTAACACAACATTATAATGGGATTTCTCCACATAGGAAGGGACCCATAGTCCAACAGGTTGGGGTCTTTGGGAGGCCTCTTCGAACAGGATGGTAGGTGGGTGTGCGAGAGCTTGTCAAACTTCCTCTGCTCATCGATCGGAGTTGTAAGCTTGCCTGGGGAAGTGGCAGTTCCCAAGTACTGAACCCATACTGGACTTATAAAAATTTTGCATAGTCTGGAAAATTGAAAACATATAACAAAAAATTTATGCGTTAATAATATCCATTAAGGCGGAGATGGATCGTGAAGACATGCTCCATATACACTGACGCGGGATCAAACCTTTGCTCTGACCTTTTTTTTTTCTTTTTTTTTTTTTTGCATTTTAGCCCCATATTCTTAAAGTAAGCAAATTTGATAGGCTTTTTAACGCCATCTTTTTATTATAAACAAATTTGATACTTATGTTGAAGTATTTGTGTTAAATTAAAGTTTCTTGCGTTGTTGGTGAGTTGGGCAATAAACCAAATTCAATGCAAGGGGATTGAGTTCGAACCTTCTTTCCCTTGAAATTTCACTATATAACTCTTTTAAATCATTCATATAAATATTTTATTTGACGAGCTTGTTTAATGTTATTGTTATTCACTTGTTTTACTTATTGAATTTATGTAATAATTTTAATTGTAATTTTGCATGAATGACACGTTGTCACCCCCAAATTATGGTTGTAGCTTGTAATTGGTAACTAATTCTTTCGTTCTTTTTTATTTGACCTCCTTTATTCATTATGTTTACAAATGCATAAATCTATTTTCAATATATTAATTCCCGGATTTTCACCATATACCCCTGAGTTTTTTATTTATTCACCATATACCCATGAACTTTTTAAAATTCATCATATACCTCTGAGTTTTTACAAAAATTCACCATATACCCTTGATGACTATTGATTATTAACTTTATCAATTATTAGGGTTAATTATGACCCGAAATCACCCTTAATACATTCCATTACCTTTGAAATCACCCACATTTCTTTCTCACCCCCAAAATCAATCATACTGATATATGGTTACAGAGATTTAGAGTGGTTTCAAGAATTAGACAAAGGAGAGGTGTGGTTTCAGGGTTAGATGGAGGGATCGAAAGTGGTTTCGATGCATAATTAATCAAATTCCACTCATCTTATTAGGGGTATAACTCATCTTATTGTCATTAGGAGTATATGGTGAATTTTTGTAACAAAATCAAGGGTATATAGTGAATTTGAAAATTTTCATGAGTATATGTTGAATAAACAAAAAACTCAGGGGTAGATGGTGAAAAAACCGATTAATTCATAATAAGGTAAATTTATAATTAGTACATATTGTGATAAGATATATTGAGACCATTTAAATAAATATGTATGTGACTATGTTTTAACTTGCGTATAAATCACAAAAGGCGATCAAAGGTGAATGTGAATAGTACATAAGTCAAATAAGGTCAAATAAAAAACAACAAAGGAAGTATATTATTTTACGTTCGAAAACTTTGAACCCATATCAAAAAATTCCTGGCACCGCCAGTAAAGGTGTTCGTCACCTCCTTTATCTACACTGATTGTGTTGTTCTTGTCTCCCTTATTTGTCATTTGCGCTCAGTAGACGTTACCTATGTTTGATTACTTCAGGATGAGCTTCTCCTCTAGTGAAGTTCCTACTCAGTGGATAACTCCTACTCATTGGTTGGTTGTGAAGGCTCAACAACGAGTACTTCTTTGGTACTTTTAGGTTGGCTTTGTTTCTTTGAGCGATTTCCATAGATAATACTAAAATGAAAATTAATTCCGTATATACGTTGCTTTTAAAAATATTTCCCGTGATACTGTACACGTTGGAATAGTGGAGATTTGTATGTTATTAAGTTATCCGAGGCTAAAAACCGCTACTAACAATAACGGTTTTTAAAAAAGAACCGCTACTGAAATTAGCGGTTTATATATTAAAACCGCTAATGGTAGTAGCGGTTTTCACTTAAAATATACACAGAAAAATTGTATTACTACCTCCGTTAACAGTTATTTGCAACATTTGCCATAAACGGGTGCTACCTATTATGTGCAACAAATGAATTTTTTTCCTCTTTTAGTAAGTTTTTTTGTAAGAAATGGCCAAACTGCCCTTACTTAACCAACTTACTCCCTTAATCATTTCACTAACCATACTCTATTATAACCAACTTAACTCATCTAATCTTACAAAAAAAAAAAAAAAAAAAAAAAAAAAAAAAAAAGGATCTCAAAACAAAAACCATCAGAATCTCAACATTCATCTTCATCGTCAAATTTCTCTCTCCTCCTTCATCATCTAAATCTCAATCCTCCTCACTCCTCCTTCATCTTCAAGATCTCACTCCTCCTTCATCTTCAAAATCTTACTCCTCCTTCATCATCTTCCCTATTTGCTGTCCAGATTTAGAGGTGGTCGCCTATGGGTTTCGTGGGTGTGGTGGTTCTAGGCGGCACGAGTTTCGTGGATGATGGTCTAAGTTTTGTGGGTTTCGTAGATGGATCTAGATGTCGTGGGTCTGGGTATAGGTTTTGTTGTGGTTGATTTCCTAGGGTGGTAGTTGGCGTGGTGTTGGGTTTCATGGGTAGTGGGCGGCGTGGTGTTGGGTTTCGTGGTAGTGGTGGTTCAATTAGTGGGTTCTTGGTTTCGATGGGTTTTGGGTTTTGTGGTGGTGGTTTAATTGGTGGGTTCTAGTTTTTGTGGTGGTGGTGGATTAATTAGTGGGTTCTGGGTTTCGTGGTGGTGGTGGATTAATTGGTGTCCTGGGTTTCGTGGTGGTGGTGGTTTAATTTGTGGGTTCTGGGTTTCTGGGGGTGGGTTCTGGGTTTCAGGATGGTGGGTTCGATGGTGATGGTTTTCGGTAGGGGTGGTTTTCGGTGGTGGGGGTGGTTTTCGGTGGGTTCTGAATTTCGGCGGTGGTGGTGGTGGTTTTCGGTGGATTCTGGGTTTCCGTGGTGGTGGTGGTTATTCTCGGTTTTGGGTTGGGTGGTTTGTTTTTGGTTAATTTTGGGTTTTTTTTAAAAAAAAAGAAATTGGATTAATACTGAAGTAATGTCCTTATATTTCAATAATCATGTTTAAAAACTTTTGTCTTGGAGTCCGTGCTACCCCCCTTTGTTGCAAATAACTGTTAGCGGAGGTAGTATATGAAGTCTTCATCTTCCTCCAGAGCAAAAAAAAAATAAAAAAAAAAAAGCACGACACTCCTATATTTCTTCAGTGATAAAATTACAACCCCATACTCCAAAGCTCTACCTACTACTCCAAATTGCTGGCAAAAGAATAATCACCGGCCACCTACCACCTGCTATTGTGGCCGTCGTCGACCGAGCCTTCATGTGCGGGAATTAATTCACCACTCTTTCTCCTAATTGAAAGGATAGCCCTAATTTTGATTATTTGTTTTTACAATAATTTCGAGTACACAGTCCTAATTATTTACTTATCAATTTTAAATCCTAATCAAAATTGTGATCAATCCTAACCAATCTTTCAGGTTTTAAGTTTAGGTTCTATGAAAAATAAGTTCTATTTAAAAGAATCGCTGATGGTATTAGAGGTTCTTCAAATAGAACCGCTAATACCGTTAGAGGTTCTCTTTAAAGAACCTCTTATACCATTAGTGGTTCTAATTTATCTAGAACCGCTATTGTTATTAGCGGTTTATAACTAGCAAAAAAACGAACCGAAAAACCGAGCCTACGTATACGGTATCACGGAAAATAGTTTTAAAAGCAACGTATATAGGAAATTAATTTTCATTTTAGCATTATCTCCGGAAATTGCTCCTGTTTCTTTGGTGTATTTTTTTTTTTTTTGAAAGAGATCCTAAATAACACTAAATTTCATTAATTAAAGTCATACGGCATCTACAATTGACAAATAACGATAACGAAAACAAATTTAACAAAATCAAACAAGAATTAATCGGGGAAGGGCTAAGAATCCAAATACATAAATATAACAATTCGGCATATTCTCGATTCGTTGTCTCACACAACTTTTTAAGTGGATCCGTCGTCGCTTCGCAATTTTGTGAGAAAGTAAATTCTTGTGTTGATTCCGTAACATGAATCCGAGCCATAAGCAATCGTAGTCCCGCACAACCGGAGATCAAATTAAGCACAGATAAAACCTTGTCTTTCAAAGGACTCGGAAAAACCTTGTCTTTCGAAAGAGATCGAAAAAACCTTGTCTTTTAAAGGAAATAAACCCTTTCTTTCGAGGAAGACATTATTGTAACTTAAGAAACAAAAAGCTTAAAAGAAAATATGGACTTTCTACCGGTAAAATCCAATGGAAACCCCTTTAAAATTGACAATGTAGGCTAGAGTTTAGAAGAGAGAGAGAGAAAGCTAGGGTTTTTTTCGTATGCGTGATTTCTTTGGTGTGATTTTTAATGTTTTGTAAGAACTTGTCAAAATAAATAGATAAATACTAAAAGAAGTGTTTTTACTAACCTTTGAAAAAACAGCGAAACCAGTCGGTAAATCTTTACTAGCGGTTGGTAATTGTTCGCTGACAGGCATTTTACCCTAAAACTATGATTATTGCTTTGTCTAGAACGGCTAAATTGTAGGGATCATAAACAAGACATAACATTAAATTTAATTATACTTGCATAAATAAAAAATCAAAAATAACAATAAAATACATAAATTGGATACATAACCAAAAATTACATCAGTTTTACACGCATAATTATCACTTAAACTGAATTGCATCTAAGGTGAGGACTCAAAATCGGGAATCTGTACACCATCAATTGTGACATATTACACATCCAAATCATGCATCAAGTCGAAACATCCTGTACCAACTTTAGCAGGCAAGCCCAGACAAATCCTAGCCGAAGGAGTCTCCAAGGTATCAACTTCACCATGGGCTGCTGCATCAGTAAGGAACTTGGAAGCAGTTTCATATGACATTTTGCTAAACGGAGATATCGAATCAATTATACCCCCACTTCTGCTCAATGGCCTATACGCGCCCGTATGTGTCATGTAATCAGCAATTAAGGTTAAGTGTCTCATGTCTACTGTGACTCCATAGTGACCAAAAACTGTGAAGATCTCTGTTATAATGGTCGCTCTGGCAGCTTCAACCCCATAAGTACTAAGCATTGCATAAATGTCATTGGAACTAATGTGCTTGACATCCAGCTCATCTTGCATATCCCAAAAAGCAGCAAAATCCACACCAGCAGTCTGAAGAGCAGGACGAGATTCTTTACCTTTTCTCAGCATTGGGATTCCTCCCTTCCCAGAGTCTTCCAAATGAAGCTCCACTACTTTACATTGCTCAATCTTGCCAGCAGTCTTAACATAAACTTTCTTAGCTACCTTCTCCGCAATCTGCATCAACAACCATAAATGAGAAAATGAAACATAGTTATATTCAGGGAATATCTTGTGGAAGATAGTGATGTAACTATAATATGATCCAACTAAAATATGCGTACTCCTCGGAGGGATATACTCAAGTTTGGAGGAAATTCCTACAGCGCACACACCACTTCTAACATCTTCTTCAACTTAAAGTTTTAGTGCTCACCTGAAGACATATACTGGAAATGCAAGTATTTGCTTTTCACCTACAGTTATAATATATGCATCCCTAAATATTTATACCCTTAGATATTAGTAGTAAAGAAAAATTATGACAAATTCACATGTTGATTTGTGTAATTAACATGCTATTTTTAGCCTCTTATACTTGGCACGAGGGTTGTATATTACTAAAAACTTTTTAACTATGGCCATCCCTGCACAACTAATGTTGATCACATATAAATGACAAAATAAATTAAGTTTCTCCACTTCGTTAAGTTTCAAATCAAAGAGCAGCTATGCAAAAAAGGCAGTCATAAACAATCATAAATAAACCAATTACTAAGACAGGATAATGAAAATTAATGGAAAGAAATCAATTTCAGCATACCTGCGCCAGCAATATGTGTGGTTCATTTGACAACTTAAAATGGACTTCAAAAAATAGTCCATCACAGTCCACATATATTGCTTTGTCATTATCTGATTTTTTTCTTTGATAAGCTTCTCGTTTGTCCTTTTGTTCTTCAGAATCAGGACCAGAAGAGGTTTTCAGTACATCATTGTCCTCAGATACTTCTCCATCTTCATCTCCATTCTCACGATCAGCTACAGGATTTCCCTCCTCAACTTCTTCTGAGTCATCCTCATACTCAATCTCATCTTGCTGTTTCCTTTTTCGTACTTTTGACGAATGATCCCCCCCTGCTTCATTGCAATCATTGTCATCATCTTCATCATCATCATCATCATCTTCTTCTTCTACTGTCTGTGACTGGCTCCCAAAGCCATCTTCATCCATATCTGCTGAACCTTTTGGCTGGGATTCAGATTTGATACCACATATTCTAGAAAGCAAAAGCAAATGACTTTTTATAGCAGCTTCCATCTCACTCATATACTCGTCTAGCAGGGTACTGTGACAGTCTTTTAATGTTATATCAGTGTGAGGAGGATAAAGTACAGGATCATAGAGCTTTATTTTAAGCTTATATATACTGCAGATTTCATGTTTCTCAATTGCAAATGGCACAACACTAACTTCCATGCTTTCTATCATGTCAGCAACTGTGATCCTCTTCAACATCGCAGCAAGTTGCTCTGCATCATCCCTGGAAGTGTCAAATATACTAATCAGCAAAACTTCCAGAAAGAAGGATATCAATAGATATACAGTTGCAACATTATATGCAATAAGTTGTTCAGAAGAAATTAGAGCAAGGTAGGAATGTGACAGAACAAACAGGAATTAAATCTCTATTTCTGCATGGAAAAATGTGAATGTGAAGAGGTCTAAAAATGTTAATGCAAGGAAAAGAATTAATTTTCATGCATTTATTTATTACTGAAGCATATATGTTGTATTTTGAAACATATCCAACTCTGTCTAAAAGTTTCCACAGGCACAAAAGTTTTCAATCTACTTAGGTTAGTACTTCTGTACTTTGTTCACCTTTTATAACCTTAAGTCTAGCTTTGCTATGGTTATGATTTTACACATCAATACATACCTGTCTCCAACTTTCCGCCAATGGATAGTGAACTGTGATTAAAACAAAAGAAACAGGAAAATAGAACTCACTTAGCTTTGCACTTGAGCAAAGGACATGTCATAGTTGGAGTCCTAATAGATTTTGATGCAGTCATTAATATCTCCTGCAGACGTGGAATTCCTAGTGTCACGTTCATTTCACCTCGACCGGCATGATGGAATGTATTCAATCTAAAGTTTCATAATCACAGATACAAAAAGTGCATCAATTAGAAGATTCCTATAAAAAAGAAGATAGTATGAATGTTACTTATAACTAGGCAATAAAAAATTTAGATAATTACGCATGTTTTTTCCATTTCAAATTAAATCTCTAGTACATAGTTTTGAGGCAATGTCAATAGGTCAGAAGCCAGAACAGGTTCAGATAAGAGGCTAGAAAAATACAACTAGGAAAATACATTCGTACAAAAGTTTACAAAGATCAAAAACTGAACACAATTTCTAAAGATAATTAAAGACAAATCTTTTGGCAGTCAGCTTATGAAGAACAAAGATGTAATCAAAGAACATTGATCCTACTTGGACATGAGTAGATATCCTTTCAAACCTCTTTTTCTTTTTTTTTTCTTTTTTTTTTTTTTTTTTTTTTATTTATTAATGTGATATACTATTCTCTCAAGACTCAGACATCCATTCAAAAACTTCTTGTGATTAAGAAGGTGATAATAATAAGGTAACTTTGAGTTTCAGAATCGTGGTTGTCATTAACATTATTTCCAAACATCGAGTTTTACCCCGACTAGAAATCTCAGCTCCAAAACATTAATCCAAGAAGTACTAAAAAAAATCTAGCACTTTACAGAATATTCTTTGAAAAAAAAATCTAATTTCAGATTTATTTGAGAAAATTTAGTCCAATCAAACTCCTTTGAAGGACATTGGCATATGGCTTGGAGCAGGTTAAAGCAGAGCATCATCAATAATGTACATTCACCCCTCTTCTGCAAGTGAACTGCAGGTTCATTGAGGATTCAGCATTTCTTTGTACAAATAAAGTAATGTATTATAGAGCAATTTCATTATATCTACTGTTGCATTGATTGCATGTTCGGAAAACCAAATGCTCATAAAGAGCTAATTTAACCCATATATCTGCTTCATCAACTGTCTTGAACCTAAATGCAATGTAGCAACTTTTGAATCACATATTAAAAGCTTTTTAACAGCAGATTACAAAAAAAAAATTTCAAACATGTAGCTACTATGAGGAATAAAGAACTCACGTCATCTGTGTAGATGGTTCTCCAACTGACTGAGCTGCAATTATTCCAACAGGCTCCCCAGGTTGTGCAAGACTCCTGTAATATTTGTTCTTAACCAATTTTAGAAAGTTCAAACGGTCCTTTGGGTGACCTTTATAGAATTCTTTGGCTTCCTTGGCAAGTTGATTTGGTACTTCATTATCTTCATCAATGTACTTGGATAAGGATCCATCATCGATTTGACTTAAAGGATTTGTGCTAACAATCAGCGATTGATTCTGGAAGTATAAAAAAATTAACAGTTAAATAAGTATAAAAAAAATAACAGTTAAATAAATTAAAATAACATTGTAGGATAAAAACAAAGCCCAACCAACGCTAATGCCTCATATTCATGCATATAGTTCTTCTTGTGAACATCGACTCCATCTTCTCCATAGCGGAACTGAATGACAGAACCATCTGCATCACGAACTGTGTAGTCATATTGAACGCTGAGGCACTCAAGATTTTTAATCAAGCACCTTTGAAGGTATCCGCTGCGAGACGTTTTGACGGCTGTATCCACTAACCTACATAAACATAATGTACATGAATCAAAAAGCAAACCATTTAAAAAAAATAAAAAAAAATTAATGAGTGGCATGTTCTTTAAAAATAACTGTTCATCTTGTCATTAATGTCTCCACTAACACTCTCATTAGAGCCCTAAGTTGCAGTCAAAAGAAAATGTGCTACGCAGTCCATTCTGAAAAACAAGGTCACAAAACATATACAATGGACTATCTATATTCTAAACAAATAAAGGAACTTTAGCTCACTTTATTTGATAACAGTTTACTCGGAACTGCATGGTCCAACCCAACCAAAAACTAGATTCCTACTTATATTATGATCTCTTTGGGAAACAAAAAGGACAACCATCCAGTTAATGTTCATTTTTTTCCAGGAAACATAGGCCTGGAATATTTCGGTCCCACAGGGAAAGATTCAAAGCCTGTAGGTGACTTTTTCTTCATAGCAATATGATGAATTTGAGCTACAAATCTACAAAACATACAAAATTAACTTAGCCTATTTACTTCCTGATAAGTGGATTTTCCTTGCTACTTAAGATACTTTAAGAGTTCTAAACTTCCACACGATTGTTTTTTTTTTTTTTTAAGGGAGGCGGGAGAGGAATTATTTTAAACTAGTGTTGTACGCCTGAGAAGCAAGGACTGAACAAATTTACCCTTCACGACCAGCCATGCAGTGGAAATAAAATTCTTGGGGGCGAAGGCCAGTAAGATAACGATCACTGATAAATCCTCCAGCTCGAGCTGAACAGTCCCAAGGGACAAAGCAAGGTAGCGTCTTTCCAGAAACCATTCGAGGCACACGTTTCCCTTCCAACTCTTGTTGACCCAACAGAAGAGAGATTTGTTGGAAGTTGAACTGCCAAAAGTTAAAAGAAAACTGAATCAATCAGCATTAATATGACAGCAGCACAAACGCAACAAGTGTAGAAACCGGCATTCTTGGAGAATCTAAACTCGCTGGAAGGATGTAAGGGTCATGTAAATAAACAAAAAAAAAAAAAACAAAGCGGTAATCCATCATAATAAACCACGCCTATTGCATAGCTCCACCCATTATCTTTCATCGTATGAGATAGCCAAGCCAAGCACTACAATATTCCAAACATACACACTGAGATAGTGAGATGCCTTCAAGTCCTCGAGTTACCAAGTAACACAAAAACTCTAAAGGGATCCATAAGTGTATTTTGGTTGGAAACTTAACCAGTTATTCTATGAGGTCTACTCTACTTCATATATATACCACAATACCACTATAAGAAATGGGAATGCAAACCTTGCAACTCCAAATACAATATAAAATAATATATAGTACTTATAGTCACTATTGCTATGTTAAGCAAACTAAATTACATCATTTTCTTGTCCAACAAGTATTCTTCCTTCCACCGTTTCACGATACATTATACTTAAGCAATTGTTGTCACCTCTAATTGTACAAGGTTGCAACATCCTTATGAACCTTTATTATGTAATTAATTATGTACAGACCATGAACATTAGCTATATGCTGAACCAGTGAAACTATTTGTAGCAGGCAGCTACCTATCTTGACTCATTAGACAAATTAAATAGTTGTAATTTATCCTAGTATAAGGAGATTCAATACAGTTTAGATATCTAAAATTTATCGGAAGGATCTGAGAGTTGCAAGGCAATGGTAAAACCAAACGCCTTACTTAGTGTGTGACTATGGCACAGTGCAACAGTGTCATTAGCAGTAAAAATATAACTTCTCCAGGCACAAAATCATCACAGGCACCTAGGGTTCAACTTCAAAGCTTCAGCATGCCTCGAATGAAGTAAGAGGCGTTATAAAACACACATCTCTAGTCCACCATAAAACATAGGATGTGCTGGGTAGGGGGAGTTGAGGTAAAGACTCATTAAAACAACAATTATTCTGATTCTAATTTCTTTACTTTTTATCATTGGGATACGTTTATCAGAGTATAAGCATCTCATGTTAATATTATTACGATGCTGGATAAAAAGCATTCATTGTATTAATTTTCAGAATCATTTATAAGCATAGGCTCAGCATGTACGGTGCTGCACCTTTCGCTTGCTCCCTATACCATAGCCTTTGAGATGCTTTGTGCCTCAAATTACATCAGGCTTTTACATTCATATTAAATTATAGAAAGTAGAAGAATATCCAAGCAATAAAAAAATCAAACTGAAGCAAGTCAATAAAGTCAACAACTTACAGTGCCACCTTTAGCTCCAGAGAGTGTCATGAGAGAAAGACAGTTCTTCCGAAAAGGCTTAATTAGTCCTTCAGGGAATAGCTTAGTGACCGCAGAGCTCAGTGTATTAAGCTTACTTCTCATCAACCCATCAAGAAGCGCTATTGCAGATTCTCCATTACGCCGAACTGCTTTTTCAATTTCGATTTGCATCTCTGAAAATTCTGGACAGATAGAGGTACACAAAAATGAAATCAGAAAGAATTAAAAACAAAACAACTAACATTATTAGAGTGCCATAATTACAGAATCAAAACATACTGCATAACAACAAGCCCCTTACAGCTATTACATCAACTAAAGGGACGACTTTAAGTCCGGAAAAAGGATTAGGCATACATTGAATGTCTCAACTGGAAATCTAGGATATACGGCCAATAAGATTCAGAACACAGAAGCTCATGGATTATAGTAAAGTACTACTGTGGACTAAAACTGATGCCAAAGAGGGAACAAAAAAAAAAAAAAAAGAAAACCCTTCATGTGAATCTATGTTCAATAACCTGTTCCTCTATACCCATCTTAATGTGTCCTAATGAGAGAAGAGACAGAGGACCAAAGCCAGGAAGATATTTAAAAGAAACTACAATAAATGAAAGCTCTTATAACACTTGAGTGGCACATAAACCCAGCAACAGATAGAACGCAATAAAGTATTTGAGAATTCCATTATATATATATATATATATATATACATTGTGAAAAGGGAATGTTATGTGAGAAGGGTGAGAAAAGCTGTCAACAGTTGGATTAGTTTAATCTGATGGCTCATATCATCCATTCATTAATGGCATGATGGTAAGTATGTGAAATATTTAGCTCAAAGTGTACCTTGCTGTATATGGGATACATGTGCCTTTCTTAGGAGTACCTTTCTTCCCCAAACTCTATTTTTCCTCCATTTTTTTGGCCTCCTAAGCTATTGAGCTAATCTTTTTCATACTCTCCTCCATTTTCAAAGCTTTATTTCAACAATATATACATCAAATTTATTTTATAGTTTTACAATCAGATATGAAAAACTTTTTGTAAACTCTAAACAAAAATGCTATTGATGTATCTCTAAAACATTTTGATGTATCTATTGAGCATTGATGGTGATGTATGTGTAAGATAATTCTATTGTATGATTGTATCTATACGATTCTTCTATATTTAGCATCTTATTTGTTGAGCTCATCTCTGCTTCTTCCCCTCATAAATTACCTTTAAATTTCATATGCCGTTGTCAACCAAGGTCATTGTTTATAGCTAGCTGCAGCAATATCATGATGTATTTGTTGGTAGAGAAAGACAGAAAGAGGGTGTTTTGGTTTTCAAATTTAATTAATAAGTTTATGACACTAATTGAATTCTAACAAGGCTTGAGAAAGAGGTGAGTTTCTGTAATGGGCATGTGTAGGCGTTGTATTGCCGATATGTCCATATTTAAAAGGAAAAAGGAGGAAAAGGCTTGATGTATATATGATGTTATTTCAATGTATCTATAATACACATTGGATGTATCAGTTCTATATACTTAATGTACCTTTATTTCTCACGCTTCCCACCATAAGCATACTTCTCACCGGATCCTAACTACATATACTTCCTCAGTTTAGTTGCATCACTTTTGTTTTCATAGACTCCTAGACATTTTTTGGGTAGAGAGAAAAAATAAATGGGGCCCATGTGGTAGGAGAGAGATAGAGAAAACTTATAAGTTAAAAAGGATAGTGATGCAATTAATTTAAAACTTCTTTTTTAGTATAGTGATGCAATTAAAAAAAAAAACAAAACAAAACAAAACAAAAAACAGAGGAAGTAACCTATGGTAACCACATATATATGTATATATATGGAAGTCTAAAAACCCTCCTCTATGGAATTAACCTATGGTAACCACAATAAAGTACTCCCTCTGTTTTTTTTTTTAAAGGGTAGAGTTGTGAATGCACAGAGTTTTAGGAGGTTTTATTGATTTAAATAAAATAAGATGCTAGTGGGGTAGGTAGGATAATTAGGGAAAAAAAAAAAAAAGGAGCCCAGGTTTATAACAGAGATAAACCTGGTTGTTTCTCTCACACAATTAGTATACTACAAATGCATGGGTTTTGCTGGCCCATTAAAAATATATTTTGTACTTTATTTGTCATATGGCAGTGACAGATGGAGATGACAGACGTTAGCAAACATTTGCTAATGGTTGCAAAATTCATCATCTTCCTCCTCCTATCTTTTTCTTTCTATTCATCTTATTCTTCCTTCATGTACATCTACTTCTTCCCGCCTTCGACTCTGCCAGCAAACCATTTCCGGCGGCTGAAAACAAAACTCGAATAACAAAGGGAGAAATAAAGGGCATGGTAAACCCTAAAGGGTATGTATGCTTTCCTTTCTCCATTGATTTCGCTTGTTTGATTCTGAAGACTGAAAAGTCATTAATTCTGCCATTGAACAAGGTTGAAGCAGGAAAGAGAATGTCAATTGAAGAGAGAATGGGAAACGGCAGTTAAGTCAAAGTCAAATGGTAAATACATAAGTACCCTGTGATAAACAAGAATTGATTATCTCTGTTATAGACTTGTATTTACCTAAAAAAAATGTAAGAGAAAATAGTGGGGTTCTTATTTTATTGAAAAGTAAAAGGATGTGAGAGGGAATGGGAACCATTCAAGGAGTGAGAAATGATAAAATAAGTGAGAGTGGGGACCATTGGTGGGTAAAGTTAAAATATAAGGAATATCCAAAAGAGGAAGTGTGTCATTTGAAAAAAAAAAACGGCTGAATAAGGCAAGTGTAGCATTTAAAAAAATGTAAGGAGTAGTTGAGAATACAATTATAAAATATATGGAAGTCTAAAAACCATCTTCTATGGAACAAGCAGATGATAACCAATGGGAATGTGAAAAAAAATCCGCTCAATGTCCTTGAAAGGGTAATATTAAGAGACTTTTACAGTAATTCTGAATAGAAAACAGGACTGATTTGATCAGCTGTACCATACCAGCATAAGAAAGGCTCTTGCCGAAACCTCAACATATTGTACTGCTCTAACAAACATCAGAGTGATATGTGATTTGACAATGAAATCAGCTTTATCAAGCTTGCCTTTTCTTTATATAAAAAGGCTCAACAACATGCCTTGCACAGTTTTCAAATAAGTAATGGGAGTATAAAATGGGGATAAGATACAAGGCACAATCTCAAAGAAAACTAATCTCACATTCTAAACCTAATCACTTCATGCTATCTTCATCCTAAGATAATAGTCACAAAAATAATTTTGGATGTTTGGACTTTGAGTAAAGTTGCCAAATTTCCTGATATAGAACAGATATGATTGGATAGCCTAATATACTACCACCCACTTTTAATTGTAAGGAGTTGACTGAGATTGTAAGGAAATTTTGTTGAAATTATGTTAGATCTAGGACAGCAATGATATAATTTTTTTCCATTTGAGCAGGGAGTGTATAAATTAACACAAAGCTACATCCTATAGTCAAGAACTTTGCATTGAAGAATTGTCATGTACCTAAACCTTCTTTCTCGCGGCCAATAAATTGCTGGTGAACCTCCTCGCCACAATTATGGCAAATATCAAGCAATTTTTTCCTCAGGATGTCATAAGGTTGTAATAGGAGAATATCATCAACTCCACAGGTAAAACCATGCAACTACAAGACACAAGAAATTTATAAAGATAAGTCAAAATGCAACACGTACATATGTACACAAATCATTTCGCATTAGGTGAAAATCAGGCTAATAAGAAGGTTGGGTAGCCACCTGCAGGAAAGCTGTGAAAACACGACTCAATACAGAAAGCAAGGTTCCTGCAGCATTAGACCCGTACATCTCCTGCACAGTATGAACTAAACCAAACTTCCCAAACTGTTCCTTGTCAATAACCCCTTGAACCAGCTCATTTTTGTAAACAAACACAACATCTTCATCGATGCTGTGGCTGGGGTCCCTTTGAATGTTTATTGCCGAATCTCCAGCAGTCATCTTCTTAGAACTCCGACTTTTCTTCTTTTTCTTTTGAGAACCCTCTTCAGCTGTCTTAAGATTTTCATCATTCTTCCGTTTGGATTCATCCCTCCCAAAATATTCTCGAGCAATTTTAGCACGCTTTTTTGCAGTAAATGGTAAAGAACCTCTCGTTACGTGATTCAAGATGGCAGTTATAACCTACACAAGAGCGATTATAGACTGTAAAAGTTTATTCAGAAAATCAGAGAGCTAACAACAAGAAATACAGAAGACTGATATGTTACTACAGAGAAATCTCATAAGGGTAATTCAAACCTGCTTCCCTGTCCAAAGCATCTGTGGTTTAATTATAGCGGGTGGATGAACCTGTATAACATTTTCTGCATCTACTACAGATATTTTCTTTCCAGATTTGGCATTCAGGGATGATGCGCCAGAAGAACACACACCGGACATATATAGAAGCTCATTAAATTCTTGTAAGGTAAGAAAAGTATCTCTCTTTGTGAGAAGTACAGCACCTACAATGTGATCCTATTCACAAGTATGAAAATATGAGAAAAATAAGATATTGAGGACAGATTAAGGTAAATTATAATCAATCATATGACCCTCATTTTATATAAGAACCTGAATTAAGGCTCTTTTAGGATCACCACGAGTAGGAACTATATATTGGTTATCAGCATTGACAATGTTGTAAGCTTCAGCCCGAGATATCTCATCTTGTGGAAAGTGAACGTTTATTTCATCACCGTCAAAATCAGCATTGAAAGAACTGCATAAAGTCAGCAGGTAGTGACAAGTATCAGCAGCAAGAACCTTGCAGAATCATAACACAAAGCCATATTGTAAAGGGTAGGAAACATACTCGCAGTTTGCATAATGAAAACGAATAGTCTTCTCTCCAGGCAAGACTCGGACCTTAAGTGCAATTATACTTGGTTTATGAAGCGTCGGCTGAGAAGCATATAAAATATTAGAGTGACTAAAAACCAAGGCGGCAAAAGTAATCACATAAAATATTATTGTTATTGTTATTCTGAATAGGCAAGCTCGGTTGACTAATGCCCAACCAACTCCTAAACAGTCAAACACATCCATTGATTATTTCCTTCTTTTTTCACAATAACAATAACAAGAACAATAATAATAACAATAACAGTAACAATAACAACAACAATAACAATAACAATAACAATAATAATATATAAATAAGTAAAAGACATACAAAATTATAAATGGCATATAAGAGAGCAAACACAGGACCCCAAATATTACAAGACCAAAAAGACAACTCTGGCATAAATCATGGCACAGATATCCCAAAAATCCAAACTACTTAAACATAGGCACAAAAACAGGGGCAATAAAAATAAAATAAATAAATAAAAGCACCTATTTACAACGCAATTCATCGAGGTAATTTCACCACAGAAGATCTAGGCTTTCTGAATAAATCAACAAGAATCTCTGACTCATCCCGAATTCAGATGCTATGACCTAGTAGGCAGAACAGAAAATTTCCACAAGCAATGCTTTCCCTTCTTGGTGGTTCCAGATATTGGAAAGTTAAAAAATTTTGTTGATTAAACAACATATTATAGAATGATCATTATGTTGATAAATCAGGGTTTCTTTTAGTTTAATCAAATAAGTTCATCTTCAATAAATCAAGGTAAAAGAGAAATGTAAGAATAGATTTTTGGAAACCGACTGTTCTAGAGAGGTATGGCCTACCTTATCCAATGAATTTCCACACATGCACCAACACTTCCAGAAAAGAATGAGGATAAATGGTATGAGGAGACTTGCTGATAGTAATTATATGCACTAGGCTAAAAGTAACCTTTGAAGTATTATTATTGGTTGTAAATCATTGCTAAACTTGTTAGTGTGGAAGTGAAATCAATGGCTTGAACTTGTCAGCCTCTCATTGTGTTCAAATTATGTTTCCGTATTGATGTCATCCATAGAATAATCCATTTCCATTATCAGACATGATAATCTTTTTTGGTCTTGTGACAATTTTTTGATCTCCTTACCTTATAGCTGAGGGTGGGGAGGTCTGTGACAGTTCAATTCTAAGGTATATTACTTATCCCTCATTAATCATATGGGGAGGGGACTCCCTTGGAGCTAACTTTCAGAATAAGGCACACCCAAAGACGCATCGATTGATATCCAACCAATCAACCTCCCCCTTTGTGCCCTCATACCAATGGTGGAGGATCTTATGTTGCACTGGTCACCCAAGCCTAGATATCCCAAGACCATTTTTGTGTTACACTACGTTATAAACCAATTGCACGATATGGGACTTGAGCCTGACAGGCTAAGCGATAAACCTAAATTCCAGAAGCACTCTCATATCAGCAACATAAAGGGAAAGACGTTAGTCTTATATAGTTTTAAGGGCTCTACTTAATCCTTCCTCCTGAACTAGCATTGGCATTGAGAAACCACACATACTTCCACAATGGATTTGCTATTTCACTGTCAACACTGACATGATTATAAAGAGAAGAAAATGCCCCCAAAAATTAGTCCCACATAAGAATATACCAATTATATTTTCTTAAAAAAAAGCAGAAGAAAAGAAGACTAAGAGCAAAACCAGCATAGCTTCTCCTTTATACAAATGGAAAGCAACTTTAATTCTTCTTAAGTTCTGGGAAGTCAAAGTAAGCAAAATACATAACAAAACAGAAAATCTATAGCCTAATATTCATCCCTTTGCTGCAACACATTAATTTATCTTCTCAGGTTCCTCATTTTGCAGTCACTTCCCAGAACCACACTACAGTTGAAACAACCAAAAGCAATAATCCAATTTTAACAGCAAAATAATTAAGTTGATTCATGAATTTTTTATTTTATACAAGTACCAACAACTCGAAGGGAACTACAAGCATTTAACTATAAGGACTCACATATGCTCACATAGGCACATACACAAGAGGATTAACAAGTTTTAACATAAGTTAAATACAAGTACACATAAATGTACACATCATCACATTTTTCCCACAAACAGATCAACAGTAGATCCACTGCCACATTCCATTTTTCAAACAACTGTTGTTTCCTCATACCTGTCGATTCACCAGAACTACGTCCCCATTGCGCAAGTGACGGTGTACAACCTTCCCTTCGTAATCATTACTGAAAGACTTCCCAGGTTGGGTTGTGACTCCTCTTGAAGAAGGTAATTTTCTTGCAAAAGCAATACGAGATTTCCTGATAGGTGGTAGTTTTGATGTTATTTTATCAACATAGTGTGTGGCCCCAGGATGAATATCAGGTCCATTAACAATTGCTTCTCTTAAGCTTGTCGCATTCCATGGAGTCACTCTCTGTGTAGACAACATTAATCGAACAACTTTAATATCCAATATTAGCACTTAGCATGATCAACAGAAAGTAAGAAGAGGAGGGGGAAGGGGAGGCATTCTTCAGGTCACCAAATTACATTCAATTGTAATCACTTAATGACTTATTAGACCAAGTTTAATTCATTGTTCATGTAGCCTAATCAGTAAGAAAGAAAAAAGATAAGAAAATATCAGATTACTAAATAAAAATAAATATATAAATAAATAATTCGAGAGTTCTAGCATACATAAATAAACCAGGTTCAAAGTAAATGCAGCTAGATAGAGGCTTAAACAAGTATACAACCATTGAAAATATAGCCACATATGAAATAAAAACATAGATAGAATGAAAAGTTCAATCTACAGAGACCTATCCTAGTACACCAAAACATGGGATCTCAAAAAAGAGAATATTTCTCTTTCAGTCTTTCCAAGGTGATTTTCAGGGTTGGTGGTACCGTCGTAGGCACCAACTAATAAATTCTTAACCTTAACCAGTTGTGCTGCCTCAGTTGTCTCCTTGGTGAACGCAGAATTTTTCTCACCAAGCTTGAGCAGATGGAGCTGCCAGTCCAAGAGTTGGACATTGTATGTCGCCTAACCTCCAAAGAGGGTCGGCTGCATGAAAGGAGGGGTATATTGCTCTTATGGCATCTGAGGCACATACAGGGATGACCCAATCATCTGAGGGCCAGTGTTGACGGTCTTGCCGTCTATATGGCTCTCATGCAAGAATTGGTAATTCCTTGTTGAGGTGTTTTTGAAGCTGTCTAGAAAGCTCTAGGTAGAAGCCGACTTAGACAACTGCTTGTTCTGATTATGCTCGATGATGTGTCGAGGATCAGAAAAAGTCTTCTTGCTTCCACCCGGCTAAACTTGCCGAATGACCTTCCTTGTGCCTGTATGGGGCAGAAGGATTTTAGACCAGACAATTGCAGGTGTGGCCTTCTCCTTTGGATGTGGAGTAGACTGCCTGTCCTTGATCGGCTTTCTCCTCTCAGCCTAAGGAGTCTTCTTGGCCGACTGACCCTTACTTGAGCCAGCCGTCTTCTTAGCCGATTGACTCTTGCTAGAGCCAGCCGTTCTTTTGTTGATGAGGTCCTTGATCTCCCCCTTGAAACTAGTCATGAACTTCATAAGTTCATCCCTAGTAACGGGAGCAGTCCCTCTTTCCCCTGCCAATGGTCCAGTAGATTTACTTGGGTTAGCCTTATTGTTGACCCGTTCTAGTTTATCTTTGGAACGGATGTGTTTGGAAAGAAGTGACCCATCAAGGCCCACTTGGGTATTGACTTGTATGTTGTTCTCTTTATCATGGTCAGAATAGACCTCCCCATCGACCCTAGCCCGATTGGGTTCAGGTGGTGGTACAGACTCTGGAACCATCTTAGAGGTACTCTCCCCACAAACGGCGCCAAAATGTTTTGGGTGTTTTCTGGTCACTCGGGAGAGTTACGTCACCAAGACTAGTCCCACGCAGTCAATATCTGCAAAACACGAAGACTCTGGTTGGTAGGAGCTCTGCCTCCGACGATCAAGTTAGTATCGGTCGAAGAAAGTGAAAAGTGCGGAAAGGTAAAAGTGAGATCTTCTCGGATTCTGAGATCAGGTGAATTTTCTGATGTAAGAGATGTAGGTCAGATGTAATAAATGAATGTGTTCCTAAAAAGGGGAGGAATCTCCATATTTATAGGGTCATCGGGAATTGTGCCTCTACCTAGGTTACAAAAAACCTAGGACTGATGAGTTGCACTGCATTGCTGCTTTCTCGGGATTTGGGCCGTAAAGGCAGTCTTTTTCCCAACAATCTGGAAGGGACACCTGTCAAATGGTGATGGGTCCACTTTGGACCTATCTTAAGGTGACACATGTCACCTTCTAATTGGGACACTTGGTATGGGTATTTTTACCAAAAACACCTAGCATATCACTAAGTAATAAAAATCAAAGTTTTATCCTAAACATGATAATAGGAATTAACAAAATAATCTAACCATGATTCCTAAAGAAATAGAGCAATTGAATTACTCACTTTGAAGTCTCGTACCTCTTTCTATCAAAACAATACACACATTAGTAACTTCAATAAAATATTAAATTGAACAATTAAAATATAAGGAAAAATTGTCAAAAATAATACAAACTTTTAGCAATCCGCCAAAAACAAGTCAAACTTTTAATTAATTTTTAATAATACAAACTTTGAGGGTTATCCGCTTTAAACAATTTAAAACCGATTAGTTACCTCATGAATAGGTTATGTGGAACACGTGACATTGTATTATTTTTTTAATACTATAAAACAACTTTATAAGATAAATAAAAAAAATTAACCGGCTAAATTAGTTGTAGGTAAAATAATTTGTTTAAAGCAGATATCCCTTAAAGTTTTCATTATTTAGAAATAATTAAAAGTTTGACTTGTTTTTAGCGGATCGCTCAAAGTTTGTATTATTTTTGACAATTTTTCCTTAAAATAATATTAATTGAAATATGAATTTGGGACCAAACCCTCATAACTATGAACCTTTTACGTTGAAGTCTAAGGCAACTTTGAATTTGGCTAGGTGTATTCAAAACTCTTGATGAGGAATGGTGACTTAATCAAGAAATATCAAAAAGATGTGTGTTTGTGTTCAGGCAAGGCTTTGAAAATCAAGAGAGAGAAAGAGAGAGAAAGAATAAGATTTAGCTTAGAGAGGAAGAATGGATGATGATTTTTGGTGATCAAGCTTGTTGATGATTTAAAAGTGGTGATATGACCTCTATTTATAAGGAAAAAAGAGGATCGAAAGATTAAAAAAGATTTGAATCCAAATCGGAATAAAACTCTTGTGATAGACCGCAGTTTTTGTGGTTTTTGTTTTTTATCATAACTTTTGATCCAGAATTCGAAATAAGATAAATAATATGTTGTTGGAAAGCTCTTGAAGTCTAATTTTCTAACCCAATTAGAATCAGATTAAATTCTTTTGTATAATACAAGATATGGCCGAAATAGTGGGACGGTGTTAGTTTCGGATATAGTTTCATATTTCTTTTATATCTTTTTCATTATAGCTTAGAATTAATAATATAATATATCGTTAGAAAGATAATTTCAAGGGATATCCAACTATCTAAGACTTGGATAAAAAGTATGAGCCACGAAAATCATATCTGAATATCTTTGAACGTCTTTCAATTCGAATAGAATTAGGACTTTCAAAAAGAGAAGTTTTATTCAATTTCAAACTCTTGATCTTTATCTTTGGAAAGGATAGATTAGCACCTTCTATATACTTCTAGAAACTTGTAATGAACCCTAATTGTTTTAGAAATATAATTAATATTAATGGACCCTCCACATGATCATTGGGTCCGTACATAAGCTCGGTTTAGGCCCAGTTTAGTATTTTGGTCATAACTTTTTTGTTATAACTCGAAATTAGGCTTATAATATATCTTTGGAAATCTCTTTTCAAACCCTAATCAACTATACAATTATTGGACTCATATTATGGACCAAAATAAATTGGTTTGGACGCTTTTCATAAATAGGATACGAAATGAATGATTTTCGAAATATGAAATGAATTATTTTTATTTAAAAGCAGTTTAGAAAAGGGATATCTACAAGACTCTTCAACATTTCACCCTGCTCGATATTCAATGACGTGAAAGGTACTTGATAGGCTAAAGTCGTAATCATCTAATAAAAAATAATACCTAAATCCACTAACTATGTAGAAAGGGAAGAAGGGTCGAACCACAAGGAAACAAGTCAATTTATTCCTAATAAATCTATATAATCTAGATTATCAAGTAACCAATTTGTTATTATAAAGGAGAACTAAACTACTAGGAGTAAAAGTGGAAAGGAATAAAAGTAGGAGGAAAATCAAGGAATAAAAGACCTAGGACATAGGTTCACCAATAAATAATATTCCAGTGTAAAACATAATAATCAATCATCAATGCATCAATTAATCAGATCATAAAGGGCTTTCGCTACGTATTACAATCACAGAATTAATCTACCAGTATTAAATCTCATCTCTCGAATCTCGACTTAACCATTTATAAATTAACCTACCTATTGAAACTAGACCTAAACATCAATTCTCATCTCTCGAATCTCGAATCAATATTGTCAAACTCATGCATAAAAGATCAGGCCTAATCTAGTCACAGAGCATTAAATCATAGGAAATTAATCAAGCTTTGACAATCAACAACAATAAACTACCCCTTCATATTATTTATGGATCCCCATAAGCCCTAGAAAGAAAACTACTCAGACATAATCGAACATAAACTAAACAAAGCAATTAAACAAGTCATGATGGAAGAAATAAAATAAATAGCTGAGATTAAAGGAGAAGAATTCGTTACCAAAGTTGAAGGAAACAAAAGATGGAATTAAACAAAGAGTTGCAGAGAGAGAAAATAATACTAGAGTTTAAGAGGAGAGAGAGAGAGAAAAGTTAGAGAGAGAAAGAGAGAGAGAGTAAGGGAAGGGAGAAAAAAGAATATTAAACTTGCTTAACAAAAGCGTATCTAAAACTCCGCTCGAAAATCCTAAATTAAAACAACTTAAACGACGCTTAAACTTCTCCTCAGAAACACGCGCCCGATTGGGCGAGGCACCGCCCGATCGGGCCCGCCTTTTTTTCCTTCGTGAGCTTCTCTTCTCGCACCCGATCGGGCGCGGCACCGCTCGATCGGGCTACTTGGACTCCTTGTTTAGGCTTGTAAATCGGCCCAAACCAAATATCCTCCTTGGGGCTTTAATCATTCGGTCCAATGCCTCATCTTCTCATAAGTCGAGCCCTTAATCACCGGTTCGATGACTCTAATCGATCTTGGGCTATGAAAGATGGTCGTGCTCCTCCAATGCTCGTAGCCGCTTCATAAAATCCCGGGAAAATGCTCCAAGAGTGCAATTCCCTATAAAACTCAACCAAAACTACGAAAACACTAGAAAACACATATTAGTAATAAAAGTGGTTCTAAAGAGCCAAAAGCACTACTAATTATGACCAAGGGACGGGGGTAAAATACTATATAAAATAGACTTATCAGTACTCATCACTAGGTTTGTTTTCTGGGAAAACACAATCAGGTGTCTACATTATGCAACCAAAACATTCTAATCTTAAAGCTGGTGATTAAGGGTTCGTTTGGCATCGCTGTGGTTTTCTGTTTTTTGGTATTTTGTTTTTTAAAAGTATATTGTATATGTCACATAATGAATCAAAAATTATATAGACTTATTAAAATCATGATAATTTTGAAAACTGACACCAGAAAAGTGGAAACACCTTTTCCTTGTTTCCTGTTTTTGGTTTTTAGTTTTCAAAAATACAGGAAACTGAAAACCAAAAATGATGTCAAACAAGCCCTAAGTTCTTTAAGCTTTGTTTAAGTTGTAGTTCAATTAAGGGGTGGCATGACCTTTAACATACTTAATCTACTTGTCTTCTTGTGTAATTTTTTGTGGACAAATCTTATAGAGAATTAGGCTTGAATTATCCTTGTGTGTGTTTAAATCTCTTAAGCATACGCATCAGGGACCTTTTTTATGAGCTTGATGTTTGTCTTATAAATTGATGGTGTCTGGATGGATGTGGACAGCTGGTGTTGGTTGTGTTGAGGATAAACATACCTCTTGCGGAATAATCAATCGACCAAACAAACAAACTACAAGCACACACAAGCTACTAGTTTGTTCAAAGGTCACACTTAACCCAAGCTATATGAAATATTCTCCAAGAACAAAAACCCACCAGCATATCAACACATATAATGCAGAAACTTAAGGCAAAGAACGAGCATAAACAACCAAGCAAGAGATACACGATTTTTACGTGGAAAACCTCTTCGATGTGAAGAGTAAAAACCACGGGACTTTAGGAGTCCACCCAAATTGTTCTTATTATGATCAAAGGAATGTTACACAAACACAATTCCAATTCTAAAAGATGGGTACTCAATTTACCCAACAACAACAATCATAAGAACAAAGATACGGAAGAAAAATGAAAGAGTATCACCAGAAAAAACAGAGTTCTGTCCAGAAGCTGTAACTCACGAACAGTAGCAGCAAAAGACAATCCGACCATTGGAAAAGAAGCCCTAGATGTCCCGGACAAGCTGTCAAAATTTGAGCTAATTCGGACCACGGATGAGCTTTGATCGAGACTGATTTTTGGAGCTGCACAATGAAGAACGTGAAATGGCTGAACTTTGAAACTCTCTGTATTTTTCACTCCTCTTCCCAACTACTTCCCTCTCACATTTACTCACAATAGCTGGAAGCAAGTAAGTGATGTTTTAAGGCTATGTTGCTCATCCATTTCCCACGGAAAGAGCACCACAAAGTCAATAAGTAGTAGCTTCTCAAAAAAGCACTAACACCACTTGGGCTAAAACTTAACTAGTTGCCCCAAAATCTAACACAACATTATAATGGGCTTTGTCCACATAGGAAGGGACCCTTAGCCCAACAAATCTCCCCCTCCCGACTATGTGGAGGTGGTTGCCATTCTGGCAATCAAACGACAAGTCTCAAACTTGCCTCTTGGCAATGCTTTAGTCATCATGTCGGAGCCATTGTCATCTATATGGATTTTCTCAAGCTCAAGGAACTTAGCATCAAGAAAATCCCGTATCCAATGATACCTCACATCAATATGTTTTGAATTTGCAAGAAAGGTAAGATGAATAGCACTTTGACTGTCACAATACAACATATACCTCTTTTATTTAAATCCAAGTTAACGGACAAACCGCTTCATCCATAACAATTCCTTACATGCCTCCTGCAATGAACTCTGACTCGATTGTAGACAATGCCACACATTTCTATAGTCTAGACTGCCAAGAAACTGCTCCCCCTACAAAAGTGATCAAATAACCCGAAGTAAACTTCCTCAAGTCTATATCACCTGTCATATCAGAATCTGAGTAGCCAACAAGAATAGGCTTATCACTCCCAAAGCATAGCTTCATATCTACAGTACCTCGTAGATTTCTCATAATCCATTTCACAGCATTCCAATGCTCCATTCCCGGATCAGAGAGAAAACGACTAACCAAACCAACTGCATGAGCTAAATCGGGCCTAGTGCAAACCATAGCATACATCAAGCTACCCACTACTGTAGCATATGGGATATGCATCATACTTTTCCTTCTCTTCCGATGTAGAAGGGCATTGTTGAGAACTCAACTTAGAATGCAGAGCAAGAGGAGTACTCACTAGTTTTGCTTTCTCCATGTTGAACCTTTGAAGCACCTTTTTAATATATGCTTCGTGTGACAACCACAACCTTCAAGCCTTACGATCACGGATGATCCTCATGCCTAAAATGTTCTTTTCTGGGCCGAGTTCCTTCAAAGAGAAAGTCTTACTCAACTGTTGCTTCAAGTTGACAATTCTATCCACATTTTGCCCTACAATAAGCATGTCATCAACATAAAGTAGCTAAATGAAAGGACCACAAACATCAGAAAGAACAAGGTCAATCAAGCCTGACTTTCTGGAAGGAGGGCGTCTCTTGAAAGAGACTCTGTTTTGTTTGCCTGCGAAACAATGTGGACATTTGTCCAACTTTGCACTCTTCAAATCTGGAAGTGCATTCTTCTTCATCAAACAACTTAGCCCTTTTCACTCATATGGCCAAGTCTTCTATGCCACAACTTTGCTGGATCATCATCTGCAACATTTACACTGTCTGTGGAAATTGTGGCTTGCAAATACAGGCTTGTGTGCTTCTTCCCACGAGCTAACACCAAATTTCCCTTAGTGAGCTATGAAAGGTGTTACAATAGCCTTCATCATCGAGCTTTCCTGTTGAGATCAAGTTTAAACGGATTCCTGGAACATGCCTAACATTCTTGAGCACTAACTTTGCTCCAATGTCAGTTACCAAGCAAACATCACCAATACCAACAACTTGAACCAAACCATCATTACCCATCTTTAATACCCCAAAGTCACCAGGTGTATAAGATGTGAAGAATTCCTCCCTTGATGTCACATGAAGTGAGGCTCCACTGTCAATAACCCAACTTGTCTCATATCTAGCAAGATTCACAGAGCTCTCATCATGAACAATGATAAGATCATCATCTGTTGTTGTTGCAGCTCGATCATCACCATCTTGATCTTTCTGATCATGCTTCTTTCTTGCTTGCCATTACCACCTCTGTTGTTATCTTTCTTCCACTTGTAGCAGTATTTCTGAATGTAACCCATTTTATCACAATAGTTGCATTTCATGTTTTTGTATATTCCACGGGACTTGCTCCTGCTTTTATCTCTTCCACTCGGAGCCTTGCTCTTACTTCTCCCCCTGTTATCAGCAACATATGCTTCTTCGGACAAAGATGACACACCATGAGATTTCTTTCTCATCTCCTCATTCAAGATACCAACCTTAGCAAGATCCAACGTGATTTTGCCTTGTGGTACAGAGTTACAAAGTGTCATTCTAAAAGTGTCCCATGAATCAGGAAGAGTACCAAGCAATATAAGTCCTTGAATTTCATCATCAAACTTGATTCCCATGGCTGACAACTGTTATAGAATGCCATGAAAATCATTCAAGTGATCTGAAAGTGTCTTGCTTTCTCTGTACTTCAAGCCCATCAATTGCTTAATCAAGTACAACTTATTATTGCCAGACTTACTAGCATATAAGGATTCAAGCTTCTTCCGAAGGGACTTTGCATGCACATCATCATTTATGTGATTCAAGACATTATCATCAACCCATTGACTAATGAACCCATAAACTTGCTCATGATCAAATTGTCATTGCTCATCACTTTTACCTTCTGGTTTTTTAGTACTAAACACAGGTAAATGCCAACTCTTAACATACAACAAATCTTTCATCTTTCTCTTCCAAAGATGATAGTTAGTTCCATTCAAACTAACCATTCTACTAGTGTTAATATTACCGAATTCCATCCCGAGAACTCAATAATAAAGCTGTGGCTCTAATACCAGATTGTTGAGGATAAACACACCTCTTGCGGAATAATCAATCGACCAAACAAACAAACCACAAGCACACATAAGCTACTAGTTTGTTTAAAGGTCACACTTAACCCAAGCTATATGAAGTATTCTCCAAGATCAAAAACCCACAAGCATATCAACACATATAATGAAGCAACTTAAGGCAAAGAACGAGCATAAACAACCAAGCAAGAGACACGATTTTTACGTGGAAAACCTCTTCGACGTGAAGAGTAAAAACCAAGGGACTTTAGGAGTCCACCCAAATTGTTCTTATTATGATCAAAGGAATGTTACATAAACACAATTCCAAGTCTAAAAGATGGGTACTCAATTTACCCAACAACAACAATCATAAGAACAAAGATACGAAAGAAAAATGGAAGAGTATCACCAGAAAAAACAGAGTTCTGTCCAGAGGCCGTAAGTCACGAACAGTAGCAGCAAAAGACAATCCAACCATTGGAAAAGAAGCCCTAGATGTCCCGAACAAGCTGTCAAAATTTGAGCTAATTCGGACCACGGATGAGCTTCGATCGAGGCTGATTTTTGGAGCTGCACAATGAAGAACGTGAAATGGCTGAACTTTGAAACTCTCTGTATTTTTCACTCCTCTTCCCAACTACTTCCCTCTCACATTTACTTACAATAGCTGGAAGCAAGTAAGTGATGTTTTAAGGCTTTGTTGCTCATCCATTTCCCACGGAAAGAGCACCACAAAGTCAACAAGTAGTAGCTTCTCAAAGAAGCACTAACACCACTTGGGCTAAAACTTAACTAGTTGCCCCAAAAGCTAACACAACATTATAATGGGATTTCTCCACATAGGAAGGGACCCATAGTCCAACAGGTTGGGGTCTTTGGGAGGCCTCTTCGAACAGGATGGTAGGTGGGTGTGCGAGAGCTTGTCAAACTTCCTCTGCTCATCGATCGGAGTTGTAAGCTTGCCTGGGGAAGTGGCAGTTCCCAAGTACTGAACCCATACTGGACTTATAAAAATTTTGCATAGTCTGGAAAATTGAAAACATATAACAAAAAATTTATGCGTTAATAATATCCATTAAGGCGGAGATGGATCGTGAAGACATGCTCCATATACACTGACGCGGGATCAAACCTTTGCTCTGACCTTTTTTTTTTCTTTTTTTTTTTTTTGCATTTTAGCCCCATATTCTTAAAGTAAGCAAATTTGATAGGCTTTTTAACGCCATCTTTTTATTATAAACAAATTTGATACTTATGTTGAAGTATTTGTGTTAAATTAAAGTTTCTTGCGTTGTTGGTGAGTTGGGCAATAAACCAAATTCAATGCAAGGGGATTGAGTTCGAACCTTCTTTCCCTTGAAATTTCACTATATAACTCTTTTAAATCATTCATATAAATATTTTATTTGACGAGCTTGTTTAATGTTATTGTTATTCACTTGTTTTACTTATTGAATTTATGTAATAATTTTAATTGTAATTTTGCATGAATGACACGTTGTCACCCCCAAATTATGGTTGTAGCTTGTAATTGGTAACTAATTCTTTCGTTCTTTTTTATTTGACCTCCTTTATTCATTATGTTTACAAATGCATAAATCTATTTTCAATATATTAATTCCCGGATTTTCACCATATACCCCTGAGTTTTTTATTTATTCACCATATACCCATGAACTTTTTAAAATTCATCATATACCTCTGAGTTTTTACAAAAATTCACCATATACCCTTGATGACTATTGATTATTAACTTTATCAATTATTAGGGTTAATTATGACCCGAAATCACCCTTAATACATTCCATTACCTTTGAAATCACCCACATTTCTTTCTCACCCCCAAAATCAATCATACTGATATATGGTTACAGAGATTTAGAGTGGTTTCAAGAATTAGACAAAGGAGAGGTGTGGTTTCAGGGTTAGATGGAGGGATCGAAAGTGGTTTCGATGCATAATTAATCAAATTCCACTCATCTTATTAGGGGTATAACTCATCTTATTGTCATTAGGAGTATATGGTGAATTTTTGTAACAAAATCAAGGGTATATAGTGAATTTGAAAATTTTCATGAGTATATGTTGAATAAACAAAAAACTCAGGGGTAGATGGTGAAAAAACCGATTAATTCATAATAAGGTAAATTTATAATTAGTACATATTGTGATAAGATATATTGAGACCATTTAAATAAATATGTATGTGACTATGTTTTAACTTGCGTATAAATCACAAAAGGCGATCAAAGGTGAATGTGAATAGTACATAAGTCAAATAAGGTCAAATAAAAAACAACAAAGGAAGTATATTATTTTACGTTCGAAAACTTTGAACCCATATCAAAAAATTCCTGGCACCGCCAGTAAAGGTGTTCGTCACCTCCTTTATCTACACTGATTGTGTTGTTCTTGTCTCCCTTATTTGTCATTTGCGCTCAGTAGACGTTACCTATGTTTGATTACTTCAGGATGAGCTTCTCCTCTAGTGAAGTTCCTACTCAGTGGATAACTCCTACTCATTGGTTGGTTGTGAAGGCTCAACAACGAGTACTTCTTTGGTACTTTTAGGTTGGCTTTGTTTCTTTGAGCGATTTCCATAGATAATACTAAAATGAAAATTAATTCCGTATATACGTTGCTTTTAAAAATATTTCCCGTGATACTGTACACGTTGGAATAGTGGAGATTTGTATGTTATTAAGTTATCCGAGGCTAAAAACCGCTACTAACAATAACGGTTTTTAAAAAAGAACCGCTACTGAAATTAGCGGTTTATATATTAAAACCGCTAATGGTAGTAGCGGTTTTCACTTAAAATATACACAGAAAAATTGTATTACTACCTCCGTTAACAGTTATTTGCAACATTTGCCATAAACGGGTGCTACCTATTATGTGCAACAAATGAATTTTTTTCCTCTTTTAGTAAGTTTTTTTGTAAGAAATGGCCAAACTGCCCTTACTTAACCAACTTACTCCCTTAATCATTTCACTAACCATACTCTATTATAACCAACTTAACTCATCTAATCTTACAAAAAAAAAAAAAAAAAAAAAAAAAAAAGGATCTCAAAACAAAAACCATCAGAATCTCAACATTCATCTTCATCGTCAAATTTCTCTCTCCTCCTTCATCATCTAAATCTCAATCCTCCTCACTCCTCCTTCATCTTCAAGATCTCACTCCTCCTTCATCTTCAAAATCTTACTCCTCCTTCATCATCTTCCCTATTTGCTGTCCAGATTTAGAGGTGGTCGCCTATGGGTTTCGTGGGTGTGGTGGTTCTAGGCGGCACGAGTTTCGTGGATGATGGTCTAAGTTTTGTGGGTTTCGTAGATGGATCTAGATGTCGTGGTTCTGGGTATAGGTTTTGTTGTGGTTGATTTCCTAGGGTGGTAGTTGGCGTGGTGTTGGGTTTCATGGGTAGTGGGCGGCGTGGTGTTGGGTTTCGTGGTAGTGGTGGTTCAATTAGTGGGTTCTTGGTTTCGATGGGTTTTGGGTTTTGTGGTGGTGGTTTAATTGGTGGGTTCTAGTTTTTGTGGTGGTGGTGGATTAATTAGTGGGTTCTGGGTTTCGTGGTGGTGGTGGATTAATTGGTGTCCTGGGTTTCGTGGTGGTGGTGGTTTAATTTGTGGGTTCTGGGTTTCTGGGGGTGGGTTCTGGGTTTCAGGATGGTGGGTTCGATGGTGATGGTTTTCGGTAGGGGTGGTTTTCGGTGGTGGGGGTGGTTTTCGGTGGGTTCTGAATTTCGGCGGTGGTGGTGGTGGTTTTCGGTGGATTCTGGGTTTCCGTGGTGGTGGTGGTTATTCTCGGTTTTGGGTTGGGTGGTTTGTTTTTGGTTAATTTTGGGTTTTTTTTTAAAAAAAAGAAATTGGATTAATACTGAAGTAATGTCCTTATATTTCAATAATCATGTTTAAAAACTTTTGTCTTGGAGTCCGTGCTACCCCCCTTTGTTGCAAATAACTGTTAGCGGAGGTAGTATATGAAGTCTTCATCTTCCTCCAGAGCAAAAAAAAAATAAAAAAAAAAAAGCACGACACTCCTATATTTATTCAGTGATAAAATTACAACCCCATACTCCAAAGCTCTACCTACTACTCCAAATTGCTGGCAAAAGAATAATCACCGGCCACCTACCACCTGCTATTGTGGCCGTCGTCGACCGAGCCTTCATGTGCGGGAATTAATTCACCACTCTTTCTCCTAATTGAAAGGATAGCCCTAATTTTGATTATTTGTTTTTACAATAATTTCGAGTACACAGTCCTAATTATTTACTTATCAATTTTAAATCCTAATCAAAATTGTGATCAATCCTAACCAATCTTTCAGGTTTTAAGTTTAGGTTCTATGAAAAATAAGTTCTATTTAAAAGAATCGCTGATGGTATTAGAGGTTCTTCAAATAGAACCGCTAATACCGTTAGAGGTTCTCTTTAAAGAACCTCTTATACCATTAGTGGTTCTAATTTATCTAGAACCGCTATTGTTATTAGCGGTTTATAACTAGCAAAAAAACGAACCGAAAAACCGAGCCTACGTATACGGTATCACGGAAAATAGTTTTAAAAGCAACGTATATAGGAAATTAATTTTCATTTTAGCATTATCTCCGGAAATTGCTCCTGTTTCTTTGGTGTATTTTTTTTTTTTTTGAAAGAGATCCTAAATAACACTAAATTTCATTAATTAAAGTCATACGGCATCTACAATTGACAAATAACGATAACGAAAACAAATTTAACAAAATCAAACAAGAATTAATCGGGGAAGGGCTAAGAATCCAAATACATAAATATAACAATTCGGCATATTCTCGATTCGTTGTCTCACACAACTTTTTAAGTGGATCCGTCGTCGCTTCGCAATTTTGTGAGAAAGTAAATTCTTGTGTTGATTCCGTAACATGAATCCGAGCCATAAGCAATCGTAGTCCCGCACAACCGGAGATCAAATTAAGCACAGATAAAACCTTGTCTTTCAAAGGACTCGGAAAAACCTTGTCTTTCGAAAGAGATCGAAAAAACCTTGTCTTTTAAAGGAAATAAACCCTTTCTTTCGAGGAAGACATTATTGTAACTTAAGAAACAAAAAGCTTAAAAGAAAATATGGACTTTCTACCGGTAAAATCCAATGGAAACCCCTTTAAAATTGACAATGTAGGCTAGAGTTTAGAAGAGAGAGAGAGAAAGCTAGGGTTTTTTTCGTATGCGTGATTTCTTTGGTGTGATTTTTAATGTTTTGTAAGAACTTGTCAAAATAAATAGATAAATACTAAAAGAAGTGTTTTTACTAACCTTTGAAAAAACAGCGAAACCAGTCGGTAAATCTTTACTAGCGGTTGGTAATTGTTCGCTGACAGGCATTTTACCCTAAAACTATGATTATTGCTTTGTCTAGAACGGCTAAATTGTAGGGATCATAAACAAGACATAACATTAAATTTAATTATACTTGCATAAATAAAAAATCAAAAATAACAATAAAATACATAAATTGGATACATAACCAAAAATTACATCAGTTTTACACGCATAATTATCACTTAAACTGAATTGCATCTAAGGTGAGGACTCAAAATCGGGAATCTGTACACCATCAATTGTGACATATTACACATCCAAATCATGCATCAAGTCGAAACATCCTGTACCAACTTTAGCAGGCAAGCCCAGACAAATCCTAGCCGAAGGAGTCTCCAAGGTATCAACTTCACCATGGGCTGCTGCATCAGTAAGGAACTTGGAAGCAGTTTCATATGACATTTTGCTAAACGGAGATATCGAATCAATTATACCCCCACTTCTGCTCAATGGCCTATACGCGCCCGTATGTGTCATGTAATCAGCAATTAAGGTTAAGTGTCTCATGTCTACTGTGACTCCATAGTGACCAAAAACTGTGAAGATCTCTGTTATAATGGTCGCTCTGGCAGCTTCAACCCCATAAGTACTAAGCATTGCATAAATGTCATTGGAACTAATGTGCTTGACATCCAGCTCATCTTGCATATCCCAAAAAGCAGCAAAATCCACACCAGCAGTCTGAAGAGCAGGACGAGATTCTTTACCTTTTCTCAGCATTGGGATTCCTCCCTTCCCAGAGTCTTCCAAATGAAGCTCCACTACTTTACATTGCTCAATCTTGCCAGCAGTCTTAACATAAACTTTCTTAGCTACCTTCTCCGCAATCTGCATCAACAACCATAAATGAGAAAATGAAACATAGTTATATTCAGGGAATATCTTGTGGAAGATAGTGATGTAACTATAATATGATCCAACTAAAATATGCGTACTCCTCGGAGGGATATACTCAAGTTTGGAGGAAATTCCTACAGCGCACACACCACTTCTAACATCTTCTTCAACTTAAAGTTTTAGTGCTCACCTGAAGACATATACTGGAAATGCAAGTATTTGCTTTTCACCTACAGTTATAATATATGCATCCCTAAATATTTATACCCTTAGATATTAGTAGTAAAGAAAAATTATGACAAATTCACATGTTGATTTGTGTAATTAACATGCTATTTTTAGCCTCTTATACTTGGCACGAGGGTTGTATATTACTAAAAACTTTTTAACTATGGCCATCCCTGCACAACTAATGTTGATCACATATAAATGACAAAATAAATTAAGTTTCTCCACTTCGTTAAGTTTCAAATCAAAGAGCAGCTATGCAAAAAAGGCAGTCATAAACAATCATAAATAAACCAATTACTAAGACAGGATAATGAAAATTAATGGAAAGAAATCAATTTCAGCATACCTGCGCCAGCAATATGTGTGGTTCATTTGACAACTTAAAATGGACTTCAAAAAATAGTCCATCACAGTCCACATATATTGCTTTGTCATTATCTGATTTTTTTCTTTGATAAGCTTCTCGTTTGTCCTTTTGTTCTTCAGAATCAGGACCAGAAGAGGTTTTCAGTACATCATTGTCCTCAGATACTTCTCCATCTTCATCTCCATTCTCACGATCAGCTACAGGATTTCCCTCCTCAACTTCTTCTGAGTCATCCTCATACTCAATCTCATCTTGCTGTTTCCTTTTTCGTACTTTTGACGAATGATCCCCCCCTGCTTCATTGCAATCATTGTCATCATCTTCATCATCATCATCATCATCTTCTTCTTCTACTGTCTGTGACTGGCTCCCAAAGCCATCTTCATCCATATCTGCTGAACCTTTTGGCTGGGATTCAGATTTGATACCACATATTCTAGAAAGCAAAAGCAAATGACTTTTTATAGCAGCTTCCATCTCACTCATATACTCGTCTAGCAGGGTACTGTGACAGTCTTTTAATGTTATATCAGTGTGAGGAGGATAAAGTACAGGATCATAGAGCTTTATTTTAAGCTTATATATACTGCAGATTTCATGTTTCTCAATTGCAAATGGCACAACACTAACTTCCATGCTTTCTATCATGTCAGCAACTGTGATCCTCTTCAACATCGCAGCAAGTTGCTCTGCATCATCCCTGGAAGTGTCAAATATACTAATCAGCAAAACTTCCAGAAAGAAGGATATCAATAGATATACAGTTGCAACATTATATGCAATAAGTTGTTCAGAAGAAATTAGAGCAAGGTAGGAATGTGACAGAACAAACAGGAATTAAATCTCTATTTCTGCATGGAAAAATGTGAATGTGAAGAGGTCTAAAAATGTTAATGCAAGGAAAAGAATTAATTTTCATGCATTTATTTATTACTGAAGCATATATGTTGTATTTTGAAACATATCCAACTCTGTCTAAAAGTTTCCACAGGCACAAAAGTTTTCAATCTACTTAGGTTAGTACTTCTGTACTTTGTTCACCTTTTATAACCTTAAGTCTAGCTTTGCTATGGTTATGATTTTACACATCAATACATACCTGTCTCCAACTTTCCGCCAATGGATAGTGAACTGTGATTAAAACAGAAGAAACAGGAAAATAGAACTCACTTAGCTTTGCACTTGAGCAAAGGACATGTCATAGTTGGAGTCCTAATAGATTTTGATGCAGTCATTAATATCTCCTGCAGACGTGGAATTCCTAGTGTCACGTTCATTTCACCTCGACCGGCATGATGGAATGTATTCAATCTAAAGTTTCATAATCACAGATACAAAAAGTGCATCAATTAGAAGATTCCTATAAAAAAGAAGATAGTATGAATGTTACTTATAACTAGGCAATAAAAAATTTAGATAATTACGCATGTTTTGTCCATTTCAAATTAAATCTCTAGTACATAGTTTTGAGGCAATGTCAATAGGTCAGAAGCCAGAACAGGTTCAGATAAGAGGCTAGAAAAATACAACTAGGAAAATACATTCGTACAAAAGTTTACAAAGATCAAAAACTGAACACAATTTCTAAAGATAATTAAAGACAAATCTTTTGGCAGTCAGCTTATGAAGAACAAAGATGTAATCAAAGAACATTGATCCTACTTGGACATGAGTAGATATCCTTTCAAACCTCTTTTTCTTTTTTTTTTCTTTTTTTTTTTTTTTTTTTTTTATTTATTAATGTGATATACTATTCTCTCAAGACTCAGACATCCATTCAAAAACTTCTTGTGATTAAGAAGGTGATAATAATAAGGTAACTTTGAGTTTCAGAATCGTGGTTGTCATTAACATTATTTCCAAACATCGAGTTTTACCCCGACTAGAAATCTCAGCTCCAAAACATTAATCCAAGAAGTACTAAAAAAAATCTAGCACTTTACAGAATATTCTTTGAAAAAAAAATCTAATTTCAGATTTATTTGAGAAAATTTAGTCCAATCAAACTCCTTTGAAGGACATTGGCATATGGCTTGGAGCAGGTTAAAGCAGAGCATCATCAATAATGTACATTCACCCCTCTTCTGCAAGTGAACTGCAGGTTCATTGAGGATTCAGCATTTCTTTGTACAAATAAAGTAATGTATTATAGAGCAATTTCATTATATCTACTGTTGCATTGATTGCATGTTCGGAAAACCAAATGCTCATAAAGAGCTAATTTAACCCATATATCTGCTTCATCAACTGTCTTGAACCTAAATGCAATGTAGCAACTTTTGAATCACATATTAAAAGCTTTTTAACAGCAGATTACAAAAAAAAAATTTCAAACATGTAGCTACTATGAGGAATAAAGAACTCACGTCATCTGTGTAGATGGTTCTCCAACTGACTGAGCTGCAATTATTCCAACAGGCTCCCCAGGTTGTGCAAGACTCCTGTAATATTTGTTCTTAACCAATTTTAGAAAGTTCAAACGGTCCTTTGGGTGACCTTTATAGAATTCTTTGGCTTCCTTGGCAAGTTGATTTGGTACTTCATTATCTTCATCAATGTACTTGGATAAGGATCCATCATCGATTTGACTTAAAGGATTTGTGCTAACAATCAGCGATTGATTCTGGAAGTATAAAAAAATTAACAGTTAAATAAGTATAAAAAAAATAACAGTTAAATAAATTAAAATAACATTGTAGGATAAAAACAAAGCCCAACCAACGCTAATGCCTCATATTCATGCATATAGTTCTTCTTGTGAACATCGACTCCATCTTCTCCATAGCGGAACTGAATGACAGAACCATCTGCATCACGAACTGTGTAGTCATATTGAACGCTGAGGCACTCAAGATTTTTAATCAAGCACCTTTGAAGGTATCCGCTGCGAGACGTTTTGACGGCTGTATCCACTAACCTACATAAACATAATGTACATGAATCAAAAAGCAAACCATTTAAAAAAAATAAAAAAAAATTAATGAGTGGCATGTTCTTTAAAAATAACTGTTCATCTTGTCATTAATGTCTCCACTAACACTCTCATTAGAGCCCTAAGTTGCAGTCAAAAGAAAATGTGCTACGCAGTCCATTCTGAAAAACAAGGTCACAAAACATATACAATGGACTATCTATATTCTAAACAAATAAAGGAACTTTAGCTCACTTTATTTGATAACAGTTTACTCGGAACTGCATGGTCCAACCCAACCAAAAACTAGATTCCTACTTATATTATGATCTCTTTGGGAAACAAAAAGGACAACCATCCAGTTAATGTTCATTTTTTTCCAGGAAACATAGGCCTGGAATATTTCGGTCCCACAGGGAAAGATTCAAAGCCTGTAGGTGACTTTTTCTTCATAGCAATATGATGAATTTGAGCTACAAATCTACAAAACATACAAAATTAACTTAGCCTATTTACTTCCTGATAAGTGGATTTTCCTTGCTACTTAAGATACTTTAAGAGTTCTAAACTTCCACACGATTGTTTTTTTTTTTTTTTTAAGGGAGGCGGGAGAGGAATTATTTTAAACTAGTGTTGTACGCCTGAGAAGCAAGGACTGAACAAATTTACCCTTCACGACCAGCCATGCAGTGGAAATAAAATTCTTGGGGGCGAAGGCCAGTAAGATAACGATCACTGATAAATCCTCCAGCTCGAGCTGAACAGTCCCAAGGGACAAAGCAAGGTAGCGTCTTTCCAGAAACCATTCGAGGCACACGTTTCCCTTCCAACTCTTGTTGACCCAACAGAAGAGAGATTTGTTGGAAGTTGAACTGCCAAAAGTTAAAAGAAAACTGAATCAATCAGCATTAATATGACAGCAGCACAAACGCAACAAGTGTAGAAACCGGCAGTCTTGGAGAATCTAAACTCGCTGGAAGGATGTAAGGGTCATGTAAATAAACAAAAAAAAAAAAAACAAAGCGGTAATCCATCATAATAAACCACGCCTATTGCATAGCTCCACCCATTATCTTTCATCGTATGAGATAGCCAAGCCAAGCACTACAATATTCCAAACATACACACTGAGATAGTGAGATGCCTTCAAGTCCTCGAGTTACCAAGTAACACAAAAACTCTAAAGGGATCCATAAGTGTATTTTGGTTGGAAACTTAACCAGTTATTCTATGAGGTCTACTCTACTTCATATATATACCACAATACCACTATAAGAAATGGGAATGCAAACCTTGCAACTCCAAATACAATATAAAATAATATATAGTACTTATAGTCACTATTGCTATGTTAAGCAAACTAAATTACATCATTTTCTTGTCCAACAAGTATTCTTCCTTCCACCGTTTCACGATACATTATACTTAAGCAATTGTTGTCACCTCTAATTGTACAAGGTTGCAACATCCTTATGAACCTTTATTATGTAATTAATTATGTACAGACCATGAACATTAGCTATATGCTGAACCAGTGAAACTATTTGTAGCAGGCAGCTACCTATCTTGACTCATTAGACAAATTAAATAGTTGTAATTTATCCTAGTATAAGGAGATTCAATACAGTTTAGATATCTAAAATTTATCGGAAGGATCTGAGAGTTGCAAGGCAATGGTAAAACCAAACGCCTTACTTAGTGTGTGACTATGGCACAGTGCAACAGTGTCATTAGCAGTAAAAATATAACTTCTCCAGGCACAAAATCATCACAGGCACCTAGGGTTCAACTTCAAAGCTTCAGCATGCCTCGAATGAAGTAAGAGGCGTTATAAAACACACATCTCTAGTCCACCATAAAACATAGGATGTGCTGGGTAGGGGGAGTTGAGGTAAAGACTCATTAAAACAACAATTATTCTGATTCTAATTTCTTTACTTTTTATCATTGGGATACGTTTATCAGAGTATAAGCATCTCATGTTAATATTATTACGATGCTGGATAAAAAGCATTCATTGTATTAATTTTCAGAATCATTTATAAGCATAGGCTCAGCATGTACGGTGCTGCACCTTTCGCTTGCTCCCTATACCATAGCCTTTGAGATGCTTTGTGCCTCAAATTACATCAGGCTTTTACATTCATATTAAATTATAGAAAGTAGAAGAATATCCAAGCAATAAAAAAATCAAACTGAAGCAAGTCAATAAAGTCAACAACTTACAGTGCCACCTTTAGCTCCAGAGAGTGTCATGAGAGAAAGACAGTTCTTCCGAAAAGGCTTAATTAGTCCTTCAGGGAATAGCTTAGTGACCGCAGAGCTCAGTGTATTAAGCTTACTTCTCATCAACCCATCAAGAAGCGCTATTGCAGATTCTCCATTACGCCGAACTGCTTTTTCAATTTCGATTTGCATCTCTGAAAATTCTGGACAGATAGAGGTACACAAAAATGAAATCAGAAAGAATTAAAAACAAAACAACTAACATTATTAGAGTGCCATAATTACAGAATCAAAACATACTGCATAACAACAAGCCCCTTACAGCTATTACATCAACTAAAGGGACGACTTTAAGTCCGGAAAAAGGATTAGGCATACATTGAATGTCTCAACTGGAAATCTAGGATATACGGCCAATAAGATTCAGAACACAGAAGCTCATGGATTATAGTAAAGTACTACTGTGGACTAAAACTGATGCCAAAGAGGGAACAAAAAAAAAAAAAAAAGAAAACCCTTCATGTGAATCTATGTTCAATAACCTGTTCCTCTATACCCATCTTAATGTGTCCTAATGAGAGAAGAGACAGAGGACCAAAGCCAGGAAGATATTTAAAAGAAACTACAATAAATGAAAGCTCTTATAACACTTGAGTGGCACATAAACCCAGCAACAGACAGAACGCAATAAAGTATTTGAGAATTCCATTATATATATATATATATATACATTGTGAAAAGGGAATGTTATGTGAGAAGGGTGAGAAAAGCTGTCAACAGTTGGATTAGTTTAATCTGATGGCTCATATCATCCATTCATTAATGGCATGATGGTAAGTATGTGAAATATTTAGCTCAAAGTGTACCTTGCTGTATATGGGATACATGTGCCTTTCTTAGGAGTACCTTTCTTCCCCAAACTCTATTTTTCCTCCATTTTTTTGGCCTCCTAAGCTATTGAGCTAATCTTTTTCATACTCTCCTCCATTTTCAAAGCTTTATTTCAACAATATATACATCAAATTTATTTTATAGTTTTACAATCAGATATGAAAAACTTTTTGTAAACTCTAAACAAAAATGCTATTGATGTATCTCTAAAACATTTTGATGTATCTATTGAGCATTGATGGTGATGTATGTGTAAGATAATTCTATTGTATGATTGTATCTATACGATTCTTCTATATTTAGCATCTTATTTGTTGAGCTCATCTCTGCTTCTTCCCCTCATAAATTACCTTTAAATTTCATATGCCGTTGTCAACCAAGGTCATTGTTTATAGCTAGCTGCAGCAATATCATGATGTATTTGTTGGTAGAGAAAGACAGAAAGAGGGGGTTTTGGTTTTCAAATTTAATTAATAAGTTTATGACACTAATTGAATTCTAACAAGGCTTGAGAAAGAGGTGAGTTTCTGTAATGGGCATGTGTAGGCGTTGTATTGCCGATATGTCCATATTTAAAAGGAAAAAGGAGGAAAAGGCTTGATGTATATATGATGTTATTTCAATGTATCTATAATACACATTGGATGTATCAGTTCTATATACTTAATGTACCTTTATTTCTCACGCTTCCCACCATAAGCATACTTCTCACCGGATCCTAACTACATATACTTCCTCAGTTTAGTTGCATCACTTTTGTTTTCATAGACTCCTAGACATTTTTTGGGTAGAGAGAAAAAATAAATGGGGCCCATGTGGTAGGAGAGAGATAGAGAAAACTTATAAGTTAAAAAGGATAGTGATGCAATTAATTTAAAACTTCTTTTTTAGTATAGTGATGCAATTAAAAAAAAAAACAAAACAAAACAAAACAAAAAACAGAGGAAGTAACCTATGGTAACCACATATATATGTATATATATGGAAGTCTAAAAACCCTCCTCTATGGAATTAACCTATGGTAACCACAATAAAGTACTCCCTCTGTTTTTTTTTTTAAAGGGTAGAGTTGTGAATGCACAGAGTTTTAGGAGGTTTTATTGATTTAAATAAAATAAGATGCTAGTGGGGTAGGTAGGATAATTAGGGAAAAAAAAAAAAAAGGAGCCCAGGTTTATAACAGAGATAAACCTGGTTGTTTCTCTCACACAATTAGTATACTACAAATGCATGGGTTTTGCTGGCCCATTAAAAATATATTTTGTACTTTATTTGTCATATGGCAGTGACAGATGGAGATGACAGACGTTAGCAAACATTTGCTAATGGTTGCAAAATTCATCATCTTCCTCCTCCTATCTTTTTCTTTCTATTCATCTTATTCTTCCTTCATGTACATCTACTTCTTCCCGCCTTCGACTCTGCCAGCAAACCATTTCCGGCGGCTGAAAACAAAACCCGAATAACAAAGGGAGAAATAAAGGGCATGGTAAACCCTAAAGGGTATGTATGCTTTCCTTTCTCCATTGATTTCGCTTGTTTGATTCTGAAGACTGAAAAGTCATTAATTCTGCCATTGAACAAGGTTGAAGCAGGAAAGAGAATGTCAATTGAAGAGAGAATGGGAAACGGCAGTTAAGTCAAAGTCAAATGGTAAATACATAAGTACCCTGTGATAAACAAGAATTGATTATCTCTGTTATAGACTTGTATTTACCTAAAAAAAATGTAAGAGAAAATAGTGGGGTTCTTATTTTATTGAAAAGTAAAAGGATGTGAGAGGGAATGGGAACCATTCAAGGAGTGAGAAATGATAAAATAAGTGAGAGTGGGGACCATTGGTGGGTAAAGTTAAAATATAAGGAATATCCAAAAGAGGAAGTGTGTCATTTGAAAAAAAAAAACGGCTGAATAAGGCAAGTGTAGCATTTAAAAAAATGTAAGGAGTAGTTGAGAATACAATTATAAAATATATGGAAGTCTAAAAACCATCTTCTATGGAACAAGCAGATGATAACCAATGGGAATGTGAAAAAAAATCCGCTCAATGTCCTTGAAAGGGTAATATTAAGAGACTTTTACAGTAATTCTGAATAGAAAACAGGACTGATTTGATCAGCTGTACCATACCAGCATAAGAAAGGCTCTTGCCGAAACCTCAACATATTGTACTGCTCTAACAAACATCAGAGTGATATGTGATTTGACAATGAAATCAGCTTTATCAAGCTTGCCTTTTCTTTATATAAAAAGGCTCAACAACATGCCTTGCACAGTTTTCAAATAAGTAATGGGAGTATAAAATGGGGATAAGATACAAGGCACAATCTCAAAGAAAACTAATCTCACATTCTAAACCTAATCACTTCATGCTATCTTCATCCTAAGATAATAGTCACAAAAATAATTTTGGATGTTTGGACTTTGAGTAAAGTTGCCAAATTTCCTGATATAGAACAGATATGATTGGATAGCCTAATATACTACCACCCACTTTTAATTGTAAGGAGTTGACTGAGATTGTAAGGAAATTTTGTTGAAATTATGTTAGATCTAGGACAGCAATGATATAATTTTTTTCCATTTGAGCAGGGAGTGTATAAATTAACACAAAGCTACATCCTATAGTCAAGAACTTTGCATTGAAGAATTGTCATGTACCTAAACCTTCTTTCTCGCGGCCAATAAATTGCTGGTGAACCTCCTCGCCACAATTATGGCAAATATCAAGCAATTTTTTCCTCAGGATGTCATAAGGTTGTAATAGGAGAATATCATCAACTCCACAGGTAAAACCATGCAACTACAAGACACAAGAAATTTATAAAGATAAGTCAAAATGCAACACGTACATATGTACACAAATCATTTCGCATTAGGTGAAAATCAGGCTAATAAGAAGGTTGGGTAGCCACCTGCAGGAAAGCTGTGAAAACACGACTCAATACAGAAAGCAAGGTTCCTGCAGCATTAGACCCGTACATCTCCTGCACAGTATGAACTAAACCAAACTTCCCAAACTGTTCCTTGTCAATAACCCCTTGAACCAGCTCATTTTTGTAAACAAACACAACATCTTCATCGATGCTGTGGCTGGGGTCCCTTTGAATGTTTATTGCCGAATCTCCAGCAGTCATCTTCTTAGAACTCCGACTTTTCTTCTTTTTCTTTTGAGAACCCTCTTCAGCTGTCTTAAGATTTTCATCATTCTTCCGTTTGGATTCATCCCTCCCAAAATATTCTCGAGCAATTTTAGCACGCTTTTTTGCAGTAAATGGTAAAGAACCTCTCGTTACGTGATTCAAGATGGCAGTTATAACCTACACAAGAGCGATTATAGACTGTAAAAGTTTATTCAGAAAATCAGAGAGCTAACAACAAGAAATACAGAAGACTGATATGTTACTACAGAGAAATCTCATAAGGGTAATTCAAACCTGCTTCCCTGTCCAAAGCATCTGTGGTTTAATTATAGCGGGTGGATGAACCTGTATAACATTTTCTGCATCTACTACAGATATTTTCTTTCCAGATTTGGCATTCAGGGATGATGCGCCAGAAGAACACACACCGGACATATATAGAAGCTCATTAAATTCTTGTAAGGTAAGAAAAGTATCTCTCTTTGTGAGAAGTACAGCACCTACAATGTGATCCTATTCACAAGTATGAAAATATGAGAAAAATAAGATATTGAGGACAGATTAAGGTAAATTATAATCAATCATATGACCCTCATTTTATATAAGAACCTGAATTAAGGCTCTTTTAGGATCACCACGAGTAGGAACTATATATTGGTTATCAGCATTGACAATGTTGTAAGCTTCAGCCCGAGATATCTCATCTTGTGGAAAGTGAACGTTTATTTCATCACCGTCAAAATCAGCATTGAAAGAACTGCATAAAGTCAGCAGGTAGTGACAAGTATCAGCAGCAAGAACCTTGCAGAATCATAACACAAAGCCATATTGTAAAGGGTAGGAAACATACTCGCAGTTTGCATAATGAAAACGAATAGTCTTCTCTCCAGGCAGGACTCGGACCTTAAGTGCAATTATACTTGGTTTATGAAGCGTCGGCTGAGAAGCATATAAAATATTAGAGTGACTAAAAACCAAGGCGGCAAAAGTAATCACATAAAATATTATTGTTATTGTTATTCTGAATAGGCAAGCTCGGTTGACTAATGCCCAACCAACTCCTAAACAGTCAAACACATCCATTGATTATTTCCTTCTTTTTTTACAATAACAATAACAAGAACAATAATAATAACAATAACAGTAACAATAACAACAACAATAACAATAACAATAATAATATATAAATAAGTAAAAGACATACAAAATTATAAATGGCATATAGAAGAGCAAACACAGGACCCCAAATATTACAAGACCAAAAAGACAACTCTGGCATAAATCATGGCACAGATATCCCAAAAATCCAAACTACTTAAACATAGGCACAAAAACAGGGGCAATAAAAATAAAATAAATAAATAAAAGCACCTATTTACAACGCAATTCATCGAGGTAATTTCACCACAGAAGATCTAGGCTTTCTGAATAAATCAACAAGAATCTCTGACTCATCCCGAATTCAGATGCTATGACCTAGTAGGCAGAACAGAAAATTTCCACAAGCAATGCTTTCCCTTCTTGGTGGTTCCAGATATTGGAAAGTTAAAAAATTTTGTTGATTAAACAACATATTATAGAATGATCATTATGTTGATAAATCAGGGTTTCTTTTAGTTTAATCAAATAAGTTCATCTTCAATAAATCAAGGTAAAAGAGAAATGTAAGAATAGATTTTTGGAAACCGACTGTTCTAGAGAGGTATGGCCTACCTTATCCAATGAATTTCCACACATGCACCAACACTTCCAGAAAAGAATGAGGATAAATGGTATGAGGAGACTTGCTGATAGTAATTATATGCACTAGGCTAAAAGTAACCTTTGAAGTATTATTATTGGTTGTAAATCATTGCTAAACTTGTTAGTGTGGAAGTGAAATCAATGGCTTGAACTTGTCAGCCTCTCATTGTGTTCAAATTATGTTTCCGTATTGATGTCATCCATAGAATAATCCATTTCCATTATCAGACATGATAATCTTTTTTGGTCTTGTGACAATTTTTTGATCTCCTTACCTTATAGCTGAGGGTGGGGAGGTCTGTGACAGTTCAATTCTAAGGTATATTACTTATCCCTCATTAATCATATGGGGAGGGGACTCCCTTGGAGCTAACTTTCAGAATAAGGCACACCCAAAGACGCATCGATTGATATCCAACCAATCAACCTCCCCCTTTGTGCCCTCATACCAATGGTGGAGGATCTTATGTTGCACTGGTCACCCAAGCCTAGATATCCCAAGACCATTTTTGTGTTACACTACGTTATAAACCAATTGCACGATATGGGACTTGAGCCTGACAGGCTAAGCGATAAACCTAAATTCCAGAAGCACTCTCATATCAGCAACATAAAGGGAAAGACGTTAGTCTTATATAGTTTTAAGGGCTCTACTTAATCCTTCCTCCTGAACTAGCATTGGCATTGAGAAACCACACATACTTCCACAATGGATTTGCTATTTCACTGTCAACACTGACATGATTATAAAGAGAAGAAAATGCCCCCAAAAATTAGTCCCACATAAGAATATACCAATTATATTTTCTTAAAAAAAAGCAGAAGAAAAGAAGACTAAGAGCAAAACCAGCATAGCTTCTCCTTTATACAAATGGAAAGCAACTTTAATTCTTCTTAAGTTCTGGGAAGTCAAAGTAAGCAAAATACATAACAAAACAGAAAATCTATAGCCTAATATTCATCCCTTTGCTGCAACACATTAATTTATCTTCTCAGGTTCCTCATTTTGCAGTCACTTCCCAGAACCACACTACAGTTGAAACAACCAAAAGCAATAATCCAATTTTAACAGCAAAATAATTAAGTTGATTCATGAATTTTTTATTTTATACAAGTACCAACAACTCGAAGGGAACTACAAGCATTTAACTATAAGGACTCACATATGCTCACATAGGCACATACACAAGAGGATTAACAAGTTTTAACATAAGTTAAATACAAGTACACATAAATGTACACATCATCACATTTTTCCCACAAACAGATCAACAGTAGATCCACTGCCACATTCCATTTTTCAAACAACTGTTGTTTCCTCATACCTGTCGATTCACCAGAACTACGTCCCCATTGCGCAAGTGACGGTGTACAACCTTCCCTTCGTAATCATTACTGAAAGACTTCCCAGGTTGGGTTGTGACTCCTCTTGAAGAAGGTAATTTTCTTGCAAAAGCAATACGAGATTTCCTGATAGGTGGTAGTTTTGATGTTATTTTATCAACATAGTGTGTGGCCCCAGGATGAATATCAGGTCCATTAACAATTGCTTCTCTTAAGCTTGTCGCATTCCATGGAGTCACTCTCTGTGTAGACAACATTAATCGAACAACTTTAATATCCAATATTAGCACTTAGCATGATCAACAGAAAGTAAGAAGAGGAGGGGGAAGGGGAGGCATTCTTCAGGTCACCAAATTACATTCAATTGTAATCACTTAATGACTTATTAGACCAAGTTTAATTCATTGTTCATGTAGCCTAATCAGTAAGAAAGAAAAAAGATAAGAAAATATCAGATTACTAAATAAAAATAAATAAATAAATAAATAATTCGAGAGTTCTAGCATACATAAATAAACCAGGTTCAAAGTAAATGCAGCTAGATAGAGGCTTAAACAAGTATACAACCATTGAAAATATAGCCACATATGAAATAAAAACATAGATAGAATGAAAAGTTCAATCTACAGAGACCTATCCTAGTACACCAAAACATGGGATCTCAAAAAAGAGAATATTTCTCTTTCAGTCTTTCCAAACGAAATATAATTTTAAAAAAATGTACAATAAATGTTTAGTTTACCAATAATATTTGTAGAAACAAACTTTTGTCAAAATTAAGACAGCTTGATGCTCACCGTCAAAGGATACTATCTTCAACAATGTCATAAAGAGAAAACAATACAATTTATGTGATCTTAATTATATAAGATTGTATGCAATGTCTAAGTACATCCATGGAAATCTAGAATCTATTTGAGATCAGTGACGAACTAACAAAAAGTGTCGAACTAGTCCTAGAGTCAACAATGCAACAAGGGAGCTTGCTCTTGGCCATAAGATGCTACACAAAAATTGCATTAGATCTTCCCATCAAAAAATTAAATTAATGAAGATTTGGCTACTTAAGATAAGAAATGGAATACATCACAAGATGAACAATGGCAAAACGAATGGGAAAAGGTGATGTGAACATATTATATACTTCTTATATTCAAGTGAAGACCAAAGTTGGCTCTCATATGTTCACATTGTAATAGTATACATTGAGAAATATCTAACAAGACCCCACTAAACTTCTTTTAACTTGCGTAACATCACAGCAGATTGTCACATGATGGTGTGTCAATAGTGTAAATAACTAAATACCCAATTGTTACAATAATAAAAGAACAGAAGGAGTATATAAGTATTTTAGTACGCATAACACGTGAGGATTATTTCCCAAGAAATGTTTTGGGAGCTATTTCAGAAAAATCTATATTAAATAACAGTCCAATTGATGGTTTTTCCTCATTTAAAATACTTGTTCTCTTAGGTGAAAAGTTATTTCCATTTATTCCTGAACTTCTTACTAGGAATAATCAGAATGAGTGTAATACATGGTCAGGAAGGATACCTGCAAGTGACTATCCATAAAATCTTCTTTCAATACTACAAAGGATGCATAAAATAAAAAAAATAAAAAATAAAACATACTTCATTTCTTATTACAAGCAACAAGCTGACTTTATAATACACTTATTAAAAGTCAACTTGTCACATATATATATATATATATATATATATATATATATATATATATATATATATATATATATATATATATATATATATAGAAAGAGAGAGAATATGACAAGTCTGGAAACCATTTGCCCCCAGCCAATAGAAAATATCACTAGGCCAATTATAAGTTTGAAGGAAAAGACCAAGAAGTTCAAGATAACATGAAACAGCATGATGATAATTGATAAGATCAAATCTCACCTCAGGGTAGGTCAACTTCAATGCAAAAACCGGGGGAATGCCAATCTCATTGACTGCTAGATATGGATCAGGTGATATAACAGAACGACAAGCAAAATTAACTCGTTTCCCCATCATCTTCTGCCGGAACAAACCCTCCTTTTTTTCCAGAGATTGACATATCCCAGAAGCCAATTCTCTTTGTCCAGGACCTGTTATTTAGACCAAAATGGACATACATTCAGCTCCTGTCAGAACAGCCTGGTTGGGATGAAATATTTTGCTGCATTCTTATTTCTAACATGAACAAGATGCATTCACACATGCTCTAGCAAAACACTACACAACTTTTTTTACAAGGGACAAAAACATGAACAGCTAGGAGAGCTGAGAAAATTTTGTGTCTATTAAGTTATGCATCACAAAAATTCCAAGATAACGCCACAGACCCATACAATACCATCGAACAGAAATAACAAAGATGCTCTATCAAACAATAACTCTTGACCAGAGGACCAACTCCAATTCTGCCATTTCATTCCAAATACTACATTAAAATGGTCAAGAATGCTGATATCCAGTGAAAATTCTGCCCATATGCCTCCTAAACCTATTATAAATTCATAACCAACAGGCAGATCCAACTATATAATTAGAAATTTATCTTAATGCTCAATCTCAACAATATGCTTGAAAGATAAATAAACCAATTAAGAAAGGAAAACATAATTCATTATATTATCACACAAAGAAAGTTATAGAGGCCATTTTATTCTTTTTGGAGGGCTATTAGAGTTAGGGCCCCTAATCGCACCATAAAATTGTCCATTTTGCTCCCTTCAGACTAGCATAGCCTCCATATTCTGTGATAGCTGCTTGTAATTTACACCTTTCGTCCTTAAATAAACTTCTCAGTTTCTATTTATGATTGTCTAAATTTAGAATAAACTCTGCCTTTCTAGATTAAAAGACCAAAATGCTTGTACTGACACACATGTTCAAACAAGTATATCATGAGTTCACACTACTTTTAAGGTCAAAGGAATGCTTTATAATTAACAGAGAAACATCAGGTCCCTGTAATAATGTGACTTGTTAATTTTCAGAAAATAGATTTTAAAGTATTGTCTCTTGGCAAAGGCAATTGAGAGGTGGACTGAGGGAGGGAGACTAATCAGAGTATATATGCATGTTTGTGTGAGTGACATTTCAAATTAAGCACAAAGTTCTTATGGATTTACTACTAGGCCAAAATGGCTTAAATTGAAGTATTGGACCCAAAAGGAAAGTTAATAAGTTGACCAAAACTTTGTATTAGATCGGATTATATTTGGTCTATCAATATTAATAAGGTAAAATTGTTAAAAACAACCTTTTAAAGCGACCACTTTGTTAGAATTAGAAACAACTGTTTTGGTGGATGAAACTAAAGATGGGGTTAATGCCAAGTTGGAACAATGGAAGCAAAGGTTGGAATCTAGAGGTTTAAGTTAAGTCGGAGTAAGACTGAATATTTGGTATGCTGATTTGGTACTCAGAGGGGGACAGGCAATGATGTGGTGAGTTTGAATGGAAATGAATGGAAAAGACTTGACCATGAGTGATTGTTTTAAATATCTTGGGTCGATCATCCTGAAAAATAGGAGCATTATCAAGATGTGGCCCACAGGATAAGTCAAGGTGGCTTAAATGGAGAGCGGCCATAGGAGTGTTATGTGACCAAAGCATTCCCTTACAATTGAAGGGAAAATTCTACAGGACTATCATAAGACCAATGTTGGGCTTCTTAGCTTCTAAGAAGGAGCACATTAAAAAGATGGCGGTTACAGAATTGCGCATGTTAAGGCGGATGTGTGGGAACACTCTAAGAGATAGAATCAGAAATGAGGTTAGCCGCAAGAAAGTAGGGGTGGCAGGCATTGCAGACAAACTAAGGGAAAATCGTCTGCGTTGTTTTAGGCATGTAAAACGGAGACCCAAGGGTGCACCGGTGCGAAGAGTGGAAGGGTGGGACCATGGAGAGGCTAAACGAGGGAGAGGAAGACCAAAAAATGACTTGGTTGGAAGGAGTTACGAAGGATATGAAATACATGGATTTGCATGAGGATGAGGTATTGGATCGTAAGGGATGGAGGAGGAAGATTTTTGTGGACAACCACACAAAATAATCATATTTGGTTCATATACCCAACCCCATTTATGAGATTAAGGCTTTGATTGATTGACTGACTTACTTCAGACCCCCGATTACAAAATTTTTTGTCAAAGACAACCTAAACCTACTTTTCGGTGTTGACCCTTTAATTTCCGGCATTGAACATAGTGTGCTTGTCACAATGTCACATGACCTCTTATTATCCTACATGTACCCATTTTGCCTCCAGATCACTCACATAAAACCTCTATTCTTAAACTCCCTCAATTTGGAGACAAAAATTAGTGTTCGTCATTCACTTTGCAACTCATATCTGCAGTTACAAGTTCCATTAATGAAGACTTTCCAAATACTGTAAGAATTAATTGATGCAAGTCATACAAACTTTCCTCTTTTATAGGGTTTTTTTAATTTTTTACGTTTTCTACCATGGTTAAAAACAAAGGGAGGAGGAAACTTGCATTATCATCTAGGAGGTTCCGGAGACCATAAAGCACATTTGATATCCTTCAAATAAACCATGGCTACTGCATAATTAATAAACCGCTCGTCAATAAATCGATTTGAAAAAATTTGGGGAAAAAACCCCTAATTTTCAATAATCCTCAATTTTCAAAATAATTTTATACATTAAAGAAGGAGAAGCACAGTACCTGTTCAAAATTGAGGTTGAAGACTTTAAATTGTAGAAACAATTAGTTTTTGGGAGTAATTAACCCTCGACACCTTGTTGAAGACAAAGGATGAAATTGAGGAAATGAGAGCGCAGGACTTTTTTAAGTAGGAATGTGGAGGTGGAAGGGGTGCAATTAGCAAAAGTAAGGGTCACGTGACAAGCACACTATGGTTAATGCCGGAAAGTAGCTCTAGGTTGTCTTTGACAATAAATTTTGTAATCTGAAGTAACAAAAAAAAATCATAAGGTTGTTTTAAATACAGTGGTCACTTTAAAAGATTGTTTTTGACAATTTTTCCTATTACTAATAATGATAATACAATAAATTGCATTTGGACTACTTGAAAACGACTTTTATGCTCAGAAACAAAATGTTCCAAGAAGAATTAGTAGCGGGTTTATGTCAAATACTATATTCAAATAATATTTAGACTTTGAAAAGTCTATAAGAATTTGGAATCCATCCAATATACACACTTATGATTAGTGGAGCATGGAATCCCAAAGATACACATTACTTTGGTACACAGGGGGAAAATGCATATGTTACTTTTTATCCCGACACTACTTAGTGCTCATCCTTACTCATCCTTATTGGTTAGCTAATAACACTTCTTCATTCCGTCCCTCTAATTACACTACTTCATTTCTTGTTCCTTATGTTCCATATGATATACTTTCAATTTTGATTTTCTTATTTATTCTATCTTATGATTCTTCTTTTTTTTTTTTTTCGTGACTATATCTGAGCTTAGGTTAGTAGCCATGCGAGGCATAAAGTGGCAATGACAAGACAAGTTTTTGCATTTCTATTTCATGAACCAGTTTTTTTTCCCAATTTAAGGAATACCTACTATACTACTCACTCATTTTTAAATACTTGCTCCACTTTTCATTTCCGGTCGTTTTTAAATACTTGCTCTATTTCCTTATTTGGAAAGTTTTTACAATATTTAATTAGTTTCTCTCACCTAGCGAACCCACCATGATTCATACTCCCTCCGTGTTTTTTAAGTGTTACAGTTTGACCGGCACATAGTTTTAGGCAATTTAATTGACTTAAATAAAATAAGAGGTAAATGGGGTAGTTGGAGTATTAAAAAATTGTAAAAGAAAGATAGTGGGGTTAATAGTTTATTGAAAAGTAATGAATGTGAGAGGAAAGATATAATAAAAAAAGTAGTAGTGGGTTTGAGTGGGGACCATGAGAGGAGAGAGATATAATATTTTAATGTAGCTTTTTGCCCAAAAAAAGGAAGTGTAACACTTATTAAAACACGGCCGGATTTGGTAAGTGTAACACTTATTAAAATACGGAGGGAGTATTATATTAATTTCATATTCTCTCTTGTCCAATTCTCTCCACTGCTTTTCCCTTTTACAATTTTTTATTCTTCCACCTACCCCACTACCTCCATATTTTATTACTTTCTCCAATTTCTCCTAAAACTCCGCGCATGAAGAAATGGAGCAAGTATTTAAAAATGGAGGGAGTATCCATATTTATGATTAAACTATACAACATAAATCATTTGCTGAATCCACTTTTAAGGAAAAATTCAAAAGCGTTTTTTGAACTACTTGTACTAGATGATACCAAAAAATGGTTATGTTTTAGGATTCACACTCTTTAATAGTGTTAACAAAATTTTCACAAATAATGCCTCATGTACGTAATGAATTCAGCACCTGGTATGCCTTGCATGTCTTGTAATGAAGTTTATAATTAGATTTTTTTTTATAATAATATCACAGTAGAAACTAGAATAGGTTGTAAGAATTCGGTTTTGAGGAATAGCAAAAAACAGCTCAAGTACTTCTCATAAAGGGTTCTAATTTTATAACAAACAACTGCAGTAAAACATAAAATGAAGGTCCTCTGATCCTCTCCATTAGCTAAAAAGACCTTATCGATATATATATGAATTCCCAAAAACATTAGATTGTTAATTGGCCATTGACGTAATAATAGCTTTTATTACAATTCCAAAAATAACACATGACTAACAAGTCCTTGGTTAGACAAACATTAAGGAACATGGACTGCAGCTTGTATGGTAAGGTAGGACACAAGGTAAAGGTGAATAAACAAAAATACAGACTGACCTGCTGCACTCTTGCTATTGAAAAGAACATTTACAGATTGTTGAAGATTCATCCACCTACTAAGAATAAAGTTATGTTCAGCATGCTGCTCATAAGCATTTGCCAAGGATATATTAGACTCCAAAATCTTGCTCAGTAAAACTGTCCGAGGATGCTCCATCACCTAAATAAACAATTATAACTCTTTATAGATGTGCATGCATAAAAGCCAGGGTAAAAAATTGACATTGATGAACAACCAGTGCAATCTTCCCAAGTCAGTTAACCATGGTTAAGAATCAATGAAACTGCCCCAAATTAGATGAATGCAAGGGATAATACAGCTGAAACTTACTAATTCCCCTCCCTTAGAGGGCGGACGAAACTTCAATGGAGGTACTAGAAGAGTTTTTAAGAAAAACATCATAAAAGCAGCTTTCTTCTCATATGTAAATCCTTGATGTTGCTGAATATCACAAACAAACGAGCAAAATCGAGCCTCATTTTCCCATAGACGCTCTAATATTCCTCTAACCTGCAATTATTGGAGGAAATTACACAGTCATTTTAAGTATACAAATAACTATCGCATCAAAAGAATAAAAATGGAAAAGATTTGAGATAAATGAGATCAATGGTAATGATTAATGATATGAACAAGGAAAATAACATACTTCTGTTGGTAAAAGAGATCGTGACTTTTTCCACTTCATAAATTCTAGCTGCAGGTCATCTTTTTTTTTCCTTTTCTTACGCGATGCTAATTTTCCATCATCATGATCCTCAGCATTTTCTACCTCAGACAAAGCATTATCATCATCTCCTTCAGCCAAAGGTCCATCCAACCTATGCCCTTTGATGATATTTGCTTTTATGTTGCTATCATTTAAGCCACCCTTTTAAATAAGAAAGTGAATATACGTATCAAGAGAAACCAAAGAGATCAAATTAATAATCTCATTATATTACCAGATTTTTGTGAAAAAGTTAATGCATCCATGATGAAGCTACAAGAATAAACTTTCTTCATTAAAAGTGCTAACATAGATTTTGTTCTGTTAACATTTCCGTAGTGTTAACAGCAATATGACAATCCCGCAGTTTAAGCATTAAAGCTCAATAGGATAGCAGAAGTTCACAATCGCACAAAAGAGAGGAGGGGGGTATTGATTATTGAGCAGAAGACTTCCTTTGCTAACAAAACAGACAACCCTTCCCACCCTGACTGTTCATCATTCTCTTCAATGTTTGCTTAACCAGACTTATAATTATGGTACAAACTAATACATTATAATTGGTTACTTTGCCATTTTAATATAAATTGGTAAAACCTACCATGATCTATTATTAGTTATATAATGATAAGACCTCAAATGTGTCAATATAATACTGAAACGCATAGTTATATTTTTTAAAAGGTAAATTTTTGGTGATATGCTCTAATAATTAATGTTCAGTTTTTCAAATCCGATGAACTAAACAGTAACTTAAAAGCAAAAGAACCACACAAAAAAATGTGGTTTACAATTAGGGGTGTAAATGAATTGATACTTCCATAAAATATTTGCGAACAAGCTCAGTCAGTGATCGATTGTTAAGTTAACAAATAAGCCTAAATAAAAAATTTAAGCTCGTCAATTTAATGAACAAAGCTCAAACAACATTATGTTCGACTCGATAATGTTTGTCAACGGCTCGATTAAGTTCATTTATAAGCTTGTCCACGACTTCACACCCAATTATAACAGCTCGTTCAAGTTGAAAAAATCTCTATTAAAACTACTTTAGTATATATATTACTAGATTTATTACTCGTATATATATATGTAAAAATAACAAATTATCAACATATATAGGCATGAAAACACCACCATTATCTTTTCTATAGAAAGAATAAAAATATCTTATACTTACCTCCTTTTCTTTTGTTAACACATTCTTTTTTAGGATGCTTATTTATTTGACACGTTTCCTTTTTGGGTAAATTTTATACCTTGCATTTACTAGTGTACCCCACTCGCTTTATCATTCTCTCTCATTCTCTCTCCTCTCCTTAATATGTGTGCCTAAATTAAACATGTCAACTAAACAAAAACGGAGGAAGTATTAAACTGAGTGGATGCACTAAAACTTAAAAAATAAAAAATAAAAAAAATAAAACATTTTTTAACGACAATTAGGGCTTGTTTATTTAATCCATCTCAATTTAAGATTGTTCATGCTACAGCTACCAAGAACATTCGTGAACAAAATTCGACTAAGCTAAACTTTTAACAAGCCAAGCTTGAACAAGATTTTTAAAAGCTTGTTCAAGCTCTAGATAGCTCAAAAACTTATAATTTTTATCAAGCTTAGCTCGAACAAACAGACTACTTGGCTCGCATTTACAACCGTTTTTACAATGTAAAATGTAAAATAGGCAAATGGTTACAAGAAAACAATTTCAATAAGAAACCAGAAGTCCACAAGGACTCTACTCAATCTGCATGCTCTCAGTAGAGAACACAAGATAGGACGCAATGCACCCAAATACGTCCAAACATTCAATTGTTTCTCGGAGTAATCAATTATTACTAACTAAGATTATTCTTTATGTTTTCCAGCATAAAAATGAAAATGGTGTTGAACACAACATGATCTTCTATTTCTCCATGGCGAATGTGTACATGGCATAGAAAACATCCAGGAATTGGTGTCAAATTGTTAAAGTAATAGTTTGCGATTGTACCCAATAATAAATTCAAACACATGCATAATCTATATAATAGAAATTATTTGGCAAAATATGAAGAAAACAACTAGAAAGGGATGTAATTGACAAATGACAATTATGTCACTTTTAAGGGTATTTTTAGGATAGTCTTTTGGTTTATTTTCCAATTATTTCTCTCGTTTTAACCTTAATTTCTCTTATTTCCATCATTTGTCTTTTAATTATAGTATATTTGCAGCTTTATCAGGTAACTTAATTTCAACGCTTTCTTTCATTTTTAGTTTTCTTATTATTAAAAGTTATTTTATTTTCATTTACTTTGTTTTATTTTAATATTTTGGTTATCCTAATTCCCACAGTAATAGTAATAAAAAAAGAGACATGGTAAATCCTAAAGGATGGAAATCAGTCTGAAATTGTATCAACTCGATGCAAAACTGTTACTTAATAACCCTTCTCATTTTATTTGAGCAAGTGGACTTATGGAGACCGAAAGACTTGTAGACTGACAATGGAGCACATTCCATACCACAAGTGACAAGTCACCTCACTAGTCACTAGTACAGGAGTTCTAATAGAGAGGATTTTTATGTAAGTGCAAAGAGTTAATTGCTCAAAAGAATAGACAATATTCTCAGAAATTATGGGGCAAAGGCAAATTAGCATTTCAAACACCAAGTAGCTTCTATACAAAACAATTAGTAAGACAACCATAGCGATAAAAAAACAGTTTTTAATGGGCTGAAGGACATAAATTAATTTACCATGTGAAACCAACCAAACGTAGGCTTAGTAATGGGAGGATTCTTGGCACCACAACGATTACATTTGGGACTTCGTTTCTTCAATAAACTTCTCAAGACTGAAAGTGCTTCGGTAAGCTGAAAAGAGGTCAAGTTACGATGCTTAAGGCCCTCAAAAATCCCACCAAGGCTTTTATAACTGTCATCAGGATACCCATTTGAATTATCTAGCTCTCTGGCCCCAACAATATCACCCTTTGTTATAAGGTTCAATTTACAGATGCACATCTCAACCTGTAGTCAAAAAACGAAATTATAAAATTAGATGACCATGAAACTCTAAGGAAAGCATTATTTTAAGTTAATTTGTCAAGGCAAGATTTGCACAATTATAGAAAATACCTCCTCTGGAGGTGCCTTAAAATGGTAGCAAGCCAAACAGGTATTCTGCAGTATTCTGTAGAGCATATCGAACAATAAAGGGTGATAAACCAATGACACGAAATCTATATGACCACAATGTCCGGGGCAATAGAAGGCACGATGACCACAAGTTTTGCAGCTGCACAGAAATGCAAATTATTAATATGATAGCAATCTGAACAAAATAACGCAATATAATCAGCATGAAGATGATTAAGGAGTAAATAAACTCAAGTGTAAAGCATCTCCTTCCCTCCTCTCCTACACAATTAAAGACACCCCTTAATCATGTCTAATAAAAAATTACTTACTGGTAAAAAAAGGTTCAATAAATCTAATACAGGGGTTTTAGGCGACGCGGCACGCACACGCACATGCACTTGCGCATGCACGCCACATACACACACAGAAGACAGAAAACAAGGGTTATTACAAGCCAAATCTTTCTGTTGTGAAAGATTTTTTAGATCACAATTCTACAGTTCTTAGAGCAGTATGGCACCAACCATTATTGCTGATTAAAGTTAAGAATTTTGTCACACTCTCTTATTGTCCATTTTAAAATTAAATGTCAATGGAGTTTCTATTTTCTTTTACAATATGAAACACAAAAATGACAAATAGTTAGCATCCCATATCCAAAACACCCCAAAACACAGAGAGTCAAGGATAACACATAGTGCAAAGTACGTAGTATAAGGTAAGCCATTCTTTCAACGCATTTATTCAACAACGTAATACACTCCCCAGTTCCCTCTACATTATTTCCATTACAACATTTTCTTCCCAAAAACCGTGTACAGATACTCCAAATATAAACTTAATATAACCTTTCCGTATTAATTCCACAATCCGAATTCGTGACTCACCAACATATATTTGTCTATAGGTACAACAAATATATACTTGTATTTTTTTAAAAACCGAAAAAATAAATATGCCAAATTCAATAAAATTAACAACAATAAGGTTTGGAAAATTAAAGGAACATACAGACTATGATCATCCGATGGACCTAAAGCAGGATCACACAGACCACCCGGCTCGGGCCGGCCAACCAAATTCAATATATTACGGTTCGTAATTTTGACTACGCTAAGCTTCCGTATCTCTTCATCCGTCATAACACCGAAACGCACTGCCGCCACCGTCTCCGACGCCGACTACAAACAAAACAAAACAAAAACCGCAATTCAACAAAATTAGCTATACATACAAAAATTGTCCGAATTTATCAAACACACGAAATAAATTCAGCAAACAATAATTGAATTGAAGAAAAAAGTGGAATGAAATACCTCGGAAGTTTGATTCATATTGTGAAGTTTAGATTGAGATTTTTTGGTAGGGTTTGATTGAGGGGAAAAGAGGGAAGCAGGTGGTGGAAGTGGTGGTGGTAGAAGGGAGAAAGGGAGGAAGAGAAATGAGGCGGGGTTTTACTGGAAGAATTGAAGTGAGCTGAGGTTTTAGCCTGTGAAAGAATTTTTAAGGGCTTGTTTTGTTTAATGGGTGGATTTGTAAAATAAGGTCAGTGAGTTTTTTGTTGCTTAAGAGAGAGAAATATGCTCTCATCTACTGAAACCCTAAGACCCTTAGCCCGCCGTATTCGGCTCCCCTGTCTCCTACCTCATTCATTTTCAGTCCATTTTCAAATTCATCTAAAGAATGTGCAGTGTTATTAATGGTTAGTTCTCCTTTGGTTTCAATCCGTCCTTGATTCAAGTTTGTCTTCAAATTTGAACTACAGCAATTTTGCCGTCAACAATGGAGTATCAAAATTCTGGGTTTTGACTCAGTTTCCTCTTGAGCGCTCCTCAATTATGGGTTTGCTGCTTACTCTCCTCCTTTTCCAATTTAAGGATTTGTCACATCTCCATCCTCACAAATTTGGGGTTTATGAGTGTTCTTCATCAAGTCAGGAGCTCTTTTTCTTATTAGATCTCATACGATCGGTAACTTTATCCTTGTTTTAATTTGGTTTTGGTATTATTACTCTCTAAGCATGTACTTTTGGGCTTTTCAATTTCAATTGCCCTTCTTCCTTCTTTTTTACCCATATACTCCTGATGATTTTCACAAAAAATTTCTATTAACCCCCCACCTAAACACTACCCGTGTTCTTTATAAATTTGGCCATGGTTTGATCTTACTTTATCAATTCCTTTTAATTTGTTTTGTAGACTTGTTGTACTACTTGCTTTCTATAATTATGTAGTAATTGATGGCATACTTTTCTTGTTGCTTATTGTTCCTATTTGGATCTTACGACACTTATACCCTCTTGAGTTGTGTAAATCAAATGTCATTCTTACCCTTTTGCAGTTGATTTGTATGTCTATATTTGGATTTTTCATATTACTACTCATTGATTCTTGCCTCCTTACTTGGTCCCTCCCTTTCTTCTATGAAACTTTGGTTAAACCTCTGATTTGGAACCTTGTCTGCTTCTGTTTCTCTTTGGCTCAATTTTTATGTACTTACTAGTTTAGGACCCGTGCCATGCACGGTAGGTCCAAAATTTAACAAACTCTCAAAAAATAAAAAATAAAAACCTAATTATGTATAACAAACATAATATGATTAAAATTATCAAAGATATGGAACAAATTATCGGAAACTTAATTATTAAATTGAGTAAAAATATAATTAAGTTGATCACTAATTCTTTTACAATTTTTTTTATTCATCTAATTTATTTCATTGAGTATTTTAAGTAAAATGCACCTAGAGTCCACGATTTGAAATTATGTCAGCTGCGTCTAAACCAACTTAATAACTCTAACAAATGTCTTGTCACTTCACAGAAAAAAAAAAATAAAAAATAAAAAAAATGTCTTGTAAAAAAATACATTGTGTGATTCACATTCATCATCAGTAGTCTATATTTGAAGTAAAAGAATAAATTTAATCGTCGGGTTAAGAACAAATTTAATCGCTAGCTAGTTTAACAATATAGGTTAGAGATAGCATTATGTTCGATAAAAAATGTGTATGATACTAATTAGGACTCTCTAACAAATAGTCCACAAATCCTTGTCAAGTTTATTCATCAAAATCTTACAGAGTAGTATAAATACAAAATATATAGCAAACATTGATGTCCAAACCTAGTGCACAAGCCTATAATCATTCTTAATTTCTAAGCAGCTTAGCTAGGATACCAACCTTTAATTTTAGTGAAAATAAGAGTGCTTGTGGCTCCAATACACATGTATTCACATATAGTGTTATTCAAATATAATAATAATAATATAATAATAATAATAATAATAATAATAATAATAATAATAATAAATTGGATTATTTCGGTTTAGTAGTATAAAAATCATATAATACGAAAATATTTAATAAGATAGTCGTATAATGAATTATGT